>NW_023637606.1:4100458-4700458 GCF_015220235.1 Choloepus didactylus
TCGTGTGCTCGTTGGCCATTTGTATCTCTTCTTTGGAGAAATGTTCAAGTCTTTTGCCCATTTTTAAATTGGGTTGTTTGTCTTTCTGATGTTGAGTTGCTAGTTTTTAAAATATATATTCTGGATATTAAACCCTCATCAGATATATGACTGGCAAAGAGTTTCTCTTGTTCTGCAGATTGTCTTTTCACTTTCTTGGTAATATCCTTTGAAGCACAGTTATTTTAATTTTGATGAAGTCCAATTTGTATATTTTTTCTTTGGTTGCTTGTGCTTTAGGTGTCATATCTAAGAATCTATTGCCAAATCCAGGGTCATGAAGATTTACATTTCTGTTTTCTTCTAGGAGTTTTATATTTTTTAAAAAATGCAATTTTATTGAGATATATTCACACACCATGCATCCATCTAAAGTATGCAATCAATCGCTCATAGTGAGTTTTATAGTTTTAACTCATATTTAGGTCATTGATCCATTTTGAGTTAATTTTTTTATATGGTGTGAGGTAGAGATCCATCCAGTTGTCACAGCACCATTTGTTGAAGAGATTATTCTTTCCCCATATAATGGACTTGGCACCCTTGTCAAAAATCAACTGGTCATAGATGTGGGGTTTATTTCTGGACTCTAAATTCTTTCCCCTTGATATATATAACTAATCTTAGGCCAGGGTCACACTGTTTTGATTACAGTAGCTTTATAGTAAGTTTTGGAATCCGGAAGTGGGAGTCCTTCAGCTTTGTTCTTTCTTTTCAAGATTGTTTTAGCTATTCTAGGTCCCTTAAAATTCCATTTGAATTCTAGGATTGTTTTTCATTTCTGCAAAAAACACTGTTGGGGTTTTGATAGAAATTGCATTGACCCTTTATATCCCTTGGGTATTATTGTCATTTTAGCAAATATCCCAATCCAAAAACAAGTGATCTCTTTCCATGGTTTTTACTTTTTTTTTCCTTAAATTTTTTTTTTGGAAATCATTTCAAACTTACAAGACAGTTACAAAAATAATACAAAACCCATACAGAGAGCTCCAACATGAACCCCTCCCTTTTACCCAGATCCACCAGTTTTCACATTTGGCCATATGTACCATAGCATACATTTTTTAAATGGTTAAAAAAAGAATCAAAAGAAGACTATTTCATGACATGTCAAACTTAGACAAAATGCAAATTTCTGTGCCATAAATGACATTTTATTGGCACACAGCCTCGCCAATTCATTTACATATCACCTGCAGCAGGTTTTGCACTTTCAGTGCAGAGTCAGGTAGTTGCAACAGAGACGATGAGACCAGCCGAGTCAAAAATATTTATCATCTGGCACTTTACAGAAAATGTTTGCTGACCCCTATGGAAAGGGCTGATTTGCAGATTCACGGAGGGATTGGCATTGTGCTTGGCTTCTTTTGCTCACACCTCCGCCTTTTCAGTGGCTGTGTAGTATTCCACTGTGTGGACGTACCGCAGTTGGTTTAACCAATCCCCTATTGATGGACATTTAGGTTGCTTCCAAGTTTCCACCATTACTCCATTGCTGCCATGTTCTTCTTTGTGCAGTTCCTGCTTCCAGCTTGGGTTTCTCCAGGGGAGAACCAGAAGAGAACAGGGAGGGTCAGGGGTCCTACAGATGCATGTGAAACATTCTGTCACTGCCCTAATAGCAGTGCCGGGGGATAAATGAGTTTCCTGTGGCCTCTGTAACACAGGACCACAAACACAGTGGCTTTGAACAAACACATGCTTATTCTCCTACAGCTCTGGAGGCCAGAAGTCCTAAATGGGATCTTACGGGGCTAAACTCAAGATGTTGAAAGGGTTGCATTCCTTTTGGAGGCTCGAGGGGAGATGCCATTTCCCAGCCTTTTCCCCAGCTGGGGGCCCCTCCTCCATTTTCAAAGACAGCAGGGGAGCATCTTCCAATCTCTCTCTTTCTCCTTCTGTTGTCACATCTTCATCCCCAGATAACCCAGGATAACATCTCCATCTCAGGGTCCTTCACCTCATCCCATCTGGAAAATCTCTTTTGCTGGGCCAGGTTCTATACTTACAGGTTCTGGGGATTAGGACACAGATATCTTGAGAATTATTCTACCATGGGGGTTTAGTTGACTCACCTGATTTTATTAAGCACCTACCTTGACCCACCTATGACTGTAAACACTTCCTATGATAGTGGCTCATTTATTCCCACAGACTAAGTGTCATGGGAACTACTAGTCATCCCCCTTTCAGAGATGAGGCTATTGAAGCTCAGAGAGGTTATAAGCTGTGCCCAAGGTCACATAGCTAATGCCCATCCCCTGTGCTCACACCTGATAATATTCAAACTTTCAGTCAGTCATTTATTAATGCAGCAGATATTTGATAGTGACTCTCCACACACACATACACCCCATATTCTCCCCATTCTGGGTCATGGGGGGCCTCAGGCCTGAACTTAATGGAGCCCCCAGGTTGGGAGCAAGAAAAATCCAGAACCAGACACACCTGGTCCTGCGGGGTCAGGGCTGGGGGCTGGGGGAGCAGAGGCTGCTTGGTGGACAGGCTGATGGGGCCGCACATGCTTATTTCCTAGGGCTTCTATAACACATTGCTGCAAACTGGATGGCTTAGAGCAACCCAGATTTACTGTCTCACAGTTCTGGAGGCCCGAGGTCCTAAATCAAGGTGTCAGCAGGGCCACGCATCCCCCAAAGCCTCTAGGGGAGAGTCCCTCGTTGCCTCTTCCAGCTTCTGGTGTTTGCCAGCGATCCTAGGTGTACCTGGGCTTGCGGCTGTGGCACTCCAGTCCCTGCCTCTCCATCTTCCCCTGTGAGTCCTCTCCTCTTCTTGTAAGGCTACCGGGCATTGAATTTCAGGTCCAGTCTGACCTGATATCAACTTGATTCCACCTGCAAAGACCCTTTTTCCAAATAAGGTCACATTTCCAGGTACCAGAAGTTAGGACCTAAACACACCTTTTTGAGGGATACAGCACAACCCACAAAACTGGGCTTTGGAGGATGAGGAGGAGTTCTCTAGAAGAACAGGTGTCAACAGGTGCACAAGGTGGGGCCAGGTGAGAAAACCTGGAGGGCAACAGGAGATGCTACCAAGTCTTGAGCTGCCTGCTGAGATGATGGGCCAGAGGATCCCTTTACTCACAAAGCCGGCAGTGCCCCTCCATCACTCAATACCCTTCCATGGCTCCCTACTACCCCCGGGATAAAGTCCAAACCACAGAGAACATGACTTACAAGATATTTCAGCCTCTGGTTCCCACCTGTTAGGCAAAACTCCTCACCCCCAACACATACACAGCACACCCTTAGAAGTTCTCCCACAACAGACATGACTGTTTGCAGAAAACCCACTCTTAACTAACGTAACAGTCTGAGCAAGGACAAAAACAAAATTTTTCCATAACATAATAACCTCCCTGATGTCAGTTCCTTATCCTACCCTGAGCAAACCAATCCTCTGACTCAGCCCCTTGCTTCTCTATCTTATCCACTAACAATTATTCCCCCAATCTCCCTCCCAAAAAGCTATAAAAATGTACTCCCACCTTATTCGGGGCTGTTTCCACTCTTAGATTTCAGTCCACCTGTGCATGGCTGCAGTAAAACTTTCTCCAATTGAGCTTTGATCTCTTCTCTTCCTGCTCAACAAAACTAGCACCACCAACCTCTATTTCCCCCACTCCCCACCTGTATACTCCAGGCACAAGCTCCCAAACTCACCACCTCAGAGCTTCTGCACTTGCTCTTTCCTCCATCTGGAGCACTGGCCCCCTCTTCTTTCCCTCCCTGTCTCCCTCTGATTTATCCTTCAGCTCTTGACTTGGATGTCATCTCCTCCAGGAAGCCTCCCCTGCCTCCCTGATTTTTGCTGTGCTGCATACCCATCTCCCCATGAGCCCTGGTGGCAAAGGAGAGCTGTGTCGCTGGCTTCCAGCCCAGCCCAGGAGTATATTTTTAAATGAGTGTGTGAGTGCAGTCTGAAATTGTAAAAGGTTTCAGAGAGAGGAAAAAAAGAGAGAGAGAAAGAGAGAGAGGGAAGGAAGGAGATAAAGAGAGGGGGGGAGGGAGAGGGGAGAGAGAAAGAGAGAGAGAGAGGGAGGGAGAGAAGGAGATAGAGACAGAGGGAGGGAAGGAGAGAGGGAGGGAAGGAGAGAGAGAGAGAGAGAGAGATTGAGAGAGAGAGAGCTGTTTGTCTCTGGATTGAAAACCAGACAGGGCTTTGCGGCAGAGGTTGGGGGTAAGGTGTTTTAGTTTCTGGGCTGCTGAAGCAAATACCATGAAATGGGCCAGGCTAAACAATGGCAATTTATTAGCTCATGGTTTTGAGGCTAAAAGAAAGTCCAAATCAAGATATCTTCAAGGTGATGTTTTCTCCCCAAAGACTGGTGTTCCGGGGCTGACTGCTGGTGATCCTTGGTCCTTAGCTTGTCACCTGGCAAAACACATGGGTGGCCTCTTCTAGCGTCTTCCTTCTCTTTTGGATTTCACAGATGTTCAGCTCTGGCTGCTCCCTCTGGCTTTCTCTCTCTCTGTCTGAATTTCATTCCAATTATAAAGGACTCCAGTAATAGGATTAAGACCCATTCTGATTGGGCTGGGCCACACCGTAACTGAAGTCACCTCATCAGAAAGTCCTGCTTACGATGCATTCACACCCACAGGAATGGATTAAGTTTAAGAACATGCTTTTCTGGGATGCACACAGCTCCAAACCACCACGGGTATCAGGCAGAGGGTTCAGCCCGAGCAAAGGCCTGGAGGAGGAACTTTCCAGAGTCGGTTTGAGCAGCAGCAGAGCATGCTTTCTGTCTGCCCCGGCGGCGTCCACATCGGCCACGCTTGTCACGTCGCCGCGATTACACTGTGCATCTGGTGCCGTGGTCGGCTGCCAGGACGGGGCCCGGAGCGTGGCAAGAACGATTAGCCAGTGATGGATTGTGCTTTCGCTCACCTTGTTGTTGGCCAGGCGAACTGTGTAAGTAAAGCTTTCGCCAGGGTGATGGACACGTTCAGGAAGCAGCCTTTCTGGAATCTTCTCCCCACGAGCTCCACGCGTGCCCCTTACCTGCGCGGGAGCTGCCTTGCTTTTGTGTCTGGGGTGTCTGGGTCTTCTAGGAAACTGCCCAGTCTCCATTTGGGTCTTGGCTGCTTGGGAAGATGCACATCTACCAGACAACAGACCTCAGACCTTTAAAAAAAAAAAAACCACCTTTTATTTCAAAATGATTATTGATTCATAGGAAGTTGCAAAAATAGCACAGGTAAGATTGTGTCCCCACCACCCAGCGTCCTCCAGTGGGTGCATCTTACAGAACCCTAGTACAACAGCAAAACCAGGAAATTGATACGGATACAATGTATTGTGTTGTAGGCTACTGTATTGAGTCTGTAAATTTCTGTAACCACCACAGCCAACAAGACACAGAATTGTTCCATGACCACTCAGAACTCACTGTGCTACCCTTTGGGGGTCACTCAGCCCCCCCACCCCACCTCCTCCATGTCCTTAACATCAGGCAATGCTAACCTCATCTCCATCTCTGTAATTTTGTCATTTCCAGAATGTTCTATACATGGACCCCTACACTGTTAAATTTTGAGGTTGACTTTTTCTTTTTCCACCCAGCGTCACGTCTTTGGGACACATCCAAATTATTTGCTCCTTTTTCAACACCAAGTAGCTTTCCATGGGATGGGTGCACCACGGTTTGCTCAACCACTCACCTGCTAAAGGATGTTTGGGTTGTTTCCCCTTTGGAACTTCTGCTGGTTTGGATATATCATGGTCCCCACAAAAGTCATGATCTTTTAATCCAATCTTTTTGGGTGGAAACTTTTGATTGGGTGTTTCCATGGAGATGTGACTCACCCAACTGTGGGTGATATTTTTGATTAGATTATTTCCATGGAGGTGTGGCCCCACCCATTCAGGGTGGGTCTTGATTAATTCACTGGAGTATTTAAGAGAGAAACAAAGAGCCGACACAGACCCAGATGCTTGCTGACATTTAGAGATGCTTGGAGATGCAGACAGAAGGATGTTTGGAGATGCAGACAGAAGGATGTTTGGAGATGCTAAGCTAAGAGATGAAGCCCAGAGTTTGCCCTGGAGAAGCTAAGAGAGGACCCCCAGATGCTTAGAGAAAAATGCCCTGGGAGAAAGGAGCGAGGACACACAGGAGCTGAGAGAGGAGCTAAGAGAAATGCAGAGACATTTTGGAGAAAGCCCTTTTGAAACAAGAACCCAGGAGCAAAGGACCAGCAGACACCAGCCACGTGCCTTCCCACCTGACAGAGGTGTTCCGGACGCCATCGGCCATTCTCCAGTGAAGGTGTCCTCTTGTTGATGCCTTAGTTTGGACACTTTTATGGCCTTAGGACTGTAAATTTGTAGCCAAATAACCCCCCTTTATAAAAGCCAATCCATTTCTGGTATTTTGCATAACGGCAGCATTAGCAAACCTGAACAGAGCTTTCATGAATAAAGCCGCTAAGAACATTCGTTTACAGGTTTTCGTGTGGTTCATACAGTCAGCATTTTATTTTTTGAGAAACTGCCAAACGACTATGCCAAGCTGCTCTTCCATTTTGCATTTCCCTTTTATACAGCGAGGTATAAAATGTCCAGTTTCTCCACACTCAGTCCATCTTTTATCTCCATCCAGGTTTGTTCTAGAAGCTCTGCATTGCAGCCTTTGGTGGAGCTTCCTGGGCTCCAAGAGAAGTTTTGGGAAGGGGAGAAAATGTGTACTTGGGGTATATTTTAGGAAATGGCCTCGGGCCTCTCTCTCCTGGGAGATTCAACAGCTGTGGATACCAGATACCATCCAACCGCCAAAAAGAGAATCCGCACAAATCCGGGGCCAGAAGTTGAAGCAAAGAGTAGGGGGGTTGGAGTGGGACTTTATCTTAGAAAACAAAACATGCAATGTTTTAAAATTGTGTATATATATAAACACACATATATATATCACAAAATAAATGCATATTTACACATATATATCACAAAATATGTGTGTATATACATATGTATCATAAAATATATGCCACTTTAACCATTTTAAAGCTTATAATTCAGTAGCATGCTTTACATTCACAATGTTGTGCAACCATCACCACCATCTATAATCAAAAGTTTTTCACCACCCAAAACAGAGATTCTGTCCCCTTCAAGAAATAACTTCCATCCCCTTCTCCCCACTGGCTGCTGATAACCTATAGTCCATCCTCTTCTCTATGAATTTGCTTTTTCAAGGTATTTCATATAAGGGAAATCATACTGTAGCTGTCCTTTCATTCCTGGCTTATTTCACAGAGCAAAATGTTTTCAAGTTTCATCCATGTTGTAGCAGAGATCAGAACTTCCTTCCTTTGAACTGATAGATCAGTTTGTTTATCAATTCTGCCAGCTGGGGGACCTTTGAGTTGTGTCCATCCTTTGGCTGTCATGATCACTGGTGTAAAAATATCTGTCTGAGTCCCTGCTTTCAGTCCTTTGGGGTCTATACCTGGGAGGGAAATTGCCGGGTCAGTGGTAACTCAAGGTTTAATTTTCTGAGGTCCCATCAAACTCTTTTCCACAGCAGCTGCACCATCTTACATTCCCACCGGCAATGCACTAGAGTTCCAATTTCTCCACAACCTTGCAAACATTTGTTTTTTATTTTTATTTTTTTTTAATATCCACCCTAGTGGGTGTGAAGTAGTATCTCATTGTGGTTTTAATTTGCATTGCCCTGGTGGTGAATGGTGATGAGCATCTTTTCATGTGCTCGTTGGCCACAAAATATGCCATTTGCTTTATTTGATCTTATTGTTAATACAGCTTCATTTACCATTGCCGCTATGCGCTAATTCTTAGAATGAACAGAACCATCATCCAAGTGTTTAGGGACAATTCTGGCATATTTTCCTCCCACCAAATTGCACACTAGAACAACACACCTCTTTCCCTGCCCCTTTGTTTTTGCAGCACAAATAGTCAGAGGGGCATTCTTGGGGAAAAAAAATATTTGAGGCTACATTCATTTCCCCAAAAGTCTCTGCTTCAATCCATTGCTAGTCAGATATTTTTGTGTGTGTGTTTTAACTTTTCATTTTGAGATAATTATAGACTCACAGGAAGTTGCAAAAATAGTATAGAGTGTCCCACATTACTTTTCAACCCAGCTCCTGCCAATGGTGATGCCTTATATAACTATAGGACATTATCAAAAACAGGAAATGGACATTGTGACTATAGTGTTAGCTAGCCTACAGAAATTCCGCTTTCTCTAGTTTTTTAACCTGCATTCGTTTGTGTGTGTGTGTGTATTTGTGTAGTTCTATGCAACTTTATCCCCTGCATAGATGTGTGTAACCACCACTGCAATCAACACACAAAATTGTTTCATCATCAGAGAGAGACTTCCTTTGTGTGTCTCCTTTTTGTTCACAACCCCCCACCTTCTCTGGCTGGAAACTACTCGTCTCTTCTCCATCTCCATAGTTTGTTATTTCAAGAATATTATACAGATGAAATCAATTTGTAATCTTTCAATATGTACTTTTTCCACTCAGCATAATGGATTTGAGATACATCCCAATCGTTGCATCCTCAATAGTTTGTTCTTTTTCACTGCTGAGTAATATTCCAAGGATGGATGTGCCAGTTTCTTCAGCATTCTACCACTGAAGGACTTATGGCTTCTGGTATTTTGCTATTATGAATAAAGATGTTATGAACATTTGTGTACAGATTTTTGCATCAACCTGCATTTTTGTTTCTCTAGGATAAGTGCCCAGGACAGCTCTGGCTTAATTGTAGGGCAGTTACAGGTTCAGTTTTTTGAGAGAATGCCAAATTGTTTTCCAGAGTGTCTGCACATTTTTCCATTCCCACCAGCAATGTCTGCAGGATCTGTTTCTTGGCATTCTCCCCAGCATTTGGTGCCATCATACTTTTTTTAAAAATTCAGTTTTATTGAGATATATTCACATCCCATACAGTCATCCATGGTGTACAAACAGTCCACAGTACCATCATATAGTTGTACATTTATCACCCCCAATCTATTTTTGAACATTTTCCTTACACCAGAAAGAATTAAAATAAGGATAAAAAATAAAAGTAAAAAAGAACATCCAAACCATCTCCCCATCCCACCCTATTTTTCATTTAGTTTTTGTCCCCATTTTTCTACCCATCCATCCATACACTGGATAAAGGGAGTGTGAGTCACAAGGTTTCACAATCTCTCTGTAATCCCTTGTAATCTACATTGCTATACAATCGTCTTCAAGAGTCAAGGCTACTGAGTTGCAGTTTGAAAGTTTCAGGTATTTACTTCTAGCTATTCCAATGCATTAAAACCTAAAAAGGGTTATCTATATGGTGAGTAAGAATGTCCACCAGAGTGACCTCTTGACTCCATTTGAAATCTCTCAGCCACTGAAAATTTATTTTGTTTCATTTCTCTTCCCCCTTTTGGTCAAGAAGATGTTCTCACTCCCATGATGCCAGGTTCAGATTCATCCCCGGGAGTCATATCCTGTGTTGCCAGGGATATTTACACCCCTGGGAGTCAGGTCCCATGTAGCAGGGAGGGCAGCGAGATCACTGCCGAGGTGGCTCAGTTAGAGAGAGAGAGAGAGAGGCCACATCTGAGCAACAAAGAGGCACTCGGGGGGAGAATCTTAGGCACAATTATAAGCAGGTTTAGCCTCTCCTTTGCAGTAACGAGCTTCATAGGGGCAAGCCCCAAGATAGAGGGCTCAGCACACCAAACCGTCAGTCCTCAATGTTTGCCATCACACTTTTTTATTTCAGCTGCTCTCACAGGCAGGTCGCGACATGTCATTGTGGTTTTGATTTGCCTTTCCCTAGTGGCTCATAATGTTGAGCATCTTTTCGGTTGCTTCTTGGCCTTCTGTTTTTTTCTCTTTAAAAAAAAATGACTGAGGCTTATTGTCAAGAGCGCATATCTTTGGTGTACATTTCGATTTAAATTTCTACACTTGCCTAGGCATGCTCACCCTCTGGGTCAAGACGAACAGGCCGGCCCCAAGAGGTCCCCTCAGTTTTTCTCCCCCTCCATAGGCAGCTGCTGATCTGATTTTAGTTTGCAGGGTCAGTGGAACAACAACCCCACAAGGATGTCCCCAGAAACTGTGCATATGTTAGTTACACGATGGTCTAATCGCCTCCTTTATGCCCCATTAGTGAGGCAGGGGTCCCGCCCTAGGCTTATGGGGACAGTCCATCCCAGGACACCCCGAATTAGACAGATGAGGTTGACAGCAGCTCATTGTCACACATACCACCAGCCCCGGGGAGGAAGACGCTGTCTGCCACACACGGCCATGCCGGAGACACACTCGGGAGCCGAGCAAAGAACCAGGGGTCGTGGGAAGTAGGCTCTGTAGTGACAAGAGGGTTTGGTAGCCTCAGCTCTTGCAGGAGGAGGGCACTGGCTTGTTGAAACAACTCCGCAGGCCGGCAGGGAACTGAAACCCCTACTCTGGATAAGTAGGAAGATCACCTGGTCCCTGCAACAAGGAGGGTTGTTTGGCTAAAGGACGCTTAATACAGGAGCAAAGAACTTGTGGTAGGGCCAAAGTTTCACCAGAGATCAAGGCAGAATATAATATTGGGCCTTAATTTTAAGCCTCCCTCCACACAAGGCAAAGGGGAGTCAAGGTTGCTAATCAGCCAACTTTAAAACAGAGATTACCTGGATTATTTGAGTATTCCCAATGTAATCCCAAAGAGCCCTAAAAGTGGAAGAGGGGGGCAGAGCGATGTGATGTGAGGACTTGCCCCGTGGTTGCTGGCTTTGAAAACAGAGGAAAAACATGCAGAAAACAGATTCTCTCCTAGAACCTCCAGAAAGGAAAGTGACCTTGCCAACACTTTGGTTTTAGCCCAGTGAGAACTTCTGACCTCCGGAAATGTCAGAGAATACATCTGTGTGGTTGCAAGCCACTAAATTTGGTTGGTGGTAATTTGTTACGGTCACAATAAGAAATCAGTTCAGTCACTGTAGACGAGTTTGTTCCATTCTTGAACTTTAAGGTAAATGCGATCATAGGAAACGTGGACTTTTGCGTCTGACTTCTTTTCTTTAGCATGATGTTTTTGAAATTCATCCAGGCTCGATCGATAGTTCCTTTTTCTTGCTGAGTAGTTTTCCATTTTGTGGAAGGACTTCAATTTATCACTTGGATGGATGGGCATTTGGGTTGTTTCCAGTTCTCCAGTGTTGAGTGATTATGTGCAAGGCAACTATAAATACTTGTACATAGGTTTTTGAGAAATGTTCTCATTTCTCTTGTGTATAGGATTCTAGCTGGTCCTAGTTATGTAAATATTCAACTGTATAACAATCTGCCCAACTGTTTCCAGAGTGGTTGTACATTTTGCATCCCCACCGGCAATGTATAGGAGTTTCAGTTTGTCCCACATCCCTGTCAACACTTCATGTTGTCAGCTTTTAAATTTTAGACATTTTACAGCCACTGTCCAGGATGGTAGCCACTGGTAAAATATAACTATCTATATACATTTAAATTAATTAAAATTAAAAATGCACTTCCTCAGTCACATTGACCACATTTCAAGGGGCTACTAGAGGACATTTTCATCGTGGCAGAAAGTTCTCTTGGACAGAGCTATTTCTTTGGGCTTGAAGAAGTATTTCGTTATGGTCTTAATTTTCATTTCTCAGTTTCATTCTCTAAGTCCCCCCTTTAAATCATCCAGAGTTGGATTCTGTCGCCTTCCACCAAGAACCCCGGCTGACAGAGTTTTCCAGGAGAGCCCAGAGTTGCTGGGTGTCTCCGTTGAGTCTCCATTGGACATTGGCCAGGGATCCACAGTGCCTGCCACACTGTGAAGGAGACAGACGGTAACCTGTGTTTCCCAGCCTTGGGCATGGCCCCGCTTTCCTTCCTCCCTGTTGGACTGTGCATGAGACCCCCATCTCCTTTGCCACCCCCATATCCAGTTTCCCTACTTCCTTCATCCCTCTCAAACTTCTTTCTAATGCAGCGACTTGTCTCCATCCCGTTCTCTGGGAACTGCCCCTGATTCTTGTTCCCGGCCCCCACCTCCTCCAGTCCCCCTCCACCCAAAACCTGCGTGATTTTTCAGAAACACACATCTGATCATTTCTTTCCATTTTTAGAATGTCAGCTTCAGGTAAGGAAGGTTCTTGCATTGGTTTTATCATTGCTGGATGCCAAGTGCCTGGAACACAGTAGACGCTCAATAAATGCTTGTCGAAAGAATGAATGAATGAATGAATGGTTTACAACCCTTACGACAGAGATTGTGGGTGGCCCACCCAATAGCCATGGTCCCTCTCTTCTTTAGTCAGAGTCCCAGTTTCATCTGGGGTGCCAAGGCATCAGTTACAAGACTACATTTCCCAGCCTCCTTTGCAACCAGGTGTGATCTTGTGACTATGTTCTGGCCAAAGAGATGCTAGGAGTTTCATGTGGGATTTCTGGGAAGACTCCTTTAAAGGAAGCTGATTCAGCTGGAAACTATACCATTTTGTCTCCTCCACCCCCTTTTTCCTTCCTACTATGCCTGGAATGCAGGCATGATGATTGGGGCTCTGGCAGCCACCTTAGATTCTGAGGCAACTGAGAGAATGGAAGCCGCACTCTGAGAAAGGTAGAGAAAGGAGATGAAAGAAGACTGGGACCTTGAAGGCCATGGGTCAGCCAACCAGCCCCGAATTGCTCACCTCCGGATACCTTGTTTATCCTGTTTGAGCCATTGATACTTTGGGATTCTCTATTGGTCTCAGTTTGGGTTCCCTAGAAAGAGACCCTAAAAAAAGGATTTGGGGGCAAGTAGCCTAAGTGGGAGGAATTCCAGGAAGTTCTAGTAGGGAAGTGAGGATGTGACACCAGGAAGGGAAGGAGTCAACACAGGGGACTGTGAGAAATTGGGGCCCAGTCCCACTGGGGACCCTGGGAGACAGCTAGAGTTGTCAGAGTTGTCCTTCCCAAGGGACAAGGGAGCCGGATATTTATCTACCAATTCCTGCTGTGTTTGCAAAGGCTGCTTTGGAGGGCCAGTAACTCCCAAGCACCTCTGGTCCACTCTGCCTAGGGGCTGGGGGTGCCCCTACAGCCAGAGATAATCCCTCAGGCAGAGTTGGACCTCATTTTATGCAGCACTCCCCCCTCCCAATTCCTTAAATGCACCAAGTCCCTTCCACTCTGCAGGCCTTTTCCCAGGCTGCACCCTCCACCTGGAAAACCCTTCACCCTACATCTTGGCCAACTCCTATTGATCCGTTGGGTTGCAGCTTAAACATCACCTCCTCCAGGAAGCCTCCTCTGATGCTACCCTCCCATTTGAGGCCCCTGTTCCAGACCCTCACACCCTCCTGTGCTTGCCTTTGGAGAATTTCTCACAGCCAGTTACTTCAAGATGCTTTAGGGTTTGATTCCCTCTGCCTGATCCCCCAAGGACAAAAAATCCAGCCTTCCTGTATCTGGGGTCTCCAGCCTGATGCAGCAGGGGCTCGATATCTTTGGGAAACTCATGAAAGCAGACCCTCATCTGCAGGGGGAGTGAAGCGTGGCCCGAATCACGCAGCACCATCCTCCCAGTGTCTTTCCAGAAGCTTCCGCAGGCTCCCTGGGGACCCTCTCACCCCACTACCCCCACTCCCTACCCCAACCCAGGAGTCCTGTAATTGAAAGCAAATGTTCCCTCCAGAAGTTTGCCATATCTGTGTTCATCTTCTGCACAGGCTAATTTTATTAAAGTTCCCCAAAGAGAGACTTGTAAATTCATTAGCACATATCTTGGACCAGACCCTCCTTTACGCCGGGTAAAAAAAGATTAGAAGTCATCTGGGCCCGATGATAAAGAAACAGAAGATGCTCCAACATAATTCTTAATTAAACCATAATGAGATAAGAAGTTGTCGCCGGCCTGTGGGCCTGGCTGGAGCCAACACATTCCCCCCCGTCACTCCGTGATTTACGATTCTCCTCCCTCAAAGATGTAATTAGCTTTTTCTCCCCTCTTAAAAAAAAAAAGAAAGAAAATTCTAAACATTATTTAGATTATATAAAAAGACACACACACACACACACACACACACACACACACACACACACACAACTGGGCCTCAGTTGGAGGCTGTTTTTATCCTGGTGGAATATAACTTCAATTAAGAAAAACCAAAATGAAGGAGGCTGAATGGGATAGGGGTCGAGATAAGAAATTGGGGGTGGTGGTGGGGGTGCTGTACTTCGTCTGGACCCCACACAGCCTTTTGGACCCTGCCCGGCTGGAGCTCCCATCAGGAATTTCCATTCTTCTTATCTGACCATGGTCATTAAGGTCTCTGGGAAACTTTCCTGGAACCCCTGCCTCCCTCTGATCCTCATAGCTGATGCCCATTTGAGGCGAGAGTTGAATTGTTGTACATCCAGAAACTCCATTACTGAGGGTAGATTTGGGGTCTACTTGGGTCCTGCCCCTCGTCACTGAGTGTTGGACTCAGGATGGGTTCAGATCTATGGGCCTTTTTTTTTTTTTTTTTTATGGTGGCAAGTGACAGAAACCACACTGGCTGTCTTGAAGGGGAGAAGACTTAGTGGCAGGATATGAAGTGGGACTTACAGGATGGAAACGGGGGGATGGGGGTTGATGCAGCTGTTGACATCAAGGCTGTGTGGTTTAACATCCTGCTGTCCCCCCTCCTTAAATGTCACTTTCCAAGTTTCAGAGTACAAGGAGAGGGTGATCCCCAATGGGGTCTAAACCCATGACCACCCCCAGAAACCTTGGTGTGGGGCTGGGGGAACAGCCGGGATTTTTACCAAAAGATAGCATCATGACATCCCCAAAGCCACAGGCAGTGAGGACTTCCCTGAAACAGAACCTGGAAGGGGGGACTCAGGTCCCAAGCAATGAATGTTTGGAGAGGAGGGTGGGGTCGCCTGGGTCCCCAGCCAGGACATCTCGCCACTCCTGGACTGAGCCCCTCGTATCCACTCATCCAGCCGATGCTCTATCAGAATGACGGCAGCAACCAAAACCACTGACATTTATTTATCCCCTTCTGTGCATCCAGCACTGTGGCCGAATATTGTGTCAGTTAGCTCTTGCTGTGTAACAAACATCCCCCAACTTCACAGCTTGAAACAACACTTATCATCTCACACTTTCTGTGGGGCAGGAATCTGAGTGGTGCTTACCTACAATCAAGGTGGCGAACAGGGCTGGGGGTCTCATTCGAAGGCTTGGCTGGGGCAGGATCTGCTTCCAAGCTCACTCACGTGGTTGTCGGCAGCACTTGGTTTCTGGTCAATTGCTCATGAGAACCTCAGTTCCTTACTGGCCGTTGGCCCTCAGTTCCTTGACTCATAGAACATTCCGTAGGGTGGTTTTTTTTGTTTTTTTTTTTTTCTGGGTGGAATATCCCCTACAAGAGGTTTATTTTATTCGTATTCCCCTTAGTGCTTCTAAGTAATGTATTCCACAGGGAAAAAAAGGACTTGTATGTATCAGTCATTAATTCTTTGGTCCACTGAACTCCTGGGTGCTTCCTCTCTGCAGGTGCTGGGGTACAGCAGTGAATAAAATGTGGGCCCTGGCCCTCAGTAGTTCGTTAGCAGCTGGTCTTAGCCTTCCAACATTTCTCATTTTGTCATCGACTTCTTTTTTTTTTAATCCACTGGTAGGCAGCGGAGAAGAGGGAAGGGGCTAGAAAGCGATAGGGATAGTACGAAACACAGTTGCCATGATAAGATGGCCCTCAGGTTTCATCTTTTTTTTTTTTTATCTTCATTTTATTGAGATATATTCACATACCATGCAGTCATACAAAACAAATCGTACATTCGATTGTTCATAGTACCATTACATAGTTCTACATTCATCACCTAAATCAATCCCTGACACCTTCATTAGCACACACACAAAAATAACAAGAATAATAATTAAAGTGAAAACGAGCAATTGAAGTAAAAAAGAACACTGGGTACCTTTGTCTGTTTGTTTCCTTCCCCTATTTTTCTACTCATCCATCCATAAACTAGGCAAAGTGGAGTGTGGTCCTTATGGCTTTCCCAATCCCATTATCACCCCTCATAAGCTACATTTTTATACAACTGTCTTCGAGATTCATGGGTTCTGGGTTGTAGTTTGATAGTTTCAGGTATCCACCACCAGCTACCCCAATTCTTTAGAACCTAAAAAGGGTTGTCTATATTGTGCATAAAAGTGCCCACCAGAGTGACCTCTCGGCTCCTTTTGGAATCTCTCTGCCACTGAAGCTTATTTCATTTCCTTTCACATCCCCCTTTTGGTCAAGAAGATGTTCTCCGTCCCACGATGCCGGGTCTACATTCCTCCCCGGGAGTCATATTCCACGTTGCCAGGGAGATTCACTCCCCTGGGTGTCTGATCCCACGTAGGGGGGAGGGCAGTGATTTCACCTTTCAAGTTGGCTTAGCCAGAGAGACAGGGCCACATCTGAGCAACAAAGAGGCATTCGGGAGGAGGCTCTTAGGCACAAATATAGGGAGGCCTAGCATCTCCTTTGCAGCAACCGTCTTCCCAAGGGTAAAACCTATGGTAGAGGGCTCAACCCATCAAACCACCAGTCCCCTATGTCTGTGGTCATGTTAGCAACCATCGAGGTGGGGTAGGCGAATACCCCTGCATTCTCCACAGGCTCCTCAAGGGGGAACTACATATTTTTTTCCTTTTTTTCTTTTTTTTTTTTTAACTTTCCCTTCTTTTTTAAATCAACTGTATGAAAAAAAAGTTAAAAAGAAAACAAACATACAATAAAAGAACATTTTAAAGAGACCATAACAAGGGAGTAAGAAAAAGACAACTAACCTAAGATAACTGCTTAACTTCCAACCTGTTCCTACTTTACCCCAAGAAAGTTACCTAATATAGCAACATTTCTGTGAACGTGTTCCTACTATATCCATCAGAAATTAACAGACCATAGTCATTCCTGGACATCCCCAGAATGTTAAATAGCTTTTCTGTTCTTGGATTATTGTTCCCCCTTCCTTAATTGCTCTCTGTTGCTAGTTCCCCTACATTCTACATTAAAAACCATTTGTTTTACATTTTTCAAAGTTCACATTAGTGGTAGCATATAATATTTGTCTTTTTGTGCCTGGCTTATTTCGCTCAGCATTATGTCTTCAAGGTTCATCCATGTTGTCATATGTTTCACGAGATTGTTCCTTCTTACTGCCGCGTAGTATTCCATCGTGTGTATATACCACATTTTATTTATCCACTCATCTGTTGAAGGACATTTGGGTTGTTTCCATCTCTTGGCAATTGTGAATAATGCTGCTATGAACATTGGCGTGCAGATATCTGTTCATGTCACTGCTTTCCGATCTTCCGGGTATATACCGAGAAGTGCAATCGCTGGATCGAATGGTAACTCTATATCTAGTTTTCTAAGGAACTGCCAGACCGACTTCCAGAGTGGCTGAACCATTATACAGTTCCACCAACAATGAATAAGAGTTCCAATTTCTCCACATCCCCTCCAGCATTTGTAGTTTCCTGTTTGTTTAACAAAAGCCATTCTAATCGGTGTTAGATGGTATCTCATTGTGGTCTTAATTTGCATCTCTCTAATAGCTAGTGAAGCTGAACATTTTTTCATGTGTTTCTTGGCCATTTGTATTTCCTCTTCAGAGAACTGTCTTTTCATATCTTTTGCCCATTTTACAATTGGGCTGTCTGTACTATTGTCATTGAGTTTTAGGATTTCTTTATACATGCAAGATATCAGTCTTTTGTCAGATACGTGGTTTCCAAAAATTTTTTCCCATTGAGTTGGCTGCCTCTTTACCTTTTTGAGAAATTCCTTTGAGGTGCAGAAACTTCTAAGCTTGAGGAGTTCCCATTTATCTATTTTTTCTTTTGCTGCTTGTGCTTTGGGTGTAAAGTCTAGGAAGTGGCCGCCTAATACAAGGTCTTGAAGATGTTTTCCTACATTATCTTCTAGGAGTTTTATGGTACTTTCTTTTATATTGAGATCTTTCATCCATTTTGAGTTAATTTTTGTGTAGGGGGTGAGTTAGGGGTCCTCTTTCATTCTTTTGGATATGGATATCCAACTCTCCCAGCCCCATTTGTTGAATAGACCATTATGACTCAGTTCAGTGACTTTGGGGGCCTTATCAAAGATCAGTCAGCCATATATCTGAGGGTCTATCTCTGAATTCTCAATTCATTTCCATTGATCTATATGTCTATCTTTGTGCCAGTACCATGCTGTTTTGGCAACTGTGGCTTTATAATAAGCTTCAAAGTCAGGGAGTGTAAGTCCTCCCACTTCGTTTTTCTTTTTTAGAGTGTCTTTAGCAATTCGAGGCATCTTCCCTTTCCAAATAAATTTGATAACTAGCTTTTCCAAGTCTGCAAAGTAGGTTGTTGGAATTTTGATTGGGATTGCATTGAATCTGTAGATTAGTTTGGGTAGAATTGACATCTTAATGACATTTAGCCTTCCTATCCATGAACATGGAATATTTTTCCATCTTTTAAGGTCCCCTTCTATTTCTTTTAGTAGAGTTACATAGTTTTCTTTGTATAGGTCTTTTACATCTTTGGTTAAGTTTATTCCTAGGTACTTGCTTTTTTTAGTTGCTACTGAAAATGGTATCTTTTTCTTGAGTGTCTCTTCAGTTTGTTCATTTCTAGCATATAGAAACATTACTGACTTATGTGCATTAATCTTGTATCCCACTACTTTGCTAAATTTGTTTATTAGCTCTAGTAGCTGTATGGTCGATTTCTCAGGGTTTTCTAGATATAAGATCATATCATCTGCAAACAATGACAGTTTTACTTCTTCTTTTCCAATTTGGATGCCTTTTATTTCTTTGTCTTGCCAGATTGCCCTGGCTAGCACTTCCAGCACAATGTTGAATAACAGTGGTGACATCGGGCATCCTTGTCTTGTTCCTGATCTTAGAGGGAAGGCTTTCAGTCTCTCACCATTCAGTAATATGCTGGCTGTGTGTTTTTCATATATGCTCTTTATCATGTTGAGGAAGTTTCCTTCAATTCCTACCTTTTGAAGTGTTTTTATCAAAAACAGATGTTGGATTTTGTCAAATGCTTTTTCAGCATCTATTGAGATGATCATTTGAATTTTCCCTTTCGAATTGTTAATGTGTTGTAATACATTAATTGATTTTCTTATGTTGAACCATCCTTGCATGCCTGGAATGAACCCCACTTGGTCATGGTGTATCATTTCTTTAATGTGTCTTTGGATTCGATTTGCAAGTATTTTGTTGAGGATTTTTGCATCTTTATTCATTAGGGAGATTGGCCGGTAGTTTTCCTTTTTTGTAGCATCTTTGCCTGGTTTTGGTATTAGATTGATGTTAGCTTCATAAAATGAGTTAGGTAGTGTTCCATTTTCTTCAATGTTTTGAAAGAGTTTGAGTAAGATTGGTGTCAGTTCTTTCTGGAAAGTTTGGTAGAATTCCCCTGTGAAGCCATCTGGCCCTGGGCATTTATTTGTGGGAAGATTTTTGATGACTGATTGGATCTCTTTGCTTGTGATGGGTTGGTTGAGGTCTTCTATTTCTTCTCTGGTCAGTCTAGGTTGTTCATATGTTTCCAGGAAATTGTCCATTTCCTCTACATTATCCAGTTTGTTGCCATACAGTTGTTCATAGTATCCTCTTATAATTTTGTTAATTTCTTCAGAATCTGCAGTTATGTCACCTTTTTCATTCATTATTTTGTTTACATGGGTCTTCTCTCATTTTGATTTTGTCAGTCTAGCTAGTGGCTTGTCAATCTTGTTGATCTTCTCAAAGAACCAACTTTTGGTGATATTTATCCTCTCTATTGTTTTTTTGTTCTCTATGTCATTTATTTCTGCTTTAATCCTTGTTATTTCTTTTCTTCTGCTTGGTTTAGGATTGGTTTGCTGTTCATTTTCTAGCTTCTTCAGTTGATCCATTAGTTCTTTGATTTTGGCTCTTTCTTCCTTTTTAATATATGCATTTAGTGCTATAAATTTCCCCCTCAGCACTGCTTTTGCTGCATCCCATAGGTTTTGGTATGTTGTGTTCTCATTTTCATTCGTCTCTATATATTTAGCAATTTCTCTTGCTATTTCTTCTTTAACCCACTGATTGTTTAGGAGTGTGTTGTTTAACCTCCAGGTATTTGTGAATTTTCTAAGTCTCTGATGGTTATTGACTTCTAATTGTATTCCATTGTGGTCAGAGAATGTGCTTTGAATAATTTCAATCTTTTTGAATTTATTGATGCTTGTTTTATGTCCCAGCATATGATCTATTCTGGAGAAAGTTCCATGAGCACTAGAAAAGTATGTGTATCCTGGTGATTTGGGATGTAATGTTCTGTATATGTCTGTTAAATCTAATTCATTTATCGGATTGTTTAGGTTTTCAATTTCCTTATTGGTCTTCTGTCTGGTTGATCTATCTATAGGAGAGAGTGATGTGTTGAAGTCTCCCACAATTATTGTGGAAACATCAATTGCTTCCTTTAGTTTTGCCAGTGTTTCTCTCATGTATTTTGTGGCACCTTGATTGGGTGCATAGACATTTACGATTGTTATTTCTTCTTGTTGAATTGCCCCTTTTATTAGTATGTAGTGGCCTTCTTTGTCTCTCAAAACATCCCTGCATTTAAAGTCTATTTTATCTGAGATTAATATTGCTACACCTGCTTTCTTTTGGCTGTAGCTTGCATGAAATATTTTTTTCCATCTGTTCACTTTCAGTTTCTTTATGTCCCTGTGTCTAAGATGAGTCTCTTGTATGCAACATATTGATGGTTCATTTTTTTTGATCCATTCTGTGAATCTATATCTTTTAATTGGGGAGTTTAATCCATTTACAGTCAATGTTATAACCATGAAGGCATTTCTTGAATCAGCCATCTTATCCTTTGGTTTATGTTTGTCATATTTTTCCCCTCTCTCTATTAATATCCTTTATTGTACCCATACCAAATCTCTTTAGTACTGAACCTTTCTCCAAGTCTCTCTGTCCTTTCTTTGTTTCTCTGTCTGTAGGGCTCCCTTTAGTATCTCCAGTAGGGCAGGTCTCTTGTTAGCAAATTCTCTCAGCATTTGTTTGTCTGTGAAAAATGTAAGCTCTCCCTCAAATTTGAAAGAGAGCTTTGCTGGATAAAGTATTCTTGGTTGGAAATTTTTCTCACTCAGAATTTTAAATATATCGTGCCACTGCCTTCTCGCCTCCATGGTGGCTGCTGAGTAGTCACTACTTAGTCTAATGCTGTTTCCTTTGTATGTGGTGACTTGCTTTTCTCTTGCTGCTTTCAGAACTTGCTCCTTCTCTTCCGTGTTTGACAGTGTGATCAGAATATGTCTCGGAGTGGGTTTATTTGGATTTATTCTATTTGGAGTTCGCTGAGCATTTATGATTTGTGTATTTATGTTGTTTAGAAGATTTGGGAAGTTTTCCCCAACAATTTCTTTGAATACTCTTCCTAGACCTTTACCCTTTTCTTCCCCTTCTGGAACACCAATGAGTCTTATATTCGGAGATTTTATATTATCTATCATATCCCTGAGGTCTGTTTCGATTTTTTCAATTTTTTTCCCCATTCTTTCTTTTATGCTTTCATTTTCCATTCTGTCATCTTCCAGGTCACTGATTCGTTGTTCAACTTCCTCTAGTCTTGTACTATGAGTGTCCAGAATCTTTTTAATTTGGTCAACAGTTTCTTTAATTTCCATAAGATCATCTATTTTTATTTAGTCTTGCAATGTCTTCTTTATGCTCTTCTAGGGTCTTCTTGATATCCTTTGTATCCCGTACTATGGTCTCATTGTTCATCTTTAGTTCTTTGAGTAGCTGCTTTAGGTGCTGTGTCTCTTCTGGTATTTTGATTTGGGTGCTTGGGCTTGGGTTATCCATATCATCTGGTTTTTTCATATGCTTTATAATTTTCTGTTGTTTTTGGCCTCTTGGCATTTGCTGAACTTGATAGGGTTCTTTTAGGATTTGTAGACCAATTGAAGTCCTTATCTCTAATTTTAATCAGATCTATAGCTTCGTGGAGTACACTTTCTCTAACTAACCAGCAGGTGGTGTCCACGAGCCACCTGTTCTCCACAAGCCAGTTCTCCCCTGCTTTGCCTTTGTGGTGAGTGGGGGAGTGAGTCTTGTGGGGTCCAATTGGTGTACCAAGCTTGCGTGTGTAGTTGGTGTTGCCCGCCCTGTATATGGGGCGTGTTTCTGGGCAGTCAGGGAGGGGGGTTGGCTCTAACAATCAAATCTCCCTGGTGATCCTGGAGTTTTAAAGCTGCTGCAATAGTCTAATCCTTCAGTTCAGTCCTGCCACAGTTTGTCTCTGCCACTGACCCACAAGTCCTTGGTATTGGCGTATGGCTCCTGAGACTTGCGAGTGGGTCCCTCTTCCAGGCCGTGCACCCCCTGGTCCTCTGTTGAGGGATGACTGTGCTATGTCACAGGTGAGTGCCATCTCCCCAGGGCGGTTCTGGGCTGCTGGGCTGTGTAGGGAGGCTCCTAGTCTGCTGAAATGATGGCTGAATTGGGCTTTGTTAATTCATACTGCTCCACCTTCCCAACTCTGGGACAATCAGCTGAGGTTGCAGGGAAGGCTAATGTCCACACCCAGTTTTGTGGTTTGTGCCTGTTATTTGAAGCACTTCCGTCACACTGGGTTGTCTGGGGCAGCTCTGGGCTATGGGGCTGGGGATGGGCAGGAGTGTTTCCTGTCCACCAGGATGATGGCTGTGTGCAGACACCTCCCTTTTCTTGGGAAGTTGTGGTGTTTAGTGAATTTTCTCAGCCACTGGATTATTGCCTTTTGTCTCAGAGCTCTCTTAGTTCTGCTCTTGTCTTGACCTGCCCAAATTGCAAGTCTTTGAAGCTTTCTGTATTGGGCTTCTTAGAGAAATTGTTTTAGAAAAAGAAAAAAGGATTTAAAAAAAAAAAAAGGGCCCTCCTCAGAGATCTAATGGGTTATTGAAATGCTAAGAGACAAAGCAATTAGGGCCATTAAGGAAAGGTCCACAGGGCAGAGAGATCAGCTTTTCTTCGGGATTTGCATATGAGCGTCAGGGCCTGAGCTCTGCCCTTCCCCTTTCTATGTTCACCAGAACTCCAAAAATCCTCCGCTTTTATTTTGGAGTTTTTCGTGTTGTTTTTTTCTATGCCTGTCTCCTCCCCACCAGGGTGGCTGCTCTCAGATTCTCTGGTGTCTGGTCTCAGTCTATCTATGGTTGGAGTCTGGATCAGTAGAATGAGTTTCCGATAAGGGCTGCCACTGCAGTTCTCCCTTCTCCTTCCCGGAGCTGACAGCCCCTCCTCCCACGAGACTGAGCCTGGCAGGGAGGGGTGCGGGTCCCCTGGCCGCAAAAACTTACAGATTTCGCTGATCTCAGCAGTTCGACGTTTTCATGAGTGTTGTATGAAGTATGCCCAAAGTCAGATTGCTCTGTGGTGTCCAGTTTACGCAGTTTCTGGCTTTCTACCTACTTTCCTGGAGGAGTAACTAAAACATACAGCTCACCAGTCCGCCATCTTGCCCCACCTCCCATAGGGTGGTTTGCTTTGTCAGAGCAAGGAACAAGAGGGAGGAAGGCCAGAGAGAGTGTGAGCAAGCCAGCGAATGCAGTCTTTTGCAATCTCATCTCAGAAGTGATGTTTTGTCACTTTTGCCATCTTCTATTGGTTAGAAGCAAGTCACAGGTCCCGCCCACACTCGTGGGGAAGGGGTCCCACCTGGGTGTGTACAGCAGGAGGTGGAGATCCCAGGGGGCCGTGTCAGAAGCCACCGGTCCTCAGCCCTTTTTTGCTCTATTTTTTCACTGCTCTATCCCTACACCTGGGACAGCATACAGTAGGCACTCAATAAATGTCATGTCAGCAAGTTGCTACAGGCTTCTGGATTCATTTGTTCATTTGTTCATTCATTCATTCATTCACTTATTCAGTAGGTATTTATTGAGCAACTACTGTTCCCTACCCTTGGAAACACCATAGTGCAGGGAAACCAAAGCCGAGATGGAAAAGGAGCGCTGAGGGTGTTTTAAGGGGGTGGCCTGACTTCCCGGAAGACATTTGAGCTGCGATCTGGAGGATGGGTCAGAAACACAACAGCTGGATGGGGTGGGGGAGAGGGGAACAGCCCAAGCCAAGGCTCTGAGGTAGGACCCCAAGAAGGTACGGAGTGGGAGGTTCCCGAGGGATTTTTTTCTTTAAATATTTTTATTGAGATATAATTTGCGTACCATCAAATGCACTACTTTATCGTGTACCTCCCAGTGGTTTTCAGTATATGAACAGAGCTCTGCCACCCATTGCCACTTTCAGATTCCAGGATACTTCATACCCCTTCCTGCCAAAGAAAAAATCGCACTGGACAATTATGCAGGCAAAAATGACTTTATTCAAGGGTGAGAGCAGGGCTAGAACTCAACTTGGCTGAGACCCAGGAAAGCAGGTGCTTTAGAGGCTGGGGTAGGGTCTTGGAAAGACACCTTGGGATGTTAAGGGAAGCTGATCGCACAGGTGAGTTCCTGAGTTTGCAATTAGGCATTGCGAACGATTGCACAATTGATCGTGCAGGTGAGTTCCTGAGATTGCAATCAGGCATTGCAAACGATTGCACAATTGATCGTGCAGGTGAGTTCCTGAGACTGCAATCAGGCATTGCAAACGATTGCACAATTGATCGTGCAGGTGAATTCCTGAGATTGCAATCAGTGGGACTGTGGTTTGCAGTGACCTTTATTTAAGGGCTGGGGGAGTGGGGATGGGAGACAAGGAAACACAGATTAGGGACTTCCCAGGTTCATGGATAGCTTAAGGACAGGGGTCAAGATTAAAAATTTAGCCAAGCTAATGGGAAAATGAAGCTGTCTTTGTCACCCCCAAAAGAAACCGTGGACCCATTAGCCATCGCCCCCACATTTCTCCCTCCCTCAGCCCCTGGAAACCACAGCTCTACTTTCTATCTCCATGGATTTGCTTATTCTGGACATTTCATATAAATGGGATCATCGAATCCATCGTGATCCTTTGCGTCTGGCTTCTTTCACTCAGCGTCATGTTTTCAAGGTTCATCCCCAATGTAGGGGGGCTCTGAGCTTCTTTCCTTTTTATTGCCCCTCATGGTAAGGAGGGAGCCCATTTTGCTTCATCTGCTGATGGATGAATTCTTTCTGCTTTTTGGAGATTATCAATCTTGCAGCTCTGAACTTTTGCGTACAAGGCTTTGTCCAGACGTGTACATTTTCATTTCCCTTGGGTGTAGACTAAGGAGTGGAATTGCTGGATCTTCTTGGAATTTGATGCTTAATTGTTTGAGGAGCCCCCAAACTGTTTCCCACTGCACCCCATTGGCTCTACCCACAGACAGGAGGGGTCCAAATTGCTCCCCCTTCTCTCTAACTCTTGTGATTATCCAGTTTTTTGTTTGTTTGTTTTGTTTTTAGATAATAGCCTTTCTGGTGGGGGTGAAGTGCAGGGTTATCTCAGTGTCCCTGGGCTGGGATACGAACCTGCAGGACAAAGCTCAGCCTGGGGTAGGGGAGCTAAGGAACTTTAGGGTGGGATGCGATTGACAAGCATCCTCAGCACTTCCGGTGCTCCTGGGTGAGGGAGCCCACGTGGGAGGGAGGCAGCCCCGAGCTGGGAAATTCAGAAGTCAGCTAAGCCCCCTTTGCAAAATCCTGGAGGGAGGAGGGCAGCCTGCTGCCTGCAGACAAAGCCCGAGAAGCCAAGCTGCGGGGCCCCTGCAGGCTTTTGAGCAGCCAGGCGCCCCATTCTTTGTCTGGGGAGCTGTGCGTGTGGGGGAATCCTGCAGCCACCCCCATTGTCTGTCCTGATTGAAATGCAAAGAGAAAATTAGAATTGGCCTGTTTCCTTCCCCCTCCTTTTCTTCTGGGTTTTAATGAATTCAGCACTTACAGGCTTAGCAGGTGAAGAAAATGGCTGTTGAGATTTTTTTAGAGGGACCATTTTTATCTCCTCCTGTTTAATTTTGTTTAGGAGGACGTGGCCCAAAGTTTAGCACCCACGGATGCTCCTTTGTAATTCCCGGCCCATCTGCCAGAATTTTCCATCAATTCACTTTTTCTTTTTGATTTATAAAGCGTGGGCTGAAGTGTGGACCCCAATTTAGGCATTTTCTTGGTCTTGATTTGCATTCCTGTGGGTGTGAACCTATTGTAAATGGGGTCTCTTGAAAAGGTTGTTTTAGTTAAGGTGTGGCCCAATTTAAGGATGCCCCTTAGGCCAGATTATTGGGGTTCTTTATAAACCAATGAAATTCAGGCATAGTCAGGGAAAGCCATAGAGGAGCCCAAAGTTGGGAGTCAAAGGAACCCAGAAGAGAAAGGAGAGGCCACGGCTACGTGATTCGAGGTAGGGACGCAAACCAACGAAACCCAAGGATCAGAAAAATTCATGCTTTGCGGACACCTCGATTTTGGACTTCTCCTAGCCTCAAAACGGTAAGCCAATTTGTTCCTGTTGTTTAAGCCAACCCATAATGTAGTATTTGCAATTGCTAGCCCTGGCAAACAAAAATATCAGGACTCAATAGAGCTGCCAATAGCGTCACCTGTGTTAGGGGACAGAAAACCCTAAAAATAAATATAAAGGAAACAAAATTATGTTTTTAAGAGCTTGTCTGTCCCAGGCCTTGTGCCCTAGGCCTGATGTCTTTTAAGAAAAGAGAATCAAGTCTCCTCCCTGCACTCCAATGTGTCAGCCTTTTTCCTTGCTGTATAACATTCCATCATTTTATGAAATGCATATTTCACTTTCCAGTGGTCTTGTTAAAAGAATGTTCCAGTTCCAAACTAGAAACAGCCTGTACACTTATCTGGAGCAATATTGGTGAATAAAAAGTGTGGTATATTCATACCACGGAATATTATACAGCAACAAAAAAAGAGCAAACCAAGAAGCATGAATCTCACCCTCATAAACGTGAACTAAAAGCAGCAGACCCCAGATGGAACATTCTCCATGGTTTGGTTTATATGAATCTTAAGACCAGGCAAAACTAATTTATGGTGCTAAGAATCAGAACAGTGAGTATCCTTGGGTTGGGAAGATTGACTGGGAGGGGGCATGAAGGAACTTTCTGGAAGGGCTGGAAACGTTTTATTATCTTGATCTGGAAGCCAGTTGGGGGAGGGGGGCTGAGTGATGGGGACCTGGGTGGGGAGACATATGTAGAAATTCATTCAGCTGAACCCTTAAGCTCTGAATATTTAGTGCATGCAAATTATACCTCAATTTAAAAAAAAAAGGGTGGTGTCAAAGAAAAGATTAGCGTCAAAGAAAAAAAAAAACTGCACCAGACCATGTTAAACAGTCAAGGATGCTTTTATTCAGGGGCTCACAGATAGCAGGGAAGAGAGAGCGGAACTCAATTCCATGGAAACAAAAGAGAGCCAGTCTTTTAAGGGCTGGGACTGGGTTGGGGGAGAAGCCCTGGAAGATAATAAAGGGGGGGCTAATCCCTGGTCTGGGCCAGCTTTACTGAGATTGCAATTCCGACGGTTTGTTTGCAATGTTCCTGTGCAGTAATTAGGCCCCCTGATGTCTCTAGGGGCTGGGGGATTGAGGGGAGATGGAGGAAAATACAAACCTACCTGATTAGGAGGCTCTCAGGCAAAAGGGAGACAGGAGGTTAGGTCAGGGCTGAGTCGATATTTAGAATAAAAGTTAGGGTCTGAAGTTGTTTTTTTCCTAAGTTTTCCTGCAGTCCGAATCCCACGGTTGCAAAATTCCGTGCAGCCCCACGGATGCAAAAATTAGATTCAAGGTATTTGAGTGAAGGGAGGGCATGGCAGGGAGCGTGATTAGCCAGGGCTGGGGCAGGCTTCAGGGATTCAGCAGCCCCACACTCATCTTTTCACCTGGATCCAAACAGAAGAATTGAGAGACTTGAAACGGGACATCCACACTGGTGATCTGAATGTATTGACTGCTGTTTCCAGTGCCGCTGAAAATCCTCTGTTTATTGTGCCTGTTGGGAAACTTGGGAAGCCCTGGTTTAATTCCAAAGGGGATCAGAAAAAGGGGTGGGCTGGCCCAGTAAAGGCCTGGGGTGAGGGTGGGGGGCAGTTTGCACGAGCACGGGGAGAATGGGGCTGGCCAAACCCCTCACCACTGCAGAAAGTGCTGTTTGTAGTTGGACAGAACACTGGGGTGCAGGTGACACCCACAGAGCTTTCTCCGTTGTCTGCTGAATATTTGACCGGTGGATGCAGCTTGCAAGTTGGGGGTGGGGGTGAATTGCTGGGGCCACGGTTTTAAAGTTGGGGTGAAGACATCAGCTCTCTGTCCCCTTCCTCCCCAGTGCCACCAGCATTCAGCTTCCCCAGGTGTCCCCCCTGGGCTCCGTGTGTTTCTCTCCGCCACTCGGAAGCAAGCTCCAGGAACGCAGGAGCATGTCATGTTCACGTGTGGATCTCCACCGCCTGCCTCCATGCTCGTTCAGGAAAGTGAAGAAGACTCTGGGGTCAGAAACCCCCAGGTTCAAATCCCGGCTCTGTCATCTGGCTGTGTGACCTTGGGGAAGTTGCTTAACCTTTCTGTGCTTCTGTACCTTATTGTTGCTGTGTGAAGTACTACAGGTAGCCACTTGCTATGGGAGCTGCATTCCTTCTTGTGTGCTCTGGTTGCACCCCATGGTGAGCTGAAAAGGGATGGAGGGGCTTTTCTTTATTTTTTAAAATTAATTCTTAATTACGTATTCACTACATAAATGCCTTTTCCATCCTGGAAAAATAAATATCACCATTAAAACTAAAGTTCTCCATCTTCTTGACCAAAAGAGGGATGCGAAATGAAACAAAATAAAGTTTTCAGTGGCTGAGAGATTCCAAATGGAGTCGAGAGGTCACTCTGGTGGACATTCTTGCACACTATTTAGATAACACTTTTTGGGCTTTAATGCATTGGAATAGCTCGAAGTAAATACCTGAAACTATCAAACTCCAACCCATCAGTCTGGACTCTTGAAGACGACTGTATAACAATGTAGCTTACAAGGGGTGACAGTGTGATTGTGAAAACCTTATGGATCACACTCCCTTTATCCAGTGTGCGGATGGATGAGTAGAAAAATGGGGACAAAACTAAATGAAAAATAGGGTGGGATGGGGGTGGGGGTGATTTGGGTGTTCTTTTTTTATTTTTATTTTTTTATTCTTATTTTGATTCTTTCTGGTGTAAGGAAAATGTTCAAAAATAGATTGGGGTGATGAATGGACAACTATAGGATGGTACCGTGAACAGTTGATTGTACACCATGGATAATTGTAGGGTGTGTAAATATATCTCACTAAAACTGGATTAAAAAAAAAACAAAACTAAAGTTCTCATTCGCTTTTCTTACCCCTGGTCCATCACGGCCCTTTGCTCTAGTTTCTACTGCTGCAAAATCCCCATCCCAAACTTAGCAGTGTTTTGCTCCCGGTTTCCGACCCCGTGGGTCACTTATTTGGACTGAGCGCAGGGTGGGGGCTGCTGGGGGCTGTTTCATGATGTCTGGGGCCTCAGCTAGGAAACCTGGGAGGCTGAGCTCAGCTGGGCTGCAGCTTTGGCTTCCTCACAGCATGGCGGGGGCCCCAGAGAGAGCAGCCTAGAGGAAGCTTCCAGAAAACAAGTAATGTCTCTAGAGAACCAGGAGGAAGTGAACGGCCTCTTGTGACTTGGCTTTGGAAATGGCACAGAACCACTTCCATCATATGCTGCAAGTTGAAAGAGCTGCAAACCCCCCCAAAATTGAAGGGGAGGGGATGTGGACCCCAACTCTCCATGAGAGAAGGGTCGACAAGTTTGTGGTCATGTTTTGTAAATGGCCAAAACCCACCAGAGGCAAATGTTGTTATCCATGGGCTATATATCTTCCCAATCATTCTTTCTACTTTATTTATAGTTATACATGTGGGCCCCTAGAAACTTCTAGTGGTTTTTTTTTGTTGTTCGTTTGTTCAGCTTTTTGGCATTTGTCATTTTAGCCATTTTATTTTTACTGCTTGTACCCAAGTTATTTACTAGCATAATTTTTTTTTCCTTTAACGATTTCATAACAACTGCAGTGTGTTCAAAGTCTTACAGCATTTATACCATGAAAAGTTTCTTATTAGCTGATGACAGCTAAGATAGAGCTGCTAAAGACTGTAACTCAAAGCATGAGAATTCTAGCTGTGACCCCTGAATTTTACCCTTTGCTACCACATCCCCCATGTCAGCTGACTGCCCGTTCACTCAACCACCTGGAAGACACATTATTGGGAAAAAAATTAATAAAGGGACAAGTTGATACGCAGCTCCAGAGACCACGTGGGAGGAAAGCTGCAGTGCTGTGTTTCTACAGCTTATTGGAACCGGAAGCAAGGGCCACACACTGATGGGACAACATTTGCAAGGCAGCATAATGACACTGCTCAGATATGGTTCAGCCACAAAAATGTCTTTACTTTTGAAGAGGAGGCTGTATACTGATATGGCTGTGTGTTTCTGTTTTTGTTCGTGTTTTCAGATAGCTCAAATCTGCATGGGCCCCACACCCTTCTCCCAAATAAAGCAAAAATAACAAAGAAAGGGAGGAAACAGCAGGGAATTAGTGGTTCTTGACTGCTGCCCCCCAAAACAATAACAAAATATATATATTTTAAAAAGGCGTTCATAGCCATTCCTGCCAAAAGATTAATACTAGAAATTTCTGAATTACCCCCAAACAAAACGATGTCTACAAAACCCTCAACCCCCCGATTTTCCCAGCTTTAGCCTTTCTTCCTTCATCATTACACAAAAACCAACATTTTGCACACTGAATGAGATGCAAAACTTAGCGTCGTTGCCTCAATAATTACTTCTATAAGCGACAAGAGAATTTCAATACGTGAACAGTTGACAGCAGGCTCTCCACTTTATGCCTCAGAAAGCCCTGCCTGCTTCTACCCTTGAGTCAGGGAAACTATCTTTTTGATAGCAGATCCCACTTATTTTCCCATTGTGATGGTTGCACATGTAGGGCAGGTGGTTTTTTAATTCCAAAAAAATTCTACTTCTCAACCTCAAAGCCAGTTGAGAAAACTTTTAGTGAAGACACAATAGCATGGGAAATAAAAACACAAGAACCACGTACATTCCGAAGGAGTCACAGACCATTTTTTGTGTGTAAACCGTTTTGCTTAGAATCAAGCCCTGATTGGATTCCGGTCTGAAAACTTTGGGTGGATGATGTGTGAGTTCAGCCAGGCTCTGCAGAGACAGGTCGAATGGACCCCGAGTTTGTTGACAGGCAAGCAACTTGAAAGCATTGCATGACAAGCAACAAAAAGAGAGCGGACAAGCTTGTGAGACTTCAAGGCGTCATGAGCCATTTTTTTTTTTTTAATCATCATTTTATTGAGATATATTCACATACCATGCAGTCATACAAAGCAAATCGTACTTTCGATTGTTTACAGTACCATTGCATACTTGTACATTCATCACCTAAATCAATCCCTGACACCTTCATTAGCACACACACAAAAATAACAAGAATAATACTTAGAGTGAAAAAGAGCAATTGAAGTAAAAAAGAACACTGGGTACCTTTGTCTGTTTGTTTCCTTCCCCTACTTTTCTACACATCCATCCATAAACTAGACAAAGTGCAGTGTGGTCCTTATGGCTTTCCCAATCCCATTGTCACCCCTCATAAGCTATATTTTTATACAACTGTCTTCGAGATTCATGGGTTCTGGGTTGTAGTTTGATAGTTTCAGGTATCCACCACCAGCTACCCCAATTCTTTAGAACCTAAAAAGGGTTGTCTAAAGTGTGCGTAAGAGTGCCCACCAGAGTGACCTCTCGGCTCGTTTTGGAATCTCTCTGCCACTGAAGCTTATTTCATTTCCTTTCACATCCCCCTTTTGGTCAAGAAGATGTTCTCCGTCCCACGATGCCGGGTCTACATTCCTCCCCGGGAGTCATATTCCACGTTGCCAGGGAGATTCACTCCCCTGGGTGTGTGATCCCACGTAGGGGGGAGGGCAGTGATTTCACCTTTCAAGTTGGCTTAGCCAGAGAGACAGGGCCACATCTGAGCAACAAAGAGGCATTCGGGAGGAGGCTCTTAGGCACAAATATAGGGAGGCCTAGCCTCTCCTTTGCAGCAACTGTCTTCCCAAGGGTAAAACTTATGGTAGAGGGCTCAACCCATCAAACCACCAGTCCCCTATGTCTGTGGTCATGTTAGCAACCATGGAGGTGGGGTAGGCGAATACCCCTGCATTCTCCACAGGCTCCTCAAGGGGGCACTGCATCTTTTTTTTTTTCCTTGTTTTTCTTTTCTTTTTTTTTTTTTTTAACTTTCCCTTCTTTTTTAAATCAACTGTATGAAAAAAAAAAAGTTAAAAAGAAAACAAACATACAATAAAAGAACATTTCAAAGAGACCATAACAAGGGAGTAAGAAAAAGACAACTAACCTAAGATAACTGCTTAACTTCCAACATGTTCCTACTTTACCCCAAGAAAGTTACCTAATATAGCAACATTTCTGTGAACGTGTTCCTACTATATCCATCAGAAATTAACAGACCGTAGTCATTTCTGGGCATCCCCAGAATGTTAAATAGCTTATCTGTTCTTCTTGGATTATTGTTCCCCCTTCCTTAATTGCTCTCTACTGCTAGTTCCCCTACATTCTACATTATAAACCATTTGTTTTACATTTTTCAAAGTTCACATTAGTGGTAGCATATAATATTTCTCTTTTTGTGCCTGGCTTATTTCGCTCAGCATTATGTCTTCAAGGTTCATCCATGTTGTCATATGTTTCACGAGATTGTTCCTTCTTACTGCCGCGTAGTATTCCATCGTGTGTATATACCACATTTTCTTTATCCACTCATCTGTTGAAGGACATTTGTGTTGTTTCCATCTCTTGGCAATTGTGAATAATGCTGCTATGAACATTGGCGTGCAGATATCTGTTCGTGTCACTGCTTTCCGATCTTCCGGGTATATACCGAGAAGTGCAATCGCTGGATCGAATGGTAACTCTATATCTAGTTTTCTAAGGAACTGCCAGACCGACTTCCAGAGTGGCTGAACCATTCTACAGTCCCACCAACAATGAATAAGAGTTCCAATTTCTCCACATCCCCTCCAGCATTTGTAGTTTCCTGTTTGTTTAATGGCAGCCATTCTAACCGGTGTTAGATGGTATCTCATTGTGGTCTTAATTTGCATCTCTCTAATAGCTAGTGAAGCTGAACATTTTTTCATGTGTTTCTTGGCCATTTGTATTTCCTCTTCAGAGAACTGTCTTTTCATATCTTTTGCCCATTTTATAATTGGGCCGTCTGTACTATTGTCATTGAGTTGTAGGATTTCTTTGTATATGCAAGATATCAGTCTTTTGTCAGATACATGGTTTCCAAAAATTTTTTCCCATTGAGTTGGCTGCCTCTTTACCTTTTTGAGAAATTCCTTTGAGGTGCAGAAACTTCTAAGCTTGAGGAGTTCCCATTTATCTATTTTCTCTTTTGTTGCTTGTGCTTTGGGTGTAAAGTCTAGGAAGTGGCTGCCTAATACAAGGTCTTGAAGATGTTTTCCTACATTATCTTCTAGGAGTTTAATGGTACTTTCTTTTATATTGAGATCTTTGGTCCATTTTGAGTTAATTTTTGTGTAGGGGGTGAGGTAGGGGTCCTCTTTCATTCTTTTGGATATGGATATCCAACTCTCCCAGCCCCCATTTGTTGAAAAGACCATTATGGCTCAGTTCAGTGACTTTGGGGGCCTTATCAAAGATCAGTCGGCCATAGATCTGAGGGTCTATCTCTGAATTCTCAATTCGATTCCATTGATCTATATGTCTATCTTTGTGCCAGTACCATGCTGTTTTGGCAACTGTGGCTTTATAATAAGCTTCAAAGTCAGGGAGTGTAAGTCCTCCCACTTCGTTTTTTCTTTTTTAGAGTGTCTTTAGCAATTCGAGGCATCTTCCCTTTCCAAATAAATTTGATAACTAACTTTTACAAGTCTGCAAAGTAGGTTGTTGGAATTTTGATTGGGATTGCATTGAATCTGTAGATGAGTTTGGGTAGAATTGACATCTTAATGACATTTAGCCTTCCTATCCATGAACATGGAATATTTTTCCATCTTTTAAGGTCCCCTTCTATTTCTTTTAGTAGAGTTATGTAGTTTTCTTTGTATAGGTCTTTTACATCTTTGGTTAAGTTTATTCCTAGGTACTTGATTTTTTTAGTTGGTATTGAAAATGGTATCTTTTTCTTGAGTGTCTCTTCAGTTTGTTCATTTCTAGCATATAGAAACATTACTGACTTATGTGCATTAATCTTGTATCCCGCTACTTTGCTAAATTTGTTTATTAGCTCTAGTAGCTGTATCGTTGATTTCTCAGGGTTTTCTAGATATAAGATCATATCATCTGCAAACAATGACAGTTTTACTTCTTCTTTTCCAATTTGGATGCTTTTTATTTCTTTGTCTTCCCGGATTGCCCTGGCTAGCACTTCCAGCACAATGTTGAATAACAGTGGTGACATCGGGCATCCTTGTCTTGTTCCTGATCTTAGAGGGAAGGCTTTCAGTCTCTCACCATTGAGTACTATGCTGGCTGTGGGTTTTTCATATATGCTCTTTATCATGTTGAGGAAGTTTCCTTCAATTCCTACCTTTTGAAGTGTTTTTATCAAAAAGGGATGTTGGATTTTGTCAAATGCTTTTTCAGCATCTATTGAGATGATCAATTGATTTTTCCCTTTCGAGTTTTTAATGTGTTGTAATACATTGATTGTTTTTCTTATGTTGAACCATCCTTGCATGCCTGGAATGAACCCCACTTGGTCATGGTGTATGATTTTTTTAATGTGTCTTTGGATTCAATTTGCAGGTATTTTGTTGAGGATTTTTGCATCTATATTCATTAGGGAGATTGGCCGGTAGTTTTCCTTTTTTGTAGCATCTTTGCCTGGTTTTGGTATTAGATTGATGTTTGCTTCATAAAATGAGTTAGGTAGTGTTCCATTTTTTTCTATGTTTTTAAAGAGTTTGAGTAAGATTGGTGTCAGTTCTTTCTGGAAAGTTTGGTAGAATTCCCCTGTGAAGCCATCTGGCCCTGGGCATTTATTTGTGGGAAGATTTTTGATGACTGCTTGGATCTCTTTGCTTGTGATGGGTTGGTTGAGGTCTTCTATTTCTTCTCTGGTCAGTCTAGGTTGTTCATATGTTTCCAGGAAATTGTCCATTTCTTCTACATTATCCAGTTTGTTGCCATACAGTTGTTCATAATATCCTCTTATAATTTTTTTAATTTCTTCAGGATCTGCAGTTATGTCACCTTTTTCATTCATTATTTTGTTTATATGGGTCTTCTCTCTTTTTGATTTTGTCAGTCTAGCTAGGGGCTTGTCAATCTTGTTGATCTTCTCAAAGAACCAACTTTTGGTGATATTTATCCTTTCTATTGTTTTTTTGTTCTCTATGTCATTTATTTCTGCTTTAATCCTTGTTATTTCTTTTCTTCTACTTGGTTTAGGATTGGTTTGCTGTTCATTTTCTAGCTTCTTCAGTTGATCCATTAGTTCTTTGATTTTGGCTCTTTCTTCCTTTTTAATATATGCGTTTAGTGCTATAAATTTCCCCCTCAGCACTGCTTTTGCTGCATCCCATAGGTTTTGGTATGTTGTGTTCTCATTTTCATTCGTCTCTATATATTTAGCAATTTCTCTTGCTATTTCTTCTTTAACCCACTGATTGTTTAGGAGTGTGTTGTTTAACCTCCAGGTATTTGTGAATTTTCTAAGTCTCTGATGGTTATTGACTTCTAATTGTATTCCATTGTGGTCAGAGAATGTGCTTTGAATAATTTCAATCTTTTTGAATTTATTGATGCTTGTTTTATGTCCCAGCATATGATCTATTCTGGAGAAAGTTCCGTGAGCACTAGAAAAGTATGTGTATCCTGGTGATTTGGGATGTAATGTCCCGTATATGTCTGTTAAATCTAATTCATTTATCAGATTGTTTAGGTTTTCAATTTCCTTATTGGTCTTCTGTCTGGTTGATCTATCTATAGGAGAGAGTGATGTGTTGAAGTCTCCCACAATTATTGTGGAAACATCAATTGCTTCCTTTAGTTTTGCCAGTGTTTCTCTCATGTATTTTGTGGCACCGTGATTGGGTGCATAGACATTTACGATTGTTATTTCTTCTTGCTGAATTGCCCCTTTTATTAGTACGTAGTGGCCTTCTTTGTCTCTCAAAACATCCCTGCATTTGAAGTCTATTTTATCTGAGATTAATATTGCTACACCTGCTTTCTTTTGGCTGTAGCTTGCATGAAATATTTTTTTCCATCCTTTCACTTTCAGTTTCTTTGTGTCCCTGTGTCTAAGATGAGTCTCTTGTATGCAACATATTGATGGTTCATTTTTTTGATCCATTCTGCGAATCTATATCTTTTAATTGGGGAGTTTAATCCATTTACATTCAACGTTATAACCGTGAAGGCATTTCTTGAATCGGCCATCTTATCCTTTGGTTTATGTTTGCCATATTTTTCCCTCTCTCTATTAATATCCTTTATTGTACCCATACCGAATCTCTTTAGTACTGAACATTTCTCCAAGTCTCTCTGTCCTGTCTTTGTTTCTCTGTCTGTAGGGCTCCCTTTAGTATCTCCAGTAGGGCAGGTCTCTTGTTAGCAAATTCTCTCAGCATTTGTTTGTCTGTGAAAAATGTAAGCTCTCCCTCAAATTTGAAGGAGAGCTTTGCTGGATAAAGTATCCTTGGCTGGAAATTTTTCTCACTCAGAATTTTAAATATATCGTGCCACTGCCTTCTCACCTCCATGGTGGCTGCTGAGTAGTCACTACTTAGTCTTATGCTGTTTCCTTTGTATGTGGTGAATTGCTTTCCTCTTGCTGCTTTCAGAACTTGCTCCTTCTCTTCTGTGTTTGACAGTGTGATCAGTATATGTCTCGGAGTGGGTTTATTTGGATTTGTTCTATTTGGAGTTCGCTGAGCATTTATGATTTGTGTATTTATGTTGTTTAGAAGATTTGGGAAGTTTTCCCCAGCAATTTCCCTGAATACTCTTCCTAGACCTTTACCCTTTTCTTCCCCTTCTGGGACACCAATGAGTCTTATATTTGGACGTTTCATATTATCTATCATATCCCTGAGGTCCATTTCGATTTTTTCAATTTTTTTCCCCATTCTTTCTTTTATGCTTTCATTTTCCATTCTGTCATCTTCCAGGTCACTGATTCGTTGTTCAACTTCCTCTAGTCTTGTACTATGAGTGTCCAGAATCTTTTTAATTTGGTCAACAGTTTCTTTAATTTCCATAAGATCGTCCATTTTTTTATTTAGTCTTGCAATGTCTTCTTTATGCTCTTCTAGAGTCTTCTTGATTTCCTTTATATCCCGTCCTATGGTCTCATTGTTCATCTTTAGTTCTTTGAGCAGCTGCTCTAGGTGCTGTGTCTCTTCTGGTCTTTTGATTTGGGTGCTTGGGCTTGGGTTATCCATATCGTCTGGTTTTTTCATATGCTTTATAATTTTCTGTTGTTTTTGGCCTCGTGGCATTTGCTGAACTTGATAGGGTTCTTTTAGGGTTTGTAGACCTATTGAAGTCCTTTTCTCTAATTTATCAGATCTACAGCTTTGTGGAGTACACTTTCTCTAACTAACCAGCAGGTGGCGTCCATGAGCCACCTGTTCTCCACAAGCCAGTTCTCCCCTGCTTAGCCTTTTTGGTGAGTGGGGGAGTGAGTCTTGTGGGGCCCAATTGGTGTACCAAGCTTGCGTGTGTAGTTGGTGTTGCCTGCCCTGTATGTGGGGCGTGTTTCTGGGCAGTCGGGGAGGGGGGGGTGGCCCTAACAATCAAATCTCCCTGATGATCCTAGAGTTTTAAAGCTGCTGCATTAGTCTAATCCTTCAGTTCAGTCCTGCCACAGTTTGTCTCTGCCACTGACACACAAGTCCTTGGTATTGGCGTATGGCTCCTGAGACTTGCAAGTGGGCCCCTCTTCCAAGCTGTGCACCCCGGGTCCTCTGTTGAGGGATGACTGTGCTATGTCACAGGTGAGTGCCGTCCCCCCAGGGCAGTTCTGGGCTGCTGGGCTGTGTAGGGAGGCTCCCAGTCTGCTCAAATGATGGCTGAATGGGGCTTTGTTAATTCACACTGCTCCACCTTCCCAACTCTGGGACAATCAGCTGAGGTTGCAGGGAAGGCTAATGTCCACGCCCAGTTTTGTGGTGTGTGCCTGTTATTTGAAGCACTTCTGTCACACTGGGTTGTGTGGGGCAGCTCTGGGCTATGGGGCTGGCGATGGGCAGGAGTGTTTCCTGTCCACCAGGATGGTGGCTGTGAGCGGACACCCCCCTTTTCTTGGGAAGTTTTGGTGTTTAGTGAATTTTCTCAGCCACTGGATTATTGCCTTTTGTCTCAGAGCTCTCTTAGTTCTGCTCTTGGCTTGACGTGCCCAAATTGCAATTCTTTGAAGCTTTCTGTATTGGGCTTCTTAGAGTACTTGTTTTAGAAAAAGAAAAAAGGATTAAAAAAAAAAAAAAAAAAGGGCCCTCCTCAGAGATCTAATGGGTTATTGAAATGCTAATAGACAAAGCAACTAGGGCCATTAAGGAAAGGTCCACAGGGCAGAGAGATCAGCTTTTCTTCGGGATTTGCATATGCGCCTCAAGGCCTGAGCTCTGCCCTTCCCCTTTCTATGTTCACCAGAACTCCAAAAATCCTCTGCTTTTATTTTGGAGCTTTTTGTGTTGTTTTTTTTCTATGCCTGTCTCCTCTCTGCTGGGCTGGCTGCTCTCAGATTCTCTGGTGTCTGGTCTCAGTCTATCTATGGTTGGAGTCTGGATCAGTAGAATGAGTTTCCAATAAGGGCTGCCACTGCAGTTCTCCCTTCTCCTTCCCGGAGCTGGCAGCCCCTCCTCCCACGGGACTGAGCCTGGCAGGGAAGGGCGCGGGTCCCCTGGCTGCAAAAACTTACAGATTTCGCTGATCTCAGCAGTTCGACATTTTCATGAGTGTTGTATGAAGTATGCCCAAAGACAGATTGCTCTGTGGTGTCCAGTCCATGCAGTTCCTGGCTTTCTACCTACTTTCCTGGAGGAGTAACTAAAACTTACAGCTCACCAGTCTGCCATCTTGCCCCGCCTCCCATGAGCTGTTTTTAAATAGACAATTATGTGGCATTAATTACATTCACGATATTGTGCAACCGTCTAATGTCTTTTAAAAAATTTTTTCTCTATTTTTTCTTAGTTTTTAATTTTTAATTGTGGCAAAATATACATAACCTAAAAATCATTTTAACCGTTTTAAGCGCACAATTCTTTGACATCAGTTACATTGACAATAGTGTGGAATTTTCATCACTATCTACTTTCAGACAATTTTCATCATTCCAAACCCAAACTCATACTCATGTAGTAATAACTCCCCATTTCCCAATTCCACCATCCCTGGAAACCACTATTTTGCTTTCTGTCTATGAATTTGCTTCTTCTAAGTATTTCATATACACAAGGTCATACAACATCTGTCCTTTTGTGTCTGGCTTATTAAACTCAACAGGATGTCTTCAAGGTTCATCTATGTTGTAGCATGTTCCAGCACTTCATTTCTTTTTACAGTAGAGTAATACTCCATTGTATGTACAGACCATTTATTTTTTAATCCATTTACCAATTTTATGGAGACATGGGTTGCTTCCACTTTTGGTCAACTGTGAATAATGCTGCGATGAATATGGATGTGCAGATTCTGAGTCCCCGCTTTCGATGTTTTGAGGTCTAGACCCAGGGGTGAGAATTGCCGGGTCAGATGGTAATTCTAGGTTTAATTTTCTGAGGAACCGTCTCCCCAGCAATATACGAGGGTTCTTATTTCTCCGCGTCCTTGCCAACACTTGCTCTTTTCGGTATGTTTTTTTAAATAATAGCCTTCCTCATGATGTCAAGTGGTATCTCAATGGAGTTTTAATTTGTATTTCTCAAATAGCTAATGATGTTGAGCATGTTTGTGTATAGTTATTGGTCATTTGAAGATTTTCCTTGGAGAAATGTCTGTTCAGATTCTTGGCTCATACTTAAATTGAGTTGTCTGTCTTTTTTGTTGTTGAGTTGTAGGAGTTCTTTATATATTCTGGATATCAAACCCTTATCAGATATATGGTTTCCAAATATTTTTTTCCCATTCAATTGATTGCCTTTTCACTTTCTTGCCAAAGTCCTTTGCACAAAAGTTTTTAATTGTGATGAAGTTTGTTTTTGATATTTCTTTCTTTTCTTGCTTGTGCTTTTGGTGTAAAATCTAAAAATTCATTGCCTACTACCAGGTCCTGAAGATATTTCCCTATGTTTGCTTTTATTTCTTTATTTCTTTCATGATTGACTATAATATTTTCTGTGAGTTTTTTATAAATGCCTTTTATATTAGGAAGATTCCCTTCTATTCCTCATTTTATTATGAAGGTATGTTGGATTTTGTGAAACACCTTTTCTGCATCTATTGTGATGATCAAGTGTGTTTTTTTCCTTCATTCTAATGTGGCATATTATTTTGATTTTCTTGTGTTGAATCATCTTTGCATTCCTGAAATGAGGTGTATAATATAGTGCATAATAATAATGTGTATAATAAAGTGTATAATAATAATTATAACAATAATATAATAATAAAATATATAATATAATATAATATAATAATGTATATAATAATATTTAATAATAATCCTTTTAAATATACTGTGGGGTTCAGTTTGTCAGTATTTTGTTAAGGATTTTTGCATCTATTTTCATAAGGGATGTTGGTCTGTAACTTTTTCATAATATCTTTAACTTCAGTATTGGGATAATGCTAGCCTCATAAAATGTGTTAAGAAGTGGTCTGTCTTCTTCAGTTTTTGGAATAGTTTGTGAAGAATTGGTTTAAATCTCTTTAAATGTTTGGTAGAATTCAGCAGTGAAACCATCTGGTTCTGGACTTCACTTTGCTGGGAGTTTTTTGATTACTGATTTAATCTCTTTACTTGTTACAGATTCATTGAGATTTTCTATTTCTTCTTGTGTTAGTCATACAGGTCATTTATATCTTTAAGAATTTGTCCATTTCATCTAGGTTTTCTAATTTGTTGGCATATAATTGTTCACAGTATCCTTTTATAATCTTTCTATTTCTCTAAGTTTGCTAGCAGTGTCCCCAGTTTTGTTCCTGATTTTAGTTATTTGCATCCTCTCCCTCTTATTCTTTTTGCAGTCTGCCTAAAGGTTTATTGATTTTATGGATCTTTTCAGAAAACTAACTTTTTATGTCCTATTTTGTCACGAGCAAGCAAGCCAGGGGCTGGACCCCACGCGGCCTGCTGTGAGAAAGGGGGATGTGTGCCGGTAGTGGTTGGGGAGAAAGCAATTTACTCGTCTTCACCATAATTTACCAACCTCTTCCTCCCACTCTTCCTGGATGCTCTATAGCCTCCTGAGTTTCAAATAGTCGTTCCAGACAGTTCCTGCCTGTTTTTAATAGTAGTTGTGGTGGAAGAACTGAATCCTGGAGCTCCCTACTTCACCATTTTCCCGCAATTGTCTAGAAAACTCCACTTCATTTTAAGGCTGAATAATTTCTCTTGTACAGGTGGGTCACATTTTGTTTCTCCATCCATCTGTTGACGGACACTTGGGTGACTTCCAGCTTTTGGCTTTTTTGAAAAAATGCAGTGAGAAACATTGGTGTACAAATATCTGTCTGAGACCCTGCTGTCAATTTTTTTTTTTTTTTGATATAAACCTAGAAGTGGAATTTGCAGGTCATGGTAATTCGATGTATAACTTTCTGAGGAACCATCAAAGTGTTTTCCCAGCAACTGGATCATTTTACATTCCCACCAGCAACGTACTAAGTTTCCTATTTCTCAGCATCCTGTGTGACACTTGTTCTCTGCCTCTTTCTTTTCCTCTCTCCTTCCTTCCTTCCTTCCTTCATTAGTTCGTTCGTTCGTTCGTTCCTTCCTTCCTTCCTCTCCTTTCTCTCTCTGATTCTTTCCTTCTTTCTTTCACCCCCTCTCTCTTCCTTTTCTCTTCTTTCCTTTCCTTTCTCTCTCTCTCTCTTTCTCTCTCCTCTTCCTACTTCCTTCTTTCCTTCTGTGCCAGTTTGAATATATCATGTTCCCCAAACGCCATTATCTTTGATGTAATCTTGTGTGGGCAGACGTTATCAGTGTTGATTAGATTGTAATTCTTTGAGTATTTCCATGGAGATGCGCCCCACCCAACTGTGGGTGATGACTCTGATTGGATAATTTCCATGGAGTGTTGGCCCACCCATTGGGTGGGCCTTGATCAGTGGAGCCATATAAATGAGCTGATGGGCAGAGGGAACTCAGTGCAGCTGTGAGTGACATTTTGAAGAGGAGCTACAGCCAAGAGGGACACTTTGAAGAAAGCACAGGAGCTGCAGGTGAGAGATAGTTTGAAGACAGCCATTGGAAGCAGACTCTTGCTCCAGAGAAGCTAAGAGAGGACAAATACCCCAAGTGCAACTAAGAGTGACATTTTTGAGGAACTGCAGCCTAGAGAGGAACATACTGGGAGAAAGACATTTTGAAACCAGAACTTTGGAGCAGACGCCAGCCACATGCCTTCCCAGCTAGCAGAGGTTTTCCGGACACCATTGGCCATCCTCCAGTGAAGGTACCCGATTGCTGATGTGTTACCTTGGACACTTTATGGCCTTAAGACTGTAACTGTGTAAGCAAATAAACCCCCTTTATAAAAGCCAATCCATTCCTGGTGTTTTGCATTCCAGCAGCATTAGCAGACTAGAATAGATTTTGGTACCACAGAAGTGGGGTGCTTTTGCTGCTGAGTTTGCAAATACCAAACATGTTGGAATGGCTTTTTAAATGGATAAAGGGAAGATTCTGGAAGAATTGTGAGGAGCTTGATAGAAAAGGCCTAAAGTGCTTTGAAGAGACTGTTTGTGGAAATATGGACTCTAAAGATACTTCTGATGAAGACTTGAACAGAAATGATGAATATGTTGTTGCAAACTGGAAGAAAGGTGATCCTTGTTTTCAAGTGGCAGAGAATTTGGCAAAATTGAGTCCTGGTGTCAGATGGAAGGGAGAATTTGAAAGCGACAACCTGGAATACTTAGCTGAGGAGATCTCCAGACTACCTGTGGAGGATGTACCCTGGCTTCTCCTTGCAGCTTATAGTAAAATGAGAGTGGAGAGAGATAAACTTAGAACTGAACTATTGGGTTCAAAGAAACCAGAAGCTGATGGCTTGGAAAATTACAGGCTTCCAGGGGGTGGAATCCCAGAAGCTACAGCCCAACATGAGGATGTAACCAAACATGGAACCCAGCCACCATTTCAGTACAAGACAAGACTGGAAAAGGAGTTAAGCAGGAAGGATTTGTGGAAAGTCCTATTGTCTGATGGCTTTGACCCCTGCATGCTTCATGCAAAGCCAACAGAATTTTTGTGAGATCTTTATAGACAGAGCCATTGCCAGTCTAGACTGTAGGAGAAAGACAAGGAACAAATTGAAGGAAAAATTTCTTCAGAGACAGAGCCATGGAGGTTGAGGTCTGGAGTCAAGAGGTCTCGGGCTGGGAGAGCAGAGTGGCCCACACGCATGGAAAGGGTGAGTTTTCCTTGGAGGTTGAGGGTGGGCCTTCTGCCTTGATACTCAGGAAATGTTCTGGCACCCCAAGCCCCAAAGAGGGTGGAGCACATTCCCAGGGAATTGGGGAGAGCCTGGCTGCCACCCCACTGTTCTGAAGGGGTTGAGCATGTGCCCCAGAGATGGAAGGGAATCCGGGTGCTGCCCCAATGTTTGAGGAGGGTGGGGCCGAGAAGGTGGTCTCCCCAATGTGTGGATATGTTGGAGCACTCACCAAGTATTTGGAGAGGAAAGGGCTGCTGCAAAGGCCCTTAGGACGGGTTAGACTCCCACTCTCTCAAGCCCCAAGGATGCAACGTCATTCTGTAAATGACTCTTAGACTTTGAAATCTAATGGAGTTTGTCCTGCGGGTTTTAGGAAATGTTTTGGTCCTGTTAACCCTGTTTTCCTTAGTCTTTCTCCTTATGGCAATGGGAACTTTTATCCTGTGAATGTCCCTCCTTTGTATATTGGAAGCACATAACTTCACAGATCTAAGTTCACAGATCCACAGCTAAAGGAAAATTATGCCTTAGGACTGACCATGCCTATAATTGATTTTGATGGAATCTTGTATTTAACTATTGTTACTGAAATGATTTAAGTTTCTGTGATATTGTTGTGGGATGAATGTATTTTGTATATGGAAAAATAATGTCTTTTGGGGTCCAGGGGGTGGAATGTGCCAGTTTGAATATATTGTGTCCCCCAAACGCCGTTATCTTTGATGTACTCTTGTGTGGGCAGACCTATCAGTGTTGATTAGATTGTAATTCTTTGAGTGTTTCTGTGGAGATGCGCCCCACTCAGCTGTGGGTGATGATTCTGGTTGGATAATTTCCATGGAGTGTTGGCCCATCCATTGGGTGGGCCTTGATCAGTGGAGCCATGTAAATGAGCTGATGGGCAGTGTATTAGTTAGGGTTCTCCTTGGAAACAGAATCAATGAGAGATGTCTCTGATTATCAAATTGTAAAAGTGACTCACACAACTGCGGGAGCGCACGAGTCCAAATTCTGCAGAGCCGTCAACAAGCTGTCAACTCCAAGGAAGACGTCCGACGAACTCCTGGGGAAACGAACCAACAACTTTGACAAACTCCTTGGGAAACGAACCGGCAACTTCAACGAGCTCCCCAGGAAATGCTTCACTGAGCAGCCGAAGAAGAAGTGAAGGTTCTCTAACCGTCCAGCTTATAAGCCTCCAACTTATCACCCGGACCAAATCCAGCCAATTTCATTCTCTCATTGTGGAAGGCACACTCCTTGATGAGTCATCAGTCAGCCGCAGTCAATTGACTGATGATCCAACAAACCTGCTGATCACCCGGACCAAATCCAGCCAATTGCATTCTCTCACTGTGGAAGCACGCCCCTTGATGAGTCATCAGTCAGCTGCAGTCAATTGACTGATGATCCAACAAACCAGCCTGTTGATTTATTAACCAGCCTCAAATATCCTCACAGCAATCGTCAGGCTAGTGCCCGCTTGACCAGACAGCTAGGCCACCTAGCCACGTTGACACATGAACCCAGCCATCACGGTCCACCCCTTGTCAACTTGGCAGTTGTACACATCACCTAAAACCATACCTTCAAAATGAATGTTACAGCTTATGCCATATGATAAGGGGATAAGACAGAGAAGAAAGCAAAAATATTTTCTTTACAGACAAATACAAACATAATCATAACAAAACGAGGAGGAAATATTCATGTCATCATAGTCCTTTTTTCTGTAACCGGTCACGTGGCCGTAGTTCATATTTATCACGACCTTCTTCCACTACCCATTCCATGTTCCCTTTACCCTCAGCAAGCACTTCAGCTGGCCGTGGTTCTTTGCCTGGTGGAGTGACCCAAACCTTCATTCCTGAAGTTTCTTGGCCATTGGTAGTCCTGCCTGGATTGGGTTGTTGCAGTTTTCCATTGACTTGAATCACGGGGCATGGTAGTAGTAAGAGACACCCTAGGGGATCTCCTGTATGCCAGGAAAACTCTTCTTTACTTCCATTGTGTAGTTGCAGTGCTATTTCCCCTTAATAGTCAGGATCAATCACCCCAGCCAGTACAGTAATCCCCTTCCTTGCCTGTTGATTCAGAGGCATAAGAAGCCCAAAGTGGCCAGGTGGCAGCCTTAACTTCCAGTTCAATGGGATTATTGTTGTGTTTCCTGGTGGAAGCACTCCTCCTTTTGGAACCAAGACTTGTAGACCAGCAGAGCTTAAACTTGCAGGGACAGGAAGCAAAAATTTCCCTAGTGGATCACTAGGAGTGATAGTGAGTGGTGCCACTCCTGTTTCCACCTCTTGATTCCTGGACCCGTGAATCCTGGCTATGGGAGAAACAGCACCATAGAGTGGATGCTGATTCAGAGCATACACAGCCTCCTGGAGAACACTGCCCCAGCCCTGCAAGGTATTGCCACCTAGTTGGCACTATAACTGAGTCTTCAATAGGCCATTCCACCGTTCTATCAACCCAGCTGCTTCTGGATGATAGGGAACATGGTAAGAGCACAGAATTCCATGAGCATGTGCCCATCCCCTCACTTCAGGCAGAGGGAACTCAGTGCAGCTGTGAGTGACATTTTGAAGAGGAGCCACAGCCAAGAGGGACACTTTGAAGAAAGCACAGGAGCTGCAGATGAGAGACAGTTTCAAGATGGCCGTTGGAAGCAGACTCTTGTTCTGGAGAAGCTAAGAGAGGACAAATACCCCAAGTGCAACTAAGAGTGACATTTTTGAGGAACTGCAGGCTAGAGAGGAACGTCCTGGGAGAAAGTCATTTTGAAACCAGAACTTTGGAGCAGACGCCAGCCACGTGCCTTTCCAGCTAACAGAGGTTTTCTGGACACCATTGGCCATCCTCCAGTGAAGGTACCCGATTGCTGATGTGTTACCTTGGACACTTTATGGCCTTAAGACTGCAGCTGTGTAACCAAATAAACCCCCTTTTATAAAAACCAATCCATCTCTGGTGTTTTGCATTCTGGCAGCATTAGCAAACTAGAACACCTTCCTTCCTTCCTTCCTTCTTCCTTCCTTCCTTCCTTCCCCTCTCCCTTTTTTCCTTCTTTTTTTCTCCCTCCCTTCCTTCCTTGTCAACCTACTGAGTGTGAAGTGGTATCTCATAGTGATTTTAATTTGTATTTCCCTAATGGCTAATGATGTTGAGCATCTTTTCATGTTCTTATTGGCCATTTGCATATCTTCTTTGGAGAAATGTCTAATCAAATTCTTGGCCCATTTTTTAATTGAATAGTTTATCTTTTCGTAGTTGAGTTATAGGAGTTGTTTATGTATTCTGGATATTAAACTCTTATCAGATGTATGGTTTCCAAATATTTTCTCCCATTTTGTGAGTTGTCTTTCCACTATTTGATAATATCCTTTGCAAAAAAGTTTCTAATTCTGGTGAGGTCCATTTTATCTATTTTTTTTTCTACTTTTGCACATGCTTTTGGTGTACAATCTAAAAATCCTTTGCCTATGCTATGCTATGTGAAAACATCTCGATAAAATTGCATTAAAAAATCCTTTGCCTACTAACAAGGTCCTGAAGATATTCCCCTATATTTTCTTATAAGTGTTTCATAGAATTAGCTTTTATGTTTAGGTTGTTGATCCATTTTGAGTTAATTTTTGTGTATAGTGAGAAGTAGGGGTCCACATCCATTCTTTCGCATGTGGATTTCCAGCTGTCCTGGCACCATTTATTGAAGACCGTTATATCCCCATTACATGTACTTGGCACTCTTTTTGAAAATCTATTGCCCATAGATGTATGGGTATACTTCTGGTCTATCCCATTGGTCTGTATTTCTATCCTATGCCATTACCACACTGTTTTAATTACTGTGGTTTTGTAGTAAGTTTTGAAATCAGGAAGTGCAAGTCCTCCAACTTTATTCTTCTTTTGGAAGATTATTTTGGCAATTTGGGCCCCTTTGCAGCTCTATATGAGTTTGAGGATTGACTTCTCCATTTCTGCAAAAAAGGCTGCTGTAATTTTGATAGGGATAGCATTGAATTTGTAGATTACTTTAGGCAGTATTTACACCTTAACTATATTAAGTCTTCCAACCCATGAACACAGGATGTCTTCCCATTTATTTAGATCTGCTTTAATTTCTTTCAGCAGCATTTTGTAGTTTTCAGTGTACAAGTTTTTCACCTCCTTGGTTACATTTATTCCTTGATATTTTTTTTCTGCTAGATGCTATTGTAGATGGAATCGTTCTCTTGATTTCCTTCCCAGATTGCTAGTTACTGGTGCATAGAAACAAAACAGACTTTTGCATGTTTATCTTATATCCTGCTATTTTGCAGAATTTGTTTATTAGTTTTAGTAGCTGTGTTGTGGATTCTTCGGGAAGCTCAATATGTGGAATCATGTCATCTGCAAATAGGGGTAGTTTTACTTCTTCCTTTCCAGCTTGGATGCCATTTATTTCTTTATTTCTTTTACCATTAAGAGCAATATTTGCTGTGGGGTTTTTTATAAATGTCCTTTATCATGTCTAGAAAGTTTCCTTCTATGCATAGATTTTATCATGAAAGGATGTTGAATTTTGTAAAACACCCTTTCTGCATCTATTGAGATGTTCATTTCTTCCCCCTACATTCTACTGATGTGATATATTACATTGATTTTCTTATGTTGAACTATCATCCATTCTTGGAATAAATCCCACTCGGTCATTGTGCTGGTTTGAAGTTATTATGTACCCCAGAAAAGGCCATCTTCTTTCAATCCATTCCTGTGGGTGTAGACCTATTATGGGCTGGAGCTTTTGGTTAGGTTATTTTAACTGAGATGTGACTCAGCCCATTCAAGATGGGTCTTAATCCTTTTACTGGAGTCCTTTATGAGAGGATAAAGGACAGAAAAAGCTGAGAGAGCTTGAGAGAGAAAATCCCCTGGAGTTGCTCAGAGAGGAAGTCACTGAAGCCAGAAGCTGAAAGCAATGACACCTGGGGAGAAGGATCAGCAGCTGCCAGCTGTGTGGCTTCCCATGTGATGGAGGAGCCCCGGGTGCATTGGCCTTTCTTCAGAGAAGGTATCATCCTGTTGATGCCTTAATTTGGACATTTTCATGGCATTAGAACTGTAAATGTGCAAGTTAATAAACCCCCATTAAAAAAGCCAACCTGTTTCTGGTATATTGCATTCTGGCAGCTTGAGCGAATCGAAACAGTCATGGTGTATAATCCTTTTAATATACTGTGGGATTCTATTTACCAGTATTTTGTTGATGGTTTTTGCATCTATATTCATAAGGGATATTGGTCTATGATTTTTTCGTGACATCTTTATCTGGCTTTCATATAGGGCAATTCTAGCCTCATAAAATGCATTAAGAAGTGTGTCCTCTTCAGTTTTTGGAAGAGTTTATAAAGTATTGGGTTAAATCTCTACATGTTTGGTAGAATTCAGCAGTGAAACCATCTGATCCAGGACTTCACTTTGTTGGTTTTTTTTGGTTGGTTGTTTGTTTTTAAATACAGTTTTACTGAGATTTATTCACATACACAAAATGTCCCTCTCAGCTGCTCTGAGCTCCTTCTGTTTGTGAGCTCTTTCATAGGACTCCAGTGATTAAAGCAAGACCCACCCTGAATGGGCGGGCCCATATCTCCATGGAAATAAATGGTTCACCCACAGTTGATTGAGTCACATCCCCATGGAAACACTCAAAGGATTCCAATCTAATCAACACTAATACTTCTGCCCCCAAAAGATTGTATTAAAGAATATGGCTTTTGGTGGGACATAATATATCCAAACTAGCACAGTTACCTTTAATCCAGTGTCCCTTACTTTTGTTTAGGGATTTGACTTACTCTCCCATGCCCTTTTATTTCAGCCTGAAGGACACCCTTTAGCATTTCTTATAGAGCAGATCTTCTGGTAATGAACTCTTTCTGCTTTTGTTTATTTGTAAATGTCTTAGGTTCCCTTCTTTTTTTTTCTTTTTAATGTAATTTTACTGAGATATATTCACATAGCCATACAATCCATCCAAAGTATACAATCAGTGGCGCACAGTATCACCACATACTTGTGTAGTCACCACAATCAATTTTAGAACATTTGCATTACTCAGAAAATAAATAAATAAAAGAGAGAGAGAAAGCCCAAAACATCCCATAGTCATTGATCCCGTAGTATTGGTGAGGTACATTTGTTACTGTTGATGAAAGAATATTGAGATATTACTGTTAATTGCAGTCCATAATTTGCAATTGGTGCATTTCTTCCCCACATATCCCTCCATTATTAACAACCTGTAATGGGTTCGCACGTTTGTTCTAGTTCATGGAAGAAATTTTATATACTTGTACAGTTAATCACAGTCATTGTTCACCACAAGATTTACTGAGTTACACAGTCCCAGATTTTAACCTCTGACTTTCCTTCTGGTGATGTACATGACTGTAAACTTCCCCTTTCTACCGTACTCACACACCATTCAGCACTGTTAATTACACTCATAATATTGCGCTACTATCACCTCTATCCATTTCCACTCATTTAAATCCACCCTAGTTAAAAATTCTGCACATTTTAAGCAGCCGCTCCCCATTCTCTAGCCATCTTCTATATCCTGGTACCCTATATTCAAGATTTTATGTCTATGAGTTTACATATTATAATTAGTTCATATTAGTGAAATCGTACAATATTTGTCCTTTTGTCTGACTTATTTCACTCAACGTTCATAATATCCTTGAGGTTCATCCACGTTGTTGCATGCACCAGGACTTCATTCCTTCTTACTGCTGCATAATATTCCATCATGTGTTATATACTGCATTTTGTTTATCCGTTCATCTCATAAAGGACACTTGGATTGTTTCCGTCTTTTGGCAATTGTGCATAATGCCGCAATGAACCTAGGTGTGCAAATGTCTGTTTGTGTCCCTGCTTTCAGATCCTCTGGGTATATACTGAGTAGCAGGATTGCCGGATCGTAAGGCAACTGTATACTTAGCTTCCTAAGGAACCGCCAAACCACTCTCCACAGCAGCTGCACCATTCTACGTTCCCACCAGCAGGGAATAAGTGTTCCAATTTCTCCACATCCTCTCCAACACTTGCAGTTTCCTGTTTGTTTAATAGGGGCCATTCTAATAGGTGTGAAATTATATCTCGTTGTGGTTTTGAGTTGCATTTCCCTAATAGCGAGTGATGATGAGCATCCCTTTGTGTGCTTTTTAGCTGTTTGTATTTCCTCTTTGGAAAAATGTCTATTCATGTCTATTGCCCATTTAATTGGGTTGTTTGTCTTTTTATTGTTGAGTTGTAGGATTTCTTTACATAATCTGGGTATCAAACTATTATCAGATATGTGGTTTCCAAATATTTTTTCCCATTGAGCTGGCTGCCTTTTTACCCTTTTGACAAAGTCTTTTGAAGCACAGAAATATCAAATTTTGAGGAGGTCACATTTATCTATTTTTTCTTTTGTTGCTTGTGCTTTGGGTGCAAAGTCTAGGAAACTTCTGCCTATCACTAGGTCTTGAAGATGTTTCCCCACAGTTTCTTCTAGGAATTTTATGGTACTGGCTCTTATATTTAGGTCCTTGATCCATTTTGAATTAATTTTTGATAGGGAGTGAGATAGAGGTCCTCTTTCATTCTTTTGGAAATGGATATCCAGTTCTCCCAGCACCATTTATTAAAGAGACTATTCTGTTCCCATTGAATGGAGTAGGGAACCTTATAAAAAATCAATTGACCAAAAATCCAAGAGTCTGTTTCTGAACTCTGAACTTGATTCCATTGATAATATGTCTATCTTTATGTCAGTACTATGCTGTTTTGACCACTGTGGCTTTACAATATGCTTTAAAGTCAGGAAGTGTGAGTTCTCCCACTTCGTTCTTCTTTTTGAAGATGTTTTTTGCTATTTGAGACCCCTGTCCTTTCCAAATAAATTTGATAATTAGCTTTTCCATTTCAGCAAAGTAGCCTTTTTAGAATTTTGATTGGTATTGCATTGAATCTATAGACCAGTTTGGGTAGAATTGTCATCTTAATGACATTTAGCCTTCCTATCCATGAACACAGAATGTCTTCCCATTTATTTAGGTCTCCTTTGATTTCTTTTAGCAATGTTTTGCAGTTTTCTTTATACAGGTCTTTTACATCCTTGGTTAAGTTTATTACTAGATATTTCATTTAGTTGCTATTGTGAATGGAATTTTTTCTTGATTACCTCCTCAGATAGCTGATTCCTAGTGTATAGAAACACTACTGATTTTTTTGGGTTGATCTTTGTGCCAATTTCCCCCAAAACACCATGTACTTTGATGCAGTCTTATGGGGACATACATATTAGTGTTGATTAGGTTGGAACCTTCTGATTGAGTGTTTCCATGGAGATGAGACCCACCAAACTGTGAGTGACACCTTTGATTATGGTGTGACCTCTTGACTGAATGTTTCCATGGAAATGTAGCCCCGCCCATTCAGGGTGGGTCTTGATTAGTTCACTGGAGTCCTATAAAAAGAGGTCACAAACAGAGGGACCTCAGAGCAACTGAGAGTGACATTTTGAAGGGGAGCTGCAGCTAAAAGGGGACAAAACGCCCCAAGAGCAACATTTTAGAGAATGCCATTTTGAAATGCAACTTGGGAGCAAGCAGATCCCAGCCATGTGCCTTCCAAGCTAACAGAAGTTTTTCTGGATGCCAATGGCCATCCTTCAGTGAAGGTACTCTATTGTTGAGGGCTTACTTGGACAGTTTATGGCCTTAAGTCTGTAACTTTATAACCAAATAAACCCCTTTTATAAAAGCCAATCCATTTCTGGTGTTTGGCAAAATGGCAGCCTTAGCAAACCAGTACAATCTTGTATCCTGCCGCTTTGCTGAACTAATTTATTAGCTCTAGTAGCTTTGCCATAGCCTTTTATTTGGGGGCAGGGGAAGCTTTCTAAATATAGGATCATGTAGTCTTAAATAGTAAAAATTTTACTTATTCCTTTCCTATTTGGATGTCTTTTGTTTCTTTTTCTTGCCTAATTGTTCTAAATAGAACTTATAGTATGATGTTGAATAACAGTGGTGACAGCGGGCATCATTGTCTTGTTCCTGATCTTAGAGGGAAGGCTTTCAGTTTCTCACCATTGAGTATGATGTTAGCTGTGGGTTTTTCATATATTCCTGTGCTGGTTTGAATCTATTACATACCCCAGAAAAGCCTGTGCTCTTTTAATCCAATCTTGTGGGGGCAGACCTATTGTGGGTAGCACCTTTTGATTAGGTTGTTTCCATGGAGATGTGACCCCGCCCATTCAAGGTGGGTTTTATACCCCTTGCTGGAGTCCTCTATGAGAGGATATAAGACAGAAACATTTTGGAGAGCGCTCAGAAAAGCTAAGACAGACAGATTTTGGAGAAAGCCACAGAAACCAAAAGTTAAACCCAGGAGAGAAGGACCAGCAGACTCTGGCCATTTGCCTTCCCATGTGACAGAGGAACCCCAGATGCCATCGGCTTTCCTCAGAGAAGCTATCTACCTCTTGAGGCCTTTATTTGGACATTTTCATGGATTAGAACTGCAAAGTTGCAACCTAATAAGTCCCCATTGAAAAAGTTAACCCATTTCTGTTATTTTGTATCCTGGCAGTTTTAGAAAACTGGAACAGATTTTGGTTTCAGAAGAGGAGTGCTGCTGAGTTTGCAAATACCAAAAATGCTGGAATGGTTTTATAAATGGGTAAGGGAAAGATTCTGGAATAATTGTGAAGAGGTTGATAGGAAAGGCCTAGATTGCTTTAAAGAGAAATATGGATGCTAAATGTACTTCCAATGAGGTCTTAGGCAGAAATGATGAATGCATAATTGCAAACTGGAAGGAAGGTGATCCTTGTTTTAAAGTGGCAGAGAATTTGGGAAAATTGAGTCCTGCTGTTGGCTGGAAGGGAGAATTCAAAAGCGATGAGCTGGGATACTTAACTGAAGAGATTTCCAAACTAAATGTGGAAAATGCAACCTGGCTTCTCCTTGCAGCTTATTGTAAAATGAGAGAGGAAAGGGATACAAAGAAACCAGAAATTGATAGTCTGGAAAATTCTAGGGCTTCCAGAAAGTGAGACCCCAGGCTAGTGCCCCACGTGAGGATTTAACCAAACGTGGAACAAGTCAGCCATGTCAGGACAAGCCAGGCTTGGAGATGGAGTAATCCAGAAAGGATTTGTGGAAAGTCCTATTGTCTGATGATTTTGATCCCTGTATGCTGCATGCTAAACTGACAAGTTTTTTTTTTTTAGTTTTTTTTTTTTTTTTACAAGATCTGTATAAACAGAACCACTGCCAGACAGGACTAAAAGGGGAAGAAAAGGGACAGCTTGAAAGAAAAATGACTTCAAAGGCAGAACCGTGGAAGCTAAGATCTGGAGCCAAGAAACCTCAGGCCAGGAGAGTAGACCCACCCATGTATGTGGAGAGGATGAGTTTTTGAAGGGCAGCTTTGCTGGATAAAGAATTCTTGGTTGGCATTTTTTCAGTATCTTAAATATATAGTACCACTGCCTTCTCACCTCCATGGTGTCTGATGAGAAGTCAGCACTTAGCCTTATGTGGCTTCCCCTGTATTTGGTGAATTGCTTTTCTCTTGCTGCTCTCAGGATTCTTTCCTTCTCTTTGGCATTTGACTGTCTGATTAGTATGTGTCTTGCAGTGGGTCTGTTCAGATTTATTCTATTTGGAGTTTGTTGGGCTTCTTGGATTTGCGTATTTATGTCTTTTATAAGAGTTGGGAAATTTTTCAGCCATTATTTCCTCAAATATTTTTCCTGGCTCTTTTCCTTTCTCTTCTCCTTTGGGATACCTATGATGTGTATATTTTTGTGCTTCATGTTGTCAATCATTTCCCTGAGACCTTGCTCAAATCTTTCCATATTTTTCTCCTTTTTTTTCTCTTGCCTGTTTGAATTCAGATGCTCTGTCTTCCAGCTTGCTGATCCTTTCTTCTGCCTCTTCAAATCTGCTGTTGTGTTTCTTTAGTATATTTTAAATTTCATCTACAGTGTCTTTCATTTCTGTAAGATCTGTTATTTTTCTATGTCTTCTTTCAAATTCTTTATGCCCTTCTAGTGTTTTCTTAATATCCTTTATCTCTTTAGCCATCTCATTGAATCTATGTAGGAGATTGGTTTGAACATCTTTGATTAGTTGTTCCAAATTCTGTATCTCCTCTGACTTTTTAATTTGAACATTTGACTTGGCCATATCTTCTTGTGTTTATCATGTCTTGTAATTTTTTGTATCTGTGCATCTGATTATCTTGATAAGATTATTTTGAAAGTTGCTTTCCTCTCTTGTCTAAGATTTTGTTGTTGATTGGGTTCATGTTAAAGGGCTTCTTAGTCACTTGGTTCATTATTATTATGCTCAGATCCCACGCAGGGGGTGCAGAATAGTTTCAAAGGGCCTTGGGGAGAGGGTCAGGAAAGCAGCTTCCCAAGACTGCACTTTCCAAGCCTTTCCAAAAGATCGTGCTCTTTAGCAACTTACTCCCCATGGCCCTACAAAGGTAAGCTTTTTTTTTAGTCCCCTGTCCCCTAGGTTTAGTTATAGTTAAGGGGATAGTGTTAGGGTTATGGATAGGGAGAGTGTTAGATTTATGGTTAGGTTTAGGTATAGGGATAGGGATAGTGTTAGGGTTAGGGGTAGGGGTAGGTTTAGGGTTAGGGTTAGGTTTAGGGTCAGGGTGCTGGGTGGAAATAATGGAACCTAAGTGCTGCAGACCTCTGCCCAGAAAGGACCAAGTCCATGGGACCGTGCAGCCCAATTTCACTAACCAACAATTGGATCAGAACTGTGCTGCATCCCCTCTGCTCCTCAGTGTGAGGGCTTACTTGACTCTCTGAGACCACAGCCCCCAGGTGGGTGAGAACAGGGCTGACCACAAACTTCCAGTCTCAGGTAGTGGAGGGGCCAGGAGCCACAGCCAAGTTCAGTCACCCACTGCAGTTTCTGTTGCAGTGTCTCCATTTCTTTGTTCAGCTCTTCCTTGTACATTGCAATTTTCCTCCCCTAGTCTCCTGAGACCCATTGCTTTGGACCGTTTCTGCCTGTTCACTAGGTGTTTTTGGTGGAGGAGTGAGTTCTGCCACTCATTACTCCACCAGGTTCCCACAACTTTTCTCCTTCGTTTTTGAAGGATAATTTTTCCAGATATATAATTCTTGGTTGGAAGCTTTTTTTTTTTCATTTACTCTGAAGGACTTAAAAATATGTACCCATTGTCTTATGATCTCTGTGGCATCTGATGATAAATATGCTGTTAATCTTATTGGGGGTGACTTGTATGTGACAAGTAGCTTCTCTCTTGTTGCTTTCCCAATTCTCTCTTTGTGTTTGGATTTTGACAATTTTGCTCTAATGTGTCTTGGTGTAGATCTCTTAGAGTCTATCCTGCTTGGAGTTTGTTGGGCTTCCTAAATGTGTCTATTCATGTCTTTCACAGATTTGGGAAGTTATCAGAGTGTTATTTTTGGGTTAGGGTGTGCATGTTGGTGTGTTTGAGGGTGTCCCATGGGTATCTCAGGCTCTGTTCATCTTTCTTTATTTTTTCCCTTTTGTCCCTCACACTGGATAATTTCAAGTGTCTTCAAGTTCTCTGATCTTTTCTTCTGCCTATTCATATCTCCTATTGAGTCCTCTAGTACATTTTTTTAATTTCAATTACTGTACTTTGAAGCTACAAAATTTTTTTACTTCCTTTTAATAATTTCTATCTATTTTGTTCAGACAACATTTTCCTAATTTCCTTTGGTTCTTTGTATATGGACTCCTTTAACTCATTGAACATATTTAAGACAGTTGATTTATATTCTTAGACTAATAGTTCCAATATATGAGCTTCTTGACATATTTTTTTCTTCCTGTGAATGGGGCATACTTTCCTGATTTTGCATGTGTGTTGAAAATGTTTGGTGGGAACTTGACATTCTGAGTATAATGTTAATAACTCTTGAAATCTAAATCTCCTACTCTGAGCTTGCTAGTTCTTGTTTGTTTATTTTGTTATTTTTAATTCTTGAGGGCTCAAGCTGTCAATTTATGACTTTTCCAAATTATTTTTGCTCCCAAATGGGAGTTGAAAAGAGAAGAGTAAAAGGAGAGGGGGAAAAAAGAGGTCTTGCCTCTTTAAGACTCCTCTGCTGATTTTGCCTGAGAGGGGTTGGAATAGTGGCCACCTGTAGAGCCAGATCCCAGTGATCCAAAGGAGCTGATCAAAAGCAGCAATCCATGAGCAGACCACACACCCCTTCTCCAGATTTTGGAAGACTAGGTCTTTATTGCCTGCCCTGGCAACAGCAAGCTGTACCAGAAACTCAGGCTACAGTCCCCACTGCTGCCTGTCATACAGTAGGGCAGTGGAGATGGGGAATGGACAGCTACATGGAAGGTGGAAAACATAGGTATTTACCACAGTTTACCAGTCTCCTCCTCCAGCCCTTCCTTGGATGCTGTACAATGTTCCACTAGGCTCCAAAGTTCCAAAATAGTCTATTCAGACAGTTTATGGCCAGTTCAATTGTTGTTTTGGTGGAGGGACAGATTCCTGGAGATTCCCCCTCCATTACCTTCCCACAATCTCATTAATTTTAATACCATTTAAGCTTATTCTTTTGGGTTGTCTAGGTAAGCAACAGTATCTCTTGCAACAAAGTTTTGTCTTTTCCTTTCCCATACCTGAAGCTCATTTCTTATTCTTGTCTTATTGTGTTGGCTGCGTCTCTAGTATTATATGGAATGGTCAATATGGTAACGGGCATTTCTCATCTCATTTCTGAATTTAATGAGCATGTTTCTGAATTGGGAATTGGCAAATTATGGCCTGTGGGCCAAATCCAGCCCCACTGCTTGTTTTCATAAATAAGGCTTTATTTGAACACAGCTATGCCCATTTGTTTATGTATTGTTTATGGCCACTCACATGTTCACTAGTTGCAACAGAAACCATCTGCTTTGCAAAGCCTAAAACATTTACTTTCTGGTCCTTTATAGGAAAAGTTTGGGGACTCCTGTCTAAAGTTTCAGCATTATCAAGTTAATTGATCAAGTTAAGGAAATGCCTTTCTCTTCCTAGTTTTCTGAGTGTTTATTTTGGATAGTTAGATATATCAAATGTTTGGAGGGGATTATATATCTCCCTTGATTTTGTTCCATTGATAGGTTAATGGACATCAAATACTTAACACCCAACTTAAAAAGTAAACTCTACATATCTAGTTGAAGCCCATGTACCCTTTGCAGAAAGCATTCCCCTCTCCACTGCCCAGAGGTAGTAATTACTCTGAAATTGTTTACTGATGAGTTTTTCTAAGAGTTTTATAGTCATACCTCTTACATTTAGGTCTTTGATCCATTTTAACTTTCCTATATGGTGTGAGGTAGGAGTCCAACTTCATTCTTTTGTATGTGGCCATATAGTTGTCTGAGCTCCATTTGTTGAAGAGACTATTCTTTCCCTATTCAGTGGTCTTAGCATACTTGTTGAAAAATCAGTTGGCCATAGACGTATGGGTTTATTTCTGAGCTCTCAGTTCTATTCTGTTGGTCTCTGTGTATCCTTATGCCAGTACCACAGTTTTGATTACTGTGGTTTTGTGGTATGTTTTTTTTTTAAATGCAATTTTATTGAAATGTATTCACATACCAATCATCCAAAGTGTGCAATAATTGTTCACAGTATCATCATATAGTTGTGCATTCATCACCACAATCAATTCTTGAACATTTTCATTATTCCAAAAAATAAAAATAAAAATAAAAATAAAAGTAAAAAAGAACACCCATTTTTCATTTAATTTTTGTCCCCATTTTACTAGTCATTTGTCCATACACTGGGTAAAAGGAGTGTGAGCCACAAGGTTTTCACAATCACACAGTCACACCATATAAGCTATACAGTTATACAATCATCTTCAAGAATCAAGGATACTGGATTGCAGTTCAACAGTTTCAGATATTTCGTTCTAGCTATTCTAATAAACTAAAAACTAAGAAGGGATATCTATGTAATGCAAAAGAACAAACTCCAGAGTAACCTCTTGACTCCATGTGAAATCTCTCGAATCTCTCAGTCACTGAAATTTTATTTTGTTTCTTTCTCTTCTCCCTTTGGTCATTGTGGTAAGTTTTGATATCAGGAAGTGTGGATCCTCCAAGTTTATTCTTTTTCAAGATTGTGTTGGCTATTTGGAGCCCTTGCAATTCTATGTGAATTTTGGAATCAGCTTTTCCATTTCTGCAAAAAAGTCACTGAATTTTGTTAGAGATTATATAAATCTATAGGTCACTTTGGGTAGTTTTGTCATATAGATGAGTTTTAATGTATTTGCTGCTTTCATGTTTATTCTTAACCAATACATATTTGCTTTACATGCTTTTAAATGTCCTACAAATGGAATTACACTGTGCATTTCTTCTTATAAACTGCTTGTTCTTCTCAGCATATTTCTGAGATTCATCCATGTGGGGTGCATAGTCCAGTTGCTTTATGTTCACTGTTGCATTTTATAAGTATACTGTCATTCTTTATACATTTTCCCATTGAAGACTATTTAAGTTGGTTCCAATTTCTAATTACAAATAATGCCGGTATGATCACTTTTTTACCTATCTCCTTAGGCACATGGATAAGGGTCTCTAAGGTATGTATAGATGGATGGAGTTGTTCAGTCAAATGGTTATGTACATCTTCAATTTATTAGATACTTTCAAGTCCTACAAAGTTCCAATTTATTTTCACCCTTACAATGTGAGTAGATCTTCTAAAGTTAAACCATCCTTGCATTCCATAATTCATTCCCCACTGAGTCACAGTGTTCTATTCATTTAATGAGATACCAGGTTTGCATTACTGGTATTTTTTTTTAGCCTTTTGTGTGTGTGTGTGTGCATGCATGTAGACAACAAATGAGATAGGCTGATTTCTCTCTTGGGTTGTTCTTGGAAAGTTTGGCTATCTCTTTTTCCTCTTTAAAATCTGACATAGTTTATGGAAGATGCGAGTGTGTCTTTTCCTTGAAGGTTTGGCAAAGCTCACCTGAGAAAACATCTGGGAAAGTCTTTAAACATCATTTCAGTATTTTCTAAGATTATTTTCTGTGACTTTGGCATATTTTAATTTATTGTCCTTGATATTTTTCATCATTTTGCACACTTAGTGGTATAAACTTGTATATATACAGTATACTCTTACCCTTAAAAAGTATCTCCTCTGTAAGTGTAGTTAACTGGTTGCTCTATCACCCTTAATATTGCTTATTTGTGCTTTCTCTTTACTTGCCAAAGGTCTAACTCTTTTATAGATATTTCCAAAGATCCAGCTTTTTATTTTGTTTTCGCTGTCATTTTCTATTTCATTAATTCCTCTTAATTTTTTAAGAGAAGTAATGTTTTCCTTTGACTTTTCTTTGTGTTTATTTTTCTTTTTGCAGATGCTTGAGTTGAAAGCTTAATGAATTTCTTTTCAGTTACTTTTCCTATTAAATTGTATAAGGCTACAAATTTCCCTGAGTACACTTTTGGCTGCTTATTTATTTTCAATGTCTCCCTCCTCCAGAAATGCACTTAAGACTTTACCTCTGAGTAAATTTTTGGTTTTCATTTATAGGGCTTTCATCTTTCAGTTTTAAAGTATTTTGTAGTTTATGTTTTGATTTCTCTTGAGCTCATTACTTAACGTTTCCAACTATATGTTCAAACCCTTAAATCCATATAACTGGCAATGTTAAAAAATTGCCATCATTGTTTTATAGTTTTATTGCATTGTGGCTAGTGAGTGAAGTCTGAATGTTGAGCTTTCCTTTGTGGTCTGCTACATGATCCATTTCTACGATGGCTCCTAGTGTTTGGCAAGAATGCAAATTCATTATCAGGTTCAAAGTCCTATACATATCTATTTAATCAAGTTTGCTATTGCATTATTCATCTCCTCTAGTTCCTTATTATTTCCTCCCTTTGGCTTTTCAGTTTCTGAGAATTTGCTTCAGTCTCCCAGCCCATCTGTGGTGCTGTACATTTCTCCTCATGGATGTCTGGGCTTTAAACATTTTTAAGCCATGCTGTTAGGGACAAGGTATGTGTTCATCTAGGGTCTCTGCACATCTCAGAGCACTAGGAGGCTTTGTATCCTGACAGGTCCTTGGCTCTGCTCTGGTATCTGTAATCCCAGCCTGAGGCTGCTGGCCATGGGCAGGCAGAGCTTGCACTAAGGCAGGTGGAGCTGGCCAGACCTAAGCCAAGTCCAGGCTCTATTGGTGTGACCCTGGGTAAGAGAGTTGACTTCCGTGAACCTCAGTTTTCTCATCTGTCCAATGGTGCACCTTTGGAAGGATTAAATGGGAGTATGTGAGCCAAGCATACAGTAAGTGCTCAATAAATGGGGATGGGTATTATGGCATCCTATGGTGGGGTCAGTTCATCAGTAGATTCTCAGAGCCTTGACAGTCATGTCCATGGGTTGAGTCCATTCCTTGGGGACCTCTTCTTCCAGGAAGTCTTCAGATAAACCTCTGCCTGCCACTAGCTGTATCCCCACTCCAGCCATGAGCTCAAGGGCTGAGGGTCATGTACATGCCAGCATGGACTTTCCCTGATCTTTATTCAGTGGCCAGTCAGGAGGGTAAGGTAGCAAGGAACCCCCTTATTCATACACTCAATGAGGTTGCGGTTTGGCTAGTAGGATGGACAGGAGATGCTGGCAGCTCAGAAAAAAAACAGATGAGGAAATGCCTTCTTAGAGGGGCTTCTAGGACTGGGCAATGAGGACTGAATAGGAGTTTTCTGGCAGAGTAGCCTGTTGGTAAACTCTTGGAAGATTCAGGTAGGGCCACGCCTGGGTTAGAGTTCAACATTTCTGTCTCTTGTCCTACAACCTATCACTAAGAAGAGGACTGACCCCCCACCCCCCAATTCTTGAAGTCAGACCTCAGGGGCTACTAAATGTGATATTTACATGTTTCTTCTCCAATTTTCTCCCTCTTTACTGCCTGTCCTTCCCACCAATATTATTTGAACTATCAGCCTTTTTCCCCCTTGCTTATATTGCTGAAGAGTTACCTACTTCTGGTTGCTTTCAAAAAATTTTTGATTTTGTTAATGCAGACAGCACCCTGAAAACTACCAATTAGAGTTGATTCATGTCTACTTTTTTCTATTTGGGTTGATTCTTTTCTAGTTATTTGTTTAGAATACTTAGTTTTTTTATTTTTTTAAGTTGGCTGATTTTCAATTTTTCTTGCTTTCTAATGAATGTGTTCAAGTCTATAAATTTTCCTCTGGGTACTTCTTTGGCTGCATTCCCACAAGTTTCATCTAGTTTCTGCATTGTTGTTCAGTCTTTACTGTAATTTTTTCACTGAGTCCTTCTTTAACCTATGCCTGATTTAGAAACGTGTTGTAAAATTTCCCATTGTTGGCCTTTTCAGTGGAGGCTTTTATCAGAGAATCAACCACTCTGAGCTAAAATCAGAATATCTTATCTGGTATCTGCTTCTTGGAATTTCTGAAGACCTCCATCGTTGAGTTTTATAAATGCTGATTTTTAGAAATGTAAATCTTCTGTGTTTGAGGATTTGGGGGTGGGGGGTGTGGGGTTTGGCAAGTGTACTTGACTAGGTGTATTAATTGTGTTAGTCACATCCTATATATTTATATTTATTCTTTGGCGACGTGATTTGCTGGCTTCTAAAGGGAGTGACCCCATTCTTCCTAAGATGGACTCCTGTCCTTGCTAAGACCCCTTCCCACCCTTGGAGCTTCTCTGTGACCTTGGGGACTGGATCTTTTGTCCCATCTCTGGCTCCTGGGGATGGCTCCTCTACCAGAGGTAAAGAGGTGTAGACAACAACCAGGCCATTTCCTGGGAGGCAGCCTGGTGGGTGTTTGGGGCTGTGGGTGAGAATGACTGGGGTACACATCCCAGCTCATCATGTGACTTTGGGTTGGTGCCTTCCCCTTTCTGAGCCTCAGTTTCCTCAACTGTAAATTGGGTGTGTAACTCCCCATCTCAGCAGTCCTGCCTTGTAGTAGACGCCCAATCGCAGTGATTATTACCAATGAGAACAAGAGGCAGCCCCACAGGGCCAGGGCTTGGGTCCTGAGTTCAAATCCCAGCTTGGCCACTCACTCGCTGTGTGACCCTGCAAAAGCAGCACAACCTCTCTGAGCCAATTCCTCACAGGACTATCTGCACGATCAAATGAGAACTCTGGCTCACCAGTCCTCCCACCCACCACAGGGATGACACGGGACGGGGAGGGGGACAACAAAGACTCCACTACAGGGCCGGGGTCGGACAATCTTCCTTTAATACAAAGTCGATATATCTACATACACAGGGGTGGGAAAACCACCCAACTGCTTCCGTTTGAATAAACAAGTGTTGAAAGCAACGACAGATTTGCTCTTGTACAAAGAGAAAAACTCACTTGCTCGGGGGAATCCATCCATCTGCTTTTGCCCCAAAAGGGCCCCGGGGGTCCCAGGTGGGAGGCTTCCCCCATCTGGGGCAGCACGCACGCAGCCCCTCTCCCCAAAGAAGTGGGAACCTCTCCTTTGGGTTTGGCCCCTTACTCAAGGGCGGGAGTCGGGGAGCTCAGGCTGCCGGGGCCCCCCGTGCTCTCCGTGGCAGCACCCTCACCACTGGGCTTGGACCCGGTGCTGGGGGTCTGACCCCCCCATCCCCCCACCCCTCCCCCTCAGAGCTGTACGTGATATGTCTGAGAATTTAATTTAAAAATTATTTAAAAAAAAATTAAAAAGAGAACAAAACCCCAAAAAAACAGGTGCGAAAGGACTTCCCATTCTTACGTGAGCTATGCACACCTTCCGATGGTTTAAAAAAGAAAAAGGCAAGCCGGAGGGGCAGTGGTGGGCCCCGGAGCTTTTGGGAACACAGCCAGCACAGAACACAGGTCTACGGTGAAAAAATAGACTGTCTTTGAACAGACTGGGAATAAGCAAAGTTTTTCTTTTTTAAATTCCTTGACTGGCAAGACTTTTTGTTGGTTTGTTTCTTCTTTAAAAAAAAAAAGGAAAAAAAATACGCTATTTAAAAAAAAAAAAAAGATGTCACTGGTTACAGTCACACTCAGAGTTTAAAAGAAAGCTGAATTCCGGCCCCCAGCCCAGCGTCCCCCTGATGGGAGACGTGGGAAGGAGACCCCCCAGCTCGCCAGGGAGGACATGGAAAGTTCACCGTCCGCGCCCCGTTCTCCTCTGGCTCTGGGGAGAACCCCTGTTTGCGTACTGTCCCCCCCACCCCCCACCCTGGAATCTCTCTTGATTTGGAATCAGAAGGAAATGAGGAATGTGCCAAGTATTTGAAGGCGGTGGCCGGTGCCCGGTGGGGGGTCTCTGGGGTGGCCCAGGAGGGGCTCGGGGGGCCACATTGTTCTCCGCAGACCGCAGCCACCGCTTCTTCCTGCTTTGCCCGCCAGGGGGGTCCGGGCCTCCAGGGGTCCTTCCGGCAAGGCGTAGGCCTCCGGGGCCAGCGGAGTCGGGCCGGGGATGGGGGGGCCATGGCTTTTAGGTTGCATAGTGGTCAAAGCTTCCAAGATATTCCAGAGCTGCCTGGTAACAGAACTGGTACTCGTCCTGCAGGGGGTGGGGAAGGACCCGGCTCTTGTCAGTGCCTCCTCTGCTCTAAAGCCTCCCAGGGCTCCCTATTGCCCTCGGGAGCCAGTCAAGCTTCTCAGCCCCCATGGCGCCCTCTGGGGGTCCCCAAGCCCTGCAAGCAGCTTCACCCGCCTCCCTGCCTTTGCACAGGCCAGGCCTTCTGCTTGGAGATCCTCTCCTCTGTCTGCATGGGAGGCCCAACTCAGCTTTTGACACTTAGCCGCTCAATGGTTCTCTCCACTAGGAACCTTCCCTTTGAGGCTGGAAGTTGGGGACTCCAGCTTTTGTCCTTCCCAGGATGGAAGAGCTTCTAAGGATGTTAGGGAAGTCCCTGTGTGCTCCAGGCCTCAATTTCCCCACCCGTACACTGTGGAGAGGTCAGAACTCATCAGGCCCTGGATAGGGTCCTGGCTCGGCTGTGAATTTGGGTCCACAATTGGACCCATCTCTGGCTACCCTAAGCGATACTTCTTACCTCCAGACGGTAAGTCTGTGCCTATGTCAAAAGATCCAACTAATCCCCTTCGGCCCCAAACCCAGAGGCATCAGGGGAACCTGCCGCCCCCCAGCCCGCCCGCACCTCCGTCTGCACCATGGCCGGCCGCTGGGTCCGCAGCATCTTCACGGTCTGGAAGATGTCCACCACGCCTTCGTACCGCATCCGCTCCAGCACGATGCTGAGTGTGATGAAAACGCCCGTCCTGCCCACGCCGGCGCTGTCGGGGAGGAGCACCGGCAGGTCAGCGACGGGCACTCGGGGGCTGTGATTTCACGGCCCCGTTCCCCAGGGACGAAGACAGCCCAAACCGGACCTGCCCAGGGGCCGTCCCTGCTGGGGCCTCAGTTTCCCCATTAGGCAATGGAGCTCACCTGCAGTGGACGGAGATGGGTCCGTCCTGGCCGAACTGCTCCTTGGTCTTATGCACTTGGCCGATGAAGTCAATGAAGCCCTCCCCCGACTTTGGCACGCCCTGTTCTGGCCAGTCCGTGAACTGGAACTGCCGCACGGTCCGCGACTGGCCGTCCTGGAGTGGGGAGAGCCCGGTCTTGCCATCAGCCGTGGTTGTTTTCCTGCCCCCGCCGACCTCCAATCCCATTCTCCATCACTCAATTTTGCCGGCCAACACCATGGTCCATCCTTCCCTATCCCTTGGCCCCACTGTCCGTCCATTCTGCCATCAACCATGGGCTACTCATTGTCCTTCATCTAACACAGATCTTCTCCATGCACCACTCCAGTGCCCCTCTCTCCACAACTTCAAGTCCATCTACCACACCCAAGGTGACATCTAACACCACCATTGTCCATCCCTTCCCCATCCCGTAATAGTTTTCCATTGAGATTTTCTATCCCCATGTACCCAATATCTGCCCTTTCAAGTCTCATTTTCCAACACCATGGTCCTCTGTCACCCTCCACTCCAGCATCTCAGAGCATCATCCCACCACCATCTTCCCATACCATCATCTTCCATCCTTCATTCAATGGTGCCATCTCCTACCATCCACCACTTGTAACCCATCACCTACCACTCAACAGGATCATCCAACTCCATCATCTTCCATCCTTCATTCAATGGTGCCATCTCCTACCATCCACCACTAGTAACCCATCACCTACCACTCAACAGGATCATCCAACTCCATCATCTTCCATCCTTCATTCAATGGTGCCATCTCCTACCATCCACCACTAGTAACCCATCACCTACCACTCAACAGGATCATCCAACTCCATCATCTTCCATCCTTCATTCAATGGTGCCATCTCCTACCATCCACCACTAGTAACCCATAACCTACCACTCAACAGGATCATCCAACTCCATCATCTTCCATCCTTCATTCAATGGTGCCATCTCCTACCATCCACCACTAGTAACCCATCACCTACAACTCAACAGGATCATCCAACTCCATCATCTTCCATCCTTCATTCAATGGTGCCATCTCCTACCATCCACCACTAGTAACCCATCACCTACCACTCAACAGGATCATCCAACTCCATCATCTTCCATCCTTCATTCAATGGTGCCATCTTCTACCATCCACCACTAGTAACCCATCCCTACCACTCAACAGGATCATCCAACTCCATCATCTTCCATCCTTCATTCAATGGTGCCATCTTCTACCATCCACCACTAGTAACCCATCACCTACCACTCAACAGGATCATCCAACTCCATCATCTTCCATCCTTCATTCAATGGTGCCATCTTCTACCATCCACCACCAGGAACCCATCATCTTCTATCACTCAACAGCATCATCCAACACCATCATCTTCCATCCTTCATCCAATGGCTCCATCTTTTACCATCCACCACTGGTAATTCATCATCTTCTACCACTCTACAGCGCCATCCAACACCATCATCTTCCATCCTTCATCCAATGGTGTCATCTTCTACCATCCACCACTAGTAACCCATCATCTTCCACCACTCTACTGCGCCATCCAACACCATCATCTTCCATCCTTCATCCAATGGTGCCATCTTTTACCATCCACCACTGGTAATTCATCATCTTCTACAACTCTACTGCGCCATCCAACACCATCATCTTCCATCTTTCACCACCCAATGGCTCTATCTTCCATCATCATCCCCCATTCACCACTGATTACTGATCATTTTTGATCACCCAAAGGCATCATCCAACACCATCATCTTCCACCACTCACCACAAGTAATTCATTAACTGACTACCAACAAAACTATCTTCCACAGATCTTCTCTATTGTCCACCTCTCAACCATTATTCTCTCCAGTCCTATCTTCCCCCACCCAGCAGTGCCATCCTACAACAGCATCATCCTCTGCCATCTTCCAACCTTCATGATTCAATGGCACCATTTCCCACCCTCCATCTCTAACTCATCCCTTCCTTCATCCAAGGGCACCCACCTTCCACTGACATTCTCCATCTGTCATTTTCTAATCACAGCTTCCATCAACAAAATGGTACAATCTGCTATCATTCTCTGCCACCATTTGCCATTCAGCAATGCCATCTTACCCTGATATTCTCTATCTTCCAACACCTTTCTCCAACCCTGTCTTCTCCTACCTTGTACCAAGCACCAGCACTGTCTCCTACTGTTGACATTTTCCAATGATTTTTTCTACCCCTCGCTGGCCAAGCATTTGCCTTTCTCCAGTCCCTTCTTTCCCCATTCATCACTGACAACTCTTCACCTTCCCCAACCCATAGTATCGTTTTCTACTGGCATCCTTGGTCCTCTGCTATCTATACAGCTCACTCTCCAAATCCATCTTTCTGCCATCCAACACCATTCTTGTTTACCATCCTCCAGTACCATCTGTGGTAGGTTGAATTATGTACCCCAGTTATTAACCCCACTGTAAACAGGACCTTTTGAAGATGTTATTTTTAGATAAGGTATGGCCAACTGAATCAGTTTAGGTCTTAATCCTACTACTGAAGACCATAAAGAGAAAAAGCCACAGGGTGGTGTCAGAGGCTGGAAGTCAGCTGGAACCCAGAAGAGAAAGGAGAGGACATCTCCATGTGATGGGAAAGCCAAGGAGCCCAAGGACTGCCAGCCAGCCAGCATACTAGAAGAAGGAAGCAAGCCTCCAAAATTGTGAGACAAATTCCTGTTGTTAAGACAACCCACTGTGTGGTACGTATCATAACAGCCTGTAAACTAAGACAGATTTTGGTACCAGAAAGTGGCATCCTGCTGGAAGATTTTTGAGGCATTTGATAGAAAAAGGTTAGATTGCTTTGAAGAAGATGTTTGGAAGAAATGTCTTATTGAAAACTGGTGGAAAGGTGATCACTGATATGAAGTAGCAGAAATCTTGGCTGAATTATGTCCTAGTGTTGGACTGAAAGTGGAACTTGTAGGTGATGAACTTGGGTATTTAGCTAAACAGGTTTCCAAGCTAAGTGTGGAAGGCACAGCCTGGTTTCTCCTTGCAGCCTATAGTAAAATGCAAGAGGAAAGGGATAAGCTGAGAACTGAACTGTTAAGCACAAAGGAACCAGCAATTGATGATGTGGAAAATTCTCAGCCGATCCAGAACAGTGTGTTCTGAGCATAGGGTGAGAAGGGGCTCTATCAGACTTCTCTGCACTTCTAGGAAGTGAGTCACCAGAGAACAGGACTCTGCCTGAAGGCTTCTGAACCCTCACCCCATTTGGGGAAGAGTTCAAGTGCCACCCCGATGTCTGGGAAGGGTGGGATCTAGGTCCCAGCTCTTGGGTAGAGTGTGGTTGTTGCAAAATGGCTTTGCAGGGTGGGGCTGCCCCACCAGGAGGCCCAAGGGACAAAGCTTTGATCCACATATGACTCTCTGATCTTGAAATCTAATGGGGTTTCAGACTTGTTTGGGAATGGTGACCCCTGTTTTCAAGTTCTCCCTTCTGGAATGGATGTGTCTTTCCTATGCCTAGCCCACCACTGTATTTTGGAATCGGGTGACTTGTCTTCTAGATTTCAAAGGCCCACAGAAAAATTCTGCCCCAGGATGGACCATGCCCATAACCAGATCTGATGAAACTTTGGATTTAGAGTTGTTCTAAAATGGCTTAAGGCTTTGGGATACTGTGATGGAAAGAATGTACCTTGCATCTAGGAAGCACGTTTTGGTGTCCAGAGGGCGGACTGTGGTCGGCTAAATTACGTACCCCAGGAAAAAACATGTTCTTACACATAATCCCATTCCTTTGGGTGTAAACCCTTTGGAAATAGGACATTTTGAAGATGTTATTTTCAGTTAAGTTGTGGTCAATTGAACTAGGATGGATATTCAACTTATTACTAGAGGTCTCACAGCAGAGAAAGCCACGGAGAGTAGCTGGAACCCAGAAGAGAAAGGAGAGGACATTACCATGTGATGGGAAAGCCGAGGAATCCAGTGACTGCCAGTCAGCAAGAAGATCATCAACCCTGGGATCTAATAAATTCCCATTGTTTAAGCCAACCTGTTGTGTGTTTGTCATGGCAGCCTAAAATCTAACATATCACCCAAGAATGCCTCTTTCTATTGAATTCTCCATTCCCTGCCACCCAACATTTACCCTTCTCCAATCTCTACTCCACCAATCCAAGGATGCCATCTTGTACCACCCAGAGTACTCTTACCAACGATGGCTGTTCATTCATCTGACTTCAACATCCACTGCTGTCACCTTCATAGGCATTACCCATCCACCATCTTACCACCCCCAAGTCCTCCAATACCCGCTTCCACCATTTACTTTGATTCTGTCACCCAACAAGATCATCCTTCCGTTGTCAGCCTTCACCAGTTGCCACCTAACGTCTGCCATTCTCCTACCATCCAACGCCGCCATCTTCCACTGAGCCTTCATCTGCCAACCCCACCCATCCTCCATTCTCATCTATTCCTGCCCCCTGCAGCCAATTCCCACCACCCAACTCTCATGGTACACCACTCTTTCCATTCCACAGCTGCATTTCGCACCACCCATTATCATTAATCCCACAAATCGTCTCCACCCTACTTTCAGCCCCCTAATACCATCGTCTTCCCCAAGCTACGGGTTGTTGCCTCCAAGGAAATGCCCTGCTCACTTCCATTCTCATGACCTCCTGGGGCCACGTTCCCTGGAGAGTGATGTCATACACGCTCCAGAGGGGACAATGGGGTCAGCACCAGGACATGGCCCTCTCTTGTACCTATGTGGTGGGCAGGAGTGTCTGGCCAACTGGTCAACTCACTCATCCTCCTCCCAACCCCTCTTAGCAATTGGTCCCCAGACTCACCCTTGCGTCTGTAACCTTGAACTCCCGCAGGATGTACTGAGGCATGTTGTATTCTGCCATCGGATCCACCACGAAGTACTGGTAGCGCGCGGAGCGTTCAGCCGGCCAGTACTGGTGGCACTTCTCCTGCCAAGGAGATGGTGGTGATGGTCAGCCCTGTCCCTGCCCACCCCAGCCGGCCCTTCTGCCCTAGCTCACCTGTCCAGCCTGGGCCCCACCCACCTGGCTCCTCCCACTGTGGCCCTGCCAGCCCCAGGCTCCTCCCCTCACTCACCTGGCCACACCCATGACAGCCCCACCCACCCTAGCTCACCTGTCCAGCCTCGGCCCCGCCCACCCCAGCCCCACCTGGTCCCATCCCCACTTTGCACTTACCCAGCCTCGGCCCCGCCCACCACGGCCCCCCGGGCTCACCCGGCCCATCTCCCGCAGCTTGGTGAGCATCACCACGATGGTTGAGTTGTTCTCCCACAACATGCGCCAGAAATCCTCTGTGGTCTCTGCCAGCGGCCCCTGGGTGGCAATGTAGGCCTTCTGCTGCCTGTAGGGTGGGCTGTGTGAGCCTGGGGCCAGCGGGGAGATGGAGGCCCAAGCGTGGAGGTGGCCTGATGCTGCCCGGTGGGCCAGGACCGAGCCAGGATGCCCAGGTGGCCACCTGCAACCCCCTGCTGCCTCCCTGCCGCATAATGGCTGCTCGTGCTTCAGCGCCCGTCTCGTTCAACCCTCACCGTGATCCCCGTTCTGCATGTGGGGAAACCATCAGCCTCAGAGTGAATTCCAAGCTCCTTGTCTGCTGCCTTCTCCTGCCTTTCCCCTGCACTCTCCTTTAGTGCCATGAAACTAAGGGCCGCTGTTTCGCAGGCCAGGCTCTCCCCCCAACCAGTGCCTCTGCCCAGGAAGTACCCTCTGCCTGCCGTGCCCTCCCCTAGGCCAGGGATGTTCACCCTTAGCACTAGTGATATTTGGGGCTGGGTCATTCTCTGGTGGGCACCGTACTGGGTGCCGGAGGACACTGAGTAGCGTCCACTCAGTGCCAGTCCAAAGACATGACATTCAAAAATGTCCCCATTTTCCTCTTTCAATCATGTTCATTTTCTCATAAAACCAAATCATATGTGCTTGGCCTGAACCAGCCGTAAGTGCCCCTTTTCCTCTTGCAATTATGTTCATTTTCTTCTAAAAATGTCCCCAGACATTGCCAAACATCCCCTTGGCAGCAGAATTCCCCTGACTGAGAACTGCTGATACAGAGGGGTAGACGGGACCCATGTTACAGACAGCGGCCATCAGTTAAACACACACCTAAACACACACACACACACACCCCACCCCATCCTTGACCGCACAGTGTTGGCAATATCTTTTTAGCAGTTTCCACACATAAGACTCTCGAGGGCAGGCAAGGCTGAGACCCTTCCGGAGCCCTGGCCTGGGCCAGCAGGGGACCCAGATGCTACGGCGGCGGGGAGGGGGTCACCTGTAGCCATCGATGAAGCTGGCGTTGATGTAGTCGGAGCCTTCCACGCCCCGGATGGGCTGCAGACACACCCGCGTGCTCTCGTACGGCATGATGTTCACCAGGCGGTTTTTGAACTTGTTACAAGGCAGGTTGGCACTGATGAAGCGCGACGTGTGGGCCTTGGAGTTGGCCAGCCGCTGCGGGACGAGGAGGGGGGCGGCGATCAAGGACAGGCCCCCCGCCACCGTCTCCGGGGGGGGGGGGGGCTGTGCTTTCCAGCCCGAGCGCTCGCGGTGCAACGGGAGGCACCCCGGGGACCCCAGCCCCCCGCACGGGCACCTTGAACTCGAGCTCCATGCCGGTGACGTGCTCGCCGGGCTCCACCTGGGACAGCTTCTGGATGTAGGTGTAGAGGCTGCGGGCGGGCACCTCCGTGTTCCCGCAGCCCACGGCCTCCAGCAGGGCCTCGTGGATGAAGCTGTACTGATCCTCGGTCTGCACCATGTAGTTGCGCTGCGAGCGCATCAGTGTCACGTGCCCGTACACGTCCACCGTCTTCTCGGGCTTGATGCGCTCCAGCATGGCATCGATGACGATGAAGCAGCCCGTGCGGCCCACGCCGGCGCTGCGGGGGACAGCGGGGTGGGGGGCGTTCGGGCGGCGGCAGGGGGCGCGGGGGGCGCGCGCGGGGACCGGGGGGTGGGGGCCGCGGCCTTACCTGCAGTGCACCACGACGGGGCCCGCGTCGGGCGGGTTGCACGTCTTGACCCTCCGCAGGAAAGCCAGGAAGGGCGTGGGGTACTCGGGCACCCCGTGATCCGGCCACGCCGTGAACTGGAACTGGCGGACCTCGCGCTTCTCGCTGGAGCCGTTCTGCAGGGGTGGGGGGACACGGGGACGCTGCCCGTCACGCCCCAATTCACGCCCCCAGCCCAGGCTCCGTGTCCAGCTGCTCCCCGCTGGATGTGGGGGGCTCCTGCAGGGCTGTGACTGGGCCCTAACTTTCCTCACGGACCCGCTCGCCCACCTCCTCCCCTCTTAGCTGATGGAGGTTTCCGGGTTCCCAGGCTGCACCTTGGGAGGTGCTTTCAGGCCTCCCCCCAGCACCCCACACAGCAGCCACTGCTCTCGGCTGCACCGTCACATTCCAGTCTGGAATCCGCCCACGTCTGCCCTCCTCCGTGGTGGTCCCCATTGTTACCTCCCTGTACCCCTGCAGTCACTTACACCTCATCCCTGGCTCTACCGTCGTTCCAAACCCCGCCCTGGTTGTGGCCCCGCCCTCATCCCAAGCCCTGCCCCATTCCCTGGCTCCGCCCTTGTTCCAAGCCCCACCCTGCTCCCCGGCTCCACCCTCCTCCCCCCCACTCTGTCCTCCCAGCTGCAGCCAGAGGGCGCCTGTGAGACTGAGTCAGGGCGTGCCCCTCCTGTGCCTACAACCCTCCATGGCTCCCACCTTCCTTGGGGGAAAAGCCCAAGTCCTCTCTGCAGCCCACCAGGCCCTGCATGGCCTGCCCAGATCCCTCTCTCCCCTCCTGTTCTCCCCCTGGCTCCCTCTGCTCCAGCCCCACAGGCCTCCTTGCTGCTCCTCCAACACGCCAGGCCTCCTCTGGCCTCAGGGCCTTTGCATGGGCTGTTCCCTCTGCCTGGAACACACTTCCTTCAGCTATCCACAAAGCAACGCCCCTCAGCTCCTTCTACTCTCCCGACACACACACACTACTGTTAACTTTCTGCTATGTGTAAGATTTCTGGATGTTTTACATAGACCATCTTCATCTGCCCACTGGATGTTAAGCTCCACCAGGGTGGGACAATTTGTTTGTCGTGGACTCTGCTGTGTCCTAATGCCCAGACCAGTAGGCACTTAATATGCACTTTCTGTATGCATAGATGAACAAACTGAGATTTCTCACCCCCTCCTGTCCACTCTACTCAGGCCTGATGCCCAGAGGGGTGACCCTCAGGGGTTCAGAGAAGGTCAAGGGTGTCGATGTCAAAAGTTCGAGCTCTCGGATGCCGAGCTGTGTAAAGCATGAGGGTGAGTGGAGGTGGGGAGGACCTGGGGTGTGCCCCCTTCTGAACCTCAGTTTCCCCATCTGCGAAGCAGGGTCTGCGAACACGCAGTCCGCCTGGGCCCGTGGAGGATGGGGAGGGAGGGAGGGGGGTGCTACCTTATGTAGGGAGAACGTCCGCACGCAGAACGTGGCCAGCTCAATGGTGTCCAGCAGCGTGACCTGGATGAAGCCGTACGTCTCCGTGCCCCTGTTGGGCCAGTACTGATCGCACTTGATCTGTGCCGGGCGAGAGGTAAAACGGGTGAGCAGTGGTGGGGGGTGGGGGTTGGCCGGGGAAGCCGTCTGGGGCTCTGGGGCTGCGGGGGCGCCGGCCCTCACCCGCGACTTCTCCTCGAGCCGGGTCATCATGACGATGGTAGCTGAGCGCTGCTCCCACACCATCCGCCAGAAGTCGCCGAAGGTCTCGGGCAGCGGCCCCTGCGTGGCGATGTACGCGTTCTGCCGCCGGTAGCCGTCCACGTAGTTGGCGTTGATGTAGTCGCTGCCCACGATACCTGTGGCCGGGGATCAGCGGGTCGGAGGGGTGGGTGTTCTGCTCTGGACTTCCAGGCTGGCTTCAGCCCACCGCCTCCAGGCAGCCCTCTCTGACTGCCCCCAACCTGCCCCCAAAATGTCCCCAGGATGAGCATGAGGCAGGTACCTCCCTCAGTTTCTCCCCCTCAGCGCTACTGAGATTTGGGGTCGGACAATTCTCTGTGGCAGGGGCTGTCCCGTGTGCTTCAGGGTGTTAAAAAGCATCCGTGCGCTAGAAGCAATAGCAACCCCTCTACCCTCAAGCTGTGATGACCACAAATGTCTCTAGATATTGCCAAGTGTCCCCAGGGGTAGAATTGCCCCAGTGGAAAACCATGGATGTAGAGGAACAGTTGGAATCCCATTATGGACAGCGGCCATCAGTTAAATACCAGTCAAAAGATTCCTGGTGGCCTCTGGCTGGAGCTGGACCTGTGCCCAGAACGGGGCCTCAGTTTCCCCGCTCTCCACACTGGCCCTGCCCCATGTGTGGGAGGGGATGCAGGCTCTGGGCAACCACCGCGGAGTAAGGCAGCTACCTTCGATGGGCTGCAGGATAACGCGGGAGTGGTCGTAGGCGATGACGTTGGCGTAGCGGTTCTTGGGCTTGTTTACTTCCAGGTTGGAATGTTCCCACGTGAACTGCTGTCCCGGGTCGATGGACTGCCGGTGGTGGGGGGCGGAAAGGGGAGGCAGGCGTCAGGGCGGGGGGTTTCGGGGGGCTTCGGCGGGGCCGGGGAGACGCGTGGCGGGGCCAGCTCACCTCGTACTCCTGGGAGAGCTTGAGGCTGTCGTTGGCTTTGAGGCGCTCCGTGTGCTCGGCCATGTCGGCGATGGGGATGGGGGGGTGGCTGAGCATGCCTGGGGGAGGGCAGGGGGAAAGAGACCCTGGCAGTCACTCGGGGGTGCGGGCGGGGGCCGGGGGGTGCTCTACAGTGTGAGTCTGCGATGGAGCTGCGGTTAGAAGGGAGTGTTGGGGGGGGGGGGTTGTCAATGGGAGGGAATGTTCTGGGGCGGCTCCCGCCGGGACTGGGTCTGACACCCCTGGGAGGAGGGTTCCCCTGGAGGACTCAAGCTCCCAGCACTTCGTGGCGAGAAGCAGGCAGGTGCACAGAAATGGAAGAAGCAGATGCAGCCCCAGGGTGTCCAGAAATCCTGTTGGGGTGTCCCTGGGGTGGGGGCAGGGGGCTGAAAAGCTCTTTGCTTTTTGGGATGGGAGGAGGGGAGACACAGTGTGTGCGTGTTCTGGGGGTCCCTGTCTGTCTTTGAACTTGCTTGGGGTGGGGGTCCCCGTCCATCCTTGAACTTGCTGGGGGCAGGATGAGGCGCCATAAGTCCGTGCTTGGTGCCCGTAACCTCTTGGGGTTTTTGCTTCTCGTCTAGCATTAAGGAACGGTGACATTACTTATCTTTCAGAGCCCCCAGGGTGGCTGCTGAGGGAACTGCAGGTGGGATATCGGGGTCCACCAGAGGCCCACCACCCCCATCCCGTCATCTCCAGGGGCTGCCCGGCTGCGTGAGCTTACACGCCTTCGCTGAGGCTGGACCACGTGCGAAACCGTCTAAAGCCCCCGCCTTGGGCCCCATCCAGTCCCCGCGAGCCCACATCTAAGGCTGGCAACCCTCTAGCCAGTGCCACCGTCCACTCCCCTGGTTGTGAGCTCCCCTCCTTACAGATGTGTCTCGGCACACGGCACACGCAGACACACGCGCTCACAACCAGGGGCCTCTCCCCGCACCCCCGCCCGCCCTCCCGGGAAGTCAGCGCTGGCAGGACAGGCGGGCACAGGTGGAGGAGGCGGGAAGCGGGATGGAGAACCCAAAGATGGAAACAAACGAGGGAGTAGGGGGCGAAAGGAAGCCGAGAACAGAGAGACACAAGAACTAACTTTCAAAGTGAAACCCCGGCTCCCTGAGGGGGCTGCTGAGGCCTGAATCTGCAGAAACAGCAAACAAATAAATAAATGAAAAGACGCCGGGGGTTGGGGGGCGGGGGGGTGTTCTGTCTCCCCCGCCCCTCGCTGGGTGCGCGGGGAACGGCATGCAGAACAGACGCGGACGGCAGAGAATGATAAGGGACACACGGCCGCCCGGGCCCCAGCCTGAGAACCCGCTGGACGTTGACCAGTCTTTAGCCACGACGCTGGGGCACCCCAAAGCTTTAGGCTCATGTGTGTGTCCCCCTTAGACCACCCTGGGCCTCGGGTCTCCTGCTGGGGTGAGCACAGGGGAAATGGAGGCAGGACGGTGAGGGAGAAACAGGGGTCTGATCAGGGAGAGGACATATATATGGGCTATGCCATGAGCTTTAAAAGGGACAGCAGCCATCAGTTAAATCCTCAGCTGGATGGATACAGAACTGGCAAGAGGTGGTCCAGAGGCAGAAAAGAGAAGGGGGTACATTAGGAATGGCATGTGAGGCCATGCCATCAGTTAAATACATATGTTTACAGTCCTCATTTGGATATAAATGGAACTGACATGAGCCAGTTCAGAGTTAGGAAAGAGATGAAAGTACGTTAGAGATGACGTGAGGCCATGCACAAGCCCTTGAGGACTGCAGCCATCAGTTAAATCCTCATTCAGACGGAAACAGAACTAACATGGTCCAGTCCAGAAACAAAAAGGAAAAGGGAGTATATTTAAGATGGCATCTGAGGACATACATGAGTCCTTAAGGAGGGCTGCAGCCATCAGTTAAATACATATGTTTAAAATCTTCATCTGGACAAAATTAGAGCTGATATAAGCCAGTTCAGAGCTAAGAAAGAGAAGGGCGTACGTTAGAGCCTGTTTAGAGAAAGGAGATGGAGACCAGGATGGAGGTGGAGAAACATATGAAACTAGGTGATGAGCTCACAAGGAGACCAGCAGCCATCAGTTAAATTAAAAATTCCTTATTCGGTTAAAAGCCACTGGCATCAGCCCGTGAGGAGGGGGAGGACAGGGTGGCAGGTAAGCGATCAAGGACAAGACCCTGATTCAGTTCTCCCACTAGGCAAGGCAGGTGATTTTAGCTGAATCCTGTAGCCACTAAGAGTACGGGCGCAGAGTCTGGTGAAGTTTCTGCTTCTTGCTACAGGCACACCCCAAAGGAGTGTGGCAAATGGCCGAGGACACACCTCAACACCCGCCTTAACACTAGAAGTGTCCACAGAAGCAGAGCTCTTTCTGCCCAGAGAAATGAGGTTTTTTTGGGGGTTTTGTTTTTCAGATGCCCTTTAAAGCTCCCCAAGAGGACAGCAGCCACCAGTTAAATGCAACTTAAAAAAAAAAAAATCTTGGCTTGATTGTCAGCAGAACGAACCCACGAGAGCTCCAAGCTTAGCTCTACGTAGAGTGCGAGCGATTTGGGAATCAGGAATTTAACCGCACTGAGCACGGTTCAGCGGGGACACATAAGGTTGCACCCAGGGGGCTGCTTCCTCTCTCCACCAAGCCACCTCCCCCGTCCCAGGGACACGGGTCTGCCCGGCACCAGGGATGAGCATGTACCTGGTGTCTGGAAGTTGATGCGTCTCATCTCCACGGGGTCCTTGGGGTGATGGGGGGCGAGGTCTGCGTTGTTCAAGAGGCATTTGGTGCGGGGCTCTGTATCCTTGCGTTTACTTCGTGTGGAGGCAAGTGGGAGAGGTGGGTGAGCAACAGGGGGTGCAGAAGATACATGGGCACACAAACGCGGGCAGCCTGAATGCGTGACCCAGCCAGCTGGAGGGAAGGGGCCGTGAACCCGTGCAATTTTGGTATCCAGGGCTGTGCGCAGATGCCCGTGCAACCTGACAGAACTGGCAGGCGTCCCCGCCCCCAAGGGGCCCTACGCTACCCCACTTTTCCTCCCCAACCTCCCGACTTAGGTCTCCAGGGGGCAGGGCCGGCCCTTACCTGTCAGGTTTGCTATTCCAGAAAGCAGACGCAAGTGAGCATCGGGAGAAAGACGACATGAGAGTGTGACAGTCATTAGGGCCTGCTCTGTGACTTTCTTAACCCTCCTGAACCCTAGTTGTCTCCTCTGAAAAACGGGGCTAACCCTCCCTGATTGACATCCCTGGTACATTGAGGTTCCATCCCTCCCTTTCTAAGCTGGGACATGCCCCATGTGGCTACTGTAGTTATCAAAATGGACAGAGGTGGCGGCTTTCACCCACCCCATCCCACATGCTTCCCTCTGGGACACCCCAAATCTGCTTCCTCCTGGGTTAACAGGAGGAGCCAAACTACTGGTTGGTTCGAACCCCAGCTCTACCAAGTCCCCGGCTGTGTGACCTTGATCCAGTGGCTTAACCTCTCTGGGCCTTGGTTTCCCCATCTGTACCATAGAGGGTTTCTGTGACGATTCGGACAGAGATGATCCTTTCCTGGACTTTTCTAGAATAAACCACCCCCACCGCCACCTCTTCTAGGAAGCCTTCCCTCCAGCCAAGGGGGGGCCTCACTTCTTGTAGAGCAGGATGGCGATAACGATGCAAATGATGAAGACCACAGCCAGCACAGGCCCAATCACCCAGATGAGCCCCTCCTCGCCGTCCACAATGGGCTGGGGGTCTGGGTTGTCCAGCTGGAAGGGGTCTGAGAAGGGGCTGGCCGCAAACGTCTGCAGGAACAGGGGCTGCCATCAGTGCCCATCTTCCCTCACGGTGGCTGGATGGGGCTTCCTCAGACACAACCCTGACTACCTCCTTCCCCCTCACCAAACTCTCTTGTGATTCCCAAGAGCCTTGGCCCTTGGTGCCTGTATGGCTGGCCCTTGTCAACCTTCTCTCTCCTCGTCCCCTCCTCTGAAATCCTTTCTGTCCCCCTCATATCTTCAGACCTTCGCTCTGAGTTGTTTTGGCCACCCGAGAGACCAGTCTTTGTTGAACTCCTATTCATCCCTCAAAGCCCCAGCCCCAAAGTCCCTTCCTCCAAGAAGCCTTCCCCTTGGGATTTCTCCAACCTCCAATTCCATCCCTCTGCCCAGTCCTGACCATAGGGAGCTGGAGGAGCTGTGTCTGATTCTGTCTCAGAGCGGATGCCATTGGGGACTTACAGGCTCACTCTTCTGTAATGCAGCCAGCACAAAGAGTACGTATCGGTGGCCCGGCTCCAGGCCCCGATTGTCAAAGCCACCATACTGCTTCTGGTCACCAGGATGGAAGGTGGACGGCAGCACTGAGAAGCGAGCTGCGATGTAGGGCCGGGGTACCTCCAGCTGGCGCGAGTGCCGCAGGCTGCGTCTCTGCAGCCGAGAGATGTCCTGGATGAGCTGTGGGAACAGAGGAGGGGGTGGCTCAGAGTCTGGCCGGGAGCGACCAGCTGCCCGGAAGCCAGGACCTGTCTGGGCCTCATGAGTTGGGCCCCAGGCCCTTACCTCTTCCAAATCCATGTCCTCTGGGCTGCCCAGTGGGTTCAGAAACTGGCCGCCACGAGATCTGTGCAGAGGCACCATCACAATAAAGTAGCTCCTGCCGGGAAGTGGAGAAACAGCAGAGGGGGCTGTCAGCAGGGAGCCCCCCCCTAAGTCTTCTCTTCTGCTCAAAGAATGGATCTAGTCCCCTGCCCTCTACATACTAGAACCAAATCACAAATGACCACAATTCCTGATTCAAGTCTCCAGGCCTTTGATTATAAAAGCACAAAAGTTTTCTCAAAAGGAATTCTCAGGATGTAACTTTACTAAATCAATTGGAACTTCAACTGAACCTTCTTCTGCCGACAAAGCCCATCCCATGTAGTTCTACTTGTCAAACTCCTACACAACCTCCAAAGCCCCAGCTCTGATGCCCACACCTTCCTATAGCCCTTAATTCTCTGCCTCCTCTCCTTAATGGGCACCCCGGCCCTGGTGCCTCCCACCTTATGATGTCTGTATCCGGTTCTGTCTCCCCACCAAACTGGGAGCCCAGAACCAAATCCTCTCGGGGGCCTCGGCATCACGTACACAGGGTTGTCAGGAAATGTCTGAGGAGCAGACAGCTTGAGAAACACTGAACCGTCACAACCACCATAGACGCAGGGGCTGATGTGACACTTGTTTTATACAGGTGAGGAGACTGAGCCCCAAAGCTGGCTAACGTGGGTGTTTCTAGGGTTGGGGTGAGAGGGGTAGCCTGGGGGGTGGGGGGAAAACATACTGGACGGGCACGGGACTCTGCCCGTCGGGCAGGTACACTGTAATGAAGCCATCAGAATCGGGCTTGGGGGCGACGCTGGGTTTGGCACTGAGCAGGCTGAACGCAGTCCAGGCAGTGACCGTCTGCTGGAGGCCGCCCAGGCTGCTGCCGCGGTTCGTCAGCACAAAGTTGTAGAAGGTGTTGGGTTTGAGGTGCGTGATGAGCTTCTTGGTGGTGCGGCCATCCACATCCAAAGTGAGCCCGTTGTACTGGATCTGTGGGGCCAGGGCGAGTCAGCGGGGCCTGGTGCACTCAGGGGCTGGCCTTGGGCTGAGCCCTGACTCCAAACTGATCCCCAATCCTGGCTGAGTCCCAACCCCAGCTGAGCCCCAATTCCTGCTAAACTTGACCCTGGTTAAGCGCCAGCTCTGGCGAAGGCCCGATACTGGGCTGAAGCCTGACCCCCCACTGAGCCTTGATCGCAGCTGAGCCTCGATCCTGGCTCAGACCCAACCCTGACTGAGCCCTGATCCCAGGTGAATCCCAACCCTGGCTGAGGCCCAACTCCAGGCTGAGCTGTTCCCAATCCTGAATGAACCAGTCCCAGATACAGCCCCGATCCCAGTTGAGTCCCAAGCCCAGTCTGAGTCTTAACCACAGCTGAGCCTCAATCCCAGCTGAGCCCTGATCCCAGCTAAACTGCAACCCTGATAAAACCCCAACACTGTCTAAGCCTTGATACTGAGAACTGACCCCAGACAGAACCTCAATCCTAACTCAGCCTCAACCCTGACTGAGCCTTGATCCCAGGTGAATCCCAACCCTGGCTGAGTTCCAACTCCAGCTAAGCCTCAATCCCAGCTGAGCCCTTAGCCAGCTAAACAGTGATCCTGCTTAAATGCCAGCTCTGGAGAAGGCCTGATAACTGGGCTGAGGCCTGACCCCAGACTAAGCCTCTGTTCCAGCTGAACCTTGATCCTAGCTCAGCCCCAACCCTGACTGAGCCCTGATCCAAACTGAATCTCAGCTGGGTCCCAACCCCAGCTGAGCCTCAATCCTAGCCAACCCCAATCATGACTGAGCCAGTCCTAGACTCAGCCCCAGCCACGGTTGAGTCCCAACCCCAGGCTGAGGCTTGACCACAGCTGAGTCTCAATCCCAGCTAAGTCCTGATCCCAGCGAAACCAAAACCCTGATAAAGCCCCAACACTGCCTAAGCCCTGATACTGAGGGCTGACCCCAGACAGAGCCTGAATTCTAGTCAGCCCCAATGCTGACTGAGCCCTGATCCTTGGTGAATCTCAACCCTGGTTGAGTTCCAACCCCAGGCTGAGTCTCAGTCCCAGATTCAGCCTCAATCCCACCTGAGTCTCAATTTCAGCTAAGCCCCAATCTCAGGCTAAGCCTCAATCCTAGCTGATCCCAACCTGACTGAGCCAATCCCAGATTCTGCCCCAACCTCAGTTGAGTCCCAATCCCAGGCTAAGGCTTGACCCCAGACTGGGTCTCAATCCCAGTTGAGCCCCAACCTGGTCTGAGCCCTGATCCCAGAATAGCTTCAACCCCAGCTGAATCCCAATCTCAACTGAGCCTTGATCCTGGCTCATCCCCAACCTCGACTGAGCCCTGATCCTGGCTCATCCCCAACCCCAGCTGAGCCCTAACCCTGGCCAACCATGATCCCTGACCCTGCCCACACCTTGTAGGGAGTGGGTGAATTATAGTTGTCAGGAAACTCCCAGCTCAGCAGGACTGATGTCTTCATGATCATCTTGACTTTGAAGTTCTTGGGCGAGACTATACCGGGCAGCGGCCAAGCAGGGAGAGAGCAGAAGAGAGGCTGCGTGAGGGCCGGGCGGGGGCTGGACAGTGTTGGGGGGGGGGGGATGGGGCGGCCCAGGTGCTCCCTGTCGTCCGCTGTGCTGGGGCCCGTGGCCTTCCTGCCTGGCTCTGGCCCAGCCCTGCCTGCCCTGTCCCCAGTCCCTGCTGCAGGAGACGGTGCAGCTGTGGAAGCTGCAGAGAGAAGATGGAGGAGGAGGAGGAGGAGGGAGGAAGGAGGAGAGGGAGGACGGGGATGGAGGGAGTGGCGGCGCCACCGAGGCACGTCCCACCTTTGCCAACGCCGGAGCCTCGGGGTCTGGACTCGCCTTGAGTGTCCACAAGGAAGCAGAAAAGCGGCCACTTACCTGGGCAGGGGGGAGGGAGGGGGCTGGGGTGGGGGTGGGCGCGAGGCCCCGTCCGTCTCTGAGGTGGGGAGCCGCCGTGCGCCTACCTTGGTCCCGCAGAAAAGTCCGGTAGCGGACGGGGGGGCTGTAGGGGCCGGGGCCCTGGCGGGTGTGAGCTCGTACTTGGAGGTCGTAGGCCGTGTCGGGCCTGAGGCCCCGCAGGGTGAGGGCGTTCTCCGCGCCCGGCTCGGGCGCCGCGGCCAGCTCGGTCTCTCGGGCAGGGCCCAGGGCCCCGGCCTCCCGCACGGCCACTGTGTACTTGACGATGGCCCCGTTGCGCTCGGCGGGCACGGGTGGCAGCCAGCGGAGCAGGACGGTGCCGGCCGAGGCGTTGCCGGCCGCCTCGAGGATCTGGGGGTGGCCACGGGGCGCGTCCTCAGGGATGGTCAGGGTCTGGGCTGCCTCCTCGCCCAGGCCGCTGCGGCTGCGGGCCGCCAGCCGGAAAACGTACGTGGCCCCCTTGTGCACACCCGACGCCGTGTAGTGGTCTTCGGAAGGCAGGAACTCCAGTGTGGCCAGGGGGGCCGAGTCCTCGCGGCCGAACTGCAGGCGGTAGCCCAGCACCGGGTCCTCGGCGGGGCTGGCCGGGGGCTCCCAGCGTGCCAGCAGGCTGCCCTCGGGGGTCTGCTGCACCGACAGGGTGGGGCGGCCCAGCACTGCGGGGACAAGGGCAGGGCGTCAGGGTCCTTGGCTGGGAAGGTGACATTTGAGCAAAGGCTTTGAAGGAGGCGAGGGAGGGAGTCATGGAGATAGCCAGGGGAACAGCGTTCCAGGCAGCAGGAACAGCACGTGCAAAGGCCCTGAGGTGGGTCCGTTAGAGAATGGTCTGAGAACCGGTGAAAGCAAACTGTTTGCAGACCTCACAGCAGCCCCCCGTCCGTTGACCTCCTCCTTCGATTACTAACTCGTTCGTCTCTTCCTGGCTTATCTACCTCTCACCTACTGCTGCTACCTGGCCAATATCCAGGGGAGACAGGTGTCCCAAACATGGCCAAGTGGAAGGAGCCCTGTGGTTCTCACAGTCTGGGTGAAAATCAGAGGTTCTGGGGTCAGGTAAAGGGTGGGAAACGTTTTGCCCCCAAAATAAACTGGGGAGTCTCCCACTGCAGGACTTATCAGGGCCTTTAATTGCCCAGGGCAGGGGGTTCACTTAGCAAATCCAGCTCTAATATGACATCCCTGATAGAGAAGGGAGGCAACCCACTGGCTGGTACAAGGGAGGGAGAGATCACGGGAGATCCTCCTGGAGGAGGTGACGCTGGGGCTGGTGTCAAGATGACTGTGGGCAAGGGCTGGGCAGCAGGAATGTGCAGGAGGGGCTGTGCCCAGCTGGGAGGTCTTGAATGCCAGGCAAGTGGTCAGAGATGGGGCTGGGAGGGTCTCTGAGAATGGGAGGGGATGTGGGATGGGGAGTGGCTTTCCAGCTGCCCTAGAACACGCCAAGCCTGCTCTCCCTGTCTGGAACACCCTCCCCTTGCATCTTCCTACCTGCATCTTTCTCTTTGCTCAGCTCAATTTTCCTGGAGAGAAACATCCCTCTTTAGAACAGGGTCTGGTGGGCCAGAAAGGGAAACTGAGGCAGGGCTGCCAGCAGAGGGGGAGACAACTCCTGAGGAAATACAGGGTGCTGGAGGAGGACCAGAAGGAACACCTGAGCAAGACCGAGCCAAGACTCAAAGGGCGGGGAGCAACCAGCCAGCCAGGTAGGATGACGGAAGGTTCCGGATGCCCTCCTAAGCAGCTCTGTGACAATTTGAATGTATTATGTCCCCCAGAAAAAGCAATATTCTTTGATGCAATCTTGTGGGGCAGACATATTAGTGGGGATTAAGTTGGAACATTTGGATTAGGTTGTTTCCATGGAAATGTTCCCACCCAACTGTGGGTGATAACTCAGATTAGATAATTTCCATGGAGGTGTGGCCCCACCCATTCAGCATGGGCCTTGGTTAGTTTACTGGAGCACTATATAAGCTCAGACAGAAGGAGCGAGCTTGCTACAGTCAAGAGGGACACTTTGAAGAATGCACAGAAGCTGAGAGAGCAGCTGCAGATGAGAGACACTTTAAAAACAGCCGTTGAAAGCAGACTTTGGCTCCAGAGAAGCTAAGAGAGGACAAACACCCCAAGAACAACTGAGACTGACATTTCTGAGGAACTGAAGCCTAGAGAGGAACCTCCTGGGAGAAAGCCATTTTGAAACCAGAACTTGGAGCAGACGCCAGCCACGTGCCTTCCCAGCTAACAGAGGTTTTCCGGACACCATTGGCCATCCTCCAGTGAAGGTACCCGATTGCTGATGTGTTACCTTGGACACTTTATGGCCTTAAGACTGTAACTGTGTAACCAAATAAACCCCCTTTATAAAAGCCAATCCATCTGTGGTGTTTTGCATTCCGGCAGCATTAGCAAACTAGAACAAGTGCCCTACCTCTGCCCTCACTGACCCCCTTGCCTGGACAGTCTCAGGGGCAGCTCTGGCCGAGGATGGGCCAAGGGGCGTGGACAGGTGCATGGTCCCCTACCTGCTCCCTTAGTCACCACCACCTTGGGTTTGCTGCGTGTACCGTCCCCTTTCATGGTGTAGGCGGCTACTGTGATGGAGTATGCGGTCTCGGGCTGCAGGTTGCCAATGACCATTTCCTGTGGGGAGGGCGGTGGTGGGTCAGCGCTGGCGGCTGGGGGCAGCCTGGCCTCCCCTCGCCGTGCTGGAGCCAAGCAAGGCGGCTGCCGGGCCCCAGCTGCAGACAGAGGCGTGCACACAGGCTCATGCAAAGCAACACATCTATGCTGACATGGGCACACACACATCCTACACCATCTGCCTGGACCCGTGCAGCCACCTCCAACCTGATCCTCAGGGCTCCCGCCCTTGCCCCCACATTCTGTCCTCCCAGGATGCCTAGGAACACTGAGTCAGGGCCTGTCCCTCCTCTGCCTACAACCCTCCGTGGCTCCCACCTTCCTCAGAGAAAAGCCCAAGCTCTCCCTGCAGCCCACCAGGCCCTGCACGCCCTGCCCCATCCCCTCCCTGCTCTCCCCCTGGCTCCCTCCGCTCCAGCCCCATGGACCTCCTCGCTGCTCCTACAACTTGTCAGGCCCAGTCTTGCCTCAGGGCCTTTGCATAGGCTGTTCCCCCAGCTTCCACACCCACTGCTGCACTGGAGATGCCAGTTAAACTTTTCAGGAATTCTGCGAGCCGGATATTAAACACTGCCATCATTAAAAATGACATCATATAGACTTACAATCAAATAAACCCTATTACAAATGAATCTAACAGATACTCAAAGTCCTCCCTTCCTGATCAATTTACTAAGGTTACGATCGCAATGCTCTGGCGGTGATCGACACCTGTCGTATCTGTGTGGCGGAAGTGCTGTAAAAGGATGCATGCCAGGTACCTCCTAGGTAGCTCGAGATTGACCATGGTGGGAATATTCACAGCGGGAAAGGGGCACGGGCTATGAATCAGGATCGCCCGTCCCAGAGAGCCGGTTGTTCGACATCTACACTGGCGTCTACACCCCGCCCCTACCACGGTTGTAGCTGCATGAATATCGGCATCTTGTTCGTGTTTGAAGTCCACCACCACCCCCGTTCCGTGGCCCCCTGGTGCCAGCTATGCCCTCAGCCTCTGGCCTACAGTAGGTGCTCAATAAACTTCCGTTTCTTTAACTGACCCCGAACACCAGTGTGCACCCCAACTCGCACACACCCTCGCACAGTCACGCAGGTGCCATTTCCACATACGTGCAAACCCACAAACAGGGTCCAGCATGCCTGGGAGGTCGGGGGGGAGGGGGTGCAGGAAAGCAGCATGAAGAAGGGGGCACATTTGGGGTCTCCCGCCCCTGAACCTCACACTCAGTCCCCTCCCCCCAGGGTCTTGGGGTGGTTGGGGCTAAGCTGGAGCCCCCCTGGGAATGTTCCCTCAGAGTCAGGTTGAGGGGGAAGAGGCAAAGCCTATGGGAGTCGGGGGGAGCTGGTGCCAAATGATTATGAGACTCATTTTGGGGGCAAAAGACGGCCCAGAGAGAGGCAGCAACTTGTCCAAAGACACACAGCAAGCCCTGCCAACTCTCTGGCTTAGGGCCTTCTGTGAAAGCTTTGAGGGGTGACTCTAATGGAGTCCTGGAGGCACCCCTTGTCCCCAGAGGGAGAAAATTCCGGGCCAGGCATTCCCAAGCCTAGTGATAAGAGGGTCGGGCTGGGCCAGGAAACACCTCAAGTTCTGACGTGCCAGGCCTGGGTCTAACAGGAGGCTGGGGGGTGACGGTTGGGACCCCCGTGTTGGAAAGGTATTCCAGGTAGGCAGGTGGGGGGAGGGCGGCTTGAGCAAAGGTGGGGGGCTGTGCAAGAGACTGATGCCTGGTGGAAAACAGACCGCAGGGGGAGCATGGCTGGGGGGAATCTGGGAATCTGGGGGCACCCAGGTGCAAGGGCTGGTGGACTTAGCTTGGTGCCCAGGTGCCCGGGGTGGGGGTGGGGGATTCCCACGTGGGCAGGACATCCGGTTTGCATGACAGGGAAACAGGCTGCGTGCTCCAAAAGGTGATCAGGCCCGCGGGCAAGAGACCCTTTAGTACTGGGGGGCGCGGGGAGGAACTGGGGGGGGACAGGGGCACAGCACGGCACGGCCCGCGGGAATTGCACAGCGCAGGCCCGACGCTACTTACGTATTCGGCCGTGTCGTCCGTCTCCCACTGAGGGCGGGAGGTGGCGGCGGGGGAGAGAGGAGGGAGATGAGCGGGGAGGCCAGAGAGAGAAGCAGGGGTGCAGGGCTGCAGTGTCGGGGGGACCTGGGTGCGCCCGCCACCTGGAGGCCCGCCCACCCCGGGCCCCGCGCACCTGGGCATCCGCCAGCATGACGTCCCTGATGCGCGGCGGCCCGCGGGCCTCGGCGCCCTCCATGCGCACGTAGTGGACCTGGTAGCCGCGGATCTGCCCGTGCTGGCGGCCGGGCGCGGGCGAGCGCCACAGCACACGGATGGCCGTGGCGTTGAGCGCTTCCGCCTCCACCTTCCGCGGGGGCGCGCTGGGCACTGGCGGGCAGGAGGGGCTGTTACCGGGGCGACCGGCCCCAAACCCGGGCAGGACCGAGTGTCCGATGCCGGGATGCCTGGCGGCGGGGTCTGCCGGTTGGCTGGGGAGGGGGGGCCCTGGTGATCGGCCCCGTGTACAAATGGGGAAACTGAGGCTGTCCCCCCACCCCACCCCACCCCACTTCCAGGCACCGTTGGGAGATCTTAACGCACACTGATTGTCGGTCCCCAGAACATCCCCTTCCAGGCAGAGGCTCTAGTTGTTTCCCATTTTACAGACGGGGAAACTGAGGCCCAGAGAGTTGACTCTGTGATCGCCCAGTGGGCTGGGATTTGAACACAGGCAGTCTAACGCCATGCTCTTAAATCCTCCGGAGCTGGGGATTTTCTCAGCTTGCCCCCAGATCGGAAGCGAGGGGCTGCAATCTTATCCCGCAGGCTGTTAGCTTCGTTTCTCCCCAGTGGCTCAGCTTCCACCATTTGACCCGAAACTGGGACCACCCACCAAATTTTGCAGCTTAAAGCTTTCTAGCTGGAAATCGGTGGGAATATTTTCACCACAGCAATTGGCCAGTGGTACAAACAAGGGTCTCCATCCCCCAGAGAGCTGGACGTTAAACATCATCAGCTACCGGCTGTCAATGGACATCCCAGGTCTGAGGGCTCAAGGAGACGAAGCTCCAAGTTCTGGGTTATCCTGAGAGTCTAAAACCCAATTCCTGGGATCCAGGGACTGTGATTTTGTTATGGAAGCTGCCAGCTGTTTCCTATACCCTACTTCCACGGTTTCTACCAACTGGCCGAAATATCAGGCTCAGCAAAAGAATGCTTCAAAGCTGAGGCTTCCCAGAAGGTCTAGAACGCTGAATTCCAGGATCAAGGAATTCCGAGACCAGGGAATAACAATAAAACCTCATTTACCGAACACCTACTGTGCGTCAGCTACTGGGCTAAGAGCTTTAGAGAAAATAATGCCCAGGATTTATTGGGGAGGCTGCTTTCTTTCCTTGCTTTGTGTCTCCCCCATGGCTGTTGGCTTCCCCGCGGGACCACCAGCCCAGTTTTCCAGCGAAGGAAGGCTCCAAAGCGGGGGCTGAGCTGGGGCCTGCGGGGGTCCCGGGCCGGGGTCGGTGCTTACCGTCCTCATCGGTGCGGACGACCACAGGCGAGCTCTCGGGCCCTGGCCCCACCTCTGTGTGAGCCACGATGGTGATTCGGTACTTGGTCCACTTCTCCAGCGCCTCCAGCAGGATCTGGGTGGTGGTCGGGGGGATGCCGTTCACCTCCTTGGGTTCCGGGTCCTCCGAGCCCAGCGGTCGGTAGCGGACGCTGTAGCCCACCAGGGCCCCGTTGTGCGTTTCTGGCGGCGGCGGGCGCCAACTTACCAAAATGGCCGTGGAGCGCGTGCTGACACATTTAACATCTTGAGGGGGGGCTGACGGTTCTATTGGAGGGGGGAGAACGTGGGGGGGAGGGGAGGGAAGTGGGATGGGCGGGGAGGGGAGCGGGGAAACAAAAGATGGGAAAGAGAAAATAAAAAAGAAGATGATAACAAACAAAACAGAACCAAACCAAAGAGAAGTCGAACCCAGAAGAAGCGGGTGTCAACCAAAAGTGAGATGGGCGGGCCGGGGGTGGGGATGGGGGCCGGGAGGGCTGGCCAAGAACACTGCGCTCACCACCTGGGGCTGCACCTACCGGGCGCACAGTAGGTCTCGGGCAGAGGTCAGCCACGGTTCCCATGGAACGTACACCTGCTCTGTGCCAGGGGAATAGCCAGAAAAGCCCGTTTATTAGGCACCTACTATGTGCCAGGCACTGTGGCCAAGGCCTCAAAAGTAACACAAAGTACCTGTTTATTGAACACCTACTATGTGCAAAGCATTGTGCCAGGGGAACAGAGCTCAGCAATAAGAGCCACATTTAGCAGGAACTTATGATGTGTCACTGTTCCAAGAGCTCTATAGAATAACAGGAAAAACATTTATTCAGTGAAGACCTACTATGTGCTGGCACCAGAGCAATAAAGCCTCATCTACCAGGCACCTACTATGTGCCAGACACACCGCCAAGGGCGTCATAGAACAACAGTAAACACATTTATTGGAAGACCTACTGTGTGCTGGGAAAAGCAATAAAAGCCCCATTTATTGGGCACCTACTGTGTGCCAGGCATGGCACCAAGGGCTTCAATGAATAACAGTGAAAGCTCCATTTATTGAACATCTGCTATGTGTCAACCACTGTGCTAAGAGCTTTAGAGAAAATAATGCCTATGTCTTAAGAACCTACTGTGTGCCAGTTAAGATGCCAAAGGCTTTATAGAGTAACAAGGACAGTGCCTATTTACTGCACACCTACTGTGTGTCAGGTACTGGGCTCAAGGCTTTTCAAGATAACACAGTCCACGGTTAGTGCCAACTGTGTGCCAAGATCTTTATCGATTTTGGTTCTCCCGTTTTGAGCCCCTACTGTGCGCCTGGAACCACCCCAAGCCCATCCCAGGTTGATATTAAGTTTCGTTTATTGAGCATCTACTACGAGTTGGGTATTTTAATAGCCCTCTAAAGATTAAAAACCAGCAATTGCCATTTATGCAACACCTACTGTGTAACAGGCACTGTGCTAAGAGCTTTATCAGGTGGCGGGTAATAATGCCCCAATATTAAGCACCTACTATGTGCTAGACATCATACCTTAAAGAATAAGTTAAGAGCACTCAATTTCTAAGCACCTACTGGGTGTCAAGCACCATGCTAAGGGCCTTGTTGGAAAACAGCAATAGTCCCCGCATATTAAGCACCTACTGTGTGCCAGGTACCATGCTAAGGGCTTTATTGAAAAACAGTAAGTTTCCCACATATTAAGCACCTACTGTGCACCAACTACTATATACTAAAGGCCTTATGGGATAAGTTACTAAGTCTCACTTCTTAAGTGCCTACTGTTTTCGGGGCTTTAGCAGATAACAGCAATAGCCCTCACATATTAAGTACCTACTGGGTGTCAGACACCATGTTAACAATCTTATATAAAAATAGCAGTTCTTACTTATCGAGCACCTACTACACGACCACACTGTGCCAGGGGCTTTGCAGACAACAACAGTGCACCTGGCAGCATGCTAGGCCCTTTGCAGACTACAGCAGCACCCACCTGAACACCTACTATGTGCTTAGCACCAATCTAACCTCTTGATAGCAGGAGCCACTTATTGAGCACCTACTGTATGCCAGGCATTGTAGTAAGGGTGGTGTAGAATAATCATAACCCCTGGGTTTTGAGCACCTATTGGGCACCTGGCACCAGATTAAGCTTGTTTCAAGGTGAAAATAGCTTCCATTTTTGCATGCTGGCTGCATACCCAGCACTGTGCCAATTCCTTTTTAGATTTAGAACAATGGCTGCATTTATACTGTGGACCATGTGCTGTGCTAAGGGCATTGTGGAAGCCCCCACATATTAAGCACCTACTGTGTGCCAGGGACGGCGTTAAGGGCTTTGTGGAATAACAGCAATAGCCCCCACATATTAAGCACCTACTGTGTGCCAGGCACTACCCTACGGGCTTTATGGAATAACAGTGACAGCCCCCACATATTAAGCACCTACTGTGTGTCAGGCACTGCATTAAGGGCTCTGCTGATAATAAACCTCATGTTCTGCACACCTACTGTGCACCCAACTCCCCGAGGCCTTTACACACAACAGGCCCCACTACGCGTGAGGCACTGTTCTAGGCACTTTCCATGGATTATCTCTTTCAATTTCCACACACCCCGACAGGCAGTCAGAACTGTCACCCCATGTTAACAGGTGGGGAAACCGATTTCAAAGCCTGCCTCCCCAATTTTGAATTAACATATCACTGGTCATGTACCACATGGGTGGTTTTTGGATATTGCCTCCCTAAATCCTTCCAAAAACCCATAGGTGAGTCCCATTTGACAGGTGAGGAGACTGAGGCTCAGGAACGGCAAGGGGGTGTCAGAGCCGGGACCTGAACCCAGGCTCAGTGGTTATCCGTGGGCTGTCTCGGCTCAAGATTGGCAGCTCAGCCTCGGGCTGTACCTCTGTCAGCTCAAGCCGTTGAAGGACAGCTGGGGCCACATTTCCTCTACTGTTCACGACTCTAGAGTCTGTCTCTGTCTCACCCAGATGGGTGCCCAGGGAAGTCGCTGGCCTTGCTCGATGTCAAGGTACATGGAACCTTCCACATCTTGCCAGCATTGTTTGTTCACAGAGCCCGTGTTTGCAGACTACTTTGTACATGCAAGTGACTTTGCTGGACTGGACTGTAGAACCCCGAGACAGATTAGAACCCCCTGCTCTCAAAGATGATGGGCTACCAGGGACCCCAGAGGCCACCCAGCAGCTTACTTCAACTAGGATGACCCTCTCGGTTTTGCCTGAAGCAATACACCGGATATCCTTCTTTTGGATCTACATAGACCCCAGGGGGTCCTCTCCCCCATTTCTTGACCAGCCACCCCAACCAAAAGTGCCCAGGCAATCAGGCAGGAGGGGGAAAACCAACCAAGGAATGCACTGGAAGGAATGGATTTGCTGAGAAAGGGGGAGGAAAAATAAAACCAAAACCATAATAAAATAAGAAACAACGATGACAGTGATGATGATGAGAAAAACCATAATAAAAGAAAGAAAGACGCCTTCCAGAGATTTCCCAGTCTGATTACCTACCTTCCACTCTTCAACTGCTAACTTACAAGACTTTCTTACGAGGGAGGGAACGGCGGAATGCTGAGCTACGAGGCCAGACCGAGCTCTTGGTGGGTCTCTGGATGCGAGCGGGGCCACAGGCCTGGCTCTGGGTGCCAAGCATGGGCCTGGTGTGTTTCCGGGAGGGTGGTATGGAGTCTGCAGAGACCCACGGCTGAGTGGTCTGGCCTCCACCTACCCTTGAGTTCAGCCTAAGGAACCCACAGCCCACAGGTTACGCCTGGCCCTGAGTCTCTGCTGCCAAGCTTTCTCGGTCCCCACCCATCTTGGGGTGAGAAGCAGGGAGTCCCTTCTCCCCAACTCCCTGTCCTGGGCCGCCCCAGAGGGTTACATGGCTGGGCTGAAGCTGCTTTCTAGACGACCTGGGAGGCCGCATCCTTCACAATCCGGCCCAACCTGCGTGATGTCTAGGGAGAGGATGGATGTGTGACAAAGTCAGACACACATGTGAGAAAGTCAGACACACGTGTGAGAGGGGCCGTGTGGGAAAGTTAGACACGCATATGAAGGGGTGGCCGTGTGGGAAAGTCAGGCACACGTGTGAGGGGGCGGCCGTGTGGGAAAGTCAGACACACATATGAAGGGGTGGCCGTGTGGGAAAGTCAGACACATGTGAGGGCGTGGCCGTGTGGGAAAGTCAGACACATGTGAGGGCGTGGCCGTGTGGGAAAGTCAGGCACACATGTGAGGGGGCGGTCGTGTGGGAAAGTCAGACACATGTGTGAGTGGGTGGCCGTGTGGGAAAGTCTAACATGTGTGAGGAGGAGGCCGTATGGGAAAATCAGACACACGTATGAGAGGGTGGCTGTGTGGGAAAATCAGACACATGTATGAAGGGGTGGCCGTGTGGGAAAGTCTGACACATGTGAGGGAGTAGCCATGTGGGAAAGTCAGACACGTGTGAGGGGGTGGCTGTGTGGGAAAGTCAGACACACGTGTGAGGGGGTGGCCGTGTGGGAAAATCAGACACACGTGAGGTGTCACAGGTGGGGCGTGGTTCGAGAGCCCCATGGCTGGGGAGACATGCCTCTTGGCAGCTGGGAGGTCTCTGAGGCCAAATCGGGGCTCTGGGTTATCTGGGCCGCCCAGAACCTCTGGGCAGGCATGGCGGGGTGGAGGGGGCAGGGCACGCTGGGTGGGCCGTGTTTGTGAACCTGCTTGAGACCAGCACGTACTCACCTTGGCGGCACCTCTGCCGGTCTCTCACGTGGCTGCCCGAGCCACAGGCCACCCTCACTGACCTCCGTTCTCACTCACGGACACACCCAGATGCTTTTGAGCCACCGAGCAGGTGGCTTGGCTCAGGGCGGGGGCAGGGGAAGCGGGGAGGAGGGGAGGGGGCCAGGGGGCAGCAGGGGAGCTGTTGTGTCTCCGAGGCCCCTGATGCCAGCGGCTCAGATGCCCTGGCCGGCGTCGATGTGACACTCAACTGACTCTCTCACCCCCTGGGCCACCCCTCATGGGTTTGATGGTTTAATAAACACCAAGGCCGCTTTGGAAATAAAACATAGGGTGGATGTGCTGCCGAGACAGGCAGGAGATATCTAGAGAATCACAAAGAGGCCACGACTGGCTCAGCTAAGCAGAGAGGAGGCACTGGGAGCACGGTGGAGGGAGCAGGAGAACAGAAGGGGCCTACTTGAGCCCCAATTTCTGCAGCAGGGACGACAGTGACGGGGCCACAGTGTGGCCCAGAAGCCAGATGACGGGCTGGAATCTCCCGGTCGGAGGGTGACTTATTTGCGACAGGGAAGCTAGGAAAGAACTCCGGAGATTCAGGAGCCCCATATTTGGGGCCGAGCGGCCAGTCAGGGTCTGCACCACCCCAACCCATCCAGACATGGCGTCGGCTGGGACTCCACCCCCCACCCTTAGGCCTAGCATGGGAACCCTGCCCTGGGGTCTTGAGAGCCCTGGCCCCAGGGGGAGGGCTGTCTGGGGATCCGAGGAGGGGGTCTGTCTGTGTGTGTTGTGCTCTCTCTTTTGGAATGATGGGGAGCAAGTTTGGTTCACAACCCTATCACACTCCCTGGAACGCCTGTGAAATGGGTGCAACATGGCTGCCCATTTGGGCCCCGCAATCCGGGATAGGGAGGGAAAGAGTGGGTCCTATGGGACACAGGATTTGGGGTGTGCTCAGCAACTTCACCCCCAAAACTAGGGGAGATACTGGCTGCTTCTCCTTGTCCCCAAGGCTGGAGCAAAGCCACCAGCCCTGGGGAGGTGGAGAAAGTCGGGCGCTGAGAATGCGAGAACATGTCAGTGGGTCCCTCGCTGTGCCGTGGGGAAACCGATGCCGCGGGGCGCAGCGGGCATGGGCCGGAGGTGCCCCCTGAGGCCGGGCCGCGGTCCCCCCGCAGGGAAGGGCGGGCTCGGCGAGACACCTACTGGACTGCAGCGTGCGCTGCCGCACCACCGGGGTGTAGGCGCCCAGGCCCTGCGGCGAGCGGGCCGCCAGGCGGAAGGCGTACTCCGTGTGTGGCTTGAGGTCGTCCACCACGAAGGCAGTCGTCGGGTCGAAGGTCCTCCCCACCTGGGGGCGGGTGAAGAGGGCAGGGAGGAAGGACAGGAGAGCAGAGGGAGGGACAGGAGGGAGGAGAGATGGGAGAGAGGAGGAGGGACAGGAGGGTGGGGAGGAGGAATAGGAGGGTGGGGAGGAGGGACAGGAGGGCGGGGAGGAGGGACAGGAGGGAGGAGAGATGGGAGAGAGGAGGAGGGACAGGAGGGCGGGGAGGAGGGACAGGAGGGAGGAGGGACAGGAGGGTGGGGAGGAGGGACAGGAGGGTGGGGAGGAGGGACAGGAGGGAGGAGGGACAGGAGGGCGGGGAGGAGGGACAGGAGGGAGGAGAGATGGGAGAGAGGAGGAGGGACAGGAGGGCGGGGAGGAGGGACAGGAGGGAGGAGGGACAGGAGGGCGGGGAGGAGGGACAGGAGGGAGGAGGGACAGGAGGCCGGGGAGGAGGGACAGGAGGGAGGAGGGACAGGAGGCCAGGGTAGAGGGACAGGAGGGGAGAGGAGCAGGAGGGAGGAGAGAGGGACAGGAGGGTGGGGAGGAGGGACAGAGACAGACAGACAGAAACAGACAGAGACAGAGATAGAGACAGAGATGCAGAGAGACAGAGAGGCAGGAGAGAAAGAGTTAAAGACAGACAGAGGGAGACAGAGAGAGAGACCAGGAGAGGAGAAATGGGAAAAGAGCAATAAACAGGCCAAAGAGAAGGGGAAGACCCCCAGGGACAGTCGTTGAGCCGTGAGAGAACAGGAAAGGGGGCAACCAGAGCGGGTGGGGGGGAGGACACAACCGGAGTGGGGGACAGGGGGCAGTGCGGGGGCAGGGGAGGGAGAGTCAGTGACATCCACACCACCTGCGCCCGCTCCCCCACCCGCTGCGCCCCGGTACCTCTCGGCCGTGGTCGCCCTCCCGGAACAGGAGCTCATACTTGATGATGCTCTCCTGCCGTGGGGGGCTCCACGAGAGCCCGATGCTCGTCTCCGACTTGGCCTCGGCCCGGAAGTTCATGGGCTGGCCGGGCACTAGGGGTGGGGGGAGAGGAAGCAAAATGAGGGGAGATCAGGGCGGGGTTCACCACCCAGGATGGGTGCCCAGTCTACCAAGTGCTCTTGCTCTCCCAAAAAGAGACACGTGGTGCTCAGCATTGTCCTGCAAGAAGGACGCTTAGCATCCGGAGGTTTCCGGAAGTTTCTGGAATCTTCCGGACCATTCTCACACTGTTCTTTTTCTGGGAACTCACTACTGCCCTTCAGCATCAGTTGCCCACCTCTATTCCCCCACCCTCACTTCTTTCAGTGGGGAAAAAAAAACATTTTTAATCCCCTTTTTATTTCAAACCATGCCAGTGTCCTCCTCCTTCCAGGGAAGCAGGGAACTGCACCCTTGCCTCAAACACAGCCCGAGACTGATCCAGGCATCCGATCGTAGCAGCCCTATGGGGCTGCCAAATCTGATTTTCCAAAGGAAGCCAGAAATTTGGATCTTCTGAGCCGACTCCCTGCTTTTATAAAATTTTTTAAAGCACCATACGGGACGAATCAAAACCAGCATGCATCCAGCAGGGCAGCCAGAACGTCTGATTTCGGGGAGACTGGGACACCCCGTGCCCGAATCCCAACCGGGTCCCGCGTCTCACCTCCCTGCTGCGTCTTGACCTGGATGGGGTCCGAGAGGGGCCCGTCGCCCACGGAGGTGAACGCCAGCACGCGCACGGTGTAGGTCTCGTCCTCCAGCAGGCTGCCCACCGTGGTCAGCAGGCTGTCGTCCACGTTGTGCTTCTGCCAGTTGCCGACGGGGTGCTGGGGTTCCATGGTGTAATAGACACGGTAGCCGCGGATCAGGCCGTTGGGCTCCACCGGCTCCTCCCACTGGATGATCATGGTGGTGGAGCTCAGCATGCGGGCCTGCACGTTACGCGGCGCGCTGGCTGGGGCCTGCTCGCCCGTGCGGGTGACCACCGACTCGCTGGGGGGCCCCTGGCCGATGGAGTTGACGGCCGACACCCAGATCTCGTACTCGGAGTTGGGGCTCAGGCCGCCGATGCTGTAGCGCGTCGTGGTGATGTCCTCCTTGATCTGGTACGGCCCGTCCTGGCTCTTGGATTTATACTCGATGACGTAGTAGGACACGGGGTCTGGGTTGCCTGAGTCCCACGTGATGGTGATGCTGGTGGCTGTGTTCTCTGTCACCAACGGAGTCCCAGGGGCTTTGGGGAGAGCTGTGGGTGGGAGACGGGGTCACCTGTCAGCCAAGCTGGGGGCGGACCCCGAGGGCTGTGTGGCTTTTAGTAACAGCAGTGCCCTCTCTGAGCCTTGATTTCCTGGGCATAATGACCCCTAGCTCATCATCTACAGCAGGGCTGACACCTGTTCTGTTTTGTTTTGTTTTTTTCCAAGACCAAACTTTTATTTTGTGAACATAAAACCTAATATTCAATGATAGAGAGATTTCTCCAGGATTCCAATACATTCCAAAGAATCAAAAATAAATAAATAAATAAATAACTGTCTAAACATCTTTAATAATAGCTAGTCTAGCGGTAAGAGCAAATAGGTTTAGCTCACTGTATTTAAAATTAAACACAAGAAAAAAATCACCATGTGGTTCCCATTCAAATAATCAAATGAAACTCATTTAGTTTTTTTTTTTTCAGAAAAGGTTATTTATATATATATTTTAAATTACTGCTCTTACAAGTTATATGAAGAGACACATTGTTATAAAAAGATTCTAAATTCTTAAAATTACACCAGGTTAATAGATTTTATTTAGGGCAGCTGTCAGCTAACTACAGCCTGCTGCCTGTTTTTTTTTTAATTTTTTTTTTTTAATTCTGTTTTTTTCTATGTATTCTGTTTAAAAAATTGTTTTATTGAGATACATTCACATATCGTACACTCATCCGTGGTGACACCTGTTTTTGTAAATAAAGTTTTACTGGCACACAGCCACACCCACCTGCTGTCTACGTCTGCGTCTGTGCCCCTAATCCCAAGGGCAGAAGTTAGATGGCCCATAAAGCTGGAAATATTTACTCTCTAAGAAAGATATTTATGCTTTTAAGGGTACGGTAGCTGCTCCTGGTCTAGAACTCTCTATGGCTCCCTCCTCCCCAGCCACACAGGCCTCGGGTGTGTTCCCACCTCACATTTGCTATTCTCTGGAATTAGAACATTCCTCTCCCAGCCAGCCGTGCCGCTGGCTCCTTCTCAGCCCCCATTCCTTCAGGCCGTGCCCACCAACCTAGCTGGGGCGTCCTTCCCAGGCCTCACCATGGAGGTTGGCGCGTTTTCATGTTTATTTTCGAGGTTTGTTCACGGCTGTGCCCCAGGGCCTGCCACAAAGGCACTGCCTGATAACTGTGACTTTTCCTCCCACTTGTCCCAGGATCTCTTGCAACTTAGGGCTCCCACCCACCCCCCAAAAAAGCATTCACCAGGAGATGTTTAATCCATCAGCAAAATGAGGATCAAACCTGCTGACTCGGACACTTCCTATGGCTTTAAAGCAAGGGTTGGCAAACCTTCCTCCCGAAGGGCCCGGCAGTAAATATTTTTGCCCTCGTGGGCCAGACAGTCTCAGGGAAATTCCTCCACCCTGCCGTTGCAGTGCAAAAGCAGTCGACAAAACGTAAATCAATGGATGTGCCAATAAAACTTTATTTACAAACGCAGGTGGTGGGCCAGATTTGGCCCCTGCTCTAAAGCTTGAGAAATGTCTGAAGGCACCATCCTCTGAATCTCACCAAAAGCTTGGGACACCAGGAGAATCTGCAGTCCCCTCTTTCTCCTCTGAGCCTTTGCAGGTGCTGTTTCTTTTCCTAAAACACTGTTCCCTGTCTCCTTTGCCTGACTCACTCCTGTTCAACTTTCAGTTTTTCAACTGGGAAGGCTTTGCTGACTTATTTTTCCTGGGAGAAAAAGTAAGTGTCTCTATATCCCCCCATTATACACCAACTGGCCTATATTGAAGCTTCCTGATTTCATGGGTGTCCCCAACGCTGGATAATGAGCTCAGAAGACCAAATCCATGTCTCATTCCAAGGCCTGGCCCAGAATAGCAGATATTTGTCCAAAGAACCACTGTCCTCAGCCATGGATAAGTAAAACCAAAACAGTCACCCGGAGGCCCCCCAACAGCACCCCCCAGCCGAGCCAGGGTCTCGGGGATGAGTGGCCTGCTCCTCTGCCCCCCCATGCCCCCACTCACACTTCACCGTGATCTGGGCCACGGCCTCGATGACGCCCAGGCTGGACATGGCCACACACGTGTAGTTGGCCGAGTCCTTGACGTCCGTGAGTTCTAGCACATTCCGCCCCACGGGCATGTCGTCCTCGGGCGTCAGATCCTCAGCCCCTTGCATCCACTTGACGTACGGCATGGGCGAGCCCACGGCCACACAGGTGATGTTCACGTTCCCACCTGGCATGACCTCGTGGCTCATGGGTAAGATGGAGAAACGAGGAGCCACACGGCGTACTGGGGAGGTGGGGGGCGGCAGAGGGAGATGCAGGGACGGGAAGGGGGATTGCATGGGTGGGGGGGTTTGCACAGGAGGGTGCGGGTGGGATGGAGGGGAGAAAAGAAAGACAAGCAGGAAGAAGAAAGAAAGAAGAAAGAAAAACAAGAAAAAAAAAAGTGGAAAACAATTTAAGCAGGGCTGTTTCCTCCCCCAACCAGGTGATTTCTTTTTTTTTTTTTTTCCAAATGAAAAAGGAAAGAAAACGAAACAAAAACAAAACAAATTAAGAAACCAAATTCCAACACAAAGAAACCAAAACTTCAAAGGAAGGTACTTCACAAACAATATATAGAGAGATATATCGATATATAATAAAGAAACATGAAGCATTATTTCATAGCAACAGGGTTCTGAGACCATAGCGGCTCGTCACAGCACAGATACGGACACAAAAATTTATCAGTCGTTTCTCATCTTTGGTGATGGACGTGGCTTTGGGGGGCAGCCCCCCACCTTCACCCCCTCCAGAGAAAATTCCGGCAGGGGGTGGTGGTTCTGGGAGAGGGTCTGACTTCCAGTCCTCCCTGCTTCTACGGTGACGAGAAGGGGCAATCAGAAGGAGAGTGGAACCGGGAGGCAGAGGGGGGGCCCTGGAACTCACCCCCCAACCCACCCTGGTCTCTCTCTGGGAACTCAGGGTTTCTCCCACCCAACCACCCACCCACCCCCCCACTTTCCTGGGACCCTCGAGGAAAAAGATGAGAAACTCTAATGAAATTTTTGTGGTTTTTTGGGGTATAGAAACCCTTCCAGAAGCTTCTGTCGGATCTGACAAGTTTCCACCGATAAATGCAGCTCTCAGAGTCACAAACATCATGCAAAACAGGTTGAGAAAGAGAAAGAGAGAACGAGAATGAGAGCGAGAGAGAGGCAGAAGGAAGGACAGAAAGAGAGAGAGAGAGGGGTGATGCAAAGGGGGGACCTTGACTTCAGGGGTCTCTACTGCACACCCATGTGGGTGCCCGAGAGAGGAGAAGGAGACGGATGAGCAGAGAGAAAGAGGGGAAAAAAGAAAAAAAAACAGAGAAAGAGGGACAGACAGAGGGAGGGACAGAAAGAGAGAAAGGAGGAGGAGGGAGGGGCCCACTTCCAATGCTGCATGTTAATTCTAGCAGATGTGACCCAATGTGACATCGCACATTTTCACATCACAGCCCTGGCAGAATAATCAATAGCTATTAATTAATAATCATCATAACAGTAATAATAATAAACGAGGGAATGAACTCGAACGTCGAGAGAACAGGGACATGTTCGGTGCGTTTCTGAGAGGGGAGGTGGATGCGGCCTTCTGTCACAGACCACAAAGGCTGCAGGATACATTTCGGGGGCTCCATTTTCGGAAGTCAGACGGGGTACAGGGGCAGGCCCAAGGGGTGGACGCTAGTGGGCAGCTGAACTTCCGGAAGGCACTGCTGCCCCACCAGCGGTGGGTGCTTCACTGCGGTGGGAAGGACTTGGGTCAGTCTAGAAAGTTCCGCCGGCCAGAGAGGGGTCATCTCTGGGAAGGGCTTAAGATCTAGAGAAGTCCCGGGGGCTCGTCCTGAGCTCGGGGTGGGGATGGGATCCTTGTCTCTGGGCTAAGGGGACCCAGAGGGGAGATGACTCCCATCACCCCATGGGCCTCTGATCTGCATATGGTATCTGGGGGGGTCTGGTCCAAGGAGGGGGATGATCTGGGGGTCTGGCCCTCCCTAAGGAGGCTCCAGGGGATGAAGGCAGGAAACCCCAATTTCCTGCCTGATGGCCACAGTCTTACTAGAACCCCCAGCCCTGCTCCCTGGATCCCGGCTGGATGGGGAGAGGTGGGGGGAGCTGGGAAGGGGGTGGGAGCGAGGATCGGGGTGGGGGCTGGCGGCCCTTCGGAAAACGAAGCCCCACGAAAAGTCCAGAGTCACGTTGGAGACAGGATGGAGGAAGGTTGAGAACACGGGGCGGAGAGAGGCATCGGGGTGTGTGTGGGGGGAGCACGGAGGGGCCATGCAGCAGCGTGGGGGTGAGGGACGGGTGGGGGGCTGAGATGAGGGGCTCTCGGGCAGGGCTGGGTGGAGGGTGGGGGTTCCGGCTGGCCGGCGGCATCCGCAGCGAGGAGCGGGGTGGGGGGGATGCCGACGCTGAGTTGTCATGGAAACAGAACACGATGGGGTGGGGGGAGTGTGAGCGTGGAGCTAATTAATCAAGGACAGGAAACGGCATCGACGTCCAGAACAGAACCAGGAGAAACAAATGAAAGGAAAAAAAAGGAGAAAAAAAAAAAAAGCCAGAAAGAAAAAAATTACCAAAAAAAAAAGAAAAAAAACAAAACAAAATAAACAAAAACCTCCAAAACAAAATGAAAAAACCCCAAAGGAAACATGGAATGGGTGTGGGGCTGAAAATCGGGGTCTGAAAGGAGGGCCGTGGTTTCCCCCAGGGTGGCGCCCCACGCAGCAGCAGAACGCAGGATCTGCCCCCCTCCCCACCTGGCACCCCAAAAAGTGTTTTGAGGCGGCCACGGGGGACAGGATCCCCGTAGACGAAGAACCTTTGGAGCAAACCAACCTGGCCCCCTTGAGCCCCTCTCTGGGAAGGCCCTCTCGGCTCCCTACTTCTCGGGGACACCCTGCCCCTATTTTAGGGCTGCTCAGCTGGGGGTCCGAAGCCCTAAACACACTAAGGAAAACTCTTCAAGGCTTCAGACTGCCACCAAAAACCTCTCCAGGCAGAGGTGGAGCAGCTGAACCTTAGTTTGCCCGCCTATGAAATGGGTGACATGCAGATCTGACCCAGCCTGGCCGCAGGGATGGCTTCATCTCCTTCCAGCCTCCCAAGGTGTGCGGGAAGAGCTAAGAGATTCTCTACCTTCAGGGAGTTTGGGGGTGAAGTACAGTAAAGAAAGGAAATGGTAAAAATTCCCATGATATCCCCATTTCATTTTATCCCCTCCAACAGCTTTGACAAACAAAGGTCCTGGTGCCCGTTTTGCAGGTGAGTCTCAGGGAAGGGACAGGACTAGCTGGAGGTCACAAAGGAAGGGAGTGGGGTGGCCAGAGCTTGAAGCCAGGCCAGCCTGACCCCTGCCTCTCAGGTAAGGCGAGCCCTTCTCTCATCACGGTGAAGCAGATTGCTCTAGACTGCAGGAGAAAGCAAGAACTATAGCCAGGCGTCTTTTTTGGCATCCGGCTCTTTCAAAAACTTGCGTGTCCTCACCCTTTGGGGACACCAAAAGACAACAACAAAAGTAGCCATAACCTATACACAGCTCTGTCGACTGAATAATGTTCAGTAACCACCAGTTGCAAAATATCCAGCGGCCATCACAATAGATGTGCAGAAGCCATCAGTTAAAGGCTCACAGCCTAAGGTTCACTTACAAGGGATTGTTCAAAGGGAATGAGCTCTATCGTTAGGATCTAAAGGTTAAACGTGAACCCCATTTTTCCCTTCTGCGAAAGCAAAAACTCACCCCAAAGACCCTGTTCACGCCAGATCTTATCTTAAAACATCTCCCTGACAGGGTGTCATAATTTGGAAGTAGACTTTTTTTAGAAGTAGAGACAAGGCACACACCTTGAATATGTAAAAGACTTGCGGTACAGGATTGTTAATTAACCGTAAGTCAGTTAAGTAAGGGAGGGCACAGTTATTTCAGTTATCATGATCCCCAACGTGGCCAGCGGCCATCAGTTAAATGGGCCTGCCAGTAAGCCACAAAGTCTGCTCTGACCCCTGAAAAACTGCTCACTTGCTTTCTCACCCGCCTCATTGGTTTCTCAGGGTGGGCTGTAGGAAGGGGCTGGTTTGCCACAAGTTTGGAGAGGACCATCCCAAAGGCATTGGTCGGGGGGAACTCGAAAGTCCCCCGAGCATCCTCTGGCCGGCGCGGGCAGGGGGGCCGATGCTGTGTTCTGCCCGGTTCGGTTGCCAACACCCCACCCGCGTCATCTTTCCACCCCTGGCTGCAAGCTTGAGGTGCGGGTTAGAGAGGAAGGTGGGCCCGGAGCCCAGGGGACAGCGAGGCCCCACCGGACCCCCACCCCCAATTACCGACCTGAATGGAGGGTCCAGGCGGGTTATAAGGGGACCACACCAGCTTGGTCCTCAGCACGCTCCAGCTGGCTCTTGTTTCCAGCTCTTCTCGTCACCGAGTAGCCGGGGGGGTGGGGTGGGTGTCCCAGCGGGGAGGGGGGAGCCCGCGTGGGTGAGGGGGGCAGGAGGGCGGGCGGTGGGAGGGGGGCGGGGTTGGGGGGGAGGAGAGTGGTCGCTTCAAACCCCGATTCACATGGAAAAACAACTCAAAAAACTGTCAAAGCAACCGGGAGACGACCCCTCCCCCAGGCAGAAACTCAAAAACCCAAAAAAAAAAAAAAAAAAAAAAAAAAAGTGGGGAGGGGCGGAAAGGGGGGGAGAGGAGTGGGGGAGGAGAAGGGAGGGGGGGGAAACTCAAAAGTGAGGTGATCTGGTTGAGGCACTAGGTGGGAACTCGACTGTCAAACATCCCAACAGTTCAGCAAGCCACAGCTCCGAGGGGGGGTGGTGGTGGAGAGGGCAGGGCTCTGGGGGCCATTTTGGGGTGGAAGGGGCCGTGCCTGACTCCTCCGAACTCCAAAATGAGGGTGTGGATGGGAAGGGCGGGGGGGGGATGCCAGGAAGTTGTGCAGCCTCCACGGGTTTCAGTTAAGCTTAGATTACACCTGTCGGGAGAAGGGTGGGGTGGGGGGGCAGGGGTCCGCGGCCTAATTCCAAAGCCCATTTCTCAGACCCCGCCTCCCTGGAACCCCTGGCCTGCAGCCCAGGCCACTTGGGGGGCCGTTCTGTGGCACACCTCGTGCCTGTCCCCCTTGCCCTCCCCTCTGTGTCATCCCCACCGTGCCCTGTCCCTGCCCTCCTGCCTCCCCACCCCGACCCCACCGCCAGCTCCCTCGGGCATTGGGGTGGCATGCAAGGCCCAGAGGGATCTGGGGTACCCCTGGCTCGCGGCCTGGCCAGCGGCCCCGGCAAGTCGTTGGCAGTTTTGAGCTGGACGTTTGGCTGCACTACAGGGGTTTCGTTTTTTGTTTTCGGTACCCCCGCCCCCACGTCCCTTCTCATATTTTTTTTTGGGGGGGGGGGTTCTAGCAGAAAATGGCACCATCTCTGCCAATCGACTCCCCTCGCCCCCTCGCTGCGGCCGCTGGAGACGCAGGGCCTTCCAAACGACAAGGTGTAATCTAATATTTCCCCGCACCCCCCGCCCCCAGAACAGAGGACAGAGCGATGCAAAGGACACCAGGCAGGCAACAGGCGAGAGGGGTGCAGAGCTCAGTGTTCCTCCCCGCGCCCGCCGGGCCCCGAGAAAGGGGAGCCCGTCCCCCACCCCGGGCCCTGGAGCCTCCTCTCTCCCCCTCACCGCCCCCCGTCCCCCAAGGTGAGGGTGGAAGGGGGAAAAGGACCGAGAGCTGATTTCCCACCGCCAGCCACCGGGGTGAAACCGAGGACCCTGCAGGAGGGACGAGGGCAGCTGTGGTCAGCCGGAAGCGGGCAGCTCTCCAGCATGTCCATCGGACGTCATTCTAGGGTGACCAAGAGGTAAGGGGTGTTGGGAGCAACCCAGAAGTCACAGCTACCAATTGCTGGGTTTTGGTGTGGGACGCTTAATGTAAAAAAAAAAAAAAAAGAATTTGTTCCACCAAATTCTACATTACAGATTTATCTGAAAAAGGACCCAGGGGACAGGTCCTGAATATAGGGCTCTGATCTGAAGGCTTGGAGAACGGGAGATCTAGAATGTTCTGTCATTGGCATCGGGCGACAAGCCCTGGCTTTTTAGCTCGGCATTCGAGGTCTTGAGTTAAATGATTTCTGGCTCCATGCAGCCTCCTCCAAAACCCTGAAGATCCCCTAGAGCCCACCCTTGAAGATACAATATTCTCTCTGATGTTATAGCAGTTTGTTCTGAGTTGTCCCTGCAGGACTGGGTGGGTGGCATGCCATTTAACCGGGCCCTGAGCCCCGTGGCTTAATCACGCTACGTCACCAGCTCGAGTGGCCGTGACACCAGCTTTGGCTGCTGGGCCACACTCGAAAGGCTTACAGTTCCATGGAGACAAAAAGGAAACTGGACAGCCGGGGAGAGTATAAGCCGATCACCTTGCCACCTTCTCAAGAGGTTCAGTTGCTCCTTCCCCAGGGGACATCTGGGAGTAGAGCTCCCTGCTGCCTTAAAACCATGGGTTTGGTTTTGACTGGCTCTTTGGATCCCAGGTATAAATTTTAGGAGAGAGGCAAGTCTCAAATGCTCTTCTCTCCTGAGCTACTCAGTGTGTAGAAGATGGAAACAGTTGACTGAAGAGAGTTAGGTTGGGGGTGGGGATTCCTTGCAAGTAACTCCCCAGACTGGCAACAACGTTAACACTTGTAGCTTGCAAGGTAGAACAAGACAATGGCACACATTCTCTGGCGAGCTGGTTCTTATTTATCTGCAAGGGTAGCCTACCCCCAGGAGCTGGCGCTTTTATTGGCCCCTTCTGGCTCTTTGACTACCAAGCTTCCTGGGAGTGGGGTATTAGTGGCAGGGAGATGAAAGCTGGGGCTCTGGGGAGCTGGGGATGGGGGTAGGGGTTGGAGCTAGGAGGAAATGAGCTCCCAGGATGGGCTCTGAGAACGACTAGCAAAAACATGAAGTCTGAGCTGATGAATTGGTTTCTCTGATCCGATTGGTTTTAAAGCCGTTTCCCACATGTCATCTTATTCAAACAGTGACTCTATAAGGTACATAATGGGGAACTCGAGACCCCAAAGAAGGGAAGTGGCTTAGCCCAGATCATCTGCTCTCTTTTTTTTGGCTTCTCTGTCTCCCAGCAACCTCACCCGTGACTTCTTACGAGCCATGCCCTTTGCGGGGCACCAAAGTATTGCTTGATGGATTCTTTCCACTTCTCCATGACTGAGGGACACTTATGGTGGCTTCCGCTCAAGTGATTGGCCTGAGATCACACACCTGGCGTGGGGAGCAGACGCGGCATTTGAATCCAGGTCTGCAGGGGGCCCAGAGCTTGTGCTCCCTCCATTAGGCCATCCTGCCTGAGACGTTAAGTGGCGTTCAGAGGCCCTCGGCCATCCCTCAGTTCCATTTCACCAGGACAACAGGACAAAGTCGCCTTGGCAGTAGGGGCCTGGCAACTACGCTGGGCGAGCAGATGCAGAAGCAGCTAATGCGTCCCCGCTGCACCGAAAGTCCTCTTGCCAATTTGGCCTTGGCCCTAATAACTGGGAATTTAGAAAAGACAGGTGAGGGGCAAGAGGCTGCCCTCCACCCGCAGACTGTCATCTGTGTGGGGGTTGAAGGTTGGGGGCTGGGGGTTAGAAATCTAGCTGGACTACTAATCTAGCGGGTTGGAGTGGGCCCTCAAGGGCTTGCCTTTCCTCGGGGAAAGGAGTGGAAGGTGGAGGCGTGCATCTCAGAAGGTTTGCAAGAGTGAGAGAGACAAAGAGCAAAAGAGAGAGATGAAAGAGAGAGAGGGAAGAGGGAGAAGTGGGGAGACAGGAAGACAGAGAGAAGGGGGGGAGAGGATGTGTCTAAGGTTCCCTGGGTTTTCTCAAGAATTCCACAGCTCTGATACTCAGGCACTCAGAAAGTGACCGTGCCGTACTGCTAGGCAAAAGACGCCCGTGGCCTGGGCACAGGGCCTGAGAGGGGGACTGGAGGAGCAAGCCATGTTGCTGCCTGGGAACCAGAAGCGGAGCACTGCAGGGCACCAAAACTGGCCATTTTTTTCCCCCAAAGTCTCCCATGCTTGCTGCGTTTTCCAATGGGCAGTTCCTTACCTGCCCATCCAAGATGCATCGGATCATCCCAACAACTGCCGTCTTGGCAGGATGGTGCAATCATCACCCCCAGCCCCATTTTAAATTGACTGTTTCCCGTATTTGGACGTGTTGCCCTGTTGAACGAGAGCTCGAAATGCCCGTGCCCGTTTGGCTGGGCTTCAAATGCCGGATTTTGGGTTGCTCGGGGAGGCTGGGAGAAGATGGGAAGACAGCTGCTTAAGCTTCCTTCCAACATGGCCGCCCCAGGTGGGGGTGTGCCAAGGCACCCTCTAGAGCTGGGAAAAGGGAGCTGGCCAGTGAGGGCCGATCAAATCGGCCGCTTCCCCTACATGCCCCATTCAGGGTCTGACCTCCCCCCCATTGTCTGTGCCCCCTCCCTCGTGGCCTTGTGTTCCAGGCGGTCACTTTCTGCCCCGTGCCCGCAGCATCCCAGCTGTGGGACCCCCTCCCGTCCTCCCGGATGGTACTCGGACAGGAACACTGGCTTTTTAAACCACGATGCGTTTGGAGAACAACCACAGAACAGCTCAGCCGAAGGAACCAGAACCAAAAAGCACAGCAACACCAGACAGGACAAAGACAAAACGCTCTGAGGGTGGGGAGGGAGCCAGGTAAAAGGGATGGGAGGGAAAAAAAAACGAACACTTCGGTTTTTTCCCCCCAAAATGAAACAAAAGCAAAATAGAAAAAAGAAAAGAAAAGAAAAGAAAAGAAAAAAAAAAGAAAGAAAGAAAGCTAAAGGAGGAAAACGGAACGGAAGACGAGAAACACTCCAACAGAAGGCATTGGGAGTTCACCAAACCGAACCGACAAGAGTGGCATGCAGAGAAATTTTTACATTCTCCCAGCATGCATCAGGCCCAAGTTACCATGACGACGAGGAGTGCAAAAAACTTAGCAACAACATTACCAACGATGCAGAGAAGGCGATCACAATGCAAGCATCACATGTGTACGGCCGGCCCTAGGCCGGGCTGAGCGCGGCTGAAATTTTCGTGTCTTTCTGGGTTTTGCTCTCTCGCTTGGCGGTTTTTCTTTTTGTTTGCTTTGCGCTGATTATTCAACATTCCGCTTATTTATTTATTTACTGTTGGTTCGTGTTTCTACTTTTTTAAATCATGTGCGTGTCTGCGTGTGTCCGAGTGCGTGTCCGTGTGTGTTTCGTGTGTGTGCGTGTCACTTTCAGAATGTAAAAATGTGGGTAAAGAAAGTAAAAAAGAAAAAAACACACCAACCTTCTCGAAGCTCTGAGGGATGTAAAGGGGGTTTGATGCGGAACACAATGACATGGGGAGGAGAGAAAAAATAGGGGAGATACAGAGAGTAAAAAGAGGACTTCCCAAGGCTAAAAGCTGCAATAGTTTGTTGTTTTTTTTTTTCTCGTTAAACCAAAAAAAAAAAAAAATTAAAATTAAAAAATAAAAAGAACAACAATGACCTTTTTCCTCTCTTTTCTCCACTCTGCCCTTGACATACAAGATCTATGTCTGCTTTCCACAATCTTTTAAACTCGATTTTGGAGCGTCTGAGACTCAGGTAAAGATTGGGGGGGGGGGGGGCTGGACCACACCCCTCACCTGCCCCCACCAGGAAGGAGGTTCATACCTGGAACCCCCATTTCCAGGGGGCTGAGGATGCAGAAGACGCCCCTCCTTCTCACCCCCTCACTAACGACCCCCTGCCCCCTCCCCAGCCCACACCTGGCGCCCACAATTTTCCCTCGAACCCTGCCAGACTTACGAATCCCACCCCAGGTGTTTGCAGAAATAAGCAGGTTAGGTGGTGACCAGTCAGTCAGAGACACAAGCACAAGGTAACTCACCCGAGGTGACGTGGCAACGGACCGCATGTGCCCCCTGCCCGCCCGCACGCCCACCCCCCAATCCCAACCCCCCACGCGGCCTCCTCCTCAGAGGCAAGATGCAAAACCCAAGTCTCAGAACCAAAGAGTCACTCGGGGGCAGTGGGAACGGTGTCGGGGAGGGTCAGGGGGGGTGAGGAGGGCCCGAGGGGTCAAGAGTGACGAGGTCTTGGTGGGGTAGGGGACACCAGATGGGGGAAACTGAGGCACGGAGAATGGTGCGTTTGGTGCAGCAACCCAAAGCTGATCGGGGGCTGAGCCGGGATTTGAACCGGGGTCCTGACAGCGGTGGAGGGGGAGATGGAGGAAAATTTGGGCAAGGATGGGGGAGGGCATGGACTGAGGCATCTGGGGGTGGGGGGCCACAGGGGGTGACCCCGAGGGATCCGGAGTGGGGTGGGGGGAACCTGGCAACTGAGAGAAAGGAGCGTCATGGGCATGCTGTGCTTGCCTCAGCTTGACGAGACCACCAAGACACAGGGGTGGAGGTACCTGCTGGGGGGCCCCCCACCCACAATTTTGGCCTAAACGCATCCTTTCCTGAGAGTCCTTAGGAGAAGACCGAGAGCCCCAGGCTCTGGGGGGCCGGGGTGGTGGCAGCTTCTAGGACCCCCTCCCCAACTCGTGGATGAGAGGGGACTCGGGGGGAGGGGGCGGTGAAGCAGGGAGCTACGAGGCCACGGACTTCGGAGAAGCAAAGCCAGCAGACGACAAGAGGGGGTACGACACATCACAGAAGCCGACTCAGGCGGGCGGGTGGGGCGGGGCGGTGGCCTGCAGGCTCCCCCAGCCCTGTGGGCCCAAGACCACCCCCGTGCCCTGCTACCATTGCCTCCCCCAAGCCCTGCTGCAAGGCAGAGGAAGTTGAACAGGCCCCCCCATTTTACAGGCCCGGGGTTCCGTCGTGACCCAAGGGGGCCTTCCCGCTTGGGCCTGCAGGGACTGGGAGAGCCCAGAGGCTGTGAGCCCAAGGGGGGAAGGAGGAGGGGGACGGGGACGGGGGTCCCTGCCTTGGACCTGGAGGCGCCGGTCCCTACCTCGCACGTAGAGGTTGGCGGGTGACGAGTAGCGCACGCCGGCACTGTTGGCAGCCACACATTCGTATTTGCCCTGGTCCGTCTCTTCACTGCTCTCGATCTGCAGGGCCCCTGTAGGGGAGAGGGGAGAAAGCCTGACCAGTCAGGGGGGACCCCCGGAGGCGGCTGGGAAGGGTACCCCAGAGTCCTTCCTCGTCCTGGGCCCAAGAAGCAAGACGATGAGTGAGTGGTGGGTTTAGCCTAGAAGCTCCCCGGGGCAGGCCTGAACAATCCCCACCTGAACCCCCAAAAAATCCTCCACCCTCACCTGAAAGAAGTACCACGTGTCTGGCACTACAGAAGCGACTGCCAAGTTCAACGACAAAGCCGGGGCAGTGGGTACAATATAGTTTCGATGAGTTTCTGGGTAACGTGGGAAGAGTGGGACGACCGTGGCGGTCGTCTGAGAGACCCAGGGACCGAGGTGGCTGCCACGAGGGATGTGTAGCTTCAGGGGAGCTGGTGGCTGCTCGGCTGGTTTCAGCCAGTGCCCATGGGTACATGAACGTGAGTCTCGGTTCCTCAAGTGTGTTTGAAACCACAGGCCTCAAAGCCCTCCTTGGGGCTCATAATGACGTCGAGACTGAACTGAGTCAAGCGTGTTTGAAATTTGAGGGCTTGGTGCCTGAAACTAATCGGACCTGAGTCTGAACTTCTGCAGATGTTTGAAGTCCTCTAAGTAAATAAGAATATGTCTGAAGACACCCACGTATGTTTGAAACCACTGGATTCAAGAGCCTGGTGCTCACGAATAACTGAATTTCCTCGAGTGTGTTTGAAATGATGGTTCTAGATCCAAGTCTGTGGTGCTTGTGAGTAAACGAGGATGAGCTTGAACTTTCAGAAGTGTTTGAGATCAGAGGTCTGAATGAATGAATGCCTCTGACATCCACAAATCAACTTGAGGGTGAAAGGCCCTAAGCAGGTTTGAAATCACAAGCCTGAATCAAAGAACACATTGGTTGAGAGTGTATCAAGAAGAATGCCAATTTTCATAAGCATAATTAAAATCACAGGCCTGAACTGAAGGTTTTGTGCCCATGAGTAAATGAAAATAAGGCTGGTTTCCCGGTATGTTTGAAATCACCTGCATCAAAGAATGTGTTGGTCAAGAGTGAATCGGGATGAATGCCAATTTTCATAAGCATAATTAAAATCACCAGTCTGAACCGAAGGTTTTGTGCCCATGAGTAAATGAAAATAGGGCTGGTTTCCTGGTATGTTTGAAACCACAGGCCCAGATCAACGGCATCACTTCCCAAGAACGTATAAAAACAAATGAGAGGCTTAGAAGGCAGCCCTTCGAGGGCGGGGCAAGATGGCAGACTGGTGAGCTGTATGTTTTAGTTACTCCTCCAGGAAAGTAAGTAAAAAGCCAGGAACTGCGTGGACTGGACACCACAGAGCAATCTGTCTTTGGGCATACTTCATACAACACTCATGAAAACGTGGAACTGCTGAGATCAGCGAAATCTGTAAGTTTTTGCGGCCAGGAGACCCGCGCCCCTCCCTGCCAGGCTCAGTCCCGGGGGAGGAGGGGCTGTCAGCTCCAGGAAGGAGAAGGGAGAATTGCAGTGGCTGCTCTTACCGGAAACTCATTCTACTGATTCAAACTCCAACCATAGATAGACTGAGGCCAGACACCAGAGACTCTGAGAGCAGCCAGCCCAGCAGAGAGGAGACAGGCATAGAAAAAAAACAACACGAAAAACTCCAAAATAAAAGCAGAGGATTTTTGGAGTTCTGGTGAACACAGAAAGGGGAAGGGCGGAGATCAGGCCTTGAGGCGCATATGCAAATCCCGAAGCAAGGCTGATCTCTCTGCCCTGGGCACTTTTCCTTAATGGCCCTGGTTGCTTTGTCTATTACCATTTCAATAACCCATTAGATCTCTGAGGAGGGCCGTTTTTTTTTTTTTTTTTTTTTTTTTTTTTTTTTTTTTTTTTTTTTAAATCCTTTTTGCTTTTTCTAAAACAATTACTCTAAGAAGCTCAATACAGAAAGCTTCAAAGAATTGAAATTTGGGCACGTCAAGTCAAGAGCAGAACTAAGAGAGCTCTGACACAAAAGGCAATAATCCAGTGGCTGAGAAAATTCACTAAACAACACAACTTCCCAAGAAAAGGGGGGTGTCCGCTCACAGCCACCATCCTGGTGGACAGGAAACACTCCTGCCCATCGCCAGCCCCATAGCCCAGAGCTGCCCCAGACAACCCAGTGTGACGGAAGTGCTTCAATAACAGGCACACACCACAAAACTGGGCGTGGACATTAGCCTTCCCTGCAACCTCAGCTGAATGTCCCAGAGCTGGGAAGGGGGAGCAGTGTGAATTAACAGAGCCCCATTCAGCCATCATTTGAGCAGACTGGGAGCCTCCCAACACAGCCCAGCAGCCCAGAACTGCCCTGGGGGGATGGCACTCACCTGCGACATAGCACAGTCATCCCTCAACAGAGGACCCGGGGTGCACAGCCTGGAAGAGGGGCCCACTTGCAAGTCTCAGGAGCCATACGCCAATACCAAAGACTTGTGGGTCAGTGGCAGAGACAAACTGTGGCAGGACTGAACTGAAGGATTAGACTATTGCAGTAGCTTTAAAACTCTAGGATCATCAGGGAGATTTGATTGTTAGGGCCACCCCCCCTCCCCGACTGCCCAGAAACACGCCCCACATACAGGGCAGGCAACACCAACTACACACGCAAGCTTGGGACACCAATTGGGCCCCACAAGACTCGCTCCCCCACTCACCAAAAAGGCTAAGCAGGGGAGATCTGGCTTGTGGAGAACAGGTGGCTTGTGGACGCCACCTGCTGGTTAGTTAGAGAAAGTGTACTCCACGAAGCTGTAGATCTGATAAATTAGAGATAAGGACTTCAACTGGTCTACAAACCCTAAAAGAACCCTATCAAGGTCAGCAAATGCCACGAGGCCAAAAACAACAGAAAATTATAAAGCATATGAAAAAACCAGACGATATGGATAACCCAAGCCCAAGCACCCAAATCAAAAGACCAGAAGAGACACACCTAGAGCAGCTACTCAAAGAACTAAAGATGAACAATGAGACCCTAGTACGGGATATGAAGGAAATCAAGAAGACCCTAGAAGAGCATAAAGAAGACATTGCAAGACTAAATAAAAAAATGGATGATCTTATGGAAATTAAAGAAACTGTTGACCAAATTAAAAAGATTCTGGACACTCATAGTACAAGACTAGAGGAAGTTGAACAACGAATCAGTGACCTGGAAGATGACAGAATGGAAAATGAAAACATAAAAGAAAGAATGGGGAAAAAAATTGAAAAACTCGAAATGGACCTCAGGGATATGATAGATAATATGAAACGTCCGAATATAAGACTCATTGGTGTCCCAGAAGGGGAAGAAAAGGGTAAAGGTCTAGGAAGAGTATTCAAAGAAATTGTTGGGGAAAACTTCCCAAATCTTCTAAACAACATAAATACACAAATCATAAATGCTCAGCGAACTCCAAATAGAATAAATCCAAAAAAAACCCACTCCGAGACATATACTGATCACACTGTCAAACATAGAAGAGAAGGAGCAAGTTCTGAAAGCAGCAAGAGAAAAGCAATTCACCACATACAAAGGAAACAGCATAAGACTAAGTAGTGACTACTCAGCAGCCACCATGGAGGCAAGAAGGCAGTGGCACGATATATTTAAAATTCTGAGTGAGAGGAATTTCCAGCCAAGAATACTTTATCCAGCAAAGCTCTCCTTCAAATTTGAGGGAGAGCTTAAATTTTTCACAGACAAAGAAATGCTGAGAGAATTTGCTAACAAGAGACCTGCCCTACTGGAGATACTAAAGGGAGCCCTACAGACAGAGAAACAAAGACAGGACAGAGAGACTTGGAGAAAGGTTCAGTACTAAAGAGATTCGGTATGGGTACAATAAAGGATATTAATAGAGAGAGGGAAAAATATGGCAAACATAATCCAAAGGATAAGATGGCCGATTCAAGAAATGCCTTCACGGTTTTAACGTTGAATGTAAATGGATTAAACTCCCCAATTAAAAGATATAGATTCGCAGAATGGATCAAAAAAAATGAACCATCAATATGTTGCATACAAGAGACTCATCTTAGACACAGGGACACAAAGAAACTGAAAGTGAAAGGATGGAAAAAAATATTTCATGCAAGCTACAGCCAAAAGAAAGCAGGTGTAGCAATATTAATCTCAGATAAAATAGACTTCAAATGCAGGGATGTTTTGAGAGACAAAGAAGGCCACTACATACTAATAAAAGGGGCAATTCAGCAAGAAGAAATAACAATCGTAAATGTCTATGCACCCAATCAAGGTGCCACAAAATACATGAGAGAAACATTGGCAAAACTAAAGGAAGCAATTGATGTTTCCACAATAATTGTGGGAGACTTCAACACATCACTCTCTCCTATAGATAGATCAACCAGACAGAAGACCAATAAGGAAATTGAAAACCTAAACAATCTGATAAATGAATTAGATTTAACAGACATCTACAGGACATTACATCCCAAATCAACAGGATACACATACTTTTCTAGTGCTCACCGGAACTTTCTCCAGAATAGATCATATGCTGGGACATAAAACAAGCCTCAATAAATTTAAAAAGATTGAAATTATTCAAAGCACATTCTCTGACCACAATGGAATACAATTAGAAGTCAATAACCATCAGAGAATTAGAAAATTCACAAATACCTGGAGGTTAAACAACACACTCCTAAACAAGCAGTGGGTTAAAGAAGAAATAGCAAGAGAAATTGCTAAATATATAGAGACGAATGAAAATGAGAACACAACATACCAAAACCTATGGGATGCAGCAAAAGCAGTGCTAAGGGGGAAATTTATAGCACTAAACGCATATATTAAAAAGGAAGAAAGAGCCAAAATCAAAGAACTAATGGATCAACTGAAGAAGCTAGAAAATGAACAGCAAACCAATCCTAAACCAAGTAGAAGAAAAGAAATAACAAGGATTAAAGCAGAAATAAATGACATAGAGAACAAAAAAAACAATAGAAAGGATAAATATCACCAAAAGTTGGTTCTTTGAGAAGATCAACAAGATTGACAAGCCCCTAGCTAGACTGACAAAATCAAAAAGAGAGAAGACCCATATAAACAAAATAATGAATGAAAAAGGTGACATAACTGCAGATCCTGAAGAAATTAAAAAAATTATAAGAGGATATTATGAACAACTGTATGGCAACAAACTGGATAATGTAGAAGAAATGGACAATTTCCTGGAAACATATGAACAACCTAGACTGACCAGAGAAGAAATAGAAGACCTCAACCAACCCATCACAAGCAAAGAGATCCAATCAGTCATCAAAAATCTTCCCACAAATAAATGCCCAGGGCCAGATGGCTTCACAGGGGAATTCTACCAAACTTTCCAGAAAGAACTGACACCAATCTTACTCAAACTCTTTCAAAACATTGAAAAAAATGGAACACTACCTAATTCATTTTATGAAGCTAACATCAATCTAATACCAAAACCAGGCAAAGATGCTACAAAAAAGGAAAACTACCGGCCAATCTCCCTAATGAATATAGATGCAAAAATCCTCAACAAAATACTTGCAAATCGAATCCAAAGACACATTAAAAAAATCATACACCATGACCAAGTGGGGTTCATTCCAGGCATGCAAGGATGGTTCAACATAAGAAAAACAATCAATGTATTACAACACATTAAAAACTCGAAAGGGAAAAATCAATTGATCATCTCAATAGATGCTGAAAAAGCATTTGACAAAATCCAACATCCGTTTTTGATAAAAACACTTCAAAAGGTAGGAATTGAAGGAAACTTCCTCAACATGATAAAGAGCATATATGAAAAACCCACAGCCAGCATAGTACTCAATGGTGAGAGACTGAAAGCCTTCCCTCTAAGATCAGGAACAAGACAAGGATGCCCGCTGTCACCACTGTTATTCAACATTGTGCTGGAAGTGCTAGCCAGGGCAATCCGGCAAGACAAAGAAATAAAAGGCATCCAAATTGGAAAAGAAGAAGTAAAACTGTCATTGTTTGCAGATGATATGATCTTATATCTAGAAAACCCTGAGAAATCAACGATACACCTACTAGAGCTAATAAACAAATTTAGCAAAGTAGCGGGATACAAGATTAATGCACATAAGTCAGTAATGTTTCTATATGCTAGAAATGAACAAACTGAAGAGACACTCAAGAAAAAGATACCATTTTCAATAGCAACTAAAAAAATCAAGTACCTAGGAATAAACTTAACCAAAGATGTAAAAGACCTATACAAAGAAAACTACATAACTCTACTAAAAGAAATAGAAGGGGACCTTAAAGATGGAAAAATATTCCATGTTCATGGATAGGAAGGCTAAATGTCATTAAGATGTCAATTCTACCCAAACTCATCTACAGATTCAATGCAATCCCAATCAAAATTCCAACAACCTACTTTGCAGACTTGGAAAAGCTAGTTATCAAATTTATTTGGAAAGGGAAGATGCCTCGAATTGCTAAAGACACTCTAAAAAAGAAAACGAAGTGGGAGGACTTACACTCCCTGACTTTGAAGCTTATTATAAAGCCACAGTTGCCAAAACAGCATGGTACTGGCACAAAGATAGACATATAGATCAATGGAATCGAATTGAGAATTCAGAGATAGACCCTCAGATCTATGGCCGACTGATCTTTGATAAGGCCCCCAAAGTCACCGAACTGAGCCATAATGGTCTTTTCAACAAATGGGGCTGGGAGAGTTGGATATCCATATCCAAAAGAATGAAAGAGGACCCCTACCTCACCCCCTACACAAAAATTAACTCAAAATGGACCAAAGATCTCAATATAAAAGAAAGTACCATTAAACTCCTAGAAGATAATGTAGGAAAACATCTTCAAGACCTTGTATTAGGAGGCCACTTCCTAGACTTTACACCCAAAGCACAAGCAACAAAAGAGAAAATAGATAAATGGGAACTCCTCAAGCTTAGAAGTTTCTGCACCTCAAAGGAATTTCTCAAAAAGGTAAAGAGGCAGCCAACTCAATGGGAAAAAATTTTTGGAAACCATGTATCTGACAAAAGACTGATATCTTGCATATACAAAGAAATCCTACAACTCAATGACAATAGTACAGACAGCCCAATTGTAAAATGGGCAAAAGATATGAAAAGACAGTTCTCTGAAGAGGAAATACAAATGGCCAAGAAACACATGAAAAAATGTTCAGCTTCACTAGCTATTAGAGAGATGCAAATTAAGACCACAATGAGATACCATCTAACACCGGTTAGAATGGCTGCCATTAAACAAACAGGAAACTACAAATGCTGGAGGGGATGTGGAGAAATTGGAACTCTTATTCATTGTTGGTGGGACTGTATAATGGTTCAGCCACTCTGGAAGTCAGTCTGGCAGTTCCTTAGAAAACTAGAGATAGAGCTACCATTCGATCCAGCGATTGCACTTCTCGGGATATACCCGGAAGATCGGAAAGCAGTGACACGAACAGATATCTGCACGCCAATGTTCATAGCAGCATTATTCACAATGGCCAAGAGATGGAAACAACCCAAATGTCCATCAACAGATGAGTGGATAAATAAAATGTGGTATATACACACGATGGAATACTACGCGGCAGTAAGAAGGAATGATCTGGTGAAACATATGACAACATGGATGAACCTTGAAGACATAATGCTGAGCGAAATAAGCCAGGCACAAAAAGAGAAATATTATATGCTACCACTAATGTGAACTTTGAAAAATGTAAAACAAATGGTTTATAATGTAGAATGTAGGGGAACTAGCAGTAGAGAGCAATTAAGGAAGGGGGAACAATAATCCAAGAAGAACAGATAAGCTATTTAACGTTCTGGGGATGCCCAGAAATGACTATGGTCTGTTAATTTCTGATGGGTGTAGTAGGAACAAGTTCACTGAAATGTTGCTATAGTATGTAACTTTCTTGGGGTAAAGTAGGAACATGTTGGAAGTTAAGCAGTTATCTTAGGTTAGTTGTCTTTTTCTTACTCCCTTGCTATGGTCTCTTTGAAATGTTCTTTTATTGTATGTTTGTTTTCTTTGTAACTTTTTTTTTCATACAGTTGATTTGAAAAAAGAAGGGAAAGTTAAAAAAAAAAAAAAGAAAAAAGACAAACAAGGAAAAAAAAAAAAAAAAAAAACGATGTAGTGCCCCCTTGAGGAGCCTGTGGAGAATGCAGGGGTATTCGCCTACCCCACCTCCATGGTTGCTAACATGACCACAGACATAGGGGACTGGTGGTTTGATGGGTTGAGCCCTCTACCATAAGTTTTACCCTTGGGAAGACGGTTGCTGCAAAGGAGAGGCTAGGCCTCCCTGTATTTGTGCCTAAGAGTCTCCTCCTGAATGCCTCTTTGTTGCTCAGATGTGGCCCTCTCTCTCTGGCTAAGCCAACTTGAAAGGTGAAATCACTGCCCTCCCCCCTACGTGGGATCAGACACCCAGGGAAGTGAATCTCCCTGGCAACGTGGAATATGACTCCCGGGGAGGAATGTAGACCCGGCATCGTGGGATGGAGAACATCTTCTTGACCAAAAGGGGGATGTGAAAGGAAATGAAATAAGCTTCAGTGGCAGAGAGATTCCAAAACGAGCCGAGAGATCACTCTGGTGGGCACTCTTACGCACACTTTAGACAACCTTTTTTAGGTTCTAAAGAATTGGGGTAGCTGGTGGTGGATACCTGAAACTATTAAACTACAACCCAGAACCCATGAATCTCGAAGACAGTTGTATAAAAATGTAGCTTATGAGGGGTGACAGTGGGATTGGGAATGCCATAAGGACCAAACTCCACTTTGTCTAGTTTATGGATGGATGTGTAGAAAAGTAGGGGAAGCAAACAAACAAAGGTACCTAGTGTTCTTTTTTACTTCAATTGCTCTTTTTCACTCTAATTATTATTCTTGTTATTTTTGTGTGTGTGCTAATGAAGGTGTCAGGGATTGATTTAGGTGATGAATGTACAACTATGTAATGGTACTGTAAACAATCGAAAGTACAATTTGTTTTGTATGACTGCGTGGTATGTGAATATATCTCAATAAAATGATGATTAAAAAAAAAAAACAAAAAAAAAAACTTGGGTACAAAAAAAAAAAAAAAAAAAAAAAAAAAAAAAAAAAAAAATAAATGAGCCTTCCTAAGAATATCTGATACAGGACTTGAGCAAACACTTCAGTGCCCACGAGTAAATGAAATAAGTCTTCATTTTCACAAGTAAATGGGGCTGAGTGAACACCTCTAATTAGGTTTGAAATCCCAGGCCTCGAGAAAATACTTCAGCACCCGTGAATAAATAAAAGCGAGGCAAAGATTTCCACAAGTTATTTCTGAAAGCACTGGCCTGGGTCGAAGACCATGAGTCAATGAAGGTGTGTTTGAATCACAGTCTTTTTAATCAGAGGCCCTGGCACCAGCAAGCCAAAAATCAGTTGAACTTCCCAAGCGGACCCCTCCTCCCCAGCTTTGCTCATGAGTTTTCCCTGGAGGTGCTGCAGATACAAAGAATTGGGTGCCCGCTCCAAACACTGGGAAGTTCTATTTAAGGGCCATGAATGAGGACTTTGACCCCTAAAACCACTCCCTGCTTTGCCCTGACCTGGAGGCTCTCGGGAAGCAGACAGGCAGGTTTCACTAGGGAGGCCCAGGGAGGGCAGGGAATCTGCTCTGAGCTGCACAGCATCTTGGGGCAAGGCCGGGACTAAACGTTGGCTGTTCTGCCAGGCTCTTCCCCAGGCCAGCTCTAGCTTCCTCTCTGGGGCAGCACCAGGGAGCCAGACTCAGAAAAGCCCTCTGCTTGCACCAGAAGGAACCATAGAACCAGAGTCCCTTCTGCGTACTCATTGCACAGACGGGGACAACTGAGGCCAGACACAGACAAGGGCTTCGTGCAGAAACCTGGCCCCTGGGGCTCAGGGTGTGTGTGTCGGGGGTAGGGGTGTTGTCCCTTCCTGGGAAGGAGCCCACCCTCTCTCTGCAACCATGGCGGGGGGGCCCAAGGAATCACCACCACCACCGTGCATGGCTCCCCAGCCACAGACGGCAACACAGAAACGAGACCGGACAGACACCGGGTGGGGTGGCTAGGAAGAGACAGGTGGAAGGGGGGGCCGGGCAGCCCTCGTGGAACCTGGGGGACAAGGGGGGTGCTGGGTGGGCAGCGGCGGAGAGCGTGACTGGGTGAGTGAGTGAGGAAAGAGCCTCTTACCTCGAATCGGAGTGCTTTCTGTAAGGGAAACAGAGAGAGTCAGGTGAAAACCAGAAGGTAGTCGGGGGGGGCCGGGGGGCACAGGCCAGGCCTGTGCACGCTGCCCCCCATCGGGGTGGGGTGAAGGGGCTGAGCCAGCTGGGCCCAGGGCCCGTGAAGACCCTTGGAGAGGAAGACGAGGCTCCCGGGAGCTGGACAGGGGTGTCCGGGGCTCGCCAAGCAGGAAGGCGGGGCTGAGTCTAGAAGCTTCTCTGGTCTGGCCAGAGGGGCATCCCTGCCCTGGGGATGTCAATCAGCCTCGCCGGGCCTGGCTCTTGTTTTCTGGGCTTCCTCTGGGCCCACGGGAGAGAGGCCCATGACCTCTCTTCCATGTTTCCTTCTTGGGGGGCTTTCAAGTTGGCACCAGGAGGCACGGGGCGGGGGGTGTCTGGGGAATCTTGTTAAGAGGCAAAGGGAGAGGGGTTAGTGGCCCAGGGCCGGGCATTAATAAAGCAAAGGAAAGAGGGAAGGGCATGAGGGGGGTATCCACGGCAGGGGGCAGGCCCTGCAGCCTTCCGAACTTCCAAAAGGAAAAGAGGAAAGGGTTGCCTGCTTGTCTGTCCGTCTGAGCCGTAGGGACGGGGCCAGCTTGGGGGTGAGAAGTCAGAAACAGAAGATCCCGGGCTGGAGAGTTTTCTGCTTTTGACTCATCTTCCCAGTGGGGAGATTTGGGGCCCTCCTCTCTGGAGATAATGGGGCAGAGAACCAGGAAACCTTGAGACGAAGGCAGAGAAACTGCTGAGAACAGCTATAGACGCACGGAAACTATAAGCTCTTTCTGTGTGGCCTAGCCCCAGTTTACAGATGGGTAAACTGAGGCCCAGAGAGAGCAGGGAATTGTGAGCCAGGGGCAGGGGAAGGCCTGGAACCTGGCTCCCCAGCCTCCCAAGCCTGAACTTTCTTGGCCCCTGTATTAACGCTCGCCAAATCCTCAACCCTAGGAGGTCCTTTTCCACACTTTTATAGTTGAGGAAACGGGCATTTGCTCAAGGTGGAACCACTGGGAATTGAAATTTATGTTGTTCCTGCCTTGGAAGTGGGCTCCCCGGTGTGGCCACTCTCTTTGAGGTGACACAGTGGACCTCTTGGGTATCAAATGTGGTTCCATTTCCTACCCTGGGGAAGATAAGGGACTGTCATGGGGCAGTATCAGTCACTCTCACCTTAGTAAGAATTAGCCCAGCAGTGGGTTTTTGGGGATTCAGGCTGGACGCTGGGGGCAAGAGAGAGAGAAGCACCTGGCACCAGCCAGACTGGAAAATTCCACCACTGTCCCACCCCTGCCCTAAAATTTCTGTAATTAAACCCCTTTCCAGCCCGGAATGGGGAGGGGGAGACTTTGCTAGACGTGAAGTTCTGGGAGCCCTGGGAGCCCCCTGACCTCCCCAGCAGCCCCCATTCTGGGATCCGGCTGGCCCCTGTGGCCTTGTCTTTTTTTTTTTTTTTTCCTCTTTTCCTTCTGGTCTCTTCTGCCTGCTGCCCGTTGGCACCCCGCTGGGGAGGGCCAGGGACCGGGGAGGGGGAAGCCATTAGTAAACATGCCACACGGAGCGGGCACAGTTACTGTCACGGTGGCTGTTAGTCTGGGGGAGGGGAGAGAGGGGAGGAACGAGGGGACGTTAGTCACTGACGTGGTGAGAAAATCAGACTTACCAAAGGTCTCTGAACATTTACAAGGGAGAGACAAGAAAAGAGAACACGAGCGTTAACGGGTGGTGGTGATTCGGACGCTTGTATGCCCGTCCGGGTGGGGAGTGGCGGGGGGCAGGGCCCGGAAGCCAGGCAATAATCAGATTTATTATTATTAATCAAAGCAGCTTATGATCATTGGGCGTGTAGTCTGAGCCAGGCGTTTTGGCAAGGACACCTTACAATAATGCTACGAAAATTGCACATTTCAGGAGGACCTGCCACGGGAGGCAGCTGGTAGACGGCAGAGCTGGGGCTGCAGCCCGGACTCTAACTGGATCCCCAAAGTTGCCTCTGCTGAAGTCCCCAAGCTCCAAGTATTCTCTTTTGGATAAAATGTCTGCCCTCTTTTAGGGAAAGGGTCTTCGCTGCGGGGAAAGGAGAGAGCAGAAGATGGGCACATGGGCTCCTCGGAGGATAAGGAAGGCACTGAGGATCCTCGGGGGGCTTGCTGGGAGGGGTGGGGGTCCTCAGAGGAAAGGGAGAGAGCAAGCAATAAGAGGGTGCATGTGGGCTTGTGGGTGACTCAACGGGAACCTGCATGAAGGCAAGTCTCAGGCTGGTAGCAAAGGGAAAAAATAAATGCACGACACGGACATGTACTGTGTGTGCGTATGCCTTGTGTGTACTTGCTAAGTAGCAACATGTACGTGAATGCACACGGAAACGTCCCTGGCATGCATGTCTGCACCAGGGAGGTACACGCCAAGTCAGGGCAAAGGAGTTCCCGTCCCCGGTGCATATACACGCAGGGGACTGCAACGTGGGCACATGAGTGGCCGAGACACACAGACGAGCTTTGCTCTGGGAAAGGGGAAGGTGAACCTGTGCGTGCCCGTGGCCTGGCCTGCACATGGGATGCAGGTCAGGACTGCACAGGGCGCTCAGACACAGAGGCTGACGGGCCAGGAGGAAGTAGGATGACTGACAATGCACACACACAGTCCCACAGACAAATGGACTCACAGAGAGGACACGTGGAGACAAAGCTGCGGAGCCACCCAGCCCCAAGGTGGCCATGGCCTGGTGCTCTGTCCCAAGGCCCCCCCTGGTCCAGCTGGGGCCTGCACGAATGGGCTGGATTGCCTGTGTCTGTGCCCCGTCACGTACCCAAGCCTCTGCCACCACCCTCCATGGCTCGTCCTCACCTCTGCCCGTCTTGGCCCCGTCATGGCCATACAGCTTCAGCGTTAGAGACACTCTCCCTCTGCAGCCTTCTATGGCTCCCGTGATCTTAGCTGTCTATGGCCCACTGTACCTCCTCTGGACACGCCCACTGCATCAACTCTAGAAATACTCTCTTGCTGTTTCCTTACGCGATTCTCTTTGCCCCTTTATATTGCCCCCAGGCATATTTACTGCTTTAGCATAGAAAATACTCTCCCTCTGCTACCTTCTATGGCTCCCCACTATCTTGACTATCTGTGCTCCACTATATACCCAGTGGCCGGGCACTGAAGATGGTCTCCCCTTGTCACCCTCCACGTCTTCCCATCACCTCTGCCTATCTGCCCCCCATTGTGTCCCCACTGGGCTGCAGAGACACACCACTTGCTGTGGCTTTCTGTTACCTGTAACCTTCTATGCCTCACTCAGACCCCACTGCTTGGTTATTGGAGACACTCTCTCCCTGTGGCCTTCTGTGGCTCCCTATCATTGTGTATGTCTGTGTCCACTGGTCAGTCATTGAAGAACCCTCCTTCTGCCATCCTCCATAGCTCCCCATTACCCGTGCCTGTTAATGCTATATAATATCCCCAATGGTTCAGCTTTGAAGACACCCTCCTTCCACCATCCTCCATAGCTCCCCATTACCCCTGTCTGTCTGTGCCCCATCCTTTCCTCACTGGTTCAGCTTTTCAGCTTTGAAGACACTCTCCTTCCACTATCCTCCATAGCTCCCTATTGCCCCTGCCTGCCTATGCTTCATCATATCCCCACTGGTTCAGCCTAGAAGACACTCTCCTTCTACCATCCTCCATAGCTCCCCATTATCCCCACCTGTCTGTGCCCCATCATTTCCCCACTGGTTCAGCTTTTCAGCTTTGAAGACACCCTCCTTCCACAATCCTCCATAGCTCCCTATTGCCCCTGCCTGTCTATGCTTCATCATATCCCCACTGGTTCAGCTTGGAAGACACTCTTCCTCACTCCCAATACCCTCTTGGGTATCACATCATCTCTGCCCACCCACCTCCCCATTATTCCCCAGGGCAGGGGCACTGGGAATAGTGCCCTCCCCCTGCCGCCCTCCGTGGCCCCCCGAGCTCACCTGACCGCAGCTGCTTGATGCGCCCGTTGCTGACGCTGGGGTCCACAGGCAGGAAGTCCTTGAACCAGGTGATCTCGGGGTCAGGGTTGCCGCTGGCGGCACACAGCATGGTGGCCGTCCGCGTCCGCTCCACCACCTTCAGCTGGGGGCCCATGTCAATGTTGGGGAAGCCGGGGGGCAGCTGGTCCTCTGTGGGCGGGGACAGGGGAGAGACGGGGCAGAAGGCTCAATGGTCTGGGGGACCGGGTGGTCCTGGGAAACCTCCGTCCTGGCCCCCAGCCTCCCACAGCCCGTCTCCTTCTCCGGAAAACAGGGAGACGAGCTCTCCTGGCAGCTTGAGGCCCCAGGCTAGATCGGGGGGTCTCCCCCGGGGAGGGAGATCCTGCCCTTCCAACTCCAGAGGACCCCTGGCAATGTCTGGGGGTATTTTTGGCTGTCACACATGGGCAGAACCCAGGGGTGCAGCTCAACACCCCGCGATGCCCGGGACAGCCCCACTGCAGAGAATGATCCGGCCCCGAGTGTCAATGGTGCTGAGATCAGAAGATGCTGTTAACTGACAGCACCCAGGAGCCCTTCTAATCATCAAACAAACCGCACCCTCCCCTGCCGTGCTCTCCCACTGCCCTCAGGAGGCACCCTGGCTCCTGCCTGCCGGCTGGCCCCTGCCCACCCCCTATGCACCACGTTCCCCCTCTCGCTCTCTCCCAGTCAGCCTCAAGCCCCTTCCTACCCATGCCTCGGCTCGTGCCCTCCTCCGTCTACTTAACCAAACGTCGCCGTGTTATAGGCTTTCCTGGACTCAGGAATGTCTTCTCTGGGGCGTCGAACACCATTTGTAATTATCTGGGTCTCCACTGGGTCTTTAGCACCCAGCTCAGGGCCTCACTCTGACCCCAATGCTTGGGTATTGGAGACACTCTCTCCCTGTGGCCCTCTGTGGCTCCCCATCATTGTATATGTCAGAGCCTGCTATATCCCCAGTGGTTCAGCTTTGAAGATACCCTCCTCCCACCATCCACCATAGCTCCCCATTTCCCCCATCTGTCTATGCTACATTATAATCTCAGCTTTGGTTCAGCTTTGAAGACACCCTCCCTCCACCATCTACCATAGCTCCCCATTACCCCTGCCTGCCTGTGCCCATTATATCCCCAGCTTTGCTTCGGCTGTAAAGACACCCTCCCTCCACCATCCACCATAGCTCCCAATACCTCCCACCTTTCTATACCCCATTAAGCCCCACTGGTTCAGCTTTGAAGATGCTCTTCCCCACCCCCAAGACCCTCCAGGGTGTCACGTCATCTCTGCCCCTCCATGGACACTCAGTAAATAAACGCGTGACTCAACCACAGTTGCCGTCAACCCCTGAGAGGCACCACACTTCCAGACCTCCCTGTGGGTTCGCTAGGATCAAGCTTCCTTTGGCCTCCCTAGAAACTCCTGGGCCCCAAGGTCCAGCTCCCTGAAGCCTTGGGAGTGGCGGGAACGTGGCTCCAGGTGACGTAATAAGGTGGCCGCTGATGGCTGGACAGGGACAGCCTCCACTGGAGCGCCCCGCAAACCACATCGAGCGGCCCCAGGGGAGGGGGAGGCGGCTCGGTCAGGAGAGGGGATCTCTGACACTCTTCCCCTCCCCTTTCCGGGAGCTGAGCCCCGAGCCCCTTTTGCTCTGACTCCTACTGTCCCTGCCCCCTGCTTGGGCCACCACCCAGGACAGCTGATGGACACAGGGCTGCCAGCGGGCAAAGGAGGCAGCCCCCTTACACCCCTCATCAGTCCGGGCTAAAGGGTACTAAAACGTGGTGTGGGGAGGCCTAGAAGAGACAGGAACGCCGAGGCACATGGTAAGGGGACGAGTCAGTGCTGCCCACCCACACACCCCATCAGAGCCTCCACAGCCCCCACACCGAGGGAGGGGTGTCACAGCAAAAGGGCAGAGGCCACCTCATCACATCAGCCACCACTGGGGGACAAGTGAGGAGTGGCCGGGCCCGTGGCGAGACAGAAAACCGCAAAGAGCAGGAGTCATCACTCTACAGTCGGGATCAGGACTTCCACGACGGTGGGCAAAGCGGAGAAAGTTCCAAGGGACGGAGAGCACACCACGGCCCCCGGGGCCGTATCTGGCCCATCATCTGTTTTTGTTTTTTGTTTTTTTTGAATCATATTTTTTTATTGCGTCATCTTTTGGCAAATAAAGTTTTATGGGGACCCGGGATTCGAGCTCACGCCTGGCTGAGCCCAGAGGAAGCTGCAGAGCCTGTCCACAGGCCCCACTGGTCCTTCCTGGGCCCGAGGCCCGGACAACCTCGCAACCAGCTCTGATAGGGCACTGGTGACGTCACCAGAGGCTACGGGTCAAAATGATCTGTCTTGGGGCTCACAGTGAGGCTGGATCTGTGTGTGTGTGTGTGTGTGTGCACACGTGCGTGTGTCAGTGGAAGCCTCCGATGGGCACGCTGGACCTTTCCGTACCCCTGTTTCCTCCGTGCGTGGGGACATGTGTGATCCAGGCACGCCCACTCGTGCCGCACCCATGCCCCCACACGTGGACACGCGTGAGCTCCTCCAGGGAGCATGCAGCCCCGGGGCGGGGAGGGTGTTCTCCGTGAGCGTGCACAGGTGGGTGGCAGCCGGTGTGCCCGCGTGCGGGGCGTAGGGAGGGGTGGGGGTTGGCGCCGTGGCCACCTGACGGCATCGAGAGAGCTCCTAATTAAACAAAAATGTTCCTTGCGTTATCACGCGGCGCCCAATTCCTCGGAGTTTAATTAAAACAACAGTGCGGGCGTCGCCTGCAGGCGCCACAGTCAGCTGGCAGAGGCGGCAGAGAGGCCGGGAGAGCGGCTGGGAGCTGGGGGCTCGGGGAGCTGCCGTACCCCTGCCCATCACCCTTGGGCCGGACACCCGGCTCGAGCCCCGCGTCCTTCTAGTTGCCAAAGAACCCAGAGGAGCCCCCTGAGAGGGGGGCAGGGGGCAGAGAAGTGTCTCTGCCAGCCTCCCAGCGATTGGGTGGTTCGTAGATTCACAGCGTGTCCTTTTAACTCTGAGCCCTTACAAAAGAAGCTGGCACGAGATGCTGTTCCGTGTGTGCCCGGAAAAGGTCAGGGCAAAAATATCTGCTGGGAAGGGGGAGGGCAGGGGGCAGGAGGGGGCCCGTGGGCTCCTCCCTCCGTCTCCTGGCACGATCGGCTACGGAATTTGCGGGGCCTGGTGCAGAATTGAACCAAAGGGCCTCTTGTTGAAGAAATTACTAGGAATTTCGAGGTGGCGACACGAGAACCCTGAAAGCAGAGCCCTTCCAGGCACAGACCCTCGGTTTGCACGCTCATGTCTCCCAGCTTCACGGGGGCCAGGGTTTGGGACAAAGTGCCCCCCGGGGTGGCCGGGAGAAGTCCTTCTGGGGCTCCAGCCTGGCCTCCATCCCTGGTTCTGCTGACCTGGAGGACATGGGGGGGCACCCCACCCTGCGGCCTCGGATAACAGAGGGTGCTGTGTCTCTGCAGGTGAGAGGCAAAACCCACTTACCCAGGAGCTGCACCAAGGACTGGCCACGGCCGTCCTGAATAACAATAGCGACAACAATAATAATAAGAGGTAGGACAGAGGAAACCCTCCTTGTCTGCTAATCTCCAAGCATCATTCACTCGTCTGATTCACATCAACATCTCTAGCAGCGGGTACCCCAATTATCCGACGTTAGAAGTAAGGAGAATGCAGCCCAGAGAGATTCGTTAACTTGACCAAGGTCACACAGCTACAAAGTGGCAGCACAGGGATGGGAATCCAGAGTGTCTGAGCCCTGGGTTAAAACCCTTGACCCCTGTGCTCTAAAACGACCTTGGCAAAGAAGAAGGCGGCAGGGGGCAGCTGGCGTGGGCTGGGAGCAGAGCTGTTTGAATGACGCTGCTTTATAACAGGGAAACAACTTCCCCAGGCCCCTGGCCCACCCGCTGAGGCCAGCAATCAGCCCAAGTAAAGCAGAGTTTATGAAGGTTCGTGGGAAGGGATGGTGGCAGTGGCAGGCAGCTGTTTCTGCGTGCCCAGCATCTATTTGTCCTTTCTTCATCTGGGCAAACTGCCTCAGTCTGGCCAGCATGTCTGTTGCTCTTGGCCACGGTGACTGGCTCAAGAATTAATATGTGATCCAAGCTGGGCCAATGAACAGCAGCCCTGAACTGCTCGGTCCTCACTTTCGGGGTGGGGATAGGAGGTCTGTGAGCCTGGAGCTCACAGGGACTCACTGAGGATATGGAAGAAAGCAAGGCCAAGAAGCAGAGAGAAACTGAGTCCTGAGACTATTGTAGGAGCTCCTAGAGCCAGCTGAACCTGAAGCTTGCTCGCCCCAATGACATTTTAATTACACTGATAATCTTTCTTGCTTGAGCCCATTCAAGTTGGGTCTGCCTCTTGTGATCAGAAGAACACAATTAAGATGACAAACAAAGAAGATTCTGGAACATCACTAAAGACTTGTCGCTTTCAGTCCTTAAGCTCCTCTCCCTCTTGCAGAGGCTCAATAAACACCCACTAGCAGGCTCTGGGCCCCGACGGTGTTACGGTCTGGAGAAGGGAGATCAAGGACCCCCAGGGGGAAAACTCCAAGCAGGAGGGTTTGGGAGTCACTCTCTGGGACTCCTTTGATGTCCGTCCCCAAGGACCTGGGCCCAAGTCCCTTCCCCACCCGCCTCAGGGTGCCCAGTACCTCGGAGGACAGTGAGCTTGGCATGCACCGTGATCTCCCCAACCGAGTTCTGGGCCACGCACTCGTACACGTTCTCGTCCCGGGGCGTCCGCAGTGGCTGGATTCGCAGCACGGCGCCCGCACTCTCGTCAAACTCAATCGTCTGTCATGGATGGGGTGGAGGGTGAGGAGGCAGGATGAGGCTGGGGTCTCAGGAAAGTGCTCGTGGAATCCCCACGGCTCCAGGGATGGCTGGGAGAGGAGCTGGGGGCTGTGTGTGTGTGTATGTGAGTGCACACGCACACGCGTAAAAGTACATCCATGTGTTGGCGTGTTAACCCATGCAGAATCCCGGACATTTAAAGGTACTCGAGGCAGAGACCTGTGAGGGGGGCATTTGACAGGCAAAGGGTACTGTGTGCACGTGGGTGTGTGATCTACGCATGTAAGTGTGAGACTGGTGTGTAAAGGCATGTATAGGTTTGTTGAATGTGGAAGTATGTGTGGCAGAGCTGTGAATTCCCGTGTCTGTCTGACTTAAGGATCAGAGAGGGCAGGGCCTTGCTTGAGGCCACACAGCACGGAGGAAGCATAGCAAGTGAGCCCAGCAGGGGCCTCACTGAGCAGGCAGGAGTGGGGTGCACGGCACAGAGCGGGTGGGAGAGGGGCCCAAGGGCCCCCCGGGACTTGCCCAGCCCCCGCAGCCAATGCCGTATTTGCGGGGAGGTGTCTGTGCTGGCCCAGGACTGCCTCCCCGGTTCCCCACTCACCTCGAAGCGCTGTGAGTTCACTTTCTTGCCCTTTTTGTTCCAGGTCACCCGCGGCTTGGGGTCGCCCGTGGCCTGGCACACGAAGGAGGCCACGCCCCCCGACACGCCGATCTGGTCCTTGGGTTCTCTGATGAACCTGGGGGGCTCTGGGGACGGAGCAGGGAGAGGAGGGGCTCAGGGGGGCCCGGACGTGTGGCCGGGACCCCTCGGGGGCCACGCCAACGTGCCCTCCACCCCCTGCCTGGCCACGGAGGTACCACGTGGACCCCAAAGTAGGGCCAGAGAGAGGAGGAAGGAGCCAGAAAGAGACAGCCACTCAACACCTTTTTCGTTAAGGGGCATCCAGGGGCGCCCCAGGACCTGCCCGGCCACCCCACCCCGACCCAGACACAACCGCCACACACATTCACATGTGGAGACACCCACAGAGGGGCCCACCTGCTCTGACAGGTCCCCACGATGGTGGAAGGGGAGAACTCTGCAAGTCTGGGGTTCCCCAATTCAGCACCTGGAAGCCCCCAGTCAAGCCCTAGGGAGTCCTGGGCCCTGAAAAGACCTGGTCAAATCCCCTAGTGGGGCCATGTGGGGAAACTGAGGCACAAAGCAGGAAACGGGGATGGCCAAGGAATCTGGGGTTGGAACCAGCATTCAAACCCCAGGTTCCAGTCTCTGGGACCAGGAGGTGACAAGAAGTGAGGGATCGGAGTCCAGGGCTGCGAGCCAGAGGCAGTGGCTCAGAAGGGGCTACCGCGGTTTCCCGAAGTAAGCACCACCTGCATCTGAGACGCCGCTGGCCACTGGAGCATTTATTGAACACCTACTGTATGCATGCACTGTATGTGCAGTATCACCGAACCCTCCAACAGAGCTGAGGGGCAGGGCCAGGCTCATGACCCCTTTTTTTCTGCCCAGGTAAACTGAGGCAGAGCCCAGGGGAGGCACTTGCCACACGGCCAGCAAGGGGCCATGCTGGGATCCAAACCAGGCTGGGTTGCGCCCACAGTCTTCACTCACCCAGAATGATCCAATGTTATTAGGACTCACCAAGAAAGTCTCTAGACTTCACAAAGAGTAGCCCCCACTCTGCCCCTGGGCCAGCAAGTTTAATAATATTGTTTCCTTTCCAACAACTTCTTTTTACAGTAACCACTGACTCCTTCCCATGGGTGGTAAGGCCACAGTGTAGCCTTTAAAACGAATTGTTACTTCTGAGATCTTTATCAGCAGACTCAAGCGCTATATAATGGACTTACAAGGTTCCTCAGGAAATAATCCAAGTATCCAACAAAAGGGGATCGAAAAAACAAATGCTGGGTGGGCAGGCAACCCAGTGGAATATTAGGCAGCTGTAAAAAAGGGATGCTTTCCCCCCCATTATGGAATTTAGGCAAGATATGTTGTTAAACGAAATAAAGCTAGAGAGAATATAAAGAATGCCATGTTAAATAAGAGACATGAAAAGGGAGAAAGATTGTGTGCGTGGATGCAGAGAGAGAAGAGAGAGGTTATGTGTTTCCATCCACAATGAGCTGGAAACAGCAACTGCCTCCCAGGAGAGAAACTAGATATCTAGATTCAGCAGCGAAGGATACTTTGTATATTGGTGTCTTGCTTGGATTTAGAACTATTTAAAACTAAATTAAAATTACTTTTTAAAGACAAGATCATTTAAAAATTTTAAAAAAAGGTGAGCTGATTACAGAAAACCATTAAGTAAAGAGAAGTTGGAGATCTGAGGAGATGCAGAAGATGCACAACTAAACTTTGGGCAATGCTGGATCTTTGAGCCTCTGAGGACAGGCCAGAAACGCGTGGAGAGAGTGTAGGGTCCACCGGGGCTCACCAGAAAAGCTCTGGAAGCTCTGAGAAGCTGGGGGAGGCCTCAGGTCCCAAGCTTGGGTCCCCCACAGGCTCAGATGCCCCCCATGGTTGTCTCAGGCCAGGCTTTGAACAAGATAGAGTTCCCGCCCAGCAGCCTGGGGATCTTCACCTCCCTTCTCCCAACCCCTGCTCCTATTGATGTGACCATGTGTATTTGGGGTGCTACATTTAGGAGCCTGTGGCCTCCCCCAGCCCCCTGTATCTCTCTGAGGCAGTGACTGTTGATCCCATCGTACAGACAGAAATGTTTCAACTCAGGAAGGTTAACGGCTTACACGAGGTCACACAGCTCGGAAAGGGTAGCACTGGGATTTGAACCCACGTCTCCTGCTCCCATCGCCTCCAGGCCTTGAGCCTGACTCAGGGCAGATGATTTGCATCCCGAGGCCAGGCCCGCCTCCCTGGCTGACTCCCAGGGCTGCCCCTCCTCCAAGCCTCAGGAATGGTGACCCCCGGGCCACGGCTATCCCCGGCCAAGGACACGGGGGAAAATCACAGTGGCTGGGTCAGGAATCTTACTACTTCTGGGAAAAATCCTCCCTCGGGAGCCCTGGGAGGGAAGAGGGGAGCGGCTGGGGGTGGCGAGAGGCCTCCAGCTGCCTGTTTACAACTCAGAGCCAGGGATACACCCCTTGGACGCTGGGATACAGCGAACCAGAGAAGGGGACATGGACAGGCCCTTGCCTGGGGTTGTTGCTTCTTCCCCTGCATCTAGTAGCTTCTACAGCAGCTTGGCCAGGACCCCCTGCTGGGGAGCTTTCTTGGATGACAGCCCGCCGGCACAGGAGACCCCTGTTGTGGCTGCGGTGGCTACCGGATGATGTTCATAGGACAGTCCCAGTTTCCAGGGACCCCACACCTCCTCTCTGGGCTGACACTGAAGGACCCCCTGATATTCAGACCCCCTGAAGCTGCCAGCTCACTGCTGGCCTCAGAAGGTCGCATCTCCCCAACCCCAGATAGTAAATGCCTCCTCGGCCAATCTCCAGGCGGTTTTGGGACCTGAGCCAGCCAGGAGGAACTTTCCGGGCACGCTGCGTCCCCCATTAGAAGATTTCTCGCGGATGCTTGGACTCTCTCATTTGGCAAACCCTCTCCCCTCCTCTTCTTGGCGATGGGGGATAGGACATGGGGAGGCCTCAGCGGGTATGAACAGGTGTTGGGGACCAAATGCCACCAGGTGGTGGCCTGGAGAGGCTCAGCAACCGTCTCACGGCCAGGTCCCGGAGGAGCAAAAAGTGAAAGCACAGGAAGGACAAATGACCTGTCCCAGGTCACAGGGCTTGTGAGGGGCAGGGCTAGGGTTGGGACTGGGTCCCACCAGGTCCCCGGGCCTTGCAAATAGTGTGCATTCGATAAATGGGGTTATGGGTCTCCGTTGGCCACGAACACTGCAGCTGTCCAGTCGCTTAGATGAAGAGACTGAGGTTCCAAGTGGTGAAGCCAACAGTGCAGAGTCTGGGACGGGAACTCAGGCTTCTCCGGCTCGGCCTGGCCTGATTTCTGTTTTTCCATTTCGGATTCTGCAGGGAAGAGCTCCGATGCCAGAGCCGGTGACCTAGCCACCCTGTCCCCTGCAACCCCGCCCGAGCCAGCCCCACGGCATCCTGGGAAGGCCCCATTGGACCAGAAACCATTTCTACAGTGGAAATTGCTCCTCTTGGATGCTGTCACTGCAGTCGTCTGCCTGGAACCTCTGTGGCCTGAAAGCCCACCTCCTGGTGGCACCCCAAGGTCCCGGCGCCACCTCCTAAAGCTGGCAGTGCCGACTACAGTGTCCACAACCCCTCTCCGGGCTCCAGGTGATAAGACTGCTGCTAAACCGATCCACCTGCTGGGGTGCAGATGCCCCAGCTGTAGAGCAAGTCCCTGCGACCTGCCAGCTGCTGATATCACTCACCTGCACCAGCACTGAAATCTCCTCCTGGCCACCCCAAACTCCTTCTCTTGCCCCCCACAGTCTGTCCTCCCCACAGCAGCCAGAGGGCACCCATGAGCACCGAGTCAGGGCCCATCCCTCCTCTGCCTACAACCTTCCATGGCTCCCACCTTCCTTGGGGGTAATAGCCCAAGTCCTCCCCGCAGCCCACCAGGCCCTGCACGCCCTGCCCTGTCCCCTCCCTGCCCTCCCCATCGCTCCCTCTGCTCCAGCCCCACAGGCCTCCTCGCTGCTCCTCCAGCACACCAGGCCCAGGCCTGCCTCAGGGCCTTCGCACAGGCCCTTCCCTCTGCCTGGAACAACTTTCCTGCAGATCTCCATGGAGACAACTCCACACCTCTGCACTGTGACTTTCCCTGACCACCTTCCCCTTAGCCCCTCACCTCCGTCCCCTGCTTGATTTCATCCCCTGGCTCGCCCACCAGCCAAACGGCACTTAGAGTCCCCTCGTTAGAATTTCAGCTCCATGACAGGGCAGGGCTGTTTCTCTGTTTTGTCCCCTGTGTGGAAAACGGGGTCTGGCACACAGTAGGTGCTTAATAAAAGCTCACTGAACGAGTCGATGGACGCACAGGTTTGTTTGCAGTCACGTAGCAGAGCCAGGGGGAGCCCCCAAACTCTGTGCCCTCCACCCCCTCAGCACAGCGGCCGCTTTGCAGCCTCAGTTTCCCCACCATTAAAACGGGGATGATCCCAGCTCCAAGGCTGTCAAGCCTTCCACACGATGATCACGTGGACGCATCAAATGTTGTTATCGGAGTAAAATATCAAAGCAATAAATATATTATATATTCAACCAACACAAGTTAAACCAGGGGTTCTCACCAGGGTGTAAGATGTTTTTGGTGGGAGACATTTGTGCTTGTCACAACTGTGGGTGCTGCCAACATCGAGTGACTGGAGCCCAAGGAGGCAGCTCAACACACGACAGTGGCCAGGACGGTCCCTGACACAGATAATGACCCAGTCTCCAGTGCCAATGGTGCCAAAAGGGAGAAACCCTATGTTAAATGAATGAATGAAAACCACAAAATGCACAGCCCCTTTTCCCCACCGTTCTCTCTGAGGGGAAAGAGTCCAGGAAAACAGGCCCTCGAGAGCAGCCAGACAGCTTGTGGCTAACCACGCTGGGCCCCTGGGTGTTTGGAACCCGGACTCTGGTGCCAGGTGGCCCCGGATTCAAATCTCAGCACGGCCACTCTCTAGCTGTGACTTAACCTCGCCGTGCCTTGGTTTACCCATCTGTAGGACAGGGATGATGATAATAACAGCTCTCACCTCATTGGGTCGTGGTGGTCGACCTGAACGTATAAAGCGTTTATTAAAAAAACAACATGAAAACAAGAAAAACACGAATGGATGAGGCGGGATGTATGTCTGCGGGGTTAGCCCAGCAGCAAAAATTAACAGGCTCCTGGTAAGGCAGGACTCTGAGCCCCATTTGATAAGGTGGAAATGGTGGCTGAGGGAGGTTGAATCACAGGCTTTGCAATCACATGGCGAGTTGGTAATAGAGACACGGTCCCAACCCAGCCTGACTGCAGAACTGTTTCTTTCCATGATGGAGGGGAGCCCCTGGCCTGACCCCGTATGTTCCCATGGTATATCTGGAAATGCAGCCTTTTTCATCTCTGCATGTGCTCTCACCTCCACCAGGAACGTCCTTGCCATTGGCAAACTCCTATGCATCCACAAAGCCCTAGCTCCGATGCCCTCTCCCCTAGGAAGCCATCTCCCATCTTCCCTGTTCCCAACTCCTGCTCCCTCTCTCTGTCTGGAAAGGTTTGTCTTCCCGTGTGTCTGCAAACTTGAGTGCTGGCATTTGCTGCCCTCTGTAAGGAAAGAGGAAATGACTTTCGGGCTCACTTGGGGTTGACCTCAATAAAGTCCCCGCTCTCTGAGACCTGGTTGTCCTCACTGAAAAAATAGGAAAGGGAACCAAGCTGGCATGCCTGGGTTCTGTAAGGCTCCAGATGAAGCCAGAAAAGTCTGGGCACAGCTGCTTGAGAAATGGATGTCATTTTCATCGTTACTGTTATTATTTTATTAATGCCATCGTTATGATGTGCTTGTGAACTCCCAGGGCCCAGTGCACAATGGGCACTTAATTCCACCTCACTCCTGGAGGGCAGGGGTCTGCTTGGCACAAACAGGAGCCCCAGGGAGGAGCTGGGGAACGTATCCACACACACACACACACATCCACGCTCCCGTGACCACGCGGTTCTCCCTTACCTTCCGCCACGCAGCCTCCGACGAGCAGGACCATGAGAAACCCCACGGGGCCAACCACGGACGCCACGCCAGGGCTCCGGCCGGGCGCCATGCTTGGCAGCGACCTCCGCCCTCCGCCCTGGGGAGGGGAGGGGATGGCCCCCCCGTCCCTCACAGAGAGGCCTCGAGCCGAAGGTCAGACGGGGCAGCGTCTGCGGAGGCAACAGAAGGGTCGTGAGAGTCTGGGAGGAAGGAGGCAGAAAAATGCTGGGTCCCCAACCCCCAGCTGCACCCCTGGCTGAGCTTCCACTCTGGGCTGAGCCCCAAGCCCAGAAGCTCTGATCTTGGCTGAGCCCCGAGCCCAGCTGAGCCCCAACCTGGAACTGATTGCCAGCCCTGAGGGGGCTCTGAACACCCACCTTCTCCCCCGTCACTGGCTGGGTGTCCGAGAAGGAGAGAGTGCCCCAGCTCTGTCCACTCTTGCCTCCTGCTGCGACGTGGTGCTACAAGCCCGCTCCACCCAACCACCACCAGGCGGATCTTGCCGGAGACAAACCTGCCTCTTCCTCTCTGCTCTAACACCTCTTATGGCTCCCACTGCCCCAGGGAAAGAGACTCCCGCCAATCTCCCCTCCTGCTCTGGCTCCAAGGCTGAGCTTGTCCTGCCTCAGTGCCTTTGCACCTGCCAGTCCTTCAGTTGGAAATATTTTTCGCCTCCCCCATCGCCACCCCCACCACGGGACAGGTCAAGCCTCCCCCACCCCATTGCAACTCCACATCCCAGAGCCTCGGAAATGACTAAAATCACCCTCCACTGCATTCACTCCCGTTTGCAGATTCAATACAAATGTTGATCATTCAGCATCTGTGTCCCCCAAGAACTAACAACCTCCAGGGCAGAAGGAAACCCCTACTCTGAGCCAGGGCCCCTCCCCATCTCCCCCATCTCCACTTGGGCCAGAGGCAGCGGGGCACAGGGCCAGGGTGGTGCAGGGTGAAGTGGAGGGCGAGGCACTTGTAGCGGGGTCGTGCCCTGGGTGGGACTGGGCTGCGGTTACGGGGAAGGATGTCACATAATGAAGGGGTAAGCCCCTATGATTCTGGCTCCCAAAATACCCAGCTGCGGTCAGCTCGCCCAGCCCCAGGGGAAGGCTGGGCTGGAGGTACCCGGGTCACGGCTCAGGGAGGAGGCAGGGGACGCCCGGGGAGACAGAAAGCGCACAGTCAGGCCACAGACGCCTAGTCAGACCATCTGCACACAGAGACTGGACGTACCCGTGGATGGAGACACATGATTGGGCAACCGTGACGGATGTATACGGGCACACGCATAGTCAGACCACAGAGAGACCCGCAAGCTTAGTCACACAGTCAGACAGCAAGCCTAGATGCAGGCACAGATATTTTCATGTGCAAGCAACAGAAAAGGGTGCATACACAGTCATGCAGATATAATTTGCACATAGTCAGACCACAGGCACAGATGTGCAAAGTTAGATCCCAGACATACATACGCAGAAAGTCAAGATGCACACAATGGCTCACAATTGGTAGACCAACCATACACACAGTAGGGGCACACACACAGTAGGACCAGAGACACACACAGGCACCCCCGCAGACGGCAGACAGTCGACAAGACAAACAGCAGGATCACAGTCAGGCAGACAACAAACGGAACACAGCTCAGTGCCAGGCCGACAAAAACTCACAGTCAGCTCCGACACACAGGTGCCCAGGCAGATAAACCTCACGCACAGATCAGACAGGGATGGGTGCACACAGTCAGGCTGCAGATACAGGCAGCAGATCATCCCTGCACACACGGCTGGACCACAAATTCAGACGTGCAAAATCAGAGCTCTATCACACATATGTGTGCACACAGCCAGGCTCCAGGGACAGGCCCGCGCACAGTCAGACCATGGCTACAGCCACACAGCTGTACTCAACCAGCTGGAGAGTGGGAACACAGGAAGATAAAGTCCAGAGCACAGTTCCTTACCCTGGGGTCCACCCATCCCCCCACTCCCAAGGGCCCTTTAAAAGGCGCCAGTAAGGCAGTGGCCCTGGCTGGGAACATCAGTGACCACAGCGGCTGGCCCAGATAGGAGTGGGGCTCCAGCCCAGACCCACTCGGGTCAGGCTGGGCAGGCCTTCAGAGAGCTCCTGGGGAAACTGAGGCAGCGTGGTGAGTCCACGGCCCAGAGGGGCTTGCAGCACCACCGGCCCTGGGGCAGTGATCTCCCAGCTACAGTCTCAATTTCCTTTCTTGGGATGGCTGGCCTGGCCCTCCAGCTGCCTGGCCAAGGACACCCAACTCCCCCAAACCCACTGCTCCAGCAAGCTGGGGAGGGGGCCAGGAAATTGGGGGCTTGCAAGGCATGGGTGATGGAGGCAGGAATGGGGGGTGGCAAGGCCAGGACAGACTGGCACTGTCGGAGCACAGCGGATAAACCCCAAAGGATAAAATGTTCTGATGTCTCTCAGGATCCAGGATCTCCCTGGAGAATTTTCTGTGGTGGGGGAGGTGAACCAGGCAAAGCCTATGGCCCTCCCGCCACCAGCCACTTCCTGGGAGATGACGGATATGGGGTCAGGGGAGAAGGACAGGAAGTCCCGGCGGCTCTACTTTCAAAGCCCATCTCAGATCCAGCCACTTGGACCCCCTGCTCTTCTTCTACCTGATCCATCATCACCCACTTGCACCTGGGCGGTCACCGCCACCCTCGCCCCCCCACAGTCTGTCCTCCCCGCAGCAGCCAGAGGGCGCCTGGGAGCACCTGAGTCAGGGCCCGTCCCTCCTCTGCCTACAACCCTCCATGGCTCCCACCTTCCTCGGAAGAAAAGCCCAAGTCCTCCCCGCAGCCCACCAGGCCCTGCACGCCCTGCCCCGTCCCCTCCCTGCCCTCCCCTCCTCCCGCTCTCCCCCTCGCTCCCTCTGCTCTGGCGAGGCAACTCCTTTTTGCTCCTCCAACATGCCAGGCAGCTCCTGCCCCAGGACCTTTGCACAGGTTATTCTTTCTGCCTAGAAGCTTTGCCCCCAGATTTAATGCTGTTGTTATCTGGCTGATAGTTAAAGGGTAATGGGAATGGTGGGGGTGGGGTGGGGGGTGTCTCAGCCCAAGGGAGGCGGGAGACATGAGGGCAGAGAGCGGGGTGGGAGCTGGACACATAGGGTGGCCCTGGACGGCGAAGGACATGCCCAGGTTGGCACCTGGCCCATCCCCGGTTCCCTGCCCTCGTGCAAAAGGGGAAACCGAGGCGGGTGTACCAGGGCTGTACAACACGGCGATCCCCGAGCTCCGGGGGGTTGGCTTGGCTGCCAAGACAGGAACAGCTGCCCACGGGTGCCAGCGGGAGTAACTCGGGCAGCAGCCGAGGCTGAGCTGGGGCTGGGGAGGTGGGAAAGGAGGGGGGCCGGCCCTCCTGGGACCTAGGGACTTGGGGGTGCAAGGGTCCCTGCCGGCCCCCGGAGACGTCTGCGAGTGCTTCCTCTCTTCCAGGCGCCGAATGCCCACTATAGCCAGTGAGCGGCAGGGGCCTGCCTTTCACAGAGGAAGAAACTGAGGCACGCAAAAGGGCAGGGGCTCGCCTGGGGACCCCCTCTCAGGTGGGGTTGACCCCAACTCTGGGACCCACATGTCATCACATGATCATGGTCTCCTCTGGGCTCTGTGTGAACACAGGGAAGTGGATGACCCTCTCTGGGCCCAGTAGAATCTTCTGGGAGGCCTCTGGCTGCTTCCAGAACGTACTAATGGGGGGCTGGGTGGGCTCCTGCTAGGGGGCCTAACTGGGGGGGCAGGGGAGCAGCTGCTGGAGAAGCACTAACAGGGGCTGAGTGGGCACCCATTCCTGCCAGGCGCTGGGGGCGGGGGGGCGTCACGCGGTCTCGGAGTCAGCCCTGCGTGCCCACGGGATGCAAGGAATATAAAAGGGTGATTATGACCCAGAACTGGGCATGGAATAGACTCTGTGTCACCCGCTCCAGGCGGGGTCTCCTGGGGCCTGATGATGCCAGGGTCTGCCCTGTCCTGCTGGGATGTTTGGGGGCTCTTCTCCCCAATCCCAACCCTTGGGAACACCCAGGCCTCTGGCTTCTAAGGACCCCAAGTTGCTTCAGTGCCAAGAGGGGACAGGAGTCTGGGACCCCCCTGGCAGGGGAGCCCTCCACCCTAGTGGATGTGAGGTGGCTCCAGCCAAGCCTCTCACCCCCCTGGGACCTCCATGCCCCACCCCCACCCCCAAACACATATACACCAGGAAATGGACTCAGGGTGGGATCAGGTGGGGCCCGGCCCTGCCACACTTCCCGGAACAGGGTGGAGGGATCCGGCTTTAATTGGCTATCGATTGGCATTGGGAAGACACAAAGACTCAGGACACTGTCCCCAAGGGTACCTGTGGTGGGGAGTGGCCAGGGTGGGGCTGGGTGGGGGTTCAGGCCCAGCCGAGAGAGAGGAATCCATGATGCCCACCAGGCACGCCGCACCCCATGCTTTCACCCACTTGAAATGAGGACACTGAGGCTCAGAGAGGGCTCATGGCATGCCCAGGGTCACACAGCGAGAAGGGCGCCGGAAGGAGCTGGGATTCTAGCTATTTGGCTGAGAGGGCCCCGCACTGCTGCTCCCTGCTTCCCGGGTACCCAGCTTTCCAGGCTGGCCTGCGCTGGGGCGCCCCCCATGCCGGCTTCGCTCACCATACCAAGATGTGGGTGCAACCCTCCTCCGTGAGGCATTCCGGACTCTCGGCCGTCTGACCCCACACAGCCCCCCGCTGGCTCTTCCCACAAGGCCTTGTGAAAGTTTCCGTAGCTCCCAGGACACACACGCCTTGCCCGAGCCAGCCCACCTGTCAATGCACCCTCAAAGGTACAGCAGGTGACCCCCTTCCCAGGCTGAGCCACCATCACGTCTGGGCCCCTCTCCCCCGACACTGGGGCCAGCTCTGCTCTATACCCCTCCATGGCTCCCCATTGCTGTCTATGAAAACCCAGAGCCTTAACCTTGCCCTCTAGACCCAGCCTCCCCCAATGCCTATCACACACCACCAGTGCCACTCTTGTCCCCTTTGTCCCCAAGTTCCCCGCCCTCTCGCTCTCCTAGGGGGGCGTGTATGTGCTGTTCCTTCCCCCCACATACCCATTCTCGCTGCCTATTAAGCCTCAGCCCTCACGCTCCATCTCAGATCTCAGCTGAGCTGTCACCTCCTCTGGGAAGCCCTCCTGGATGCCCTCAGCTGGACTGGGCCCCTTTCTGGGCTCCCCAGCACCCCAAATGTCCCTCCCCCCACACTCCCATCACGACTCTGCTCCTGTCCAAGGCCTGTCAATCCCCCGCCTTGGCCGAGGGTCTAGCTCAGGCCCAGCCCCCTGCTGCCCCTCACCCACGTCATTCCTACGTCAGGCCCATTTCAGAGGAGGAAACTGAGGCCACAAGGCGAGGCCACCGCAGGCTGGGGACGCCCACAGGGGCCACCGTCAGCTGCAACTTCCTTACATCTGCACCAGGGTCTGTTCAAGTCTTGGGGGGGGTGGGAGGGTGGATGAGAGACTGCAAAGGAGTAGACAGGGCTGAGGGAAGTTGGGGGGGGGGTCCACAGGATATCCCCCAGGGGTCATCAAAGGCAAGCTGCCGGATCTCTGCAAAGCCAAGGTAGGAAGCAGAGCTGCGGGCTCCGAGGCAGGGGTTTGGTAAGCAGAAATGGGGGTGCAGAAGCCCGAAGTTCAGGGATAAGAATGGGGAGAGGGAAAATGGGAATTGATCTGTTGGCCCAAAGAGGCCAGAAGATAACACCCCAAAACTCTACACGAGCCCAGATCCCCCGATTGTTAAAAGCCCTGACTGGGGGGACAGGGTCTCCGTGGGATCCACAGGCAGGAGGGGAGCAGGGACCCATGGTTGGGGGGGAGGAGAAACTTTCTGTGATTTGGGGGGGCTGGCTGCAAGCTGGGGCCCTAACCCCATCTCCCCAACCCTGGCCGAGGTCTTGCCGTTTCCTCCGCTGTCCCGGGTCCCCCCATCAGGGCGCCCCCGCGCTCGGCTCCGCCCCGGGGAGGTGGGGGGCGTCGGGCCGGGGGCCAGCGCGGGGAAGGGGGGCCCCCCGCGAAGCATAACGGTCCGGAGTTTTCCAAAGTGCCAGCCCCGGGCCCGGCTGGGGGGGCGCCAGGCAGCGGGGGGCTGGGCGCCGTGCCCGGGGCCCGCGGAGGCGCGGGGGGCCCCCTCGGGGCCTGGGGGAGGGCGAGGAGGGGACAAAGCCCGCGCGGACTTGGCCTCGGGGTGCAGGGGGCTCCCGGGGCGCACTCACCCCGCCGCCCGGAGAGCCGGGGCCCGGGCCCCTCCGGCAGCCGCGCGCTGCCTCCGCGGGGCCCGCCGCAGCGCGTCCGTCCGTCCGTCCGTCCCTCCGTCCGCCCCGAGCGCGCGGCGCTGCGAGGACTCGGGAGAGGCCGAGGCCCGCGGGGGGCGGGGCCGGGGCGGGGCCTGCGGTCGGGGGCGGGGCCCGGGGAGGGGGCTCCGGGGCGGGCTGGGGGCGGGGCCCCGGCCGGAAGTGGGGCGGGAGACCAGAGTGGGGGTGCCCCGATGCTGGGGGTCTCCAACTTGCCCAGGCCCCGAGGAGCCCCCCCCGCTCCCCCCTCCCCCGCAGCAGGAGGGGGAAGAATGATGGACAGGGCGGCCGGGGACTCCCCGAACCCCCCCCCCCCAAATCGGGAGGTCGGAGCCGGGGCAGAAAGATCCCCACCCACCCTGGGCTGAGTGGGGGGCCCAGCAGCGGAGGACGCCCCAGCACCGAGACCCAGCGATGGGGCGGTGGCGGGGGTGGGGGGGGGAATTTCCCTCCCGCTGCGAGTCCAGTCGGGGTCTAGGAGGATGAAAGGGGGGGAGCACCGTAGCAGAGCCCCTCACCCCCAAAACTACGACCCGGAGTCGGGGGCGGGGAGCGCAGGGTTAGATTGGAAACAGATGGGGCGGCGGTGCCAGGCCCGCGACACCCGACACCCGATCCGGGGAGGTGGGGGATGGGGGAGCTGGGGAGGGAGCTGGGGGGGGAGGCGCGGCCCCGTCGGAGCAGCCAATCCCGGCCCGCGCTGCCCCGGGGTGCGGGTTTGAAAACCCCTCCGGAGTGGCCAGGGATGGAGAGGCCCAGCGGGTCCCAGGAGATGGGGGAAACAGTCAGGGTGGGGTGGGGGCACTCTCGAACCCCCCTCCCCAGGACTGGTCCTCAAACCTGGAGCAACTACCTCTGAGGCCCATATTAGCGCTCAGGAGGGACCCCTGGGAGCCAGTGTTTACTGAGTGACTCTGCTCTGGTAAGGCAGGAGGGAGACCCCAGATCACCCCGCTTCTCCAAAAGGGGACACTGGGGAATAGAGAGAATTGATTTGTCTAGGGCAAGAAAAGCAGGGATTTGAACTCAGGTTTGGGTTCCTAACCCTAACCCCCAGGCCCCTGCTGAAGACAAGTCATTATAAAATTTAAAGCACCCCGATTTTGGGGGGGACACAGCAGTGTCAGAGATAAACCACCACCCCCGCCTCCACAGTCTCCCAGGCCAGGGGAGCAGATAGACATGAGTGTGCCCAGAGCTTTGTGGGGGCCACACAGGCAGCTGTGGGAACCCCGACTTGGGCTGGGGACAGCTCATCTCCCATCCGTGTCCTGCTATGGCCACCCCAGCTCAGAAGGCTTCTCCTTGCCAGGCGACCTCATTCTGTCCCTTTCCCTGCCTCAGTTTCCCTCCCCCCCCCTGCAAAATGGAGTTTATAAATCCCACCTCCTGCAAACATTGGGGTGGCCTGCACTGGTAGCTGGGCGCACAGTAGGTGTCGTGTGGACAGCGAGATGGCAACTCTCCACCCCACCCCTTCTACAGCGGAGCAAACAGTAGGCGCTGGCTAAGCACGGTGGCTTTGACTTCTCTGCTTCTCCCCACAGCCCCCATCCCTGGGAAGGCGCACAGTAGGTGCTTCATGGAGGCGGAACACCCGGCCACTTGTGGTACAGAAATTTGTGTTGACGAGGGTGTAGAATCGAGCGGCCAAGTTTCCCCCAGCTTGGCAGAGCACACAGTAGGTGTCTCGCCTGCACCTGCCAGCTCCCATCCCAGGCACAAGCCAAATAGAGACCCGGGTTTGAATGTCAGCATGCTCCATGTAACCTCACGCAAGGACCCGCACCGCTCTGGGCCTCAGTTTCCCTGTGAGTAATAGAAGCTGGGCACACAGGAGGCGCTTAATGATTGCGCATTGTCAGGGTCAGCATGGCCGCTGTCTGCCCGTGGCTGTCTCTGGGCCAGCTGGGGATGGTGGCGGAGGGCCTGCCACCCCCTCCCCGCTGGCCCTGCCCTCTCTGGGCCTCTCGCCCATGTCTCCTTGGAGACGACCTCTTGCCTCCATGCGGTGACAGCAGTGGGCTGGGAACACAGCCCCCCTGTGCCGGGGCACATCAGGGCCTGGAGTGAGGTCTGCGTCCGGCCTCCGTGGCTCTGATCACCCCATCTGTTAAATGCCCGGACACAGCTCTGCCTCCCCTCCGGCGACACTGCAACATGTGACCCTACAGGACAGGGCCTGTCGCAGCCACTGCCGGGTCCCCAGCAAGCAGCACAGGACGTGGCGCATAGTAGGGGTGTCACAAACATTTACCCAAACAATCAGGTCCGTCTGCCCTCCACCTCATTGTATTCTCTCCCCTAAAAGCCACATGGAGGGGTGCCTTTGTCACAAAGTGGGTGCCCTCACTTGCCCTCTTCTAAACAAATGTTTCGGAGCACCAGCTGCATGCACGCCAGGCCCTGTTCTAGGCACTGGGGATGCTGCGGTGACCATGAAGATGCTTGTCCTCGTGGGCTGACACTCCAGTGGGGATGACAGGCTGGAAACCAGAGAAATGAAATACACAAAGAGTCGACGATGGTAAGTGCAGAGATGACAAACAAAGCAAAGAGGAGGGTGAGCATGTGGGGTGGGATAAAGCATTACATGGCTCCAAACCCATCTCATCCACTAGCCTTGCCACCTCCAGGCAGTCCTCCCTGATTGCCCCTGCCCCTCCCACCCCCGGCACCCTTGAGGGCTGACCCCTGAAGGACACACTGTGTCCCTATGTCCTCCACACGCATCCCAGGAGGCGGCTGCCCTTGAGAATGGCCACGGGATTAGACTGCCTCAGCTTCTTGCAGCTGGGATATTTGGGGGTAATTTTTTTTTCAAAATAACTTTTCTTCTAATTATAAAATAGGCACGTGCAGCAGAAAATTAGGGAAATTCAGCATAAAGATGAAAATAAAAATTGCCCATCATCCACCTCTCGGTTGGAGACTGTGAACGTTGGGGTGTCTTCGTCCATTCTTTCCACGGACATTTATTGAGCACCTACTGTGTGCCGGGCTGCTGGGGGTACAGTGGTGAGCGTGACAGAGCCAGAACCCCCCTCCTGCCCTCGTGGGGCTCACTGACAAGTCGGGAGATGGCACCCACAGAGAAGCGAGGTCGCTAACATAATGCTGGGTAGTGCGGAGAAATGCCAAAGAGAAATGCCAAAGAGAAAATAAATTGGCTGCAAGGATCGGGGGTGCTTGCAGGGGCCTCTCAGAAGAGGTGACGTCTGAGTTTAGACCCGGATGAAGTGTACAAGTCAGACATGCAAATATTGAAGGGAACAGACTTCCACGCATGTGGAACAGCAGCGACAACGGCCCTGAGGTTGGCTGCTTTCTTCTGGTCTTTTTCTGATGTTTGCAAATGTGTACGTTTCTTTTTTAAATGGGGGTCACCCTTCTGAGCCCAGCTGCCGGTGTCCAGCATGTACAGTTTAAGGGATTCCCACCTGCTGGAAATGCAGGTTGTTCTCCACCATAAACAAGACTGCAGGGGACAGCCCCGGACGAAACTGTGGCCCATCATTTCCCGCAGATAACTTCCAAGGAGGGAGTGATGCCTTTGGGATGAAGGCAGAGCCTTTGAAATCTGATCTGATTGGGGTCTCCGAGGCAGGACAACCCCCCTCCACCAGCCTGTACCCCCCTCTCCCTCTAGTTGGGACCAAAAATCCCTGAAAGTTTCATTCAGGGCACAACCGTGAGACTCTGCACCCTTGGCTTTCAGGGTGAGAGAAACTAGTCAGGCAGCTTCCTCCAGGCTCCAGGGCGCCCCAGAAATGGACCTGTGCCCAAGGGGCCCCACCCCACCCAGCATAGCATTCATGCCCTGAGGCAGTGAGCGTGTGCCGACTGGCCAGAAACCCGCCATGCCTGGGATCCGACGCCATGTCTGCCTGCCAGCCACACCACAGCGGGCACATTGCCCACCTCCGGCACACCCCTGCTCCTCGGCTGCCTTTCTTCACCCACCGACTCTCCCAGGCCTGGCTCTCCTTCTGGACAAATCCAAGATGCCTTCAGGTGCGGGTGGATCCAGCAACCTGTGCCTCCCATATCTGCACACAGCTCCCTCCATCTCAGCTCATGGCAGGCTCCCTCCTTCCAGGAGCTCAACCCAGACGCCTCTCCTCCCCTCGCAACCCAGACGCCTCTCCTCCCCTCGCCCCCACACCCTGTTGGTCTGGAAATGCTGTCAATTTTCCCTCCTAAATTTCTTGTGAATTTGTCCATCTTTCTCCATGAGCGCCCCACTCCATCCTGGTTTCTGGTTCCCACCCTCATCCACCCCCAATCTGTTCTCCCTGCAGCAGCCAGAGGGCGCCTGTGAGCACCTGAGTCAGGGCCCGTCCCTCCTCTGCCTACAACCCTCCATGGCTCCCACCTCCCTTGGGGGAAAAACCCAAGTCCTCTCCGTGGCCTACCAGGCCCTGCACACCCTGCTCTGTCCCCTCCCTGCCCTCCCCTCCTCCTGCTCTCCCTCTGGCTCTCTCCGCTCCAGCCCCACGGGCCTCCTTGCTGCTCCTTCAGCACACCAGGCCCTGTCCTGCCTCAGGGCCTTTGCACATGCTGTTCCCTCTTCCAGGAATACCCTTCCCCCCACATTCTCATGGTGTTTCCTTCTTTTTCACCGTGCACATCTCACTCAAACATCACCTCCTCAGAGAGGCCCTTGCTCGTCACCTGCATCAGGTGGCACAACTGTCACCCCCTGGTCACACACACCCCCTTTTTATTTCCTTTTTGGCATTTATTGTCATCTGAAATTACCTCCTTTATTTCTTTACTTGTTTTCCTCTCTCGAGCTGCACTATCCAACTCGAGAAATACTAGCCTCACAGTGACTCTGTCAACTGCAATTAAATAAATTAAATAGAATTTAAAATTCAGCTCCTTGGTTGCACTGGCCACGTTTCCAGTGTGGTTCATGGCTATGGGTTGGAGAGCACAGCCCTAGCACACTTCCGTCACTGCAGAAAATTCTCCAGATAGAACTGCTCAAGATTGTGGGACCCGGGTCTGGGGATGGAGGTGGGGGAAACCAGGCCAGCTGCGGTTACTGCTGGATTCTGGGGCCCAGCACACAGCAGGTGCTCAATAATTGTTCCCTAAATGAATGAATAAACAAGTGACTAAATAAGAGATCTGTGGAGCCTGGTGGTGGGAGTGGGGGAGGGTCTATCTCCATCCCCATCCCCCCCGCAGCATCTCTAAACTCCCCATGTGCCAGAGAAGGTAACAAAAGCCCAGAGAGCAGATAACACCCAGCTGGGATTCGAACCCGGGTCCACTTGGCTTAAAACCCAGGACAGGAAGTTTTAAAAGCCGCCACGGCCACAGCCAAACTCCATCCTACAGCCTGGCATCTCGGCCAACACGCTGACTCAGCCAGAGGCCGCAGTGCAGACGGGCCGGTCCCCCTGCCAGGCCCGGGCAGCCAGGCTGTGCCCCCACCAAGGCTGCTGTCCCCCCACTTTGAGCCAGCGAGCCAGCCGCGGGGGCTTTAACGGACCTGGCCACAACCTCTCCTCCGTTCAAGCATCTTCTTTTCTCTCTGCAACTGGCCAAGTCTCTGATGAGGGCAGTTCCAGCCTTCCCCTCAAATCCCCAGTGCCTTCTCTGCGACACGGCGACATCTCAGAATCTCTCGTTTAACCTTTCATTCAACGGACCTCGTGCCTTTTCCTTCAATTAATTTGCTTTCAGCCTGCACCCGAAAGTAACCCTGGAAGAAGGGGAATAATGAAGAAAATGTACCCAGTATTTGATGCTTGTTGGATAATGTTGCTAAAGCCAGTGGCGAGATGGGATTTTGTTATAAAGAGATTGGCAGGAGGTGGAGTTAAACTGGAGCTTACCCCCAGCAAGCTCTCTCCTTGCAAGTGTTAGCAAGTGAAAACGGAGTTGTTCGTTGCCTGTGTGTGCAGCTCCAAGCCATGGGACACCCCCAAAACGGCCCCACCTGGGAGGCAGGAGGCCCAGCTCTCTCCCCGGCTGTGGAGTCCTGGGCAAGCCCCGGGGTCTCCGTTTCCCCACCCATGCACAGAGGGGGGTGGCTATTTGGGTGCCAGTGGTCCCCTTGGGGCTGCTTTTTGGTGTGTTCGAGGCATGTGAAGATCAGGGAAACTGAGGCAAGGCTAAAGGAGAGAGAAATAGCCAAGGCGGGGTAAGTGGCCGACCCTCATCTGAGCTTGGTGACCCAACTTCCCTCTGGGCTGGTTGTGTGGGGACAGGGCCCAGCCTCGGTCACCGCTGCATCAGCAGCTCTTACTGTGCCCTGGGTGCCATCCTGGGTCTGGGGATGAAGCGGGCCCCAGGGCAGAGCCTCCGGGGGCTTCTCTAGGAAGCAAGAAGCAGCACCCCCCCAAAAGTGGGGGTGGGGAGGGAGTTCCAGGCACAGGGCACAGCATGTGCAAAGGCCCTGAGGTGGGAGCAAGTGTGGCATTCCAGAGAAAGGGAGGGGGCTGGTGTGGCTGCAGTGGGCGGGGGGGGAGACAAGGACAGAGGGGTAACAGGGGTGGGGGACACCCAGGGTGGTGCTTCCCACAGCCGTGTCAATATATGAACACTAGACAATCGTCACAACCCTGGGAAAGGGGCCTTTGGGGGAGAAGAAGGCTTCTCAGTTTGCCCCGTCCTCCAGCATTTATAGAGCACCTATGGTATACCAGGCCCCAGGCTGGTACTGGAGATACAGCAATGAGCCAGTGGCCCCGGCCAAGGCAGATGTGGGCTCCAGGAGCTCAAGATGAGAGCCATGATGGAGACACACCGGTATAGGGTGGGGCAGGGTGGGCTTCCAGGAGGGGGTGACGTTTAACATGTGAAGGATGAGAACAATGTCCCCGGCTGAGGTGGGGGGACTGGGGAGACTGGGGAGTGGGGAGGGGGTTCCAGGCAAAAGGAACTGCACAGCAAAAGGTCTGGAGGCAAGAGAGGGGAAAGCTAAGTAGGGCTGGGCAAGATGGAAGAGGTGGGGTGGGTAGCCTGGGCCAGGTCCCATGTCACAGCCAAGGAAGATGAGGGACGGGGGGAAGGGCTGCAGGGTGGGGACCCCTGCAGAAGCTCAGACTAGGGACCTAACCTCTCTGGACGGCCCCCCAAATTCTCAGGTCCTGAGTGACCAGCGAGAAGGTAGTATCTTTGAACAGCAGTTTGGCTCTTGACCCAACCCCGTGTCCCCCAAGATCTAAAGACACCTGTCAGACACTCAATAGAGCAAAGTATTCAGAACCAAGCTAGGCATACAGCAGGTGCCCAATAAGCACACTGGTTAGCATCCTCTGCTCTTTCCATGTGCCAGGCACACGCAAAGCAGTTTGGTGAACCCCACACCCCGATGACTGGCATTATTCTCCCCATCTGACAAGTAGGGAAACCAAGGCACGGAGAGCAGTTACAAAAAGGACCCAAATTCTCACAGCCGAGGAGTGGCAGAGGGGAGCCTCGAACCCAGTCTGCTTTGTAACACATCCCCCCGCCACTCATCCGGGCCTCAGTTTCCCTCCCCCAGAATTAGCCCTCCTATCTCAACAGGAGGCCGCAAGGTCCCAGAATTAACTGCATCTCTAATCAGCCTGTCGGAGACCCAGCGGCCTGCGAATGGGCAAGTGCTGTTGTTTGGAGGCATGAGGATGGGTTCTGGTTCCCAAATGTATTAATTATTATTATTATTATTAATTATGAATTCTTCCCCAGCAGCTGTCCCCTGCGATGGTGGCAGGTGGGGGACAGACAGGGACGCAGTGAGCAGTGCTCCCTAGAAGCTATATTAGAGGTGGTTCACGACAGGCAGTGGGCTGGACTCTCCTATTGCACCATGCGTGCTCGCCTCAGGGCCTTCGCACATGCTGTTCCTTCTGCCTGCAACACTCTTCCACCAGATTTCCACATGGCTCCTTCTTCGCCACCTCTGTTCAAATGTCACTGTCCCAATAAGGTCTTCCCAGATCCCCTATTTAAACTTTTGCCCCCATCTGGCATTCCTATCCGCCTTCTCTGAATTATTATTACTTTTTTCCTTAGAGCAATGTACCACCCTCTGACACTCATATTTTTCTTCTTTACTTGGTTTATTCATCACCCCAGCTGGAGGGCCAATGACGCAAGGGCTCATTCAATTCTTCATGCCCGGAACAGTCAGAGCCTGGCACGCAGAAAGTGTGAATATTTGTGAAAGAGAAGGAGGTGAGAGGGGATGGACCCTCTTATCTGCCCCCCAAAGCAGCCCCTGTTGTTGGCGTGTGTGAATCTCTGAACATCGTCATCATATAGTTTCAGACTAAACTCTAGAACACTGAGCGACTTTTCAAGACAAACTGTATCATCCTATTTGTATCATTTCCCAGCCTGTTTCTTTTCAAAGGACACTGTATACACCGAACCCACACATCTCTGCTTCTTTCATCTGCCGTACAATCTCCAATCACAAAGCTGTGCCTGTTTGTGACCCAATCCCCTTTTGCTGGACATGTAGGTTGGTTCCGTTTTCCCCGACCTCACCTAACACCGTGGCAAAACCTCCCAAGGACACCTCCCAGGCCCTCGGGAAAGCATTTCTTTTGTGTGCTGGTGGGGTGGAGGATCTGGTCACAGTTAACTCTAAACACCCAGGATCCCATCACGCATGGCCAGGAACGTGTACATCGGCACAGAACCCGAAGAGGAGAACTGTGTGTTGTCTTCCCAAATTAAATCTGCACGTTCCCTTTGGGCTTGCTAAGGCCCCCTTTGAGGAATTTGTCTGCTGGATGAATTTTGTTGAGATGACATGTAGTAGAAAACCCTCATGGCAAAAGACTTGAAACAAGCTAAGTGCCCAACAATAGGGGATTAGTTAAATAAATAATGATACAAGCGACAAATAATGACACAGGATACCATGCAGCTGTAAAAAAGAATGGGGTACCCAGATGCATGACTATGCAATTCATTTTAATTCTTAAGGGGAAAAAACAAGGTGCAGAACAGCTTGTAAAAGATATTACCCAAAAGAACTGAAAGCCCGGACTCAAACAGATACTTTTACATGCATGATCATAGCGGCAGTATTTACAACAACCAAAAGGTGGAAACCATTTATGTGTCCATCAAAAGATGAATGGAGAAACCAAATATGGTATCTTCACACAATGGAATATTATTCAGCCGTAAAAAGGAATGAAGCTCCGATACATGCGGCAACGTGGCTAACTCTTGAGGACATCACGTTAAGGGAAATAAGCCAGACACAAAAGGATAAATATTGTTTAATTTCACTTAGATGAAATACCTAGAAATTCATAGCAAATTCATAGAGACAGAAAATAGATGAAAGGTTACCTGAAACTGAGGGTGAGGAGAAAGGGGAGTTATCGTTTAATAGGTACAGTTTCCATTTGGAGCTATGGAAAATTTTTGGTAATGGATGGTGGGGATGGTAGCATAACACTGTAATTAATGCCACTGAAGTGTACATATAAAAATGATTAAAATGGCAAATTTTATGTTATAGATGTGTTACTGCAATAAAATTGGGGAGGGGAAAAAAACAAGGTGCAGAATGGCTTTTAAAATATTTTATTAAAAAAAATATATATAAATCTATAAGCCTATTAAATGTTCACAGATCTCTAGATAAAGATAACTGTACCACCTAAAATGGTAACCATTAAATTCAATAAAATGGAATACAATTTAAGACTCGCTTTCTCAGTGGCACCTGCCACATTTCAACCACGTGGCTGATGGTTTTACTGTATTGGATTGTGCAGACAGAGACCACTTCCATCCTCCAGAAAGTTCTAGCAGACAGTGCTGCTCCAAAGAAGGGACTGGTAAACTGTAACCCATCAGCCAAACCCGGCCCGCTGCCTGCTTTTATAAATAAAGCTTTATTGGCACACGGCCATGCCCATTCGGTTACATATCGTCTCTGGCTGCTTTGGGGTTGTTTGCAGCAGTCAGAGACCTTCCCAGTGCAAACCCCAAAATATTTACTTTCTGATCCTTTACAGAAAAAGCTTTGCTGACCCCTGACCGAGGAGACACAGAGGGTGACTCCAGGCAGCCAGGATGAGAGAGGTCTGGGGTCAGGGGGCTGGAGGGAGACCCCGCTGTGCGTTCTTCCAAACGTCCCTCAATTGCATTGTGTCCCTCGTGCATGCGTTATCTAGCCAAGAAAACAAAATTAAAAATAAAAGATGTCGCAGAGCCGCAAAGCCGATTTCTTCTCCCGCAGTGGCACCCAGAGAGCCCTGCTTCCCCTCGCCGTGGATATTATCACGCTTCAAACAATTTTGCCAAGCAGACAGGCAACAAATGGCATCTCGTTGTTTTAATTTGCATCTCTTGGGCAAGAGGTAGGAGATCTTTAAATATGGATAAATGCCCGTCTACTCATCCAGTCGGGCCCCCCCCCCGGGACCCCAGAAGGGCAGGGGTTGGGTTTGTTTTGGTTGTCGCTGCAGCCTCAGAGCTCAGATGGGGCCAAACATATGGATGGAACCCAATAAACCCATGTCAAGTGGATGAATGAGGGGCAGAGGGGGGCAAGCCCAGAGCTGGGGCCACAGCCGAGATGTGGGATCACACTGGCCAGGGTGGGGGCATCGAATGCCAACCCAAGCTTCTTTGATGCAGTCTTGGGGGGACCTGGGCGGGCCAGAAGTGGACATTCTCCCAGGGGGGACGTGGGCAGGGCAGATGGGGGGTCTGGCAGCCAAGCTATGGGGAGGTGGGGAAGTGAGCTATGGACTCCAAGCCGGGAGAGGAATTATATATTCATCAGAATCTTAAACAAAAGCCCCGCGGCCGCCTGTCAGGCAGGCTCTAGCTTTTATGGTAATCAGCGATGCATTACCCACAATGCCTGGCCAAGCGCAAGTGGTTCTTGGCCTGGATCCTAAACTAATTTTTATATGTTCGTGTGTATATAATTTCGCTTGCTCGCTCTCGTTCCTGTTGCATCATTAGTGGGAATGTGATGGGAGGGGCGGGGGGGGGCGCGCTGAGTATAAGTTGGGGGGGAGCTCATCAACAACCCCAGCTCTCAAGCCTGGTTGGCATCAACCCCCAAGCTCATGGTGTGGGGATAAGAGTGCCCAGTGAGAGCCAAGGGGTGCCTAGAAACCACCAAATTCTGGGAGTGGAGTTTTGGGGAGGGTGACCCTGGCTGGGCGCTGGGTGGTTTTGGGCAAGTGCCTTAATCTCTCTGGGCTTTCAGCCTCTTGGTCTGCAAAACAAAGCCCTCTCCACATGCTGGGATTTCCCAGACAATGCTAACCTCCAGTAAACTGCAGATTTTCTGTCCCAGGAACCCCCAGTGAAGCTTGTAGCTGGCCAAGCCCCAAACCCCGGATGTAGCCCACGGCCCCTGCCTGGGCTGGATGCTGTTCTGAGTGATTGCTATATATTAATTCATTTTATCAGCACATTTTACGGATGGGGAAACTGAGGCAAGAGAAAACGCACATTCCTTGCCCAAAGCCACTGAGTGGCTTTGGTTTGTAGCCAAAAACCTGGGATCCTCTTCAACTCCTCTCACCATCTCCCACCCCCCACCTGCACACATAGAACCGCTTGGCCAGTCCCAGAAGCTCTTCTGACAAATCTTTCCAGAATACACCCACTTCTCCTCTGCCTCTACCCTGGCTGGATCTCACCATCGTCTCTTGCCTAAACCTGTGAAGTTGCCACCACCATAGTCCCCTGGCTTCCATCCTAGCCCCCCCAGTCTGTCCCCACTGCAGCAGCCAGAGGGAAACTGTGAGCACTGAATCAGGGCCTGTCCCTCATCTGCCTACATTCCTCCATGGCTCCCACCACCCTCAGGAAAAGCCCAAGTCCTCCCTGTGGCCCACCAGGCCCTGCACGACCTGCCCTGTCCCCTCCCTGCCCTCCCTGACTCCCATTCTCCACCTCACTCACTCTGCTCCAAGCACACCAGCTTTCCCCGCTGTTTCTTCAACAAGCCAGACATGGTCCAGCCTCAGGGCCCTGGCACATGCTGTTCCCTCTTCCTGGAACACTGTTCCCCCAAATCTCTGCATGACTCCTCCCTCACTTCCTGCCCAGTCTTTACCGAAATGTCCCCTCCTGAGTGAGGTCAGTCCCACTCTCCATCCGCCTTCCCCTGCTTTATTTTTCTTCAAGACATGGCATACAGCAGGTGCTTAATAAATATTTGTTGAGCAATTCACTGTTTTATTTCTAATCTCTGGCATTTTATCTACTTAGTTATTAATGTCTATCTACCGGAACTCCATGAGGGCAGGACTTTTTCTCTGTCTTATTTGCTGCTCTGTTCCCAGCACCCGGCTCAGGACCCAGCACACAGTAGGTGCCCAATAAATGTCAATCGATGCATTTCTAGACATCCAACAGGGCCCAGCAGAGGCCCTGCAGTCATTCCCTGAACACACAGATGCTTTACACAGGATCCGAAAGAAAATCTTCTACTGGAAACCATTTCCCTTAGCCCCCCACATCGGCACAAACCCCAACAGGGTTGGGGGGAAGGAGAGGGGCAATGCTTTTAACTAGTTCAGCAGGAAGCAGCCAAGGAAAGAAGGAAAACATCCCGGACGCCCTCAAAGCTGTTACGGGGAAGCAGGCGCCCACTCAAGGGGTGGTGGGGTGGGCACTGTAGACAGCAACCGGGGAGACCGAGCAAACACTAAAGCACCCCGTGGCCATGTGCTCCAGCTACAGATCCCTTGGAGACCCAGTGAATAAGCTCCGCAGCTGGTCTCACATGAAAGCAAAAGTAAGAGACAAATTGGCACATTCACCAAGAGGGGACCAAGCACGGCGGTGGCATAGCATACAGCCCCGAAAAAGGAGGTGGCTGCTCTGAAGTTACCGATACCTCTAGTTAGCGTGCCCGGCGTGAAATGGGGCATACAAGAGATGCAGGGAATGTAAGAGGAGGAAAATATGCACATATTTGTGAATGCTGGTGTGATGGATTGAATTGCACACTCCCCAAAAAGATTTGTTGAAGTTCTAATCCCCAAGGCCTCAGAGTGTAACCTTATTTGGAAATAAGGTCATTGCAGATGGAATCAGGTAAGTTAAAATGAGGTCAGATGGAGAAGGGAGCAGGGTGGGCCCCTAAGCCAATACAACTGGGGTCCTTATAAGAAGGGAGGAAGTGGAGAGCAGGCCAGGTGATGACGAAAGCAGAGGACACCGTGGATTGCCGGCGAGCCACCACCAGAAGCCAGGAGAGAAGCAGAGAACAGATTCTTTCCTCCAGACTTTGGAGACAGTCTGGCCTTGCTGACACCTTGGTTTAGGACTTCCGGCATCCAGAACCGTGAGACGATAAATTTCTGTGGTCTCCAGCCTCCCAGTTTGTGGTACTTTGCTACAGCAGCCCCAGGAAATGAAGACGGTGAAAATGATAATAGCAATAATAACACTAATTGCTAATATTTTCTATCATGTATTGTATGCCAGGCACTGTTCTGAGTGCTTTATGCAGAACCACTCACCTGCTTCTCCCCATTTTACAGATGAGGAGACTGAGTCTCAGAGAGGGCAGGTCACTTGCCCGAGGTCACACAGCTTGGAGGTAACGGAGAGCCCGAGCCTGGCCTGGGATATGGCGACAATGCACGCTGGTGGATGAACTCGATGCCCGGCACACAGTAGGTGCTCAATAAATGCCACGGAGATTCCCAAGTGGGCAGAGGCAGGGCTGTGCCTGGCGGAGATGTGGGAGTTATCAGCCAGTTGATCGGACAATGCTCTCTGGGATGAAGAGGCAAGGATTTGAACGATCAATGCAAACACGGAGGAAATTGGGCAGCTAGGAGCACGAGGGGCTGGCTCGGGATAGAACAATTGGCCGTCAGTTTCATTTCCTGCTGTGACAGAGAAAGGCAGGCCTGGCCGGGGCCCATGGCCGGCACAGAGCCAGGGTCCGTGGGGACGTCCCCACCTGTCACCTCATGATGTGTTCATCAAGAGCAGGAGGGACATGATGACCGTCTGCAGTGGCCGGCAGGAGGAGGCTGAGTGGGTGCTCCCTGGGTGAGAAACTGAGGCCCAAAGAAGAGAGAGGGCCTGGCCTGAGCTCACCGTGGGCTCTGGCAAACCATTTCTCCTTCTTGGCAGCTCTGCCGTCTGCCTTAGACCAACCAACTCACCGTTCAACCGTGTCTACCGAGAACAGTACAGCGTGGAGCCCGAGACCACGGATTGGACATGGGTTTCATCCCAGGCTCTGCTCTGTACTTACTGGGTGACTCTAAGCAAGTCATCTCCCCTCTGTGAGCCTCAGTTTCCCCATCTGTAAAATGGAGGCTGCTCGCTGTTACCCTCTGACCCGGGGTGAACAGAATGGACGTGGGATTTAGAGAGACCTGAGTCTGAAACACGGCTTAGCCTCCATCCAGCTGTGTGGCCTCAGGTAAGCAGCTTGCACTCTGGTGGGGATGCTTTTCCTTGTCTGCTAAAGGACGCCCATTTGAGCCCCTGGATCGAACCATACCTGAACCTGACCGCTAACATCAGCCTTCGTAGTTATGAGAGCCACTCAATTCCCCTGGTTTGTACTAGAGTCAGTTTGGTTTGCGAGACCACCGGGCACCTAAAGACAGAATCTCCTTAGCAGCCAGGGCAGGGAGCGAAGTATATTGGGACTCAAAGATTGTCTCAACTTGCTGAGGGACTTCAGATGAGGCCCAAAGCTCTGGGTCGCGGGCGGTCACCAGAAAGCAACACCCACGTGGCATCCTCCAGTTCCTGGGGCTGGGGGTGGCTAGTGAGCACCTACCCTGACTTCCCCTCTTGTTGTCCACTCTCAGAGCTGCACCCCTCCATCTCCACTTACCCTCCCTCATCCCACTTCCAGGCCTGGCGATTACCATATTTCATTGCCTCTACGATGCATCATTATTTTGCGTATGAGTAAGAGAAAAACCTCTGCGAATTACACCAGACACGACTCCCTTATCACACAGTATTATTACTTGACAGCTACTTAAAGAGCTTTTCTTAAGACTGATTCAAATATAGATTTTCATCCCTTTTTCACTCCCGGGTTAGGTACATAAATGGAAAATGCAAGCGGTTCGACTTTTCCTAAAACTATTCCGGGTTCTGAGTCTAGCTCTTCCGAATTGCTCTTTGCCCCTGGAGTCACTGATGTGGAGTTTTGCACAAGATCCCAGCTCCTAAGACATCGCGTCTCACACAGGGGGCTGTCCCAAGGACCCCCTTCAAGCTGGTGACACCCACCTTGAGAGATCCTTGAGGGTACCGCCCCCGTCCCCCTTGCATGACCCGAACACCATGGTTTGTCGACTGACACTTTGTGGGAGGCTGTCGTGGTTGGGTACTTAAAACAGCACCTGCTAAATCTGCTTAAAATTGTGCCTAAGAGTCTCCCCTGAGTGCCTCTTTGTTGCTCAGATTGGTCTCTCTCTCTCTCTCTCTACGCCACCTCAGCAGGTGAACTCACTGCCCTCCCCCTTAACGTGGGACCTGACTCCCAGGGGTGTAACCCCCCTGGAAATGTGCAACATGACTCCCGGGGATGAGCCTGGACCCAGCATCGTGGGGCTGAGAACGTCTTCTTGACCAAAAGGGGGAGGCGAGATGAAACGAAACAAAGCTTCAGTGGCTGAGAGATTTCAAATGGAGCTGAGAGATCACTCTGGTGGACAATTTTACGCACTATATAGATAACACTTTTTAGGATTTAATGTATTGGAATAGCTGGAAGTAAATACCTGAAACTATCAAAATACTGCAACCCAGTAGCCTTGACTCTTGAAGATGATTGTATAACTATGTAGCTTACAAGGGGTGACAGTGTGATTGTGAAAATCTTGTGGATCACACTCCCTTAATCCAGTGTGTGGATAGATGAGTAGAAAAATGGGGACAAAAACTAAATGAAAAATAGGGTGGGGCTGGGGGGATGATTTGGGTGTTCTTTTTTACTTTTATTTTTTATTCTGATTCTGATTCTTTCTGGTGTAAGGAAAATGTTCAAAAATGGATTGGGGTAATGAATGCACAACCATATGATGGTGCTGTGAACAGTTGATTGTACACCACGGATGATTGTATGGTATGTGAATATATCTCAATAAAACTGAATTTAATTTAAAAAAAGATATTTTTAATCACACACAAGTAGAAAGTATAAGCAAATAAAAGTCACCTCGCAGGTGCTGGCTCAAGTAGGTACTTAATAAATGTTAAATGGTGGAAAGAATGAATGATTGTGTTGTATGGGAATTATGACCACGGATGAAGGAGTAAATTGCTAACATGCTCATTAAAAAACAAACAAACAAACAAACAACAACAAAAAAAAACAGTGCTGGGGCACACAGCAGGTGCTCAAAAACTAGTACTCAGATGCACAAGCAACTAGCTAAGTCCAACTTCAAAGGAAGTGAGGGTTCAGAGGTCAAGCAATAGCCACAAAATCACACAGCCAATGAAGGAGAGGAGGGCAGAATTCGAATCCAGATCTAAAAGAATCCCAGGCTTTTCCTCACCTGTTTGCGCCTGCTGCCAGCACTTCCAAAGAAATTTTCTAAAACAGGCAGGGCGGGGAGAATTCAAATCCATCCAAGCCTTCAAATGCACAGAGTGAGGGGTTGGAGGTCTTCAACCTATAAATTAGGAAGAAGTGGGTGGCATGTGTTGTCTGGGGAGGGAATGAGGGGACAAAACAATGGGCTGAGTCGTGTCTGAGCTGTGTGCCCCTGGGTAGGTGACTCAAACTCTCTGGGCCTCTGTTTCCTCATCTGTAAAATGGGTATAAAAAGTCCTTGCTTCCCCCCAAAATACACACTTCTGTGAAGTTTGCAGAGCTGTTTGCAGCTTTGCAGCATCTGGTAAGTGGCCGATAAATGGTGGAGTTTTCTTTTTGTTTCTTCCTGGACTGGCCAGGTGGACCGACGAGCAACCGCAAGCCTCTTGACGTGTGGGTCAGTGAGAAGCCCCCCCAAAGCCCATCTTGGGGTCCGCTGCTCAATCTGTGTTCTCCGTTCAACAGACAGTGAGTCCCTGGAGGGCCTCTTTCTGCAACTCCAAGTTCCGGAAACATCTATGGAAGGATGGAGGTGACAGTGACAGCCAAGACTGGCCAGTGGGACCCCAGAGATGGGAGGAAAGAGATGGGGTAAGTTCCGCCAGTAGCTCTGGCCTGAAGCCTGGAAGTGGCCCTCGTTGCCTCACTCACTCACCCCCACATCAGACCAGCAGGGCCCGTCTGCTTTGCTTTTGAAATGTATCCCAAATCCGTCCACTTCTTCCCTCTTCTCTGCCTCCATCCTACTGCGGCCCCCATCATTGCCCACCTGTCCCTTTCTGGGTCCCCAGCTCCCACCCTCAGCCCCCACACTCTGTCCTCCCCGCAGCCGCCAGAGGGCGCCTGTGCGCTCCTGAGTCAGGGCCCGTCCCTCCTCTGCCTACAACCCTCCATGGCTCCCATCTTCCTTGGGGGAAAAGACCAAATCCTCCCTGCAGCCCACCAGGCCCTGCATGCCTTCCCCTCCTCCCGCTCTCCCCCTCGCTCCCTCCGTTCCAGTCACACGGGCCTCCTCGCTGCTGCTCCAACTTGCAGGCCCGGCCCTGCCTCAGGGCCTTTGCATGGGCTGTTCCCTGTGCCTGGAAAGCTCTTCCCACAGACAGCTCCGTGGCTCTCTCCCTCACATCCCCCAGGCCTTTCCTCCATCATTACCTCCTCGGTAAGATGGAAAAAATGAGGACACTCCCAAGCCCCGTTTCCTGCTTTATTTCTTTCCTCTCACCACCACCTGACATAAGAGGGATTCGATTTTGTTTATATACAGCAGGTGCCCAATAAATACCACCCCCCCCCCGGACGAGGGAAGGCACAGATGTGGAGGAGAGAGGTGGCCGCGGCTGAGCCAGGCACTGGGCCTCCCGGGCTGGCCGCGGAAGCATCCACACCGCCCCCGGCTAAGCCCTTCCTGTCCCCTATGTGAGCCGCCTGGGGACCCGGGGGCCCGGCCAGACACCTGCTGGGCAGGAAGCAGGGGCGGCTGCTCCAAGCAGGGTTGATCCCTTTCCTGGTGGGAGCAGGGGCCCGGCCCCTCCTGGTGCACTAGGTGGTGGGGGGCTGAGCCGGACCTCGAAGCCAAACAGACCGACGCAGCGTACAGAAAGCACCTGATGCCGATTTAGCAAGAAAATCTATTTATTTCTGTGCTCCCTTTCCTCTCACTCTGAGCCTCGTGCTTTTCTACAGTGTTCCCTTGTATTGAACCATTGGACCCTCCCAAAGCTCTTGGGAGGCTGGGGTTACAATGATCCCCATTTTACAGATGGGGAAACTGAGGCCCAGAGACACAGAAAACAAGACAGAGCTGGGATGCAAAACCCGGCCACTGGGTCCCAGAGTGTGATTTGTAACCACTGACCCACAAGATCTCGATAAATAAGGATAAGATGTGGTAATGGTTAACTGTCAGGAGATTTTCGGGAGCCTTTGCCATGTGCTCAGCCTGGGGTGGAGGAAAAGCAGTCTGGCCTCATTTCCACAACCCAGAAATGTGAGCCCATTTTAGGGGAGAGGAAAACTGAGTCCCCGAGGGAAGAAGTGATTTCTGGAAGGTTCTATGGCCTGGAAGAAGCAGAGCCCAGAGCTGGTGCTAAATTTACTAAGTCCTTCCCTCCAAGAGGGGCAGGTCAATCGGGGAGTGCACTGCGGTCAGCTCACACCCAGTGAGTGCCCCACTGGGGTGCAGGCCCTGCATGGGAAACCCCCAGCCTCCCCATCTCACAGACGGGCAAACTGAGACTCAGGGAAATTCAGCCACTTGCCCAAGCTCTGAGACTGTCCCTGCTCCCAGAAAGGTAAACTGAGGCTCGGAGAAGTTCAGCCGCTTGCCTAAGCCCCGAGACTGTCCCCATTTCACAGATGGGCAAACTGAGGCTCGGAGAAGTTCAGCTGCTTGTCCAAGCCCCAAGACTGTCCCGATTTCCAGAAGGATAAACTGAGGCTTGGAGAAGTTCAGCCACTTGCCAAAGCCCCGAGACTGTCCCAATTTCCGGAAGGGTAAACTGAGGCTCAAAGAAGTTCAGCCACTTGCCCAAGCTGCTTGCACACAGCCGGCAAGAGGCGGCACTGGGCCTCGAACTCAGGGCCTCCTGATCAGAATTGGAGCCCTGGGCCCTCAGCTCTGCAAACCTGAACCCCTGGAGCCCAGGTCTGGGATGGAAAGTCAGCCCTGGGGGTGTCTGGGCTCCTTCAGGCATAAAGAGGGGAGAAAAAAAACAACACCTGACACCAGCTATATTTTTAAAACTCTCACAGCAATAAGGAGGCTGGCCCGTCAGTGCAGCGTCACATCCGTGGGCAGGCAGGGGCCCCGGAACACGGGGACATGGCTATTTTAAAGGGGCTATTTCTGGAGCCGAGGTGAGAAGACGGGGCAGAAGGCAGGAGCAGGAGCAGCTACGGGGAGTGCCACGGGCCAGCCCAGACAGGAGCACACAGAGCCACCTGCTCGGTGCAAATGCTGGGGCCACCACCAGCCAGCTGGAAGGCCCTGGGCCTCTGGGAGCCTCCTCCTTTCCCCGGCAAGCCAGGACGTGCTTAATGCAAAACACACATACTGGGCTCTCCTGTGTGATGGACACAGCAGAAAGGGGCCACTAAGGAAGACACATGCAACATCAAGACCGTGCAAACCTTGGGCAGAGGCGGGGTGGAAGGGCATGTTGCAAATTCAAATAGGGTGGTAGGGGAAGGCCTTACTTAAGGGTGAGCAGAGACCCAGAAGTGAAAGAGGGAGCTGTGCTTCTATCTGGGGGAAGAGCATCTAGGCGGAGATAGTCCTGGGGCAGGACCGGGCCAGGAGTGGTGGAGGAGCAACGAGGAGACCCGTGGGGCTGGAGCAGAGGGAGCTAGGGGGAGAGCAGGAGGAGGGGAGGGCAGGGAGGGGACAGGGCAGGGCATGCAGGGCCTGGTGGGCCACGGGGAGGACTTGGCTTTTTCCCCCAAGGAAGGTGGGAGCCATAGAGAGTTGTAGGCAGAGGATGGACAGGCCCTGACTCAGGTGCTCGTTGCCCTCACTGCCTCAGGTTGTTGAGGATTGAATGAGTTAATCCATGGAAAGTGTTCAGCACAGGGTCCGGGACACAGTAGGTGCTCAATAAATGCACACTTGTATTATTTTTAGAGACTTGGTCACTCTATCCTAAGTCTGAGGTCTACCTCCCTCACAGGGACCTGCGAAAACCCGGGAGCAGAGGGCAGCCCCTGTTGCTGGGGATATTTTGTGGGTTCAAAGAGGACACATTTTCCTCCCTCATGTCCCTGCTAGCCTGTCCCAGGATGGAGAACGCTGATGGGCCCAGAGGCATGACTGGTGATGGCAACACAGATCAAGGCTGGGGCCACTGGGGGCAAGGGAGCCTCAGGATGGGGTGGGAGGCTGGCACAAAGAAAGCCAGACACTGGCCCAACTCCACTGGCTGTGTGACCCTGGGCAAAGCACACCCCTTTCTGAGCCTCTGTTTCCTTATTTGCAAAAGGCAGGCAGCAGCTATACTTGTCTCACAGGGACATGCAGATTAAACCGGACGGTGTGTACAAAGCGCTCGGCAGGCATCCTGGGGCAGGGGCAGTCCGGCCTTTTGCCATCATCTTCTTCTTCACACCCTTTGGAAAACTTCCAGTCTGGGGTCTCCAGGTCAGAGAGGCAGCCTTATTCCCCAGACAGCATCATGTCCCAAGGCTCATGAACTAGTGCTGTTAGCATGAGGTGGTGCTGCAAGTGCTAGAAAACCCACAAGAGGGGCTAGAACACGAGAAGAGTCATTTATTGTGGCACATAGATCGAACCCCCAGGCCAGCTTTTTGGGGGCTATTCTGGCCACCCCACAATCATCGGGGCCCAAGCTCCTTCCATCTTTTTGATCTCCCATTCTTATCCATGATGTCTGCCTCATGGTCCAAAATAGCTGCCTGAGTGCCGGCCATCACCTCCACACTCCAACTGGGGAGCATACATTACCTCCCTTTAAAGGCATTTCCAGGAACTCCTGCTCATTTATCCCATTGGTCAGAAGTGAACCATGCAGCCACAGGTGGCCACAAGGTACTCTGGGAAATGTACTTTCTTCTCCCCCCAGATGGCCACGTGCCCAGATGAAAACCACAGGGTTCAACTCCCATGGAGGAGGGGACAAGGGATATCGGTAGCTTTGCCACACACACACCAGTGTGTTTGGCACTCTGGAGTGGAAGAAGTTGAAAGTCATCAGGGCCAGTCCCCCGCCTCCACGCCAGGATGGTTTCCACTCATTCTGGGGTTCACTTCCCCAAAGACTCCCCAAGGTTGGAGTCGGACCTGTGCTTCCCAAGCTCCACAGCCCGAGGCCCCAAGCATCCCACAAGCCACCAAGGACACCACCGATTCATCTCCTCCTTCTCCGTAAACAACTGTCAGGGAAAATAAATAGTTTTTAATGGGCTCATTAATTGAATTCAGGGAGAAGTAACCTTCTCCCCGGGCCATTGAGAGGGTCAGCTCGGAAGCACATGGAAAAGTCCATCCCGGCTCGTCAGGGCGAGGGTGGAGGGGACCCGAACTCCCAGCAAGGCGAGGAGACCCCCAAGTGGTTCTGGCTTCGGTGAAAATCTCGGTGGGTGCTATCGTGCCCTTCACACTTAAGAAGCATCCAAGTCTCTGCTCCAATTCTGGGAGGGCTGCTTTGTCCAGCGACGATTTAATGTCTTTTTTTTTTTTTTTTTTGCTCTTGTTGCATTCATTTTTCAGGTTCTGCCTACTTATGCCAAGGATGTACCGGTTCCCATTTACAAACATGAAGAGTTTTTCCTTTTAAGTTTTAAAAGGGAAACGGCTTTAAGAAAACCATCTAGTAAAAGGGACAAATATTGTGATGAGTGATTGTAATTTGGGGAGGACAGTTTTAGGCAGAGCACGGACGCGGAGTCCAGTCACTTGGGTGCAGCCGCAAGAAGGTCAGAACTGATCAGCCCAAGCTCCCACCCGCTGGGGGCTCTGGCGATGTTGCCGTGACTCGGTTTCCCCATTGTGGCTGCCTGCTCTTCCTCGGTAAACTTTTCCAGCTCTCAGGCCTGAAGCAAGGGAGTCAAATGAACACTATGGCTGGCCAAGACTTAAAATCACCTGGTCACGTCCCTTGGGGGGCTCCTCTGACCATCCCCCCGGGAGGCAGGAAATCTCAAGACTGTTTTGGAGACCCTGGCCCCCTGTCACCTGTTCTCAGACCCCCCGGCTCGAGGCCAGAGACTCAGACACATCGCTCTCGACTGCCATTTGTCAGCACTTCTGTACCAGACACTGCAGACACTCAGAGGCTCAGAGAGGGTGAGCAAGTGGCTGAGGTCACACAGCAGCGCTGCCTGGAACCCCCTCCCCTAGAAGCCACTGAGGCTGCCTCTCCCTGAAATGTCACCTGTTCCGAGCGTTATCAGAGTGGAGCCAAGGGACACAGGCTCTAACCGGCCCAATGCTGGGCTCTTCCCGCCATTTCCTGCCTTATCGGGACAATTAGAGCGTCACCAGGTGGCGGTTCCTGACAGCCAGGTTGGCCGGTCTGGGGGGCAACAGGATCTGGTGGAGTTTGCTTTCTCGAGAGATGGGCACACACACCATAAAATAACCACAGAGCATGTGAAAATAAAAACGGGTGGTGGATACGATGACAGGATAGGAGTCTGCCTGGCAAGAAAAAAAGCTCCAGGCAACTGAACGGCACGTGCCAAGGCCCTGAGGTTGGAACGGGATATTCAGGGTGGCTGGAGAAGAATGAGCGAGGCGGACAGAAGCAAGAGATGAGGGCGGAGAGGATGGGAGAGGCCGAGCTTGTGGCCGCAGAGGAGAGTTTGTGTTTTATCCCTGTGTCTCCTCCACTCTTCGTGCCTCAGTTTCCCCACCTGCAGAATGGGGTGATGGCCACCACCTCTCTGGGCTGTTCCAAAGATGAAATGAGAGAATGCACGTGAAGCCAGCCCTGGGGCAGACCCCTCACTGAAGCCAGCAGCTGTTATTATGGGGGAGCAGGGGATCTTGCTGCCCGCCTGGGTTGCTTCCTGCCAATTGTGATTGTTTGGGGGATTGTGGGTCTTTGGGGCTCCATCCCCATCTCCCCTGATTGTTCACAAAGATAGGAGGATTGGCAGGGACAACACAGTCATCAGTCCTAACTGTGCACCCAGCACTGTATCGACACGTCGCCATTCAGCCTCCAGTGACGTGGCAAGAAATGTCCCCATTTTACGGATGAGAAAACCAAGGCTCAGGAGAAGGAAACCAAAGGGTTTGCTGCATAGTGACAAGGAGGGCTGGGCTGGTATCCAAACTTCAAACTTGGGGTTCTTGGGCCCCTCCAAAACTTTCTGCCAAAGCAGTCAGGCAGAAGTGCCAGGCGAGACCAAAAGAAAAAGTCCTGCAACTTGGCGACCCTTACACTTACACACACACACACACACACACCGTCTTGGGGAACAGAATCAGCACTGTGACAAGAAACCCTGGCCGCTCACATTTTCCTGCATTGGAAATTACCCATTTCCAATAATCCATCAGCAGTGTGGCCGAGAGGACTGTGCAGTGAGCATTTGTTAAGTGATCTCGGGCGTTCTCGCCAGTGGGACATTGGGGAGGTGACATTCACGGACAAGCCCAATCTGCCTGATTTCTCTCGCCGCCAAAGTTTTCCCAACCTTGGCACTCCTGGCATTGCGGGCTGGACGATTCCTTTTTGGTTGGGCCTGAGCATCACTGTGGGGTGCAATAGTCAAAAACTTCCCCAGGCACGGCAAAGCGTCCCCCAGGGGTGCAGAATCACCCCCCGACCCCAGTTGAGAAACCACAGGCTTGGCAGATACCGGTTGGCAACTGGGCAGCCTGGCACCGAGAGCAAACAGGTATGTTCCGGAAAGGATGAGGGAACGAGGCCAGCTAGAGAATTCATGGCACTGCCCCGCGGGAGCTTTTAATTTAAGTTGGGTTTATCGTTAGGACCAAAATTAATATAATAAGAGCTAACGTGCATCGAGAGCGGACGCTGGCCCAGGCCGGGGTCTCGGCCTGCCCCCCACCGAGGGATCGTGCCCGTGCCTCTAAAAACAAGCACCAAGGTGGCTCTGGCTCCCAAATCCATTTCACAGCCCAGGAAACCAACCCAGCGACCCCAAGGGAGGGGTCCCAGGATGGGGTCAGACCCCTTGATTTCCCGTACCATGTCGCACTATGGTGTTTCACAGGGGAGAAAACAATAAGAGGCTCCAAGGATGTGAAATGGGGCGATTTCAAGTAAAATCTAGATTTCTGGTGTTTCCTAAGAAAACCAGCAGATCCGGCCAGGAAGCCATTTGGGGTGTCCCCGGAGGCTGGGGGCAGCCTGCCCGGCATACACCCTTCATGGAAGGTCATTGCCCAGCCCTGGTGTTGGTCCCGCCACGTCTTCCTGCCTTGGTTTCCTCTCCGAGTGAGGACCCGGTGAGGCTGTGTGACCCTGGGCAAATCCCTGTCCCTCTCTGGGCCTTGGCCCGACAGCCGTCCCAATGGGTGGGTTCTGAGCGCCACTGTCTCGGTTGGTGCTATTTACACCCAGCTCTGGGGGGGCTTTGGGTACACTGGTCGCCTGTGTTTAAAAAGCAACTTGGTAGCCGATGACATTTTTCTGGTTTTTAAAAATATGTTCACTGTTCCCCCAAACAGACTACAAGCTCCCAGGGACCAAAGTCTGGGCCTGCTTTATTTATGGCTGTTTCCCCCCAAATTTTATTTTTATTTGCTTTGACTTAAATAAATTAAAATAAAGATAAATTAAAAGCTTACATAGTGCTTTCTGTCTGCCAGGCATATGCTAATGCATCTATTTCTCACAATAACCCAATCAGGAGGGAGGGATGGTTCTAAGTACCCATTTTACAGATGGGGAAACCGAGGCACACACTGGCTACGGAACTAGTCTGAGGCCCCCTCAGCCGGTGAGGGATTTGAGCTCAGAGTCTGGCTCCTCTGTTCCTTGGCAGCCAGCCTTCAACAAATGGGTGAGTGAATGAATGAATTGGTGAGTGGATGAAGAAATGAATGCTCGCACACCCGGCTTGGAAACTGACCCTCTCCTGAGTCAAAGTGGAGCTCACCCCGCGAGGGGCCCTGGAAGCCGGGGTCTCGGGAGGGCCAGGAGCCCCCCAAAGCAGCTGCCTGCCCTCCCCGCCTGGCTGCCCGGGGCCCCCCATAGCTCAGCTCCCACCAGGCGGCTTGCCCGGCCCTGCCGCAGAAGTGGGGCAACCTTGATTAGGCAGCCAGTGATGGGGAACGCCCCGATTTGCAGCCGCTGAGTCATCCTGACATCTGCTGGACCCCATCGAGAGGCTGGGGTGGGGGCGGGGCCGCTGGGGGACCCCCGCCGGGTCACGTCCCGTAGCATGCCAGCACTGCCGACTCCTGTGGCAAAGAAAGTAATAACCGCAGCGACGGCAGCAGCAGAAACAGCATCTATGTCCCTGGCGCTGCTCCTTACCCGCATTAACTCATTTAAGCCTTCCAACAACCCTAATGAGATAACAGAGGCTCAGAGAGGTTGAGCAACTTGGCCCAGGTCACACAGCTGAGTAGTGACCGAGCGGGGATTTGAACCTGGGCAGCCTCAATCCCATGTCCATGCTGAGGAAGGCAGCCCCCAGCCCTGGAGTGTCTGCAGCAACGCCAGCCCGTGAACTGTCACCAAAAGCATGTCCTGACTTCTAGAACCTTCCAGCGGTTAAGAATTCAGGTTCCGGCATCAGTCGGTCCCAGGTTAAAGAATCTCTGCTCGGTCACGTATCGGCTGTGTGACCTCAGGCCAGCCTCCCGCTCTGTGCCTCAGCTTCCCTCTCTGCAAATCGGGGCTCTGAGAACCGCAGCTGGGCTTCTGGAGAATTTAAGGGTAAAAGATGAGGAGGATGCGTCTAACAAATGTGCTTCCTTAGCAGAAGGCCTGGCACGGGGCATGGATGCCAAATAAGTCAGAGCAGCTATTCTGTCTAACCCACCCCCCTTACCCAACATCCCCTCATTTGCTGATCACGGGGGTTAATTATAAGCGGCATTAAATTATACACACACACAGACGTGCCGAACTCGCTTCCCCAGAACCCCTGAATTTACACCAACACTCAATTACCCGCCCGGCGGCCTGACAACACAGCATCCACCCATCCCCTCTCCACTGGGCCTGGGGTTCCGGAGCTGCAATGGCTCCTCTCCGCACGGCTGGCACACCGGGCATCGTGGGACAGCCATCGCGGCTGGCAAAGGATGCCTTGAGACCCGCAGGAGGTGTTTCACGCCTGGCATCTCGACGCCGCTCGCCATGAGATGTTTGAGAGTTGAGAGAGGGGTGGGAGGCTGGAGTCAGCCAAAGGTGCAACCTCATTTTACAAGCCAGGAAGCTCCCGCCCAGAGAGGGCAAGGGGCAAAACAGTGGTCACACAGCAAGGGAGAGAGAAAACAGAAACAGGATAAAAACGGGGATTCTCGGTTCCCCAGGCGGGTTCGGGGGGAGAGGGGCTGAAGACAGATGTACTTCCCACAAGGGCCTAACAGCGAGGAACAAAAACTCAAAAGCCAGACGGAACCACACAGTCATCAGTCATAAACGGCACCCAGACAAAGAGTGCCCCTTTGAAATGGGGCATCTGCAATTCAACCCCACTTCAAAGGCTGAATTCAGGGCGCACCGGTTACCAAGCTCCGAGCCCCCAACCAGGGTGGTTTTCCTTGGGAATCGGAGAGGAGCGGGGATTTGGAATCCCTTTAGCCTCCGTGGAACGAGCAACGACCCCCTAGTGTCCAGCCCGGCCAGGGGTGGCCCGGCAGCTCCGCAGAGGAGCAAAAAAAAAGAGCGAGAGAGACAAAAATAAAGCGATGTGAAAGTTGCATCCCTGTCCGTGAGTCACTGCCACCCGCTCGTTAATTTTCGCCTCCCCAGAAGTGTAAGCCAATTGATTTTTCAAATTCCCCACGCAGTCAGCCCCTCCCTCGATGCTATGGAGGTATCAGCCAGAGACCAAGCAGAAACAGCACAGCGGGTTTCTTTCTTTCTTTTCTTTTCTTTTTTTTTTTTCCCTCCCTTAAAGAAAGGAAAAGAAACCAAAAAATTATGAAACGCACTGGACATCCTTGAGTTTTGGGAAAGCCAGAGAGGGTGAAAAACTGGACCACGGAGAGACCCAGGTGTCTGCTCCGATTTCCTGTGTGTCTCTGAGCAGAATCTGCCCGTCTCTGGACTATCACTCCTGGAACAGAGTAGCAGCCACCCCTTCCCGCTCCACCGCAGCACCCGGTAACGTGCATTTGAACCTCCGTCCCTTTCTAGCATCTTCTCGTCAATCCCACAAACCAGCAGCTTTCTGGTTCTGGGCAAGGGAAGGGATGTGGGAAGAGAACAAAATGCAGGGACAAACTGTTCTCCCAGTTTGCAAAGCCCTTGAACCCTTCCTCCCCCCACAACACAGGTGGGTGGTGGTGTGAAAGTGTCTGGGTCCCCACGGCAGGGTTTTTATCAGTTTGGCACCGGCTCCTGTGCCAGGCCCGGAGTTGGCAGTAATTCCGTCCTCACCTACCTCCGCTGGAGGCTGAGCCTCCCTGCCTGGTAAGTGTCTGGGGTCTCTTAAAATACCCCACGGCGGGCACCATTTGCTGCAGGGAAGGACAAAGCAAGGGCATCTCATGCCAGCTTCGCCTGAGACAAGCATCCTCCTCGTCACAAATTCTGGGAAATGGGATGCCCACCTACCGGCACAGCCATCTTATCTTAAATGCAGATAAGAACACGGTAGGTGTTTCCAAATCCCTTCCTAGGGTCCCCGCTGCCCTGCGGAAACCCCGGAGGGGTGTCACAGCCGCCACCGTGCCCCCCAAACCCCCCACACAGCCCTGAAATCCTTCCCCGGCTCCAACTGATTCCGCAAATTGAGTCCTAATGCAGTCGAGGACGGGAGAGATCGCTGTCGGCTGAAAACATTAAGCTTTGTCAATTATCCCCCAAAACCCGCCAGGTTTATAAATATCCACCTTTATTTTTAGGGTTTTCCTCCCGGCTTGCCCCCATCCTGAACTCTCTCAACGCCCCCCTCTTCTCCCCCATGTGCACAGCGGCTGCACTCAAAGTCAAGGGAAGCAGGTGATCGGGGGGCCACGGGGTGGCTGGGTGGGGTGGCGCATGGCGCAGCGGCTGGGGACAGTCGATGAAGCCACAGGTAAATCTGCACCCAGCTCTGGGAAGTGGCCGGGGAGGTGAGCACCGAGCTGGGACACCTGTAAAATGCTGCTTGGTGTCGATTTGGAGGGCGGGAGGGGAAACCGAGGCACGTCCCCAGAAGCCAGTGGCTGAGTGGTTGATGGTCAGCGGGTCCCGGCTCTGGGGGGCCCTGGCAGAGCCCCCCACGCTCTACCCAAAAGGAGAATAAAAAGAGGGAAGTGAAGGCTCCGGAACCATCCACGAGCGCTACCACTGAATCACGGACATCTGCGAAGCTTCCTCTCGGATACCGCAGCCCTGAGCCTCGGAGGACAAAGGCCTCGTGGCTCCAAGTGGGGTCCACTGGCGTGCCAAGATGCCCAGATCCCCTGGGAAGCAGGGAAAAAAGAAGGGAGCTCGGAATAGTTGAAGAAGAAGCAGAAGCACGGCTGTGGGTAACTGTCACTGAGCGGGCGGCGGGGACCTGGTTTGGAGGGCTCAGGTCTGCACCCCCAAAACAGGGGCCTGGCAATGGACACTGGAGGAGGGGGAATCTCCCCCCACCCAGGCAGCCAGCCAGCCCCCCACCCGACCCCTCCAACGCCCTCCAATGCCACCCCCGGGCACGCTAGAATTACCCATCACCCATCCCCTCCAGGGGATGAGGGGCGGGCCGGGCCACCGCCTCTGGGGACAGACACTGACACAACAGCACCAGCCCCCACTGACCCCCCAGGAGGGACCAATGTCATCGGCCAGGGTGACAGGAATAGAAAAGGCCGTGAGCTCACCAGCCAGCCTGGGTCTCCCGCGACGTTTTGTTTGCCTGAGCCCAATTACACCAACTCTCAGAGCGACGGGAGTGTGGTGGTCCCCAGGGGGCTGGGGGGGGCTCCCCATGCAGAAGTGCACTGTCATGATAAAGGGCTCCCCCACCTTGCAGGTCTGGGGAGCGGGGGGGGGCAGGGCAGATTGATGTTTTCTGGAGAGGAAGGTCAGTGACAGAAAGAGATGCCGGATGGAGGGCATTGGGGTGGGGGGTGGGGGTGGGCAGGGGGCTCCAGCCACAGGTCCCAGCTTGTGGGCGCTGGGGGGTTGGGGAGCGGCCGCCCCCAGCCCCAGCTGCCTGCCTTCCGCCGCCAAAGTATCAGCTGGCAAAGGAAGAAGAGAGGAGCCAAGGGACAGAAGGGAAGATTGGCAGGGGGAGGGGGGTACAAAGGAACCCGGGGAGGGGGAGGGGAGCTATGCAAACGGCAGAATCGACCGAGTCCCTCGGCCATTAATAAAATAAAACCTCCAGCAGCAGCTGGCATCACAGGGGCAGAGGCAACGGCTGTGTCTCTCTCTCCCCTCGTGGGTGGCCAGCAGCTCCGAGGTTAAAGGAGGGTGCCCGGAACAAAGAGGGGGCTGTACCCCCTGCACCCCTGGAACAGCAGCCATGGGGGAAGAGGGCATGGAGGAGAAACTGGAATCCCAGCAGCCAAAGTCAGGGTGGGGGCTGGTGAAGGACCAGAGAGGGTGGGAACCCAAATTGGGGACCCCTTGGGGAACCTCCGGCTTTGTCCCAGCTTCTCGGCATTCCTTGAGCTCGCCTGGGACAGGGGACGTCTCCAACCCCCTTCACCAGCGGCGGCGGCGAGGCTGATTTTTCAGGGGTTCAGTCAAAGGTAAAACCCGTCAGATGCTCGGATTGGGGACTCCCCAGATTGAGGTGGAGGGAGCAGGGGAATCCCAGCTGAGCAGGGGAAGAGGCACCCCCTGATGGAAACACTGGGGAGGGTGGCTGATTTGGGGGATGGGGCCCGAGGCATGGCTCAGTTTGGGGAAGGGTTGCTGAGGAAGGGGCGTTCTCAAAACTGCATATTTGGGGAGCCACTGAAGGAGGATGTGAGATTGGGGGAAGGGGGTCACTGAAGAACAGGTTCCAGATTGAGGGGTGGGGGTGTGGCTGAGAAAATATCCCGGTTTATGGGGTGGGGGGCCTGATTTGAGAATTTTGGAGAGAAAGTGCATGAATGGGAGTTCCCCAATTTGGGGGGGGCTCTAGTGGGCGAAGGATCCAGGATTTGTGGGAAGCAGTGCCAAGAAGGGATCCTAAATCCAGGAGGGGAGAGTGAACTTGACCCTAGACTGGCCGAACCCAAGCACGCCGGGTGTGGGGACGCTAACCAGTGGGGGCTCCCCTTAGAGCACGCCCTGCACCCCCCGCACCCTGCGCCCCCTTCAACCTGCTTCCGACCGACCCGCCCCCGGGATGACGTCACCGCCACCCCCTACTCCCCCGAGGGGGCTCCCGGGGCGTGCAGAGCCCGCGGGACTGACAGCTTCAGGGGCGGCTTCCCCTCTCCGGGATCCCCACGGGGCCCCCAGCTCCCAAAGGGAGGTCGGGGTGCCCGGCGCGTGCGCCCATCCGCGGGAGCCCCTGGGGCCGGGGGCTGGGGTTCGTCCCGCCTGGGGGATGGGGAGGGGGAGCCGGGCCGCAGAAGGGTGGGGCAAAGCCAGGGTGCCAGAGGGGCGCCCCGCCTCCAAGGGATCGACGGGGGTGATGGGGGAGAAAGAGGATTGAGTCAGGGGTCCCCCGGGAAGGGAGATCCGGAAAGGGCAAGCGCTGGGCGCAGCAGCCGCCCCGGGGCGCACCGGCCGGTCCCGTGCGCCCCCCACCCCCCAGTCTCCCATCTCGAGCCACCCATCCCAGGCTCATCTCCACTCCAGAGCGCAGCGCACCCCAACACAGCGCCCCCTGCCTCCAAAACCCATCCCCGGTCCAGCGGGGACCAGCACCCCCTCCACACACAGACACACGCACCGCGCGCGCGTCCCCACTCCGCGCCCCTGCCTCGCCCGCAGCCCCGGGTGGTGCAGCCGGCGGCGCTGGGCAGCTTCCAACGGGGGGCTCCGGGCGATCGCCGCCCAGCCCCCCCCTCACTCCCACGCCGCGGGCGAAGCCACCAGGCCCCCATCGCTCGCCGAGCCCCCCTCCCCGGCCCAGCCCCTCGCGGGCATTGTTCGGACGCAGCCCTCCCGACGCAGCGCTGGGCGGGCAGCGGGCTGCAGCTGAGCTCCCTCGGAGCACAATGGCCGTGCGGGCTTCCCGGGCACAAAGCCGGCGCGCTGCCCACTCCGCTGCCGCCGAGACACCCTCCCCGCCCGGGCCGAACGCCTGGATGGCTTTCGGAGAGGGGTGCGGGGGAGGTCTTTTATTTTGGTGGGGGGACACGGAATGCATGCATGCGTTCCCCCTTTACCTGCGGGCGGGCTGGGCTGGGCTCCCCCGGCTCTGCCCCGCTTCACATCCTGGCTGTTGCATGGAGTCCGAGCCGAGCCCCGAGCGCCAGCGGCTCGCGGCGTGCGCGCGCCGGCCGGGCTGCCGGGCGGGCGGCGCGGGGACACTCACTGCGGCTCGCGCGCCCCCCGCCCCGGCCCAGCCGGTGACGTCACCCCCTCCGCCAGCACCGCCCGCCGCCCGGCCGGGGGCGGGGCCGGCCCGCGCGCGTCACTGCGCAGCCGCGCCGTCGCCACGCCCCCCTCCGCCAATGAGGCGGTGCGGGCCCGTCACGTGGCCCGGGGGCGTTTAAAGGGCCGCGGGAGCACGTGGGGCCGCTGGGCTCGGCGGAGCACGTGGGCGGCGGTGGTGGCGGCTGCGGCGTCCGCCCGAGGGGCCTCTCCGGCCGGCACCGAAAGGCCGTGGAGGATGTCATGCCGGTGCTCGCAACCCTGCCGGGGCTCCCCAGTGCCCTGGGGGTCAAAGCCAGCCTCCTCGCTTTGGCCCACCCTCCACCCTGCCCCCCAGCTCCGGGCTCCTTGGGGTCCCTCCAACAGGTCCCTGCTGTCCCCTCTGCCCGGAATGCTTTTCTCTCCAGATCTTTCCCTCCTCCTCTTTCAGATTTCCACTCAAACGTCAGTCCCCGGGAGAACACCTCTCTGAGCACGGCCACCAGCCATCCCATCCTCCCGTTTTCATTCTAGTCACGCCAGGATGTGATGGCATGAATGAGGGGACGCAGGCAGAGCCCTCTCCTCGGGGCCTGGGGATCCCTAACTATTGATTGAATGAGTGAATGAATGGATGAGGGAGGCAGAAGAACCATTTACACGCAGCTCTCCTGATGACCTGCCGTGCTGCGGTGGAGTTAGGACAGACCAGCTCAGACCCTGACTTGCTGAGCCTCAGTCTCCCCACGTGCAAAAATGGATTTCTTCTCCGGACCTCAAGCTTCCGATCTGTGAAAGGGGTGGGGGTGGGATAGGGGGTGGCAGGTGGGCTCTCCTCCTTTAGAGAGTGTGAAGATGAGTTGTGAGAAGGTGCCTGCCTGGCCTGTGGATGGGTTCAAAAAAGAAGAGAGGAAAAAAAAAAAAGGGTAATATGAAAAAAGACACCAAGAAAAATTGAAAAAGTTTTCTCAAAGATCCCCACCCAGATTGCACATCAAGCTGTTGAGTTTTGAGCCTGTGGAAAGTATTTATTTCTTCCAGGTACATATTTGGAGAGGGCCAGATGCCCACAGAGGGACTCAAGTATAGAATTTTGTGTTGTTGGTTATTTTTTTTTTCCCCCTCTAAAATCATTGATTCATTCATTCCAGGCTAAAGATGCAGATAAACAAAAAAGCATTAACCCCGGGAACAAGATGGTAAGGCGGAAGTCATAAACAGGAGAAGAGAGAGGAGATAATGAATAATTAAACAAAGAATCTAAATTAAGCTCCGAGTTTCTCAGCGGCCAGTGCATCCTCCTTTCTGTCTGGATGACCGTGACCTGGCTGTCGACAACTGGGCCTCGGTTTTCTCGTCTCGATGCAGGGGGGACACAGCCCCACCTTAAAGGATGATGTGGGATGGTCCATGCATAGATGTTTAACACAGTTTCTAAGACACGCTAAGTGTTCAAGCCTTGTGTGCTCAAAGGAGGCAGAGTGAAATGCCAGGCTCTGGAGGGGCTTGGGCATGGCAAGTGCCCCTGTCCTGCTGTGTATAAGAGGAGGGACCTTGAGTGAATCCCAGTGACACTCTGGGCCTCACTGTCCCCATCTGCAAAAATGGGTGCCTCCCAAGGGTTCTTGTGAGCAAAGAAGAAAACAAGGGTGTGAGATACAGTGCTGCAAGTACCCAGTAAACTGATCTATTCAGTCTGTGCACTGGGCTGAAAATATAGAAGTAAACAAAACAGGCACACACACAAACACACACACACAATCCCTGCCTCCTGGAGTTCACACTCCTCACACATCGTTTGGGATAAAAGCCCAAGTCCACCCTGCAACCCACAAAGCCCTGCATACCCTGCCCCATCTCCTCCCTGCCCTCCTCTCCTCCCACTTTCTCCCTCACTCCCTGCGCTCCAGCCCCACAGGCCTCCTCGATGCTCCTCCAACTCACCAGGCCCAGGCCTGCCTCAGGGCCTTTGCACGGGCTGTTCCTTCTGCCTCTGATGCTGTTTCCCCTGCCTCTCCCAAGTTCAGATCCCCCCAAGCCATCGAGTCTCGGAGAGCTCCTCCCCAACCACCCCACTAATGAGGCCCTGAATGTTCGTCTTCATCCCAGGGCCAGATTATTTAACACGATTCGGAATGATTTTATGTTTTTGCCAGTTTGTTTTCTGTCTCTTTCCCTCTCTGGCCCCAGTTTGCCCATCTGTAAATGAGGATAATAATAGTCTCTCCCTCCTAGGGTTGCTGAGAGGGTGAAAAGAGTTACAGCCTGTCCATGCAGGACCCGGCACAGACTACAGGCTGAAGGCGGCTTTGCTCGATCAGTGTGGCCATATAAATGGGAAAGCCAGGATCACTGGCCAGAAATGGAAGGTGACCAGAAAAATCAATAGACAAGAACAGAATATTCTGGTGAGATCCGGGCATCAGGCAGCCCCAGGAGGTTGACACATATCAGAAAGCCCTTAAGGATGCAGCAGCAGGGAACCAAGACTTCCCTCCCACAAGCCAAACCTTGACAATAATCCAGGAGGGGAGAATAGTTCTCTCCAGGGGTGTGGCTTGAACCTTGGACCTTCACACTGGGGAAAACACTAGAATTGGGAAGTGGGGCTTGGAGGGCACCTGGCAAGCTGTGGGTGTGACTCATTGTTTGTTGGGTGAAAAGTTTAGTCAATGAACATTTCCCTTCTTTGTGGGGGGCCCCTCTCTTCCCCACCCTCCCACCCTTCTCCCCACCACTGTCTCCCAGAACCTGGTAATTAGCTCCGTTGTGTTTTTGTTGAGACAACTGCAGGGGAACCAGCAGCCAACCATCAACTGCCCATTACTGTGTTTGTGCACAGCAACTCCTCCTGCAGGCTCAGGGTCCCAGCCTTAACAAGGCAAAGAATCCGGCCCTAAATCCCCTCCAGAGAGCTTGAAAATATCTCCCCTACAATGCTGCCCCATGGCAGAGATTCTACCATTATCAGGTGTTCTTTCCAATTAAACATTGCTCTCCCTGCAAGTTCACTTCCAATGCCAAAGAGAAAAGGGGCAAGTGGGAAGCCCCCTTTTGCTGAGTGCCTGCTCTTCAATGGCTCCATTGATTCAGCTTCTCAGGTAAAGGTTGGGGGCTCTGGAGTCAGGCAGTCATGGGTTCAAATCCTGGCTGTGGCATTTGACAAAACTCAACACTAGTTTATGTTAAAAAAAAAAAAAGGAAGAAGAAGAAGAAGAAGAAGTATTCAACACTAGAAAAAAGATGGGAACTTCCTCAAATTGATAAAGGACATTTGTGAAAAACCCACAGCTAACACTACAATCAATGGTGAAAGAATGAAAGCTTTTCCCCTAAAGTCAGAAACAAGACAAGGATGCCAGTTGTCACCAATGTTATTCAGCGTTGTGCCAGAAGTTCTAGTCATAGCAATTAGGCAAGAAAATGAAATGAAACTCCTTAAGATCAGAAAGGAATAAGTAAAACTATCTGTATTTGCACATGACACATCCTTGAACATAGGAAATCCTAACAAATCCACTTAAAAAACTATTAGAACTAGTAAATGAGTTCAGCAAGGTTGCAGAATATAAGGTTATATACAGAAATCAATTGTATTCCTATACAGTAGCAATGAACAAACTGAAAATGAAATTAAGAGAACAATTCCATTTTATAATAGATGAAAAAAGAATAAAATATTTGGGAGTAGATTTACCAAAAGAAGTGCAAAACCTATATACTGAAAACAGCAAAACATCATTGAAAGAAATGAAAGACAACCTAAATAAATGGAAAGACATCCCATTGTTCATGGATTGGAAGACTTGCCATTACTGAAATGGCAATGCTCCCCAAAGTGATCTACAGCTTTAATGCAATCTCTGTGAACATCCCAACTGGCTTCTGGGCAGAAATTGACAAGCTGGCTCTAAAATACGTATGTATTTGCAAGAGACCCAAAAAGCCAAAGCAATCTTGAAAAAGAACAAAGTTGGAGGATTCACACTTCTGGATTTCAAAACTTACTTCAAAGCTACAGTAATCAAGACAGTGTCATACTAGCATAAGAATAGATAGATTAATCTGTAGATGAGTATTGAGAGTCCAGAATAAATCCTCATATTTATCATCTATTGATTATCAACAAGTGTACCAAAACAATTCGACTAGGAAAGAATACTCCTTTCAACAAATGGTGCTGGGAAAACTGGAAAGCTGCATAAGAATGAAGTTGGACCCCTACCTCTGATGATAGACAATAATTAATTCAAAATGGGTCCTAGAGCTAAATGTAGGGCTAAAACTATAAAACTCTTAAAAGTAAATCTTCATGACCTTGCATTAGCCAATGGCTTTTTAAATGTGACCCAGAAAGCACAAGCAACTGAACAAAAAAATAAATAATTTGGACTTCATTAAAAATGTGTTTCAGTAGACATCATCAAGAAAATGTAAAGACAACCCACAGAATGAGAGGAAATATTTGTGAATCATGTATCTGATAAAGGACTCGTATCTAGACCATAAAAAAGACTCTTACAACTCAATAAGAAGAAGACCAATAACCCAATTTAAAAATTGGCAAAAGATCTGAATAGATATTTCTCCAAAGAGGATATACAAATGGGGGGCGGGGAGGCATATCGGGAAAGGCAAACCAAATGCACAATGAGATACCACTTCACACCCACTAGGATGACTATAATCAAAAAAAGACAGACAATAACAGGTGTTGGCAAGAATGGAGAGCACTGAAACCATCCTACATTTCTGATGGGAATGTAAAGTGGTTCAGCTGCTGTGGAAAACAGTCTGGAAGTTCCTTCAAAGTATAAACATAAAGTCACTATGAGATGCAGCAATTTTAGGTATATGCAACAGAAATGAAAATATATGTCCGTGCACCATCGTGTATGTGAATATTCATAGAAGCCTTATTGAGATTCGTCAAAAAGTGGAAACCACCCAAGTGTCCATCAACACATGACTGGCAAAGGGAAATAGTCTAGCTGTACAGTGGAATATTATTAAGCCATAAACAAAATTGAAGTTCTGATAATTAATACAACATGGATGAACCTTGAAATCATGATGCTGAGCGAAAGAAGTCAGACACACAAGGACAAATATTGTATGATTCCACTTGTATGAAATGTCCAGAATAGACAAAAACGTAGACAGAAAGTAGATTAGAAGTTACCAGAGGCTGCGGGGAGGGGATGGTGGGTGACTGCTAATGGGTACAGGGTTTCTTTTTGGGGTGATGAAAATGTTCTAAAGTTATATTACGGTGGTAGTTGCAGAACTCAGAATATGTTAAAAACCATTGAATTGTACACTGTAAATGGGTGGATTATCTGGTCTTGAATTATAGTTCAATAAAGCCATTCTACCTCTGCTGTTTGTGACCCCAAGCAGGCCATACCTGTCTCCTCTCTTAATCTTAGGTTCTTTTCCTTGAAATTGGGTGTAATTGGACCTCCCCCAATCAGGCTTTTTGTGAGGGTCAACGGAGCATAGGGAACTACTTTGGAAAGTGTAAAGACATAATTGAATCCCACATGTCCACCCAAAGGGAAGTGGTTGAATTAAGCAGGTGCAACCCTATTGTGGAATATTATGCAGCTGTGAAAAAGGAATGCGTGGACTGATAGAGGGTTCTCCAAGATACTTTACTGACACAAGCTAGTGAAAAGCATTGCTTGTCATGTTCTACTTTTTATCTCAGTTTTCAGCTTATCCTTAATACAAGCAAATGCACATATGTATGTAGGTATGAATCCATGTCTCCACTTCCGCACAAATAAAAATAAGAGACATTCCCAGGCCCCAAAGGGCTCCTTCTATCACCCTCTCAGTCAAACCACCCACAGAAGAAATGATTTTGAGTTCATCCACAGCTTTAGGGCTGCCTTTCCCACAATGTCACATACATGGAGTTTTGTAAAATAAGTTGCCCTCTTTTATTTTTATTTTTTTGGCTTTTTTCTTTAAGCTTGATGCTACTAGATTCTTCCATGTTGCTACTGTATTGACACTTCATTCCTTTTCATTACTGAGTCCTTTTCCTATACTGTAATGGATCGAATCATGCCCCTCTTAAAGACATCATCCCACAAATGTGAATTTATGTGTAAATAGGATCTTTGGAGATGTTATTAAGATGAGACACCAAACTGAGTGAGGATGGGACTTAATCCAATGTGCCTGGGGTCCTTAAAGCAGAGGAAACTGTGACACAATAGCAGAAGATAGATGATCAGGTGACGGAAGCGGAGGTTGAGTTAGATATCGCCAACAAGCCGCCACCAGAACCTTCCAGACATCAAAGAGAGTGTGGCTCTTCTGTCCCATCGATTTTGGACACCTGGCTTCCAAAACAGTGAGACAAAAAATTCCTATTGTTTAAGCCAATCAGCCGGCGGGATTTGTTATAGCAGCCTCGGCAAACTGAGATACGGTGTACAGTTGTTTTATCCATTCACTCATCAAATGAACATCTGGGTTGTTTCCAGGTCTGGGGCAATTATGGATAAAACTGCGATGAACATTCACGTACGGGTTTTTCTGTACACCTGCATTTTCATTTCTCTTGGATAAAGACCCAGGAGTGAGACTGATGGGTCATTTAATTCTTTTAAAGTAGCATCTTGACATTTGTAGTGATGGAACAGTTCTGTGGCCAGTACTGGGGCAAAGGGAGAGATGAAAGGGCTTTGTCCCCCCCACCCCCACCCTTCCTGTGGACCCAGTGACAATCTTCATATCAATTCTCCATTGTCTCCTGTCAGCTGCTGCCTGGTAGAGGGGCTGGGGCCTCTTGTTTTACCTGTTCTCAGGGAGAGAGATCTGAGTTTCCCACCAGGGATGGGGGGCTCTGCGCTGGGGCAGGAGGAACTCGCCATGGTCTCACCATCCGGAGCCCCTGCCTCGAGCTTCACCACGCCAGGAGCCCCAAGTGGGCATCCAGACCTGTAAGGAAAGGGAAGGAACCAATGGGCGATTTTAAGTTCCACACACAGAACATGAAACACCGCAAATAATCGCGGAAGGTCAAAGATACTCGCTTCATAATTCTTCTGGGAGAATGTCTCAGGGGGGTTCTAGGCATCCAAAACATCTGCACCCCCAATAGCCACTCAGCACTCTTTGCAAAAAGGAAAGGGCTGGATGTCTGGGGCCAGTTTCCACTTGATCTTTTCTCTCGCACTTGCTGATTTCACTCAGATTCAATCATTTCGCAGCTCAGTCCTCATTATCTTTTTAAACTTTGTCTCACTTGTTCTTTTGACTCATATTGTTACTTGCCTCCCTGCATTCATTTACTTTGTCCTTGCGCCGGACACTAGAGAAGCTACAGGGTTGCTTTTTTAAAAAGTTCAGTTACATAAAAGCAAACAAGGGGCTGTTAGGAAATGACTGAGTCCCAAATGGGCTGGGCTGCACCAGGATGCAGTTGGTTGGATGGTTCCAAGAAGACCAAAGAGGAGAAAAATTTGAATTATTTCATTGGAACTTGCTGACACCTAAGAGGTGTTGGGCCTTAAGGAGACCCATTTAACAGATGAGGACACAGAGGTTCAGAGAGGTGAAGCTTTATTCTTTTCTCCTGCCTCCAGACGTTTGTCTTGGGCCATCTGAAGGCATAGCTTGCTCTCTCTGCTCCTCTCTGCTGCTCTGGGTCCCAGCCAGCTCCTCCCTGCAGCCGCAGCGGGGCCTGTCTCATCCTTCCAGTGCACAGAACCTATCCTTGGTCTTAAGCTGGGCTGGGGGCCTGGGAGGAGCAGAGCCAAGCACCTCATGGAAAGAATGGAACTTTCCTTGTGTGCAGAGAGGATCAACACATTTCATTTGCATACTGCACCCAGTTGCATCTTGGGAATAGACTGCACTGTAATTGAGCAGAGGGGGTGGCCATGGTGCCCCTGGAGAGGTGGGTGCTGGGGAGAGGACTTCTGGGCAGAGTTAGAGGAACCTGGGTTAGGGGTGAGGCATGGGACTCTAACAGCTCTGGCGTCATTCCACGGGGACATCCGTTTGCCCCATGCCAAGCTGGCTAGAGGGGTGCAGCTGGTCAAGAGCTGTGTTTTCCTTCCAGAAGATTATAACTCTGTCCTCAGTATATCTATCTGTAGTGTGGACACATGGCATATCCTTCCGAAAACTGAGCAAGCAGCAGCCACTGGCAGGCAATTCAACCCAGCTGTGAAAGCCAATTAGTTAGTCAATCAACAAACACTTATGAGCAGCTTCTCATTGAACGTACCCATGTGCACACAGTAGGCATTTAATACATGTCATAGTGTTGTTAGGTCACACCTTCGAAGGAAATTGCGCCTCAAAAAGGGGATGCGGGTTGGCCAAGCACAACATTGGGCATGGAAGTCACAGCCGGGCTGGGACCCAGGGCTCCCTGCCCTCCCCCTACCACCCTCGCTGGCTCCCATCCACCCCAGGCGCACAGGGAATGACTGAGCACCACGCGGCTGCGAGTGGGATCGCCCTGGCAGCAGAGATGTCGCGTAGGATAAAACGGGAAGTGCTAAATAAATCCATTCGTGTCCCAATTACACACCCAAGCTCCTCTCCTTGTGCCTGGCACTCTCGGGCCCGGGAAGGAAGAGATTTTCCGGTGCCCGAGAGGCCCAGGGCTGCTGTGGCGTATCCGACACTCCACCTGGGTCCCCCAGCCCGTGGCTGCTGTCCTCGTCCCCCAACATTATCATGACTTTTCTGGAATGGAGAGAAAGCAAAATAGTGGGCTGTTTCTGAGCTGGGGGCAGGCTGCCAAGGGAATGGGGAAGGTCATCAGCATAGAACAAAAGAAAGTTCCATCCTCTGGATACCTGCAGTGTGCAAGGGCTGTGGGCAGAGAGCTGTCCCTGCATCCAAGCAGCAAAACTCAACCCCGTGGGCTGAGAAGGACAATTTCTGTCTCCATTTTAGAGTGAAGCAAACTGAGGCTCAGAGAGGGTGGGGATGTATTGCCACACAGCTCAGGAAAGGCCGGGCTGGGCTTTGGGCCCTGGGTCTGACTCCGCTCATTCCTTAATGTCTGCATCCACCATCCATCCATCCGATATATTTTCCGAGCATCTGCCAGGACCAGGTGCTGTTCTAGGCTGGAAACACAATAGGTACCAGTCCCAGCCCTGACATTTCAACAGGGGAAATGGACGCAAAACCAGGTAAGTCAACAAGTCTACAGGGGGTCACACAGAAAGGGGAAGGGTTGAGGAGGGGAATAAGGTGGTATCCTGGGAGGCCTCGCTGTGATGTTTGAACAAAGGCTTGGAGGAGGTGGGGGAAGGGCGTTGCAAGCAGAAGAAACAGCATGTGCCAAGGCCCTGAGGCTGGACCGTATCTGGTGAGTTGGAGGAGCAGCAAGGAGGCCCGTGGGGCTGGAGCGGAGGGAGCAAGGGAGAGCACAGGAGGAGGGGAGGGCAGGGAGGGGACGGGGCAGGGCGTGCAGGGCCTGGTGGGCCGCGGGGAGGACTTGGGCTTTTCCCCCTGAGGAAGGTGGGAGCCATGGAGGGTTGTGGGCAGAGGAGGGACTGGCCCTGATTCTGTGCTCATGGGCGCCCTCTGGCTGCCGTGGGGGGAAGAACAGACTGTGTGGAGGGCAGGACTCAGCTCAGGCTGCTGCCTGCCCAGAGATGCACCCATCAGCGGTCAAACCACAGCCCATGGCTCCTCTAGCATTGCTAGCTGCTGCCCCAGGTGCTATGCCACGAGGTTGAGGTGTGTGCCTCCCGCCATGGGTCACATGCAGCCATGCCTCCCCTGAGCACTTGAGCAGGAGTCCCTGGAAGACTGAACAAGGAGACCCCCAATGTCATCACCCCCAGAGGCCCATGCCAGACACAGCTGAGGCCCCAGTGGTAGCCAGAGCCTCCCAGTGGCAGGACCTGGAGGTGGCACGAGAAGTAGCATTTCCTGAGCGTGCCTTCTGTTCCAGGCCCTGTTCCAGGCGCTTTCCAGCAAGTCCTCATTAGCCCTTGGAGGTCTGGGCTGTCACTGTCCCATTTTACAGACAAGGCACAGAGAGGCTGAGAAACCAGTTCAGGTCACACAAAAGAGCCGGGATTGGAAACAGGGGCTCTGTCACACTGTCGAGCTGAGCCAAGGCTGCCCTTGCGTCATGGGTCAGAGCCCCCTCCACCCACAAATTGCAAGCAGTGAGGGGTTGGGGAAGTCGGTGGATTTCCCTGGCACAGGCTGGCCTTGCACACTTCCGGTGATGAGGCCCTCACTCCCTGTCAGGGAAAGCCACCTTATAGTTTGGACATGCTAAGAGTTAGAAAGTTTTTCCTTTAATCCAGCCAGTCTGAATCCTCTCCCTTTGACCTCTCCCCTTTGACTCTCCCTGGTCCTGCCCTTGGCAGGTGCTCAGAAAAAGTGTCCCTCTGCCCCCCACTCCTCCTCGCCCTGCTGTCAACCTCTTTTCCATCTGTCCCTCTCCTTTCCCTTCTCACTCCCTCCCCTTTTGCTTCTGCCCCTCCTCCTCCAGGCAGCCCTTCAGCTATCTCTCTAAGGACGAGGATTGTGTAGAACAGATGTTTCCCTGGTTTAACAGCAAACAGACCTGCCTCTTGACAGCTGTGGGTCCTTGGGCAAGTCACGTCATCCCTTTGAGCCTCAGTCTCCTCATCTGTAAAAAAGAAGGCAAAATTCCTCATCCTAGTTGCCCCTGTGGATCCCAGTGCCCAGCTCAGGGCCTGGCACACAGGAGATGCTCAATAAATGTTTGCTGAAGTGAATGAATGTTGGTTTCCACCCTTTTCCCCTTCAATTGTTGGTCCATTGATTAGACTTCACATGCCCCAAAGCTGACCCTGCTTAAGAGAAGGGGATACCAGCCCCCTACCCCGAGTCACACTCACCCCCCCTCACCAGGATTCATAGGGCTCAGCCACGCTGTTTGTGCTCTGTCCACTGTTCTCCACCACGCCAAGCTCCTTCCTGCCTCACGGCCTTTGCACATGCTGTTCCCTCTGCCAGAAATGCCCTTCCAGCCACGCTTTGCTTTTCATCCTTTCTATTGCAGCTGAGAAGTCAGATGAGACACACTCCTCCACCCTTCCAGCTCCCTCTCTTGTTGAACAGTTTGCATTTAAATCATTAACTGAAATAATTGATTGTGTAGTTAACTGCCCAACATCTGTCTTCTCACCAAGTCTGTGCGCCACAAGCATGGGGATTTTTATCTGTTCCATTCACTCTTGTAGCCTCAGCACCTAGGCAGCCCCTGGCATACATTAGGGGCTCAATAAATGCTTGTGAATGAAAAAAAAAATGAATGATACGTGTTATACCCCGTCCTGCCTGCTTCTGCACAATGCTTCTATCTATCAGAGTTTTGTGAACTGAATACGCTCCTCCTTAGAGAGGCTCCAAACAGAGAGTGGCACAATCACCTCCTTTTTTCTGCACTTCATACTCCTGTTAATACAATCCAAGTATATACATATATATAAATATACAATTTTTGCTTTTTCTGCTTTTCTCTTTCAGGAGAGGAAACTGTTAAAATGTGTTGATGCAGCCAGAAGACTTTTAAGCCTGCAGACAATGCAAGCTTGAGAATCAAGCAATGGCGGAAGAGCTAAAAAAAAAAAAAAAAAAAAAAAAGCATTTTCATTTATTAGGAGGAAAAAGAAACATGCCATCTCAATAAGAACGAGGCTCATTAATGCCAGAATATAAAGATAGACACTTCCTGTCCTCGACATGCAAACTTCACCCGCAGCTGTGAGCACCAGGCCTGTGAGGGAGGCTGGAGTGGGCAACCACAAAGAGGATGTAATTCTCCCGAGTTGAAGGCCTATGTGTTCACGGGGCTGTGCCAAGAATAAAGGAAGGTCACACAGGGTGTGAGCTGCTGTGAGGAGGGCTTGTCCTTGGGGCCCTCCCAGGAGACGGAGAGGGCATGGAATTGGGGTGCTGGGACCCGGGGTGCCTCCTTGACTTTGGCCAGCTACTTTTGGGGCCCCTCCTTGCACAGATATTTGTCCTCCTGGGGAAGGAAGTTCCTAGCATACACCCGAGCCCTCGCTGTGTGACCTTGGGTGTGTGTCTCCCCCTCTCTGTGCCTCAGTTTCCCCATCTGCCTAATAAGGATAATATTTTACTATTTCATATTGGCTGTGAATATTTGCTGTTATTATTAGCTGTTCTTAGGGGTTTTGTTGTTGTTTTCATAATGCCCCTTCCTGGGCATCTGCCCAGCCCTTTCCTGAGAATTGCCCTTGACATTCTGACCCACTAACCCAGCGCCTCACCTACCATGTGACCTCACCCTCCAGTCTTAGCAGATCGGACCAGGGTGAGCCTAGCCAATTCGGTTCTCTGGGGATCTGGGGTCAAAACACCCAATCCAGGTTCTAGATGCCACAGACCAAGCCCCTGCCTTGTAGGGGACAATCAAACTGAGGAATAAGGGTGATAATTTCAGGTAGTGACAATTGCCACCAAGACATAAAAATACAGTGGCATGATAGAGGGACTAGATGTTGGGGAGACTTTAGCCAGGGTGATTGGGAAAAGGCATTCTCTGCAAAGCTAAGGCAAGGAGGGAAAAGAGAAAATGAGAACAAAGATGGTGGGAAGGGGGCCTGTGGGCAGGGAGGGAGAGCAGGAGTTTGGATATCATCCTTAAGGCAAGGAGAGACACTCAAGAGATTTTTAGCAAGGAAGGCATGCAACTGGTGCTTTAAAAAGAGGTCGCTCTGGAAGATGAAGGAGCAATGTTTGCTGAAGAGAAACGTTCCTGTGTGTTTACCCAGCAACACCGACTGCACAGCTGCCCATTGATGGAGAGTAGCTGCCTGGGGCTGTGTTGGGAAGGGCTCTGGGTCTCTGTCCCAACTCTACAGGGAAGGAGGTGCTGCAATCTATTAGTGATGCCTGACTCTTGACTCCCTGGGAAAGAGTTCTGTTATTGATTAGTGGTGCCTGCCACGGCAGCTGCAGTGGCTGTAGTTGGTCTGTTTGCTACACCTTTGCCCTCCCTGGGTTTAGGGGCTCCTTCTGTTCAGAGAAAATCCTCCACACCCTGCTGGAGAGCACAGAAGGATGGATCCCAGACTCAGAAAGACAGAGGCTGAAATCTTGGCTGCACCACCTTCTCCCTGCGTGATCTTAGGCAAGTTGCTTCCCATCTCTGAGCTTCATTTCCCTCCCCTGCAAAGGGGGAACAGAAATTTCACTCTCGTGGAGTTATTTTGCAGATTATGTGTTGTGGTGTGAGTAATGTGCTCTGCACGCAGGAGAGGCTAACATTGGCCTCTCCAAACCTCCCCTCTCTGTGGCCCAGAGTCCAGAGCTGAATCGGCTTTATTGCCAGGCCCAGCTCTGGGGTTGGTTCCAGCTCTGCCCTCAGCTGCATTTTGTACCTGGGTCCTGGCCCCACTGCTGCCAGAACTTTGGTGCCCATCATCTACAGCCATGCCCCCAGCTGGCAGTGGTACACACAAGACAAAGTGGGCATGGGGACATCTGGGCCTGGGATTCTAGGGGTGTGGGGGGTCCCATACCTGGACTCCACTCACTCACTTCCCATCACCTGGGCCGGCTGGGATGCTCCTTGCCAACCTGGGTGGGACCGTCCCAACACCTGCCCAGCTCCCAGCTCTTGGCCTGGCATCCCCATCTCAACATTCATATCTGCAGGTAGCTGTGACTATTTTGCCTGCTTGGCACAGCCCGGGGCTCAGCTGGCATATGGAGAGGCTTTGGGGAGCTGGAAGGAGGAGGGGACACCCCAAAAGTATCTTGCTGGTGCCTGACTCAGGGGTGACTTTGGAAAGCAATAAATGTGCAGGGTGAGGCAGGAGTGGGGTTGAACCAGGCTTGGGAATTGGAGACAGAGGTGGCCTCTCTCCCAGCTACCCCCAGCCTCCTGGCTCCCTGGTTTTCATTCCTGTCCCCCATGACACCCCATATTCCATCCTCTACTCAGCAACCAGAAGGAGCCTTTAAAAACACAAACACCCTCTTCGCTTCATCTGTCCTGTGGTCCCTCTTGCCCTGAAGCTAAAGCCCGGACTTCCCTTGTGATCTGTGGGGCTCCAACAACCCCCAAGCTATCCTCTCCCTCCCCACACTGCCCCCACCCAGCCTCCTTCCCATGCTAGCCTCTTAGCCCCCTGAACTAGCTTCATGTCCTCCACAGATCACCTCTCTCATTTCCAGAACTTTGCACATGCTGATCCTTCTGTGGGATGCTTTTCCCTCCCATTCTCTCCTGGCCTGCTCCCTTAACTTCAGGTCTCAGCTTCAGTAGCACCTCCCCAAGGAACCCCCCCCCACCTTGATGCTGTCCCCCAAGACTGAGTCAGATGACCCCTGCACTGGGCTTCCATGGTTACTGGCTCGGCCACCCTCTAAGCTCTGAATGCCCCACGACGTGACTGTCATTGGGTTCACTCATGCAGCAGGCTCTGAGCTACGTCCTCACCTGCACCATCTCACTGAAATCCCCGCCAGCCCCAGGGTCACTTCCCAGATGGTCACCATTACACAGGTGAAGAAATTGGGGGTTAGAGCTTGTTTGATGGATGAATGAATGAACGAATGAATGAGAGAGACCAGAGGGGTCGCTTTAAAACTTGAATCTGATCAGGTCGCCCCTGTGCCAAACCCTTCCATGGGTCCCCCATGCTCTATTGATAAAGTCCTCATTCTTCCCTGTGGCCCGAAAGACCCCAAATGACCTACTTGTCCCCTCCCTGCCCTCCCCTCCTCCCGCTCTCCCCCTCGCTCCCTCCGCTCCAGCCCCACGGGCCTCCTCACTGCTCCTCCAACTTGCCAGGCCCCATCCTTTGCACAAGCTGTGCCTGCTGCCTGACTCTTTCCCAGGCTCTTGGCTCTTCACTCCCCTCATTGCTAAAACCTCAGCCTAAATGTCACCTCCTCTGAGAAACCTTCCCTGATTGCCCTGCCTGAGCAGACACCCAATTATTCTCTACCCCCATCCATTTCCTTCTTAGCTCCACTCCCCATCTGGTTAAAAAAAAAAAAAAATCCCTGCGTTTGTCAAGGAGTATTTACCTGTCCAGTGCCCATCTCTCCTGCATGAGCTGTGTGGCCTCAGGCAAGCCTCTGCCCCTCTCTGAGCCTCAGTTTGTTTAATCTGTCAAATGGGGGCAGGAGTCACTAGCTTGTTAGCTCACAATTGTCCGTCTTGTTCCCAGTCACGTTTCCTCCTCTCGAGTGCCTAGAACAGCCTGGCATACAGGAGGTGCCCAATATTGAATGGATGAATGAAAGAATGAACCAACTAATGAATCAATTTACATTCACTCATCCTCACAGGACCAGCTTTGGCCCTCCTGTCCAGGCCCCAATCTGGCTGCCCCCCAGAGCTCCCTCTTTCTGGAGATGAAGAATCTCAGGGTACAGACACCCTGGCTTCCCATTGCCATTTGCCCCACATGCTTCCCTGCCCCTGGGATCTTGTCTGCCAGGGGAGACAGATGGGCCACATAGCAGCCCCAGGGTTGACATCACCCCTGTGAAATGCCTATCCCAACCCTCCCCACATTTTCTCCTCCCTAGCACCCCACCCCACCCCCAATCGATCAGCCAGCTGCCCCCTGGCTTTTGAGTTTTAAAGGTTGCAGCTCTGGACAGGGCTGGAGAAGGGTGAGATGTTGCAGTTTCCAAATTTCCCAGGAGGGCTGACATTAATTGAGCACATACTGTGTACCAGGCCCTATTCAAAATGCTTTGCAATAGTTTCCACATTTAATTCTCCCACCATCCTATGAGGTAAGAAGTATTATCAGCCCATTTTATAGATAAGGAAACTGAGACACTGGGAGATGAAGTGATTTTCCCAAGGCCACAGAGCCAGTGAGGGTGTTCATTGCAGTGTTACCTGCAATAGCCAACAAGAAAATGGCAAAAACCTAAATGTCCATCCATGGGGGGTGCATTAAAATAGTCTGGTTTGAGATCTGAAAGAATTGAAAAAATCAGGTGTTCGAGTCACAACTTGTCCGAAGAGGATGCTATCACCCAAATGTTCGTAGCAGCACTATTCACAATAGTCAAAAGGTGGAAAAACCCCAATAAATGGCCATTGATGGATGAATGAATAAATAAAATGTGGTCCATCCATACAATGGAATATTATTCAGCCAGCAAAAGGAATGAAGTTCTGATACACGCTACAACTTGGATGAACCCTGAAGACATCCTGCTGAGTGAAAGCATCCAGACACTAAAGCCACTTCTTGTAGGATTCCACTTACCTGAAATGTCTGAACAGGGGACTCTAGAAACAGAAAGTAGATCGATGGCTGCCAGAGGCCAGGACAGGAGGGACTGGAGAGTGACCGCTTAGTGTGTATGGGATTTCTTTTGGGGGATGATGAAAAACTTCTGAAATTAGATAATGCTGACAGTTGCACAACCCTGTGAATGCACTGAAAGCCACAGTATTTTACACTTTAAAATGGTTAAAACAGTAAATTATATGTTACATGTATTTGACCGAAAAATTTTAAAGTCCTGTTAATTCCCTCAGTGGAGTACTATGCAGCTGTGGAAAAGGTGAAGAATCGCTATGTGCCAATAAGAAGGTTTATTGTTAAGTGGAAATAAGGAAGGGGCAGGACAGCGTGTGATGAGTACAGTATGCACCCATGTGTGTGAATAAAAGAGGGTGAGAAAACACACCCACAGGTGCATCTGTGTGTACATATGTGTGTGCATACGCCTCCGAGAGGGGTATTGGGTGACTAAAGCCAGGGCAAGGAGGATGATTTTTTTTTACTTATAAAAAAGACAAAGTCCCTGAACTTTTTTATACCTAGAAAGGGAGAAAAGCATGATGGTTAAAAGTTCATACCCCAGTTCTACCTTTGACCAGCTGTGTGACCTTGGGTAAGTCACATAAGCTCTGTGCCTTGGTGAACTCATCTACAAAACTGAGCTGTTGACACCCACCCCACAGGGCTATTGGGATGGGGATGTAACAAATTAACACCAATAAGGTGCAGAAAATAGGGCTTGGCGTAAGTCAGGCGCCATCTAAGCATTATTCATCACTTGTATATACTATTTCAGCTTTACCTATTCAAACAAATAAATCCCTAAGACTAAATTTTTTGAGTGTTAAATGAATGGCGCGTGGAGAGTGCTTAGCGCCTGGCACCAAGCCCAGAGCTGGACTCTGCAATCTTGGAGCTGGTGAGCTCACCCTCTCTCCTCCCTGCTCCCTTCCCTGGCCCCCCGGGGACCCAGTCTCAGAGCAAGTGACGCAACCTGGGGAAACTGAGTCCCTCTCGCCACAGGTCCTCCTGCAATATCTCACCCACACAGGGCCCCCTCGTGGCATTCCTTCCTCAGGGGAGGGTCAAGGGTGGGAAGCGGCTCCTGTTCACCTTAATTAGCATCTCAGAGGAGCCGGTTGCCATGACGACGGGAGGAAGTCTCAGGCTGGGAGTGGAGCCTGCTCAGGGTGCCCCAGCGGAGACCCCGTCCCCCCCAGTCCCCAATGGCTGGCCTGGCCAGCCCTCTCAGTTCAGCAGCTAAGAGCACAGCCTCTGGATTGAAGCTGATCTGACCTGCATTCTCACCCAGAGGTGTGACTCTTTTCCACATCTGTCAAATGGGACTAATACAAAATCTCCTTCCTCGGGCTGTTGGGAAAATTTAATGGGATGCAAAATGCCTAGTTTTGGGTCAGGAGGTCTATTGTTGTTGTTATTATTATTTCATTTGGAGACAACTGTGATATTTATAATATCCCACTTGAAAAAAAATACTAAAGCCTCCAAACCATTTCCATGTATAGAGAATTGCCTGAAGAGCACATATCACCATATTGGCTGTGGTTGCAACTGGAGGCTGGCAATATAAATAGTAAGACTAGCTGATACTTACGAAGAATTGTGTGCTCAGGGCTTTCCATTCAGGACTCATTTAATCCTCCCAAAGACCCTGAGGTGGGGACGGTATGTGTAACACCATGGCACAGATAAGGAAACTGAGACCAAGAGAGGGGACAAGGTTTGCCTGCAGATTTGAACCCAAGGGCCCAGCTCCAGGATGCTTGGGTCCACCACAACTCTTATCTGTTCTTGTTTTTTCTTGGCTGATGCTAAGGGGTTTCTTGATAAAGGGAGTGGGGGACATCAGGGAGCAGATTTTGGGGGCAGGGAAGAGGAATGGCTTCTTCAGACTTGCTCCAGATAAGGCCCCTAAGGGACTTTTTTCATCAGATGTATCTGCTGTGGGCTCCAAGACTGGTTTGTTCAACCAACTCAAGTTAGCACTGATGGAACACAAGGACTTGTGTTGGCAGTGGGGCCGGGGGTGGGGGGGTGGAGACCAAGGAGGCAAACCTGGGCACTAACTTGAGGATGTTGGAGAAAATGACCTGAGATGGTGGGAAGATGTGGCAGTGCAAGGCCTGGGGATAGAGCAGACCATAGGGTCCAGATTGTGCAGACATTGAAGGGATGGGTAAAAATCAATGGATGAGTAGATTGGTGGATGGATGGATGGATGGATGGATGGATGGGTGGGTGGAAGGATGAGTGGATGGATGGATGGATGATGGATGGATGGATGGGTGGGTGGATGGATAAGTGGAAGAATGGATGGATGATGGACGAGTGGAGGGATGGATGGGTGAATGGGTGAAAGGATGAGCGGATGGATGGATGGGGGGTGAGTGGATGAATGGATGGATGGGTACATGGTAAGTGGATGGATAGTTGATGGATGAATGGATGGATGGATGAGTGGATGGATCATGGATGGATGGATGATGAATGGATGGACTGATGGATGGGTGAGTGGATGGATAGATGGATAATGGATGGATGGGTGGGTGGGTGGATGTATGGATAGATGGATTGGTGGATGGATGGGTGGGTGGAAGGATGAGTGGATGGATGGATGGATGAGTGGGTGGGTGGGTGGGTGAGTGGATGGATGGATGGGTGAATGGGTGAAAGGATGAGCGGATGGATGGATGGGGGGTGAGTGGATGAATGGATGGATGGGTACATGGTAAGTGGATGGATAGTTGATGGATGAATGGATGGATGGATGAGTGGATGGATCATGGATGGATGGATGATGAATGGATGGACTGATGGATGGGTGAGTGGATGGATAGATGGATAATGGATGGATGGGTGGGTGGGTGGATGTATGGATAGATGGATTGGTGGATGGATGGGTGGGTGGAAGGATGAGTGGATGGATGGATGGATGAGTGGGTGGGTGGGTGGGTGAGTGGATGGATGGATGGATGAGTGGGTGGGTGGGTAAGTTGATGGATGGATTGATGGATGGATGGATGGATGGATGGATGGATGGATGGATGAATTTGATTGATGGTTGGTGGGTGGATGGGTGGGTGGGTGGATGAAAGGAAACAAGGAAGGAAGCATGGAAGGATGGATTAGAGGTAGCTGAATAAATATGAATGGATGGATAACTGGAAGAAATAAAGCATAGATGGATGAGTGCATGGGTGGGTAGATGGGTGGGTAGGAGGATGCACAGATGGCACTCCTAAGGTTAATTTCAAGAGTCCAGTGATGCCAGCTCTGTCTTGCCAAGCACAGTATGTGCTGAGCACATGGCCTCACCAAATCCTCAGACTAACATTGGGGTGGGGCCCACTGATACTTTCACTCAAGAGTTGGGGTAGCTGAGGCTCAGAGAATGAAGGTCTTTCCTTAAAATCTCACTGGTGGGCCACCCTCTCCCCTGTCCTGAGGCTGCCCTTGTCACCAGTGACCTCCAGGACACCAGATCCAGCAGTCACATCTTAGTCCTCATCCTCCTTGAATTCTCAGCAGCATCTGACACACCATCTTCACGCAGTGCCCCCAGCACCCCGCACTCACCTGGCTTCCCTCCACCTCCCTGGCGGCCCCTTCCCCCTTCCTCAACATCTCTGCCAGCTCCTTCTCTCCTCCTCTGCTCAATTTCTAAACACAGGCGAGCCCCTGGCATCTTCTCCCTCCCCACACTCTTATGCATCACCATGGATCTAAAATGCATTTCTACCTCCTTGACACCAGGTTGATGTCTTCAGAAGGCTTCTCTGCCCCGAGCCCCAGACCCCTAATATCCACAGGCCCCAGAGAATCTCCAGCTGTTCTCTCAACCTGAACGTGGCCCATGTTTAATCCCCACCCACCCGGTCCTCCCTCACCCCCATCTCAGCTCGAGGGCAGCTCCAACCAGCCAGGTGCTTGGGTCCAGGCCCTCCTTTGTACTCAGCCCTCCAGGGCTCCCACCTCACTGGGGGTGAAAGCCCAAGCCCATCCCTCACCCCTGCAGCCCACCAGGCCCTACATAACCTTCCCATTACTCCCTGCCCTCCTCTCACCCATTCTCCCCCTGGCTGTCTCTGCTCCAGCCACTCTGCCCCCTTTGCAACCTCAGGGCCTTCGCACTTGCTGTTCCCTCTGCCCAGAATGCTGTTCCCGCTGATCTCCCCCAAGGCCCCTCCCTGGACCCTTTTGGACTTTAGTCAAATGTCACCTTCTCCATAAAGCCTCACTGTTTGAAATTAACCTATCCACGTACTTCCCCTCCTCTTTTGCAGCTTTATTTTCCCCCTTAACTCTCACTGCCATCTAATCCACTATATATTTTACTCGCTCCTTTTTTAACGTTCAGTGTCAGCTTTTGAAGGCAGATTTTGTTTTGCCCACCATTTCCTCCCTGCACTTAGAACAGGTTCTGCTGCATGGTTAACATCTGCTGAATGATCAAATACTCAAGGGACATCCCAGCCTACTGATTAAAGCACCTATTATTGCCACTTCCTGCAAGATGTGGCCAGGAAGAGAGGAAATCTAGCTAGAACAAGTGGGTATTCCATGCTGAAAGGACAAAAGAGCCAGTAGGGACTGGAGGTGCCTGGCCTCAGCCCCAAAATGCGGCACCAAGAAGGGGGTCCCCTGGTGAGCTCTAATGGCCCCTGCTCTGAACCACCCACTCGGGGCTTCTGGGGCTGAGCCCCACTTCCCATCCAGTCCACTCTGCCACCATCTCTCTCACCCCTCGAGTTTCTGAGTCTGAGAAAGTTTCTCTCCCAAGGATATTCACCGAGGCCTTTGCACCCAGAGCCAGTAGCACGTGAGCCTGGGGAAAAAAAAAAAAAAAAAAAAAACCTTAAAGGTCAATGTCTATAATTGAATTTTCCTTCGGATAAAAATAGCATCTTTGTAATCGTTTAAATGGTTCTGAGGGAATCAGAGAGAGCGCCAGAACGGTTGGAGGGGCTGTCTGTGAGGGGCTGAGGGATGCTGTGGTCTCCCAGCCAGCGAGTGTAAGTGTGCGGGCACGTGTGTGCACACGTGTGTACAAACACATACATGTGTTTAAGCCTGTGTGTGCAAGTGTGGGTTTGTGCTCATGTGTGTGCGTGTGTACACACCATCCCGGGCCTGCCTCCATGCTTCACGTGGCCATTCCAGACAAGCCACGGTGTGCAAATGAAAAACTACAGGATCTGGTCTCAAGCTGCTGAGCTGCAGCCCCAGACCGTGGGCAAGTCCCTGCCCTGGTGGAGCTGCAGTTTTTTTTCCCCAGTGTAAACTGGTGTGTGGCGGTGATTTTAACTTCAGAGAGCTCGAATTGAGGGCTGACTGTGGGCTCAGCCGGGGGTGGGGCTCGGCAGGGGCGGGGCTAAGAAGGGGGCGGGGCTAAACAGGGGCGGGGACCCAGCAGGGGCAGGGCTCAGTGGGGCGGGGCTAAGCAGGGGCGGAGCTCACTCTGAAGGAATGGCCACTCCCATGGAAGCCCCGCCCCCATGGGTGACACGGGGGGCGGGTTTTGCAAATAAGGTGCATTTCTGCCCTCCCCTCTGAGCCTCAGTTTCCCCTCCGTACACTGAGGGTTCAGACTCGATTCTCTCTCAAATACCTGGGCTCCCCTTTCCGCCCCATTCCCCACTCCCCCCCAACTGGAGAACGCTGTCTTCATCAAAAGGGTGAGTGACAAGCTAGTGAAACCACATGCTTTGCAAATTGCAAAGTCCCAGGCAAATGCTACTCATCCGTGTCCTTTAAAAGTGAAAGGGTGATGATAATTTGAGCCATTGATTGTATATACTTTGGAAGGATTGTATGGTGTGTGGATGTATCTCAGTGAAACTGCATTAAAGGAAAAAATGAAAGGGAACATCGACCCTCTGTAATTATTTTTTTGTGCCTCTTTGGTCAAGACACTTTCCCTCTCTTAAAGTCCCAGCTGTGATGGAGAGAGCTGGATGATTCTAGATGACCTTCTCCTTGAACCTTATGTGACACCCAGACTGCCCACCAGGCTGGAGTGTGACAGGATGACACAACTGGGAGGGTGGCCTCCAAGCTTCTATTTGACTCTGGAAGGACACCTACTCTCCAGCTTGTACTGATAATTTCACTCCCATAATCTCAAGCTCCCAGGACAAATCCTGTTGTATTAACTTGTAGGGTTGAAAAATAAAACACATCTTGCTATGGTTGCTCGTGAATGGGCCCAACATTTATTTGCTGTGTGCAGGCTGTTCTGGTAGTGGCAAGACAGACAAAATGACCTACCCTCAGATTAATGATTAATGGAATTAAATTTATAATGAGAGAAATGAAGCTGATGTCTAGAGAAAATGATGGAACACGTGCTTAATGCCTAGAAAAAGGACTGGAAGGAAATACATCAAAATCATAACAGTGGTTATCTTTGGTGATTGGATGTCTGATAAGCGGTTAATTTGCATGAGAATGATACATCAAAAATCTTAGAACTCTGCCTGCGCTTTGGCATTACCCTGACAAATAATTGTGGCTGTGGACTCAGCCCCAAGGAGCTACTTTCCTGGTCTGTGATGGTGACAGATCAGAGATAACCTAGATGGCCAACTATAGGGGATCAGTTTAGAAAACCAAACCAGTATATGGCCATTAAATAAAGCACAATGTATATAATTGCCCAGAAAAAAAAGAGTAAAAGGAAACACACTTAGATGTTACCACTTTGGGGCTGGGATAATGGCCAAGTTTTTCTTTCTTTCTTTCCCTTTCTTTCTTTCTTTCTTTCTTTCTTTCTTTCTTTCTTTCTTTCTTTCTTTCTTTCTTTCTTCCTTTTTCTTTTTCTTTTTTCTTTTCCTTCCTTCCTTCCTCCTTCCTTCCTTCCTTTCTTCCTTCCTTCCTTCCCTTCTTAGCTTGTTGGGATTTTCCAAATTTTCTGCAGCAAACAGTGTTGCTTTTGAGGTCAGAAGGGGCTGAACAATATCACTAAATGCTTATTCTTAAAGAAAGAAGAACGAAGGATAAGGGAGGCCAAGTTAAAGTTGGGGGGTTGGGTGGGTGGGCAGGAATCTGAGTCTGGGAAGTGGGGATTAGATGGGCAAGGAGTGGAGGGTAAGGAAAGAAGAAACTGGAACTGTCTGGCTTTACACCCAGCTCTGCAACTCACTTGCTGGCTGACGTTGGGCCAGTGATGTTGCCTCTCAGGGCCTCAGTGTCCACTTCTGTGAAATGGAAATAAGAGTGACTTTTCTCTCTGGCTCACGTATTCACTCATTCAAGCACTTGAACCCCCTCCCCCAGGGCTCCCACCTCACAAGGGGTAAAAGCCCAAGTCCCAGCCATGCCCCGTGTCCTGCCTGCCCTCACCAACTCCTGCTCCCCCCCGGCTCCCTCTGCTCCAGCCACACGTGCCCCCAACACACGGGGCATGGTCCTGCCTCAGAGCCTTTGCACTGGCTGTTCCATCTGCCAAGAATGCTTTTCCCACTTGACCCACTTGGCTCACACTCTCCCCTCTTCAAATCTTTTCTGCAAACATCACCTCCTCAGAGAAGCCCTCCCTGACCACTCCACTGCTCTCTACTCTCACACTGTGCTTTCTTTGTCTTCTCAGCCCTTTTGCAATCACTGAAAGGTTGAACCAGTGACTGTCTACTTCCTGTGCCCCACCTGATTGTTACCAACTTGTGGGCAGTGATTTTGTCTGTCTTATTCACGGCCATAATCCCCAAGGCCTAGAACCCAGCCTGGCACATGTAGATGCTCAATAAATGAATGAATGAATGAATGAATGAATGAATGAATGAATAATGAATTCTGCAAGGTGGGAGGCTATTCAATGTCCCTCTTACAGACAAGAAAAGGCAGTGGTTGGAGAGAGATCCTCACCCACTCCAAGTCCAACAGCAGACAGTGGCAAAGGCAGGATTCAAACTGGGCTGGTCAGTTTCCCCAGTTCTGCCCTGTCCCCCCAACAACGTCCCAGGCCTGGGGGTTGGAGGCAAGCTGGGGGGGTCTACGGAGCTGCTGCCAAAGATCATTCTCCAACCTCCTGGCAATCGATTCACCAGAGGCTGCTCCGTAGGGAGCTTTTCCCGACTCAGCTGGAACGCACAGTGCTGGCTGTGGTGTGGGGGGATCGATGGACCCCCCCAACCCAGACACACACACCTCAGGCTTCACTGGCCTCGCTCGAGTGGGTGCACATGGCAGTGTCTGTGAGTGGGGGCACGTCCACTCTGCCAAGAGAAGGGGAAAAAAAAAATCACTGTGGTTGAGGAAATGGGCAATCGAACTCAGACCAGATCTCACTTTGCACTGACCCAATTGGGGAAAAAAAAAAAAAAGTTGGAATCAAATATTGAGGAGGGTGGGGGGAAGAGGACGCCTAGATGGCTGGTGGGCGCTTGAAGCGCTGGGCTGCTTGGCCATGTCAGGGAAAATTGCAACATAGAGATTCCAGCCCCAGAGAAACACGTGCTGGGAGCCAAGCACCTGGTGGTAGAGTAGCTCCAGCTACTTCACAGCAGCCAACATCGTGTGTGCATAAAGAGCGGAGTTCCAGAATGTGCCCTGTGGAGCTGTCTGTGATGAGTGTCCATCAAGGGGGGACGTGGTAGATAAACCAGGAATCATGGCTCGGATGGAAAATTGCACAGCAGTTAAAACAGAAAGAGGTCAGCTTCTTTTTTTTTCCCGGGCTACTCAGGGTGGTGTCCGTCCATACCACGTTGTCCTGAGCTGAAAGGGAAACTTTCAGTGTCCGGAATGCTTGAAGTCCTGCAAATGAAGGAAGAGGCTGTCTTCAAATTCCTTGCAGCAGGAACCCACTTTGCTGACCCCATCCTTGACTTTCCAAGGGTTCAGAACATCTACAAAAGGAAAAGTGATAATTCTGCATGGTAGATCTGAAGGGGACCTGGGAGAAACTTCTGCTGGTGGCTGGGGCCATTGTCGCCTCGGAAAGCCCAGCTGATGCCAGTGCCACACACCCCCTAGAAGCACCTGCGGGGGGCTGTGCTGAAGTTGTCTGCAGTGGAGTAGCTGGAGCTACTCCTACAGCCAGGAGATTCCCTCCCGGAAATGCCACTAAGTAGATCCAGGCAGCCACGTTGGCTGGTGGTGGCTGAGCTCCGGCCTCTCATGGAGGCAGCGTATGTCCACCTGCTGGTCACTGCTCTGTGTGACGGGTTCTCCTCGGTCCCGTGCAATGATGGGGGAGTGCAGACAGTGGGCCTGGTGGGCTGGGTGCTGGTCCCGGGGGTCCCATGAGGGGGGCATCTCCCAAGAGCATCCACGGGGCGTTTGAGCCTCATCTCTACTTTTGCAGACACCCTGCAGAGATTCAAAAGGAAGAGCTGGCTGCAGCTGAGCGGGCTGTGGCCAAGGAGCAATTTTGGGGTGAATGGACTGCCCTAGCTCCTGAGTTTACTGCTGCTCAGCTCGAGGTTGTAGACTGGTCTGAGGGCAGGCGGGAGCCTCCGGGCACCCTCAGCAGCTCCTGGAGGTCGGTGGGCTCTGCCTGCCGCTGGGGACGGGGCTGCTGCTCAGGACATGGAAGGGGCAGGAGCCACTACCTGATGGCCTTACCCTGTTCTCCCACAGGCTCCAAAACAAAGTGGAAGTGAGGCTGATGGAAAATTAACATCAATGTCTGATAAAAAAAGGAAGGGAGGGAGGGAGGAAGAAAGAGAGAGAGAAAGAAAGAGAGAGAGGAAAGAAGGAGGGAAGGAGGCAGGCAGGCTTTGGACAGAGGAAGAAAGAAAGGGAGAGAAAGAAAGGAAGGAAGGAAGGAAGGGAGGGAGAGAAAAAGAGCTCAGCCCTGTGTCCTAACCTACAAGGTCTCTAGGACAGAGGTTATTTTGTCTTGTGGGTGGGGCACTATCTCTCCTGGTAAAACTAGCTCTTGTAGCGAGCGCCAACTACGTGTTGGGCACCACGCCAAGCATGTCATCCAGAAGATCTCATTAGATGCTCCCATTTTACAGAAGGGGAAATGAAAGCACAGAGAGGTTAAGCAACTGGCCCAAGGTCACACTGCCAGCATGTGGCGGAACTGGGGATCAAACATGGGTTCTTGGGTGACCGTGTTTAGCCTCTAACCCTCCCTGCTCCCATTTGTTCATTTATTCATTCAACAAACATCGACAGCCACTGTGGGCTCAACCCTGGTGTAGGTGTCTGAGAGCAGAAACCAGGAGGGACAATATTCCCCACCCTCCCGGAGCTGATGGAAGCTGGAGAGATACAGAGAATGTGAAAGTAAACAAACATGGTCATTTCAAATGATAAGCGATAGAATTGAAACAGGGTGACATGGGAAAAAGTGATTGGGGGGTTTGCAAATGTAGCTGGGGTGGTCAGGGAGGGCCTCTCCGAGGAAGCAACGTTTGAGCTGAGGCCTGAGGGATGAGAAGGAATTGGCCTTGGGGACATGGGGAGGAAGGGTGTCCCAAGCAGAGGGAACAGAGCATGAAAAGGCCCTGAGGCAGGATGGGGCCTGGGATGTTGGAGGAACAACAAGGAGGCCCGTGGGGCTGGAGCGGAGGGAGCGAGGGGGAGAGCGGGAGGAGGGGAGGGCAGGGAGGGGACGGGGCAGGGCGTGCAGGGCCTGGTGGGCCATGGGGAGGACTTTGGTTTTTTCCCCGAGGAAGGTGGGAGCCATGGAGGGTTGTAGACAGAGGAGGGACGGGCCCTGACTCGGTGCTCCCAGGCACCCTCTGGCTGTGCGGGGAGGACAGACTGGTGGGTGAGGGCTGGAGCTGGGGGACTCCTCAGGCCCCCAGTGGCAACTTACTGAGGGAGACAAAGATAAGGAGCTTGTTTACTGATACTATTCTTATTGATTTTTAAACAAGCACTCATTAGAAAAGACACACTTGGCCCAGCTGGTTCCTTACCACCAAAACAGTTCCTTTAGGAGGCTCTGGACCTACGGGCCACTGGGTGTGAAGAGCTTGTGGTGTGATCCCTTTAAAATTTATTATTATCATTATTATTATTTTATTTATTATTATTTTTTAGCTGTCCTATATAGTGACCAACTTATCCCAGTTTGCCTGGGACTTTCCTGGTTCTAGTACTCAAAGTCCTGAATCCCAGAAAGCAGCTCAGCCCTGTGCAAATGGGTGTGGTTTAAACCTCATAAAAGGCACACACACACACACACACACACACACACACACACACACACTATGAGTGGGGTTTAGGCAGGGACTTAAATGGGGGCAAAAACAGTTTCTATTTCATAAGGTTGTGCGAGGAGTAACTGTGATGATTCGTGCACTGGTATACAGTAGGCACTCAATAAATGCTACTCTTATAGGGCCGGTGAGAGGCCAAAAGCACCTTTTGGGGGAGGGGAGGTGTTTCAAGTTCCTTTCAAAGCATATTAAGCCAAAAGAGACCTCGGACATGCCCGGCCAGGATGAAAGAATGAAGCTCATCCCGAAGTGAGGCTTAAAATGCAGCCCCTCTCTGGCTCCACAACCTTCCATGGCTCCCACTGCCATCTGGATTAAACCCAACACTCCCCACCCTAAGTTCTGGAGGCCCTGCGTGACCTCTTCCACCACTCCTGAATCACCCTCAGCACCCTCGTTCCCACCTCCAGACTTTTGCACACACAATTTTCTCTGTCTGGAATGCCCTTCCTTGCTCAGCTGGTAGAACTGCCCCCCACCGTTTAGACCCAGCAGTTGCCTTTTTCCTCTGGGAGCCCCTCCCACCCTTGAACAACCCTTTCCGAAGCACCTACAGCAGGAGGTAGCAAAACACGGCCTGTCCCTCTCTCTCTAGCTAAGCCCACTCGGCGGGTGAACTCGCTGCCCTCCCCCCTACGTGGGACCTGACTCCCAGGGGTGTAAATCTCCCTGGCAACGTGGGACATGACTCCCGGGGATGAGCCTGGACCTGACATCATGGAATTGAGAACATCTTCTTGACCAAAAGGAGGATGCGAAATGAAATGAAATAAAGCTTCAGTGGCTGAGAGATTCCAAATGGAGTCGAGAGGTCACTCTGGTGGACAATCTTACACACTGTATAGATAACACTTTTTAGGTTTTAATGCATTGGAATAGCTAGAAGTAAATACCTGAAATTATCAAACTGTAACCCAGTAGCCTTGACTCTTGGAGATGATTGTATAACAATGTAGCTTATGAGGGGTGACAATGTGATTGTCAAAACCTTGTGGATCACACTCCCTTTATCCAGTGTATGGATAGATGAGTAGAAAAATGGGAACAAAAATTAAATGAAAAATAGGGGGGATGGAGGGGATGATTTGAGTGTTCTTTTTTACTTGCATTTTTGTTTCTTATTTTTATTCTTTCTGATGTAAGGAAAATGTTCAAAAGTAGATTGGGGTGATGACTGCACAATTACATGATGGTGCTGTGAACAGTTGATTGTACACGATGGATTACTGCATGGTATGTGAATATATCTCAATAAAACCAAATTTTTTAAAAAACATGGCTCATGAGTCAAATCTGGCCTGCTGCCTGTTTTTGTAAATAAAGTTTTATTGGCACACAGTCACAGCCATCCATGTATGTGTTGTCTATAGCTGTTTCCACATTAAAAAGAGTTGAGTAGTCGGGACATAGATCACGTGGCTTGCAAAGCCTAAAACATTTACTATCTGGACCTTTACAGGGAAAGCTTGCCAATCCCCAACTTTGAGGGTGCCCAAGGAGTGAAGGAGGCAGACACAACCCTGTCCTCTCGGGGCTTTCAGTTCAGTGGGGGAGACAGTGATAAACTTAAAAAACCACGGGTTATGGAGTGAGCCTGCTAACTCAGGTGGACACAAAATGTGGCTGTTTTATCTTTATTCTTCTAGTATCAGTTCCTCTGGAGGGTCTACAATCTGAAGTCATGGTCGGGGTCTCTCCCGAGTCTTTTTTGAGACCGGCATGTCTGATCAGCATCTTCACCCTTCATCAGCCCACACGCGTAACCAGCTGCCTCTCCTCCAGGCTTCCTTGGCTCAGAGTGATAAATGTGACTGTATCATAATAACCAGAAACTTCTATGCAGCAAGAGACCAGAAACCAAATTTTGCAAAAGGGACAGACTGTGAGAAGATTGCTGCCTAACAAACATAACAGGCAAAGGATGCAATGCCAGAATATGTAAAGAGCCCTGACAAATCAATAATAAAAAAATAAGCAATAGAAAATCATCAAAGGATAGAAACAGGCAATTCCGAGAAGCAGAAATACAGATTTAAACGACCAGACAACCCATGAAAAGATTCCCAACCTTATAGGAAACTGAAAAATATAAACAACAAGATACATTTTAAAGATGATAGATGGGAAAAAAAATTACGTTGGACCGTAAGTAGTGTTGGAGAGGTTGGAGGACGTGGATTCAACGTGAATGTCAAACGAGCATCTTACATTTTCAGTTCCAAATTGAGCTCCTCAGTAAATGTCACTTGCTGCACAAGCCGAAAGCCTAGAATTTGCCCATGAGTCCTTCCGTTGTCTCTGCAGCCGTTTCATTTCCAAACTCGGACCTCTTCGCCTTGCTCACTGACTACTGCACACGTCCAAGCCTTTACTATCCCACTTAGACCACCACCTGCTCCAGCCCCTGCAGTGCATCGTCCCTACACCATCCCCTGATCCAAACCCCAGACTGACTCCTGGGGTTAGAACAAAGTCCAAATCTCTTGCCACAGGCCACGACGCCTACATGATCTGCCCCCTCACTTCCCTGCCCTCACCTCCCACTCTCCCCCTTTGTCCTCTCCCCTCCAGCCACATGGACCTCCTCACTCTTCTTTGAACATGCCAGGCTCTGTCCTGCATCCACCAGGACACTGGACACCTGCCACCCACCTGTCCCTACCCTCCAACCTGGGGACTCTCTTGCTCTAGCTCTGGATGGAACAACTCCTAATTTTTCAAGCAAGTCACTCTGTGCATTCCCTTGAGTCCTGTCTTTGCCCCTGTCACGGAAGCCAGGCACTGTCATGGGGGAACTGTGGGAAACTCTGCAAGATGGATGAAAACAATAATTACACCAATATTCATAGCAATCCTAAAATAGGCACCATTTTTAACACCTTTCTACCTCTTCCTGGGCACAGTGCTAAGAGCTTTCTGTGTGACATTTTATTGAATCTGGAGAGATCAGGGATTCTCACTGCACCCATTTTACAGATGAGGAGACTGAGGCTCAACCAGGGGAAAGCACCTGCTCCCACAGGCAAAACCAGGACTCAAACCCAGGTCTGTCTGCTCCAAAGCTACGAGGCACCCCACTCAGGAAACCTAATAAGGCTCAAATAAATACACATGGGGTCAATGTCAAGGGCAGGGGCAGGGTGGGGGTATCCCACTGGCCTTCTCTTATCCACAGGGAGTAATTAACTCTGGGTTAGAACCCTTCGGCTTTTCAGTTTTCTATTTCTCATATACACCATCCCATTTTTGCAGACTCTGAGCCGGGTAATTAGTATCTTGTACCATCCTGCACTTGTCAGTCAACACTTCTCTGAAAGCTGCCCCGTTGCTGTTTGCAATAATAAAGCCAGCAGCTGTCATTTTCCGAGGGCTCAATGTACAAGCGTGGCTCACCTGGCCTCTGTTAACCCATTATGGAGGGCCCCATGGACATCCCATTTCACAGATGAGAAGAGTGAGGCTCAGCAAGGGGAGAAATGGCTTGTTCAAGTCCCGCATCTCGGCAGCCCGATTCCCAGTACTGCCAGGCTCTGTGCCTGGCTGCTGGTGGCATTTTGCTTTACTATTTTCCGGGCACCCCATTAGTTGTCTGAACCAAGCGATTAGCACGTTCTTTATATATTGCCCAATGTCTAATTGTCCAGACCGTGGAGCTGGTGACTCAGAACCTCCCTTCCTAATTGTCTTCCCTGCATAATTAGCGCCTCGTTATATACGGCTCTGTGGTTGCCTGTGCGGCTGTAGAGTACCAGCCTTGCCTCTAAATGTCTGGGCTCTGTAATTAATGCCTTGTAACAGGGCGTCCTCTTGGCTCTGTGCAGTTAGAGCCACCTTCGTTCCTGGGGAAGGCACAGGCAGTGCCTGGAGGAGGGACACAACCCCTGCCTTCAGGTAGGTCATTGTCTAGTTGAGGAGATGACAGGCAAGCATGAGATTTGCGTTGGGCTCATGAGAGCCACAAATCATGGCTGTACACTGAGACACAGAACCAGAGTGCTGGGGGAGGGGCAATGGAGTCTGGGTATTGCAGGATGCATAGGAGTTCATGAGGTGGAAGGATATTCCTAGCAAAGGGAACAGCATGGACAAAGGTTCAGATGTTGGAAAGAGCAGGGCATTTGGCGGGGCAGGGTAAAAATTAGTGACACAGTCTGGCTGGAGTGTAGAATTGAAGTGGGCAAAAAATTGGGGAGAAAAAAAAAACAGAGAAGTTAATGAGGGCAGATGATGAAAGTACAGAGGGGCAGCCTGAGGGGCTTAGATTTTATCATCTGTATGATGGGAAGCCCTGAGAGGGTTTGAGCTAGATAAAGAGTCAATCAATTATTTTAAATGTGTTATTTTAAATACTGTTTTCAAAATAATATTATTGAAAAATGATTTAAATTAAATATTTCTTACAAGAACTAATTTCTCTAGTTGCTATAAGGGGAGCAAATTGGAGGGGCTGTGAAGAATGGAGGGTGGGAGACTGGAGAGGAGGGCATTCCTGTCTTCCAAAGATGAGACTAAGGGGAATTGAATGGGTCAGGGGCAGTGGGGATGGAAAAGAGAGGATACATGTGAGAGATATTTAGGGGAAAGGATGGGCAGGATGTGGGGGTGCAGGCAAGTAATGGAAGAGGAGATGGTTTGTGGTGGAGGGTGGGGTGGGTGATGGAACCATTCCTGAGAAGGGGGCATAAGGAGGTTTGTAAGGAAGATTCTAAGTCCCACTTGTGTCCCCTCTAATGGGGGAGATATTGGCTATCCAGGTCTGGAGGACAGAAACAAGCACAGGGCTGGGGATGCGGTCTTGGGAGCCATGTCTGAAGCTGCAGAGATGAGGGGCGTCACCAAGAGGAAAAGAGCAGGTGCCCTTGAGCAAGAAACTTATATGTGTTGTGATAAACTGCTGATATTCGACAGTGGTTTGTTACGCGGCACTATTGCAGCACTAGCTGACTGCTACAAGTCTCCCGGCACAGACTGTGAGCTCTCTGAGGTCAGGTGCCTTCTGATAGAGCTGGCAACTGAGGCCAGAGATGTGCCCGACTCTTTCCATCCCATCCAGACCAATTTCCTCGGCACATCTCGGAAATCTCCAGTTAGGCAGGAATCTGGCTTCCTACGGCAGCTCTCTGTATTAAGAAACTCAAGGGGCTCCAATAGGTTCTGTGGTAAATTGCCCATGAAAGTACCAGGGAAAACCTAGCTTGGGGGGAGAAGATCTGTGATAATATATCTACAGGAAAAAAAAAAAAAAAAGATTTGGGAGCTCAGCAGTGGAATGTTCTATAAGAACCTCTTAAAAGCAAACACAAGAGACACAAGCAATTTTTAAAATGACAGACAATACAATGGAAGATAATATATTTAAAACCCATATCAGTTGTTAACAGACCATAAAAATACAGCTACATTAATCTGAGCTGTCTGTCATGGACTTTCGGAGCAGCTGTGTGGTTTTATAGTTTTGCTCCTGGAGGTTTCCTTGACACTTTCACAAATACATCTCAATTTATTTGGATAGGACAATAGAAACATTGCTCTTTTTTTCTTCCTTTCTCTCTTCTCCTTCTTCTTTCACCCCTAAATAGCTAGGAGACCTCATGGAGCTGGTCATGCATGTCTTTTTTTTCACTTACAAAAAAGTTACCGTTGAGTTTGGAAGTCCCCGAGTCTCAGGGCTGTGGGGAAACACCAGGTTGGAGCCTGTAATCGCTGTGTGTCTCCAGGCAAGTCCCTTACCCTCTCTGAGCTCTGCCTAAATCTATATCCTTGTATAGGATCCCCCTGCTCACCTCCCTGCCCTCCCCTCCTCTTGCTATCCCCTTCCCTCAATCCACCCCAGCCCCATGGGCCTCCTTGCTGTTTCCCCAACACTCCAGGCATGGTCCTGCCTCAGGGCCTTTGCACCTGCTGGTCCCCCATGCCTGGAACACCCCCCCCCATTATTCCCATGGCTGGCTTTTCTTCCTGTTTCAAGTCTCAGTTCAAATGCCACCCCCTCAGAGAAGCCCTCCCTGACCACCCCCTGCTAAAGACACCTCCCTGGTCCTTCCTTTCACAGCACAGCAATGTTATCAACGTTTGGTTTCCTTCCCTATTTTCACTATTTAAAAATATTTTGTTTATCTGTTTATTTGCTAACTTATTGTCTCTCTGTCCCACTAGACAGGGCTCCACGAGGACAGGGACTTTTTGGGTCTGCCCTGTTCCCTGCTGTCTCCCTGGTGCCTGGAGCAAGGCCTGGCATGCAGTAGGTGCTTAATAAATACTTGTCGAGGGAATGAATAAAAGGGGGCACAAGCAGGATGCTCCTGGAAGGAAGACGAGTTGGGGATAACGCTTGCAGGTAGGAGTTTGTCATCGTATGTTCTGAGTCATGGGCATCCAGTGTGGGGTGCCCCAGCCTTCCCCCTTGCTGATTGGGGAGGCTCTGGCCTGGCGATTCAAGGGGTGCAGACCCATCTCCAGCACCGTGCCAGCCGGTGATAGCTTAAGTCCCAACCCCCTTCTCTCCCCCCATCCAAGGCATCTCAGAGTAACCGCCGCTGTGACAGCCCAAACCTCCCCCATGACGGGGAAGGCCTGGCACAGATGTCCCTGGGATAGAACATCTGGGCCACATGTTGCTGGCAGCTGGCGGGAATCAGGGAGCTGCAGAGCGAGGGGACATCTCCTGGAAGCTGGGTGGCCCCAAGTTGCTTCCCGTCCCACCATCTGTCTGTGCTCAGAGCTTTCCTGATGATTTCTCTGGGTCAGGGATGAAAAGGTCCAAATCCCGGCTTTTACCCCCAGTTCCCCATTCCGCCCCCATCACAGTCTTCCATCAGCGAGACTCGGGCTTGGTCTCCAAAATATACCCTGCCCCAGGGCCTTTGAACCGGCTGTGCCCTCTCCCACACTCCCCTCTCTTTTTTGGCAAATCCCTGCTCATCCTCTAAGCTGCAGTTCCGATGATGTTCCCTCTTTCCGGAATGGCTGGGAGCCTTGAAGTTGGGTTTGCGTGGCAGGCACACTTCTTAGACTTAGCTGGTCACTTTCTTTGAGGTGGCTTTGGGGTCCCTGGTGGAGATTTTAGAGGGAGTCGAAAGTCCCCCAAACCACCAAACCACCCCTTGGCAGTGCCCGGCTCTGCCTCTGGCTACCCAGGGTCCCATCACCCTCCTGGCACTTCTGTCTCAACCCCAGGCCCTGCCCTTCTGCCGGTTAATCCTGATGTTACCTCAGTCGCATTATCCATCGCAGAGGAGAACCTCGTGGCTCAAGTGATCGACCCTGGAGTCAGACATTCTGCTTTCAAATCTCAGCAGCCCTGTTATTTATGTCCATTCTGTGTGAACTTGGGGAAGGCAAGCAGTTTCTGGGCCCCGCCATGACCATGGTGCCTGGAATAATGCGTGGGAAATACTTGCCTCTTTCAGGAAGCCCTCCCGGATTGCTCTGTCCCCAAACCTGCAGGGCCTCTGCTTTGCCCACGGAGGCCCCACCTTTCCCCACTATATTGGCACATGCAGGGCACAATTTTCAACTCAGAAAGGCTACCCTGAGCAGGCGACAGGTGTTTCTGGGCCTCAGTTTCCCCATATCCACTCCGGGGATAGTAGTACTTACCTTCTAACCTTGTTTCACAGATTAGATGAGTTCATACGCATTTATACTTGAAACAGTGTCTCCCCATTGAAATTGCTGAACAAGTGCTTATGGCTGTTATTGTGGTTGTTTTTCAATCCTCCTGTGCTCGGTCTCAGTTGTGCTATCCCCTGCTCGGGGTGCAAGGCCCGTGTCCTGGCTCCCAGCCCCTGCTCTGTGGCAGCCGCCACAGCTGAGAAAGGAAGATTCCAGTTCTCATATGGGAGGGGCTGGGGGCTGCACACGGTGGGGAGGGGCTGCCTGGCAGCTCCTCTCCAGGGACCCCTGCTTTTGCAGAGCAAGCCCGGTGCATTTGCTGAGGACAAGAGGTTTTGTTCAGAATTTGGGGGAGTTTAGGGGGGCTTAAATGTCTCCCCCAAGCCAACCCAACCTGTGGATCAGAGTCAGTCCATTCCATCCCGGTAACTTCCGAGATTCTCAGCATCCCCAGAAAAGAATGAATCAAAACAAAACAGAACAAAAAATCAACACGCCACCATTGTGTGCCTGGGGCCCTTGAAGAAAACCCAGCCTGGGCCCCTAGAAGTGACCCTGGGGGTGACCTTTGCCTGTAGCCTTGCCCAGCCAATGAGGAAGCCCGCTGCGGGTGCCTGGAAACCGTTTCCATGACACCCGAGAGCTTTAGTTCCTGGAAGGGCTGGTCCAAGGGTGAGGGGCTGGAGAGGAAAGGGGGGGGGGGGGAATCGCTTGCTCGGTAACCATGGCAACGCCAGCAGCTGCGGGAGGCAGGCCCAGCTGGCACGGAGGCACCTGCCCCCCGGATCCCAGCGCCGCTGCCGCCCCCACCCCCAGACCCTCATCCTGGAGCAGATGGAGAGACGGAGGCCCTGGGACATCTGTCATCCCCTCTGAGTTGCCCTTCCAAGATGAAAATTGTTCCCCACGTGTGCCAACGTTGGGGGGTGGGGGGACAGGGGTAAAGATGGGGAAAAGATGGCAAAGCAGAGGTCCTGCAGGTTTGCGGACAGAGCCATCTGGGAGGGCTTCCTGAAAGAGGTGAGTGTTTCCCAAGCTTCATCAGCAGGCACCAGGGCCGTGGTTGTTGCCACCTCGGTGCCCCGCCAGTTCCACGATTTATTTAATATTTGCCTTCCACTGACCCGTGTCTTCTCAAGTAAGTGTAGTTAAAAACAGAAGCTCTGTTTGCCTCCTGGAAATGGAAAGCCAGTTGCACCTGCCACAAATAGAAGGTGGGCGGCAAAACGCACATGTGGGAAACAAAACGTGGTTATTCCGTCCCAGCCAGGAGTCACTGCCAGCTCCCTCAGAAGGGAGAGCAGAAAGGATTAGAAAGGAGTTAAAAGCCCCCCGAGCACCAGTGGGGGCCCCTCCTTTGCCCGATCAGGAGGAATGAAAGAGGATTTGAAAGGGACTCACTCTTCTCATCACTTATCCAGGCACCACCCAGAATCACTTCGGGTCTCTTCATGTCAGGATTGAGGATTTGGTTGAGTGGAGGACCACCAGCATTCTAGCAGGGAGCACAGCCTGTGCAAAGGCGCAGATGGTGGACGGAAGAGGAGATCGTGGGAGATTTTCTCCCCAAGCCAGAGAGAACGGTGCCTTCTGAACTGGCTGATGGTTTGCAACAGGAGAAGAAAAAGCAAGTGGACTATATGCAAACCCAGTGGGGTCCTGAGGCCAGAAGATGCCCTTGGGCAGAAGGGCACAGGTGCTGGAAGCTGGAAGCATTGAAGCACAAAGGCAGGGACTGAGGAGGCAGCCAAGGCCCAGATGCATTCCCAAAGTCACCCAGCAGAGCTAGGATTAGAACCCAGGTCTCGCTAATGTCAAGTCTCGTTCTGTTTCCAATTCACCAGTAGCCGAATCTGCTGGAAACAAAGGGTTCTGGGATCAGAGAAGTTTGGGTAGGTCCCTCCTCCCTTCCCCTCTTACAGGTCCACTTTCATATATTAAAGGCTCTGACAAGTCCTGCAGAACAGACAACTATTGGATCCACAGCACAGTTTCTTGGGCATTATTTTGGAAGCATCACCGCATACATCTAAGGCTTGTGTTAGAAAGCTGTGACATAAGAGAGATAGACAAGGGCTAACAAAACAGACAAAAAATTAAAATCAACAGTAATTATTATTTCTCCAAAAGGACATTTATTGGCTTATGCAACCGAAAAGCATGGAGTTCCGCTTACAGGCATGGCTGGATCAAGGAGCTGAAATGACAACATTGATGCTTTTTTTTTTAGCACCTTGATGGATGTATAGTTGATATACAATAAACATACAAAAGTGTACAATTTGATAAGTTATGGCATGTGTACACACCCATGAAACCATAACCACAGACAAGATAATGAACATATCCATCATCCCCCAAACTTCCCTCGTGATCCTTTGTAATGATTTCCTCTCACCCTCCCCGTTCCCAGGCAACCACCCATCTTCCTTCTATCACTATAGATTAGTTTGCACCGTCTAGAATTCTATATAAATGGAATCATACATTATACGCTATTTGTTTTTTGCCTGGCTTCTTTCACTCAGCATAATTTTTCGAGATGAATCCCCATTGTTGCGAGTTATCAATAGTTCATTGATAATGAGTAGTGTTCTGTTATATGCATGGACCACTGTTTGTTTATTCATTCACCTGTTGATGGACATTTGGATTGTTTCCAGTTTGGGGCTGTTATAAATAAAACTGCTAAGAAATAAATGAGCATTTGTTTACCAGTCTTCACACAGACATCTGTTTTTGTGTTTCTTTGGTAAACATCCTGGAGTGGAATAGCTGGATCATATGGTAGGTGTTTTAAGAAACTATTTTTAAGTTTTTTTTTAAGAAATTGCCAAAGTGTTTTCCAGAGTGGTTGTGCCACCTGACATTCCCATCAGCCACGTTCCAGTTGGCCAACATCCTTGTCAACACTTGGTATGGTCAGTCTGCAATTTTAGCTAAGATAATAGGGGTGTTGGGATTCCCTAGTGGTTTTACTTTGCATCCCCCCAATGTTGATTTGTTGATCATCTTTCTGTGTGCTTATTGGCCTTCCATATATCTTGCTTGATGAAAAGTCTGCTCAAATGATTTGCCCATTTTTTTAAAAGCTGGGTTTTTTTGGTTTTCTGATTATTGAGGGTTTTAAAAACAGCTTTAATGGGATATAGTTTACATACCATAAAAGCTCACCTGTTTAAATGATACAATTCAATGGTTTTTAGTATATTTGCAGATTTGTGCAACCATCACCACAATCTAATTTTAGAACATTTTTGTCACCCCCCCAAATAAACCCTAAACCCACTAACACCCTCTCCCTTCCCCACCGAGCCCCTGGTAAACACTAATCTTTCTGATCTATAGAGTTCCCTGTTCTAGACATTTCATATAAATGGAATCACACCATAAGTGGCCTTTTGTTTCTGGTTTCTTTTACTCAACCTATTATTTTCAAGGTTCATCCAGGTTGTTGTGGGTATCAGAATTTCGTTCCTTTTCATGGCTGAATAATATTCCATTGTCTGAATGGACCACATTTTGTTTCTCCATCCATTAGTTGATGGATCTGGGTTGCTTCCAATTTGGGGCTATTAAAAATAATGCTGCTATCTGTAGCTTATGAGGGGTGACAATGTGATTGGGAAAGCCATATGGACCACACTCCCCTTTGTCTAGTTTATGGATGGATGAGTAGAAAAATGGGGGAAGGAAACAAACAAACAAACAAACAAACAAACAAAGGCACCCAGTATTCTTTTTTACTTTAATTGCTCTTTTTCACTTTAATTATTATTTTTGTTATTTTGTGTGTGTGGTAATGAAGGTGTCAGGGATTGATTTTGGTGATGAATGCAAAACTATGTAATGGTACTGGGAACAATCGAATGTACGCTTTGTTTTGTATGACTGCGTGGTATGTGAATATATCTCAATAAAATGGATAAAAAGAAATAATTCTGCTACAAACATTCACATCTACGTTTTTCCATGGATTTAAGTTTTCATTTCTCTTGGGTAGATTCTAAGGTGTGGCACTGCTGAGTCAGATGGTAAATTTATATTTCACACATTAAGAAACTGCCAAATTGTTTTCCACAGCGATCACACCATTTTGCATTTCCACCAGGCAGGCATGAGGTTTCCAATTTCTCCACAGCCTCGCTAGCATCTGTTATTATCAGTCTTTTTGATTATAGCTATCCTAATGTGTGTGGAGTGGTATCTCGTTGTGGTTTTGATTTGCATTTCCCTGATGACTAAGGCTGGTGAGCATCATTTTGTGTGCTTAGATAGCTTTCCCATATCTTCTTTGGAGAAATATCTATTCAAGCACTTTGATCATTTTTAAGTTGGGTTTTTTTTTTTTGCCTTTTTATTATTGAGAGGTTCTTTATATATACTAGATATAAGTCCTCTCTCAGATATGCAATTTGCAAACATTTTCTCCCAGTCTGTGACTTGTCTTTTCATTCTTTTGACAGTCTCTTTTGAAGAACAGGAGTTTTAAATGTTGAAAAGTGCAACTTTATCAATTTTTCTTTCATGGGGTCTCTTTTTGGTGTCATATCTAAGAAATCTTTGCTTAACTAAGGTCACAAAGATTTTCTCCTGATTTCTTTAGACGTTTTTTAGATAAGGTTTTACATTTAAGTCGATGATCCATTTTGAATAAATTTTTGTACATGGTATGAAGATGGGATCAACGTTCATTTAAAAATATATATGAATATGTGGAAATTTTAAACCAATCTGAGCTTCACCTCTAAGGAGTTCTCTATCCAGGGGAGACGAGAGGAGCAGGGGGCCCCAGACTTGGCTGGGCTTTTAAGGCAAGAACAAAATTACTCAACACATGAAGAAATCCTGGCGATATGATGCAGACTTCTCAGCTATGAAACCTGGTGCCTCAGTCAGGATTTGCTTTTAGTTGTAGGCAACAGAACTTAAACAGAGTTGAGAGAAAGAAAGAGAAAGAAAAGAAAGAAAGAAAAAAAGAAAGAGAAAGAAAGAAAGATAGAAAGAAAGTTGCTTCAGCAACTGCAACACCTAGGATATCCAGCTTCAGGTATAGCTGGATCCAGGAGCTGAACCAATATTATTGGAAGTCTGTCTATTTCAGTTTCTCAGTTTCACTCGCAGTTGAGGGCTCCATGCAAAAGAGACCCCCAAGCTCCAAACTTATTGCATCTTCCCAGGTAGGGAAACGGAAACCTATTGGTTCCCCTAAAGCCCATGGCTGATTCTGATTGTCTTGACTTGGGTCACATGGCCACCTCTGAGCCAATCATTGTGGCTGAAGGATATGTTCCTCCCACTAATGAGTCCAGACTCCCCCCCAAAGCCGAAGTATGCCAGGATGGGGTCAGGGTGGGGTCAGGCTGGGAGGCAGGAAGCAAGGGTACCCCCCAAAAGGCAGAGACAACTCCATCACCCCCACATCACCTGAACCAGCCCAAACAGCCAGGGTTTAAATCTCAGGCTCACCATGACAGGCTGTGTGACATCAGGAAAATGGCTTGCCCTCTCTGGGCATCTGTTTCACCATCCATTAAAAGGAGGGCAGAGGACCTTATGAAGCTCATTACCACAAAGGAGAGTCTAAACTTGTATGTAATGGTGCCTAAGAGTCTCCCCCTGAGTACCCCTTTGTTGCTCAGATGTGGCCCTCTCTCTCTCTAACTGAGCCATCTCGACAGGTGAACTCGCTGCCCTCCCCCCTACGTGGGACCCGACTCCCAGGGGTGTAAATCTCCCTGGCAACGCAGAGTATGACTCCCGGGGATGAATGTGGACCCGGCATCGTGGGACTGAGAGTATCTTCTTGACCAAAAGGGGGATGCAAAATGAGACGAAATAGTTTCAGTGGCTGAGAGATTCCAAATGGAGTCGAGAGGTCACTCTGGTGGACATTCCTATACACTATATAGATAACACCTCTTAGGCTTTAATGTATTGGAATAGCTAGAAGTAAATACCTGAAACTACCAAACTCCAACCCAGCAGTCTGGATTCCTGAAGACAATTATATAACAATGTAGATTACAAGGGGTGACAGTATGATTGTGGAGACCTTGTGGATCACACCCCTTTTATCTAGTGTATGGATGAGTGGAGGAATGGGGATAAAAACTAAAGGACAAATGGGGTGGGATGGGGGGATGATTTGGGTGTTCTTTTTTCACTTTTATTTTTTATTCTTGTTCTGGTTCTTTCTGATGTAAGGAAAATGTTCAGAGATAGATTGTGGTGATGAACGCATAACTATGTTATCATACTGTGGACAGTGGATTGTATATCATGGATGATTGTATGGTGTGTGAATGTATTTCAATAAAACTGAATTTAATTTAAAAAAAAAAAAAAAAAAGGAGGGCAGAGGAACTGGATGAGGAACAGAGATTCAATGTCAAGATTCAGGGCTGCAGTGTGTCTAGGATACTCAGGGACCCGGGGGGACTCTGCCTTCTTGCTGCCCTCTCTAGGGGCCATATGGGCCAGGCCACACTTACAGGGTATCCACACCCTGGTACCCCCAAGGCTTGGTCCTCAAACACTGAGGGTCGCAGCTCTGTCCAGTTGAACAATGCTCCACTCTAGAGAAAGATTCATGGATGCTATAAGCAGCCTACAATGTAATTACTAAAAAATATATAACTGGCAAAAGGAGCATTCTTTATAATAAAATTTGATGTATTTCAATATGTAAATACTCCAGCAAAACCACGAGAGGGGATTAGCAAGGTCAGAGCAAACACCCTGATACAGCAGTGATGGCTGGTCTACATTACTGAACATGTTCAGTTCTCGCACTCGCGCCCCCCATGGACTGTCCTCCCCACAGCCGCCAGAGGGCGCCTGTGAGCACCGAGTCAGGGCCTGTCCCTCCTCTGCCTACAGCCCTCCATGGCTCCCACCTTCCTGGGGGGAAAAAGCCCAGGTCCTCCCCACGGCCCACCAGGCCCTGCACGCCCTGTCCCATCCCCTCCCTGCCCTCCCCTCCTCCCGCTCTCCCCCTTGCTCCCTCCGCTCCAGCCCCACAGGCCTCTTCGCTGCTCCCGCAACTTGCCAGACACAGGCCAGCCCCAGGACCTGTGCACGGGCTCCTGATCCTTGAAGTCTCAGCTCAAATGTCACCTCCTTAGGGAGATCTTCGCTGCTCCCCACCCTCGCCCCCACCCCGTGTCTTTTCTGCAGTGTTCGCTGCTAGAACAGCACCTGGCAAGCAACAGGCGTGGAATAAATTGTAATGCAGTGTGCAAATAAATGGAGGCAGAAACGCATGCTTGCACGTTCTCATTCTTGCCCCCTTTCTGGATGTGCAAGCTGAGGCACAGGGCGGTTCAGTCGCCGAGAGGCAGAGCCCGGCTTCGGCCCCCTCAGGGGCCCCTGCTCACAGACCCGGTTCCTCGATGTCCCCGCGCGCGTGGGCAGAGCGGAGCTGGAAGCGGCAGTGAAAGAGTTAAGCGCCCCCCTCCCACCTGGGTCACTTTGTGCTGCGTTCACAACGCATTGCACACGGTCTCCAGTTTCCTGGTCTCTCTCCTCTCCCCCACCCCCAACCCACCCCAGGGGGAAGCGTATTCGTTACCATGGCAACCATCTCGTCTCCTGTTTGACTGGAGCTGAGTGACAGCCTTCGGGGCCAGATGAAGTCACTCACCACCCACGCGGGAGAGAGAGTAGCTCCCAGAAGTGCCAACACCAGGGACGGACCCAGTGGGCCACCCTTACCCACCAACAGTCAGGAAGCTGGGGGATGGGGGGCGGAATCTGCCTGCTGTCTGACAGCCATCATTATAGTTCAGTGCTTTCGTGTCTTAAAAGACTTTTCTGGCTGAGAACATAGGTGTGTTGGATTGAAAATCTTGAAGGAGAGATTGCACCTGATCCATTTTATAACTCCCACTCTTGGCCCTGGGCCTGGCATGCAGTAGGTGTTTAATAAATGCTTGGAGCGGGAGGGAGGGAGAGAGGGCAGTGTACTTTAGTTCATACTTAATACTCTGGATAGCTTCAAACATTTCATTATCAGCCAACTCTCCCTGATCAGTTAACCTTTTATCAGCTAACACTTTCCTTATCAGATCACACCTCTGCTATCTTCTTTGTCAGAAATTTTCAGGGAAGGCAGAATAAAGGGGGACTGCGATCAGAAAGCAGGATTCTTGTCTTCAATTCCCACCCTCCCGTCCCCCCACCCCCATCCCAGGCTTCCAAGGAACGGTGGGAGTTGACTGATCTTGGCCAATACGGACAAAAAGTGGGGTGTGGGAGGAGTGATTTTCATACCAGAGGGAATTCCAGGGTGGAAAATGTGGACTCAGTTCTTAAGGAAGGATTTTCACACCTATGGAACTGTCCAAATCCAAAAGGGATGGCTTTTGGTGGTAGTGAGGTCCCCATCACAGGAGGTAACCAAGGCATCGAACCCTAGAGACCCTCGAGAACCTTCAGGAAGCTGTGAAGGGACCTGGAGTTGTGGAGACTTTGACACTCTTTTCTTTCTGTTTCTAAGATTCTCCACCTGGGATTCATCAGTAAATCCCAAATTTCCACAGTGTTAGGAATCTGGGCAGCCTTTCTATGATCTGATTAGTTACAGGATTCACCAATGCCACAAACATTTATTGAGCTCCTGCTGTGAACCAGGCTCTGCTCTAGGAGCTGGGGATACAGCAGTGACCAAAACAGACAAAAATCTCTGCTTTCATGGAACACATGCCTAGGGTAGGGAGAACCAGGAGAAGCAGTTACGCTAATGGATTTTAGTCTGTCCAGTGCTGAAAAGTGCAACAGAGAAGACAAAGCAGGGGAGGGGGTGGGTTTCGGAAGGACTGGGGGAGGAAGGGACTATTTAGCTGATAAGGTGATACTTGAGCTGAGATCCAAAGAAGACAAGAGAGGGAGTCATGTGGAGATCTAAGGGAAGGATGTTCCAGACAGAGGATACACACAAGCAAAGTTCCTGAGGCAGGAACGTGCTTGGAATGTTTGAGGAACAGCAAGCAGATGACAGAAGGGAATTGAAGGTGAGGTAGATTGGAGAGGAGGTATGGAGAAGGTCGCATCTGAGCTGAGAAGGAGCCAGACCTGCAAAGAGCTGGGGCCTTTCCAAGCACGTGCAAAGGGCCTGAGGTGGAATTGAGCTTGGAGAAAGACAGACAGAGAAAGAGAGACACAAGCCACAGACTGTGAGCCGATGAAACAAAGACAGACAGAGAGAGACAGACCCAGAGAAAGAAAGAACCAGAGATAGACAGATTCAGGCCCAGGGGTGAACAAATGACTGTATAGTTGGGCATAGAAAGGAGTTGGAAATGCTTTTGCAAAGCACGTCTTCCCGAGCCAACTTCACCTCTGATTAGAAGGACAAAGTGCTCAGAGTCCTCCAATTTGGGGGCCCAGACCTTGCACTTGGAGGGGCCCACCAAGCCCAGAACCTTCCTATGCCCCATCACACAGCATCCTTCCCAGGAACTTGCAAAGTAGGAACTCATTGCTCCTTTTACAGATGAGGCCCAGGGAGGGCAGCATGGCAGCCAGCTTACAAAGATGGCCCCAGTAATCTCCTTCTACTCTCCTTCTTGTGTAACCCCTTCCCTTTGCTTCCAAGGAATAGAACACAGCAAAAGAGAAGGGATGTCACTTCACTTCTATGATTAAATTATAAAGACTGTGACATCCATCTTGTTCAATTCATTCATTGATTCACTTTCTTGCTGGTTTGGATGAAGCAAGTCACTATGGGGGTATAGGCTCATGTGGCAAGGAACTTGGGGTGGTCTCCAGCCAACAGCTGGAGAAGAACAAGACCCCACGTCTAACAACCTGCGAGGAACTGAGTCCTGGCAGCATCTACATGAGAGTGGAGGCAGATCCTGCCCCTGTCAAGCCTTCAGATGAGACTGCATCCATGTCCATCACCTTGTTTACAGCTTGAAGCAGAGGACTCAGCTAAACCGTGCCCAGATCCCTGACCCACCGAAATTGTGAGACAGTGGCTGCTATTTCAATATATTCTATTTTGATATGAATAAAATAATTTATGGGTTATTTTTTAAATAAATCAATACATTCTATTGATTGTATTTTTTTTAAATAAATCAATATATTCTATTTTGCTAAGAACAAAATAATTTATGGGTTATATCCATTTAATTTTAGGATTCAAATAGAAAGAAATAACTATAAGCCACTGAGTTTGAGGGTAACTTGTTACCCAGCAATAGCTAACTGATACAGATGGTCACTTGTCTGAGATCATATGACTAGGAAGTAGCAGAGCCAGAATTCGTACCCAGGACTCTGTGGAGACTTGTTCAACTATTCCTTCTCCACAATGACCACTGGATCCCATACCCAGAATTTCTAATGATGAATGGTGGTCACTTCCCTCTCAATGACAAAAAAAGAATAAGAAGAAAAAAACATGGTTTCAGGACCCACTTGTTTGAAAAGCACCTCGAACCCTGTTTGATTTCTTTCTCTTCCTTGAATTTGCCAAGCTTTCTCCGGCCTTGAGGCCTTTGTCCCTGCTGCTCCCTCTTCCTGTAGCACCCACCCCAAGCTTTTGGTCCCTGTTCAAGTGTCATATCCTGGGAAAGGCACTCCCTGCCCAGGCCCTAGCCCCAGATAAAGCTACCTCATTTTTCTTTTCTCTATAACCCTTACTGCACTCAGAATTTTTCTTGATTTGTCTGCTTGCTTATGAGCTGTCTCTCTGCCCCATGAAAGTGGAGATTTGTGTATGTTTTGGCCACTGCTCTGTCCCCAAGTCCCAGCACAGGGCCTGGCACACTGTAAGTACTCAGTACATATTTTCGGAAGCTCCCAAAGGGAGCTGGCTCCGTTGCATACGGGCCTTCGCAGCTCCGAGCCTCAGTTTCCCCACCGGAGAAGACGGCACCCACCCTGTATGGCAGATGTGACGCTGCCCGGTGCGACAGGCAGAAGGGAAAGGGCCGACAGCCGAGACCCCGCGGAGGCCCCGGGACCGTGGTGCTGTCCGTGGTGCTATCCGTGGTGCTACCCTTGGTGCTGAAAGCTGCAGGTGCCGGGCGGCCACATCACCGTTCCTGGGCACCTGGAGTCCCCATCTTGGGTCAGGGGTGGGAGTGGTGGTTGGTCTTTACACTACCCACACTGCAGCTGCGCAATCCGGGGTTTCAGGAACCCACATGGTCGCCCTCCGTGTCTGTCTCCCCCTTCCCACCTCTTTGAAATTTCTGAGCCCTTCCTGCTGTCCGCCATGGGCCCAACTTTCTCCAGCCACCTGGGGAGGGGAACAAAGCAAACAGACACTCACCACGCGCCCTGCCCGCGCACCAGCCATTTATAAGCGAAAGTAATTGGGGCATAAACGGTCACCATGTCCCTGCCACAATTCCACCCCGTGCCTCAGTTTCCCTGTCAACAAAGTGACATGACTGATAGATGATATCTCAGCACCATTCCAATTCCCAAGGGCCCCTCCTCTCTTCCCCTCTAAAAAAATACAATCTTATTATCTCTAAAACACCTGGAAGTGAGAGCATGAGGTGCGTGAATAATTTATTTTGTGAGTCATTTTAATATTTTATAATAATTGTGATGAGCCGTTGGTTTTGTGTAGCTGTTTGGGTGTCATTAAGACAGAGCTGGGGTTGGGCTCTGCTGCCGAGTATGAGTCTCGTGGCTTCTCTGAATCATTGGGGTGCATGGCTGGGGGAAAGAGGCAGCTTCACAGGACACTGAGGGTGAACAGATGCCACTTGGAGGTCAGTGACTGCTGCGTGGGCCAAGGCTGTGGCCACAGCGCAACACCATCTGCTTTTTCCATTCATTCATTCACCCATTCATTGAAACATTTCCTCACTTGTTCAGGCTCTCTAAGTGCTCTTCATTGCACTGAAACCAAGCTCGAACTCTATGCAATGATCCATCAACACCTTTCTGACTTTCCTGATGTGCTCTCCTCCCTACACCCCACTCTACTCCTGGCTGTGCCTCAAATACACAAGCACACTCCCACCTCAGGACCTTTGCACTTGCAGTGCCTCTCTCTGTGATTGGCTCCTTCTCATCCTTCAAGCCTCAGCTCATGCATTGCCTCCCAGATCTCACAGTGGTAGGAGTTGGAGAAGGGAGATGGGGTGCTGTGGGAGGGTGTGCTTGGCAGGGAGCTCAGACCAGAGCAAAGACTCAGTGCCAGGTATGTTGAGGCTGAATCAGACGAATCTGTGGAGATGCAGGTGGAGAGGTGGGCAGGCTGGGAGAACTAGGCTTGGGGGAGAAGATACTAGAGGGAAAGGCTGGGGCTGGGCTCTAGAGGGCTTTGAAGATCAGGATGAACAAAAATTTGTATTCCAGCATGGAAGAAAGGATTTGAGGAAGAATGCTCCTCTAAGGTCCACTTCCTTGCATAGTTCTGTTCATTCTGCTGCGTGACCACTCCATGCGGCTGAGAGGTTCCCCAGCCCCCTCCATGCTCACCAGCCCAATCCTTGCCAGAAGCACCTGGGCTGTTTCTTCCCAAAAAAGAGCCTCCGTATGATGCACTCTGATGCTATGCATCACACAGCTCAGCATTTCACAGTGAATCCCAATCCCCACCCCAACCAAAGCAAGAGAAGCAGAAATGCACACTTAGCATCAGTGGGCTCCTCAGATGACAGGTCCCACGAAGGCTAGAGCCTGGGATGCAAGCTGGAAATTTCCCTATTCCCCACCCCCAAACCAAGGTCCACTCATCACCCTTTTCCATACAGATCCATGATTCAAGAAAGAATGATCTGGCATAGACAGAATCTATGGTCTCCCATTGGTCAAAACCTGCTGGTTTCAACCAATGGAAAGCATCCATAAGAGATCAGAGAACAGGAGAGAGAGGTTGGGAACGTATTTATTCTCCCAGCTCCCACCCTGCCCCCTTTGAGTCAGCTTTCATTGGATTCCAGCAACCATGTCCTCTCTTCACCCTGCTCAGATCTAGATGTGGTAACAACTACACATGGTTGCAGCCCTACAATGGTGTACCCTGCCCTGAGTGTTTCCCACTGCCTCTGTAAATGATTCCTTTATTATATGCCCCTTAATGACTTTGATTGATTGTCCCTTTACTCCAGGACCACAAATGATTCAGTTATTGAGCCATCGGTGTCTCACAATTAGGTCTAGGACCCATTTTGAGTCAATTTGTCTATGGTGTGAAGTAGGGGTCCAACTTTGGCTTTTTCATGTGACTATCTAGTTGTCCCAGCACCATTTGTTATAAAGCTATTCTTTCCCCATCGTCTTGTCCTGGCATCGCTGTTGAAAATCAGTTGACACTAAACGGGATGGTTTATTTCTGGATTCTTGATTCTCTTCCACTGATCTCTACATCCTTTCTTATGCTAGGACTATGCTGTCTTGGTACTGTAGCTTTGTAGTAAGGTTTGAAATTGGGAAATGTGAGTGTTTCAATGTTGTTTGTTTTTCAAGATTGTTTTATCTATTTGGGTCCCTTGAAATTTTATATAACTTTTAGGATCAGCTTCTCAATTTCTGCAGAAAAAAAGCCATTGAGATTTGAATAGGGATTGTGTTGATTCTTTAGATCAATTTGGAAGTATTGCCATCTTAAAAATATTAAGTCTTCTGATCCACAAACATGGGATGTCTTTATATACATATTAAATTTCTTTCAACAATGTTTTGTAGTTCTTAGAGTTCGAGTTTTGCACTTCTTTTGTTAAAGTTAGTCCTATGTATTTTATTCTTTTTGACGGTATCATAAGTAGAATTGTTTTCTTAGTTTCCTCTTCAGATTTTTTCATTGCAATGTATAGACATACAATTCATTTTTCTATATTGAAATTGTTCCCTGTAACCTTTCTGAACTCATTTATTAGATCTGATTGAATTTTCTATGTACAAGATCATGCCATTGGTAAACAGAAATTGTTGCACATCTTCCTTTCAATATAGATGCCTTTTATTTATTTTTATTCTGATTTTCTCTGGTTAGAACCTCCAGTGCAATTTTGAACAGAAGGGATGAAAGTGGGCATGCTTGTCTTGTTCATGACATTAGGAGGAGAGCATTCATTAAGTATTATGTTAGCTGTGAGTTTTTCATAAATGCCCTTTATCAAGCAGAGGAAATTCCTTTCTATTCCTACTTTGTTGAGTGTCTTTATCATGAAAATGTGTTAGATTTTGTCAGATATTTTTTCTGTGTCTATTGAGAAGACCATGTGATTTTTGTTGTTCGCTCTACTGATACAGTGTATAAAGTTCTATGAAACATAACACATGTGTAGATTCATAATAAGGACCCAGAACCATTCCATCTTCCCTCAAACTCCCTGCTTTGGTTTGCTAAAGCCACTGGAATGCAAAATACCAGAAATAAATTGACTTTTATAAAAGGAATTTATTAGGTCACAAATTTACAGTTCTAAGGCCATAAAAGTGTCCAAACTGAGGCATCAACAAGAGGAGACCTTCACTGAATAATGGCCGATGACGTCCGGAACACCTCTGTCAGCTGGGAAGACATGTGGCTGGTGTCTGCTGGTCCTTTGCTCCTGGGTTGTGTTGCTTTCAGGTTCTGATTCCAGTGCTTTCTCTTTAAGTATCTGTGGGTTCTCACTTAGCTTTTCCTGGGCAAACTTCTGGGCTTCATCTCTTAACTTAGCATCTCCAAACGTCTTTCTGTCAGCATCTCCAAGCATCTGGTTCTGTGTCGGCCCCTGAGCTCTCTTAAGGACTCCAATGAACTAATTAAGACCCACCCTGAATGGGCAAGGTCACACCTCCATGGAAGTAATCTAATCAAAAGGTCCTGCCCACAATTGGGTGGGTCACATCTCCATGGAAACAACCCAATCAAAAGTCCCACCCACAATAGGTCTGACCCCACAAGAGTGGATTAAAAGAACATAGCTTTTTATGGGGTACATAACAGATTCAAACCAACACACCCCCTGATGTTGCCCCTCTGAGGTTGCACCCTCCCCCCAGCTTTAACCCCTGCAACCACTGATCTGACCTCCATCCCTATAGTTTTCTGATTTTAAGAGTGTCATTACATGAGTTTCCTATGGCTGTTCTAACAAATTACCACCAATGTGATGGCTTAAAACAGCACACATTTCTTCTCTTGCAATTCTGGAGGACAGAAGTCCACCATCAGTTTCCTGGAGCCAAAGTCAAGGCATCTGTAGGGCTGTGGTGGCTCCGGAGGCTCCAAGGGGGAATCTGCTCCCGGTGTCTTCCAGCTTCTCGTGGCTGATTCCTTGGTTTGCAATGACATCACTCCAATCCCTGCCTCTCTAGCCTTTTCGTCTTCTGTCTGTGTCAAATCTCCATGTTACAAGAGCACCTATGACTGCATTTAGCTCCCACCCATATAATCCAGAATCATCTCCCAATATCAAGATCATTAACTTTATATCACATCTGCAAAGTCTATTTTGCTGGATAAGGTAATGTTTACAAGTTTCAGAGATTAGGATCTGAATGTACTTGGGAGCCAATATTCAACCTGCATCAACTGTATCTATACCAGAGTAATATAGATGAAATCAAACAGGATCTATTCTTTTGTATCTGGCTTCTTTCACTCATTATAATGCCTTTGAAAGTCTTCCAGGTTGCTGCATGCATCAATAGTTTATTCCTTCTCATGGCTGAGTAGTATCTCACTGTATGGATGTGCCACAGCTTGTTTATTCACTCACATGCTGAAAGAAATTCTGGTCATTTCCAGTTTGGGGCAATTATGAACAAATCTGCAACAAATATTCACATGCAGGTTTTTGTGTGATCACAAGTTTTCATTTCACTTAGATAAATACCCAACAGTGGGATCGCCGGGTCACAAAATAAGTGTGTATTTAACTTTATAAGAAAGTGCCAAATGGTTTTCAGGAGTGGTAGTTCCATTTTCATTCCTGCCAACAACGCTTGAGAGTTCCAGTTGCTCCATATCTTCACCAACACTTGGTGTTGTCTACACCTATCTATCTATCTATCTATCTATCTATCTATCTATCTATATTAATTTTAGCCATTTAAAGGGTATATAGTGATAGCTCATCATAGCTTTGATTTGAATTTCCCTAATGCTTACTGATGTCAAACATCTTTTTCATGTATTTATTTGCCATCCATATAATCCTCTTTTTTAAAGTGTCTATTCAAGTCACTTGGCCATTTTTTAAAAAAACTTAAAAATTTGAGATTATTGTAGATACACATGCAGTTGTAAAAAGTAATACAGAAAAATGTAGGAGTGAATCTTTGTGACTTTGGCTTAGGCAATGGTTTCTTAGATATGACAACAAAAACACAAGTGACATGAGGGAAAAAATGACAAATTAATCTACATCAAAATTTAAAAGAAAGTGAAAAGACAGTCTAAAGAATGGGAGAAAACAAAGGTCTTGGATCCAGAATATATAAAGCTCTCTCAAAAATCAAAAGGCCAATGACAATTTTTAAATGTGCAAGGAATTTGAATAAACATTTTCCAAAGAAGATTGTACAACTGGCCAACAGGCACATAAAAAAGATGCTCAACATCATTAGTCATTAGGTAAATGCAAATCAAAACCACATTGATATATCACTTCACACCTACTAGAATGACAAAAATAAGAAAGATGGACAATAGCAAGTATCAGTGAGGATACAGAGAAATTGCAACCCTCCTACACTGCTGGTGGGGATGCAAAATGGTTGCAGCCACTTTGGAAAACAGTCTGGCCGTTCCTCAAAGGGTTAAACATAGAGTTACTATATGAGCCAGCAATTCCATGCTTAAGATCTACCCCAAAGAAATGAAAACCATGTCCCTGCAAAAACTTGTTATGAATACTCACAGTAGCATTATTTACAAAAGCCAAAAAGTGGAAATAATCCAAGAGTCCATCAGCTGATGAATGGATCAGCAAAATGCAGTACATCCATACCTTGGAATGGTACTCAGTAATAAAAAGAACAGACTATTGATAAATGTAACAACTTGAATGGATGTCAAGGAAACAATGTTGAGTGAAAAAAAAGAATCAAACCCTAAAGGTTATATACTGTTTGGTTCCATTTATGCAACATTCTTGAAACAACAAAATTATAGAATTGGAGAAAGATTAGTGGTTGCCAGGGGTTAAGGAGGGTTGGGGACAGAAGGGAAGTGGATGTGATTATATAAGGGCAACAAGAGGAAATTTGAGGTGAGAGAAATATTCTGTATCTTTACTGTTTTAATATCAATACCCCGATTGTGAAATTGTACTATAGTTTTGCAAGAGATGGAGAACAGATTTCCAGGTGGGCGGTTGGGTAGTTCGAGGGGTCCTTTGTGATGGAGGAGACAGTTCTGTGTCTTGACAATGTGGTGACCATGTGAATATACACATCATATCAATTGCCTAGAAATAAATACACACACACATATACGCACACTACTATGAACATTCGTGCACAGGTTTCTGTGTGAACATAATTTTTCATTTCTCAAGGATATATGCCAAAGAGTGCAATTGTTAGGTTAAAAAGACCAAAAGGCAAAAACTGCTAGGCTTTTCCAGAATGGCTGTACCATCTTACATTCCCATCAGCCAGGTTTCAGTGGCCCAGTTTCTCATCATCACCAGCATTTGGTGTTGTTGTTATTTTTTATTTTAGCCATTTTAATAGGTGTGAAGTGATATCTCTCATTGGGTTTTCATTTACATTTCCCTAAATGGCTAATGGTGTTGAACATCTCTCGTATGCTTGTTTGCCATCTGTCTATCCTCTTCAGTAAAACATTGGTGCGTGTCTTCATCCAATTTTTTTTTTTTTTAAACAGGATTGTTTGTTTTCCTACTGTAGAGCTTTGAGAGTTCTTTATGTTTTCTGGATACACGTCCTTTGTCAGATATGTGATTTGCAAGTATTTTGTCCCAGAGTGTGGCTTGTTTTCTTGTTCTTTTTAAAAAAACTTTTTATTTTGAAAAAAATTCAAACTTACCTGACAGTTTCAAAATAATACAAACCCCCTGGTACAGAGATTTCCAACATATCCTCACCCTCTCAGATACTTGATCCACCAATTTTAACATTTTGCCTCCTTTGTTGTATCGTTGTGTCATATCTATCTATCTATCTATCATCTATCTACCTATCTGATCTATCATGTATCTCATATATATATATTTTTTTCCTTTCTGTCCTTGTAATGGCACCTTTCACAGAGCAAAAGTTTTTAATGTTGGTGAAGTCCAATTTATCAATTTTATTTCTTTTATGGATTATCCTTCTGATGTCTTGTCTAAGAATTTTTTGCCAAACTCCAGGTCTGGAAGATTTTCTCCTAAACATTTTATGGTTTTACATTTAACATTTAGATCTATGATCTATTTAAAATGCTATTCCAGGCGTGATGGAAAGCCTGGGAGGGTTTTCAGCAGAGTGGAGTTTATCCCTGGGTACCTGGGGAGCCAGTGTGGGTTCTTGAGTGAGAGGAGAATGGATGGAAGAGGACTTGGGCAGGTGAAGTGAAGTAGCCCATGACTGCCTCACTCCGTGCCTCAGTTTCCCCCGTCAGTAAACAGACAATCAGACCAGGGGATTTGTAAGATCACATGAGGCCACGTTCCTGTCTATTTATCCTCAGGCCCCCCGAGCATTTGCAGCAGACTCAGATCAACCCACACTGTCCCCATCTCAGGATGTACCAGCCTAGGCCTCAGTGCACAGCTTTTAAGAGTAAAGAAGAGGGAGGGTGACTCAGTGGGACAGCTCAGGGCCCTCTTGACCCCGAAAACTCGTGGCTCCTTGCTTCCTGGATGGAGAAACCAGGTCATTTTTCAATTCCAGTCATTCCCCCTTCATACATAAAATGTGCCAAGAGCCACTTTCCCGAAAGTCTAAATTGAAAGTAAATAGCACAGGGACAATTCTCGGTGATAAAACCGCCGATTCTAGAGCTTCTTGGGGTAGTATTTATTCTCCCCTCTCGCTAATGGCTCCAGCAGCCTTCCTGGGTTATTAGAGATGGGTTGACTTCACCGGGCTGGGGCCCGCGGCCCACCCAGGGCTGAAAACCCCCGGCCACCCACTCCGTGGTAGGACAATTAAATAAATGGCTGCTGGTTTGCAATTATTATAAATCAGAACGCTCTGTCAGTCCCGGTTTGTTTTTCTTTATTGAAAAGGTTTAAACTTCATGCATTGCAAATGTCACCGCCTGAGACCGGAGTTAACTCTTTTTTGAGGTGAGAGGGCTGGCTCTGGGGGGCTGGGCTGGGGGTGGGGCTGGGATCAGCTCCATTCTCAGGATGAAAACATCGAGGATCCAAGAGAGGGGCTGCCAATCGCTCCCCCAACTTGCACAGCTGGTGGATCATTGCCCCAAAACCATCCTGAGATATATATATTTTTTCTTTCTTTGAACGCCCAATTAAGTTATTTTCCTTGTGGCAAAAAAATTAGAAGACACAGATAAATCTGTGGAAGGTGACATATGTCCTTTCAGAGATAACCACAGCCAGCAGGGAGCATGAACTTCCAGAATGTTTTTCTGTGCATATCTATTCATCCATGCACAAATATTTATTGAGCAACTCCTGCATGCAGGGTGTGGTTTTAGGTGACAGGGATACAGCAAGAAACAAAACAGACTTATCCCAAGATCTGGAGGAGTGTTCTAGACAGAGGGGTAAAAAAAAAACACTGTGTGCAAAGGTCCTGGGGCACCATGGGGCCTGGTGTGTCTGGAGCTCTGAGAGCAGAGTGCGGTTGGGGAGGGGTACGGGGAGCTAGAGATGAGAGCCGGGAGGTCAGCAGGGGTGATGGAGAGTGGAATCCGAGGAGGAGAGAGTTAGGTAACTGTTAAAGGTGGGATGCCAAGGTTTGCTGAGGAATTGCCTGTGGGGTGAGGAGAAGGCCTGGGTGGCTGCCGGGTTCTGGCTGAGAACTGCCCTCAGCTGGGATGGGGGGATGTGGGTTTAGGGGAAGGTCAGGGCACGGTGTGGGCATGGTGGGTGGGAGATGTGGTAGGACCCCCGCGTGGAGATGTCGTGGGAGAGGTGGATCCCGAGGCTGGATTTCAGTAGGATTGAAATCTGGAGCAGGACACGGGTGCACTCAGGGTGCAGACAGGGTTTAAGGTGGGGGGACTGCACCAGGCCCCCGGGAGGGTGTAGGTGCGGAGGGGCGATCCCCGGGCCCAACGAGGCGGAGGAGGGGCCGGGAGAGGGGGAGGGGAGCCCGGTGTGTGAGGGGTCCTGAGGGGGAGGAGGACGGGAATTGAGAAGTTTATTGAAGTTGAACTTGGACACAGGGAGGTCAGCACTGACCTTGGCAAAGGAGATTTCGGTGGGGGGAGGTGGAGGAGCTGGGGGAGGCCGCTTGGAGAAGGTTCCGCGGGACAAGGGTGGGTAATGAAATCAGCGAGTGTAGACGGCTCTCTTGAAGGAGCATTGCCCCCCGGCCCCCCCCAAAAATTCAGAGAAATGGGTGGTACCTGGAGGGGTGTGGGCGTTACTTTGCCTCTGGCACTGTTAGATGGATGACAGAGGAGAAAGGGATCGTTGTTGGAGCGAGGTCCTCGATGGTGGGAGGGGGCTCGGGATCCGGTGCTCCACCCTGGGACAGCGTGCTCACCCCGCCTCTCTTATCTGGTCTGCAAAATGGGCACAAGAGCCTCAGCGTCTCCCCGAGTGCCTCTTTGTTGCTCAGATGTGGCCTCTCTCTCTAGCTAAGCCACTGTGGCAGGTGAACTCACTGCCCTCTCTCCTACGTGGGATCTGACACCCAGGGGAGTAAATCTTCCTGGCAGTGCAGGATATGACTCCTGGGGATGAATGTGGACCCGGCATCGTGGGACTGAGAGTATCTTCTTGACCAAAAGGGGGATGCAAAATGAGATGAAATAGTTTCAGCGGCTGAGAGATTTCAAATGGAGTCGAGAGGTCACTCTGGTGGACATTTTTATGCACTATATAGATAACCATTCTTAAGTTTTAGTGTATTGGAATAGCTAGAAGTAAATACCTGAAACTACCAAACTCCGGACCCAGTAGCCTTGACTCCTGAAGACGATTGTATAACAATGTAGCTTACAAGGGGTGACAGTGTGATTGTGAAAACCTTGTGGATCACACCCCCTTTATCTAGTGTATGGATGAGTAGAAAAATGGGGATAAAAACTAAAGGACAAATGTGGTGGGATGGGGGATGATTTGGGTGTTCTTTTTTATTTTTATTTTTATTTTTTATTCTTACTCTGATTCTTTCTGGTGTAAGAAAAATGTTCAAAAATAGATTGGGGTGATGAATGCACAACTATATGATGGTACTGTGAACAGCTGATTGTATACCATGGATGATTGTATGGTGTGTGAATATATCTCAATAAAACTGAATTTTTTAAAAAATGGGCATAAGAACAGCACCGCAAAGCCTGGTGACAGGTCTCTGCCTCAGGGGATGGGGGGTCGTGCCTGTGAGCTGGTGGCCCCTGCCCCAGGCTGTGGGCAGAATGGAGCCCCCCACCACACACACACACTTCAAGGGAAGCAGACATCTCCAGGAAAACTCTGAGATCCGGGGTCAGAAAGGGCTCCAAAAGTCAAAGTGCTTTTTCAAAAATAAACAGCCCGATTAGCATAAGGTATGCAAATGTATGCTAATGTGACAACTATTAAAAGATTCCAAATGTCATCGAGGGAAAACACACCGTTCCTGGCTGGGCGGGGGGTAGGGGGATGGGGGGATGAGAGGAGAAGACGCAGCCCCGACTCTTGAGAAAAAGTCTGGGGCGCTCACCCCCCAATATCACCAGGCTTCACACACACAGGTTATTCCAAGGTGGGCTGGCTTCTCCTCCTGGGAAAGCTCCTCATAGTTACACCTGAAGGTGGGAATGCTGAGCCCGGGAGGGAATTTTTAAATCCCCTCAAATCTCCCTCCACACATTCTGCCAAGTGCCTCAAAACTTTCCCCAGGGAGACAAAGCCTCTCGTTCCGCCATTAAGACACAATCTATCTGAAAACACTTCCTGAGAGAACACCCCATGGGGCACAGACCCCAAAAGAGGTTAAACAGGGACTTTTCCCTGCAACAGACACCCCAAATCTCCCCAAGACTGTACGGGTAAGAGCTTTTACCTGTCCATAATACATCTATACTTGACCTCCCACAATTCAGAGTGAACTTTCAACCTGTCTCCCTGGCTTGTTTTCTGAGATAGGCAGACAGACAAAATGTGACCCAGGGAAAGGAAGGGCCTGTCCCCAGGGTCACACAGCTGTGATATGTCATCTACTTGCCAAAACTATTTGACACATTGGATTACTGATGAGAAAACAGGGTTCAGAGAGGTGAAGTGAATTGTTCCAGGTCACACAGCAAACTGTGAGATAGGTCAGGTCCCAAGCCTCAGCCCACCAAATCTCAGTCCATCTTGTACCACTTTGAAACCACCTCTGCTATTATTTACTGAATATTTTCCTTCAAATTGACTCACTCCTTAAAAACTTCAGTCTATTTAAAAAGACATTGTTTATCGTGACTGTAAATGAAAAGCCAGCATGACTTACCATAAGTAGACACTAACTCAATTAAAACAAAATCATGTCATTAATTTCCAACTAGAGGTCATTGCCTCTGAGACTCTGAGCTGGGGCCTGCTTTCTTTCTTTGTCCAAATGGGAGATTCCCAGGTGGAAGAGGTGTTAAAGATGGATTAGCACCCAATTAAGACTTTTCCCTTGAAAAGGAAATGCAAAGGAAGAGATTTTTCACTGTGAGACTCAATGGCATTTAAGGTTGTTCTTCATGTCACCTAAAATCATCTCGTGGGCCACCAAGCTGGTACCCATCTACCTGAGAGGCAGGAAAACTGTCCCAACACCCTGAGTTCTAGCATTATGGCCAGGCATCCATTTGGGGGTTTATGCCATCAGCGTCCACAGTCACATCAGTGCAGCCCCAAAATAGAGAAGGGATTGTTTCACTCATGAGTACACCCACCTATCCATCTACCTATCTACTCAACCATCCACCTCCCCATTCACTCATGCACCCATCCAGTCATCCACCCGATCATTCACCCAAACATCCACCTATCCGTCCATTAATCCATCCTTCCATCCAGCCATCCAATCATTCATCCATCTATCCATCAATCTACCCACCCACTTACCCACCCATCTATCAATCTACCCACCTGTTCATCCATCCATGCACCCATCCATCCATCATCCATTCATCCATCCATCATCCATCCATCCACCCATCCATCCATCCATTCACCCATCCATCCATCCACCCATCCATCCATCCTTTCACCCGCCCATCAATCCATCCATCCATCCATCCATCATCCATTCATCATCCATCCATCCATCCATCCATCATCCATCCATCCATCCATCCATCCAACCAACCATCCATTTGCCCATTTGGTAAACATATATCCAGCACTTTCTGGGTGCCAGACACTGTCGTAGGATATGAGGACACAGTGGTGATCAAGACAAACCTGGTCTCCCCACACTCTCAGAACTTCTCAACTAGTGAAGGTACTTTTCATCTCTTGAGCAACCTCATGACATGAATTAAATAATTTATCTCCTTTGATTTTTAGAGATGAGAGTCATCCCAGTGGACATACTTGTGTTTTTCCTGCTTGCATTCCTTCTCCCATGGTCAGGAGGCAGCAGTGCCCTGATTTTGCTGCTACCTGGGAAATCTACAAGTTGTTAGAGACTGTTGCAGTGTTCTCCAGATCCAGTTCTAGGCACAGGACAAGACTACATTTCCCAGCATCCTTTGCAGTTGGGGAAGACATGTGTCTGAATGTAGCCAATGGAATGTGGGAGGAAGTGACACATGGTCGCCTCCGAGCCAGGACAGAACAGAAAAAGCTGCTTCCTGAGTCACTGGAACAACAATTAAACTAATTAACTAATTCACACCCTTCCTCCTTTCCAACCATGTGGTATAGGGATAATTGGCTCTGCCCCAGCTCTGAGGGTAGGATGGGTCTTGAGTGACTTAAGCCAATCACAGCATCCCATTCCCAGTGGCCTCCTGATTGGTTCAGCTGTGGTCACATGATAGGACAATACAGATAAAGAAGTTTGGTGGGTGTGCAGGAACCATCCCATCAGGGAGCCCCGAGACTGCCCGGCCTATTGCACAGAGCCAGAGAATTGGGCCAACCTAGAGGGCTTCTAGTATTTGCTTCTGGGAGAGGAAAAACCAAAAGTCACTTAATTATTACTAGTTTTTGAGGCTCTGCAGTTGAAACTGGTCTTTATCCTGGATGATTCTACTTCAGGAACACATTTCTGTGGTTTTAACCACCCTGATGATGCTCTGATCTCCATATCCACCCAGACTTGGCCCCAGAGCAGTGGCCATTTCCTCCAGGATGCCTCCTCTTGGAGGTCCACCAGGTACATCCTACCCAACCCCAGATGCATCATTTTTACCCCCACACCAGTTCATCCTCCTGGCCCCATTATTCTTCAGGAAGCTGGTGAACAAGCCTCAATTTTCCTATCCCTACCCCCAATTCCACACTCACTGACTCCTATTGATTCCACTGTTATTGTCACCAGACCACCCCCCTCTCTCTATCCCCATCTACCTCATTCAAACACCAGCTCCTCCAGTAGCCTCCTTGCTGGCTTCACTGGGTCCACATAGAAGCCAGAGGGATTGTTTCAAAATATGTCTGACCCTTCCCCTCTCCTCCTCCCTAGCTCTCCATGGCTCCCCAGTACCCTCAGGAGAAAATCCAAACTCCTTTTCAAAGTTCCTCATAGTCTAGCCATTCCATTGTTCCTTGCCCCATCCCTACCTTCTTTATTCACTTAACTCCTTCTCATCCTTAGATTTCACCCCTCCAGGATGCTTCCCCAAGTGCCCTACCCCCAAGGCTGAGCTACACCTGCCTAAGCTCCCCTCATCAACAATCTGGTCAACCACTGCCTGGTTACCAGTTCTTGAGTTACAGGAGGTCAACAGCTGGGTCCATCTTGTCCACCACAGTCCCCAGTCCCCAACACAGCTCCTGGCACCCGGGAGGGGCTTACGAACCTTTTGAATGAATGAATGGTAGTGGACAGATGCTGTCAGTGCCCCATTTGCATCCCCTTGGTACCCACATTTCAGTACCTGTCGACAGCACCCTTCCTTAGACACCTGCCACTCCCCAAGTAAGGCTTTCTCAGCTTGGGTTGTTGCTGAAGGAGTTGATACAGGAGCTTGTGGGCAAATACCCCAGCTTCCTCACCTCTTGGGAGAGACAACTCTGAGGGGTGTTTTTCCGGTTTGCTAATGCTGCCCTTTTGCAAAACACCAGAAATGGATTGGTTTTTATAAAGGGGGTTTGTTTGGTTACAAAGTTACAGTCTTAAGGCCATAAAGTGTCCAAGGTAAGGTGTCAACAATAGGTACCTTCACTGAAGGATGGCCAATGGCATCCAGAAAACCCCTGTTAGCTGGGAAGGCACGTGACTGGCATCTGCTTGCTCCTAGGTTGCATTGCAGCTCCTCTCTCAGCTCCTGTGCATTCTTCAAAGTGTCCCTTGTGGCTGCAGTAAGCTTGTTTGAGCCTGTGTGGCTCTTTTAAAGTACTCCAGTGAATCAATCACAACCCACCTTGAATGGGCGGGGCCACACCTCCATGGAAACTATCCAATCAGAGTTATCACCTACAGTTGGGTGGGTCACATCGCCATGGAAACACTCAGTCAACAGTTCCCAACACAATCAACACTAATACCTCTGCCCACACAAGACTGCATCAAAGACAATGGCGTTTTGGGGGACATAATACATCCAAATTGTCACAGGCGTGCTCTACGCCGTCTCCCAGGGGGTCCCCAGTGGGACTCAGCCCCAGGTGCCCTTCCCTTCCCTGACTCTTTTCCTTCCCCACTCCCCTCTCAGGACCTCTGGGGATCACCTCCCATATAAACTACTTGCCCCCAAATCCTTGTTTCACGGGCTGCTTCCAGGAACCCAACCTAAGACACTGCAATGAAAATTTCTCGACTCTGTGACTCAGGTGCCAACACTCCCAGGGGAGGACTTCAGCATGTTTTGGAAAATGCCCCACTGCCCCTCCCTCCTCGTTGGCTGTGGACCTTGCTTCCTCCACACACAGACTGCGACATTTGCAGTTGTGTATTAATTGCTTCTTTTTTTTTCAGGAACGAATTGCTCTCCCACAATATGTGTGCATGAGTGAGGAAGTGTGTGTGTGTGTTTTAATGACTTTCTCTTCTTGAGATAGGGCCAGCTAGCTTTTTTGAAGAAAGTCTGCCCAGAGCCTGGAACATATAGGAAATTCTGCCGGCTTAATAGCACTCCCACCCATCCTCCCATCCATCACCGACGCATCGCAGAATGAAAAACAAGCACATTGATTGGATCTATTTCTAATCGACAGCCTAAGCTTCTGTTTGGGATCTGCCATTAGTGGGAAAAGTTGGCACGGAAGTGGCTGAGTCTCGTCTCTCAAGGGCATGGGGTCTGCAGGAGAAGCGAAAGAATCGTGGCAGCATTCGGCGAGCATTTATTGAGCACCCACTGTGTGCTGTGTCCCGGGCTGTGTGCTGGGGACATGGCAGTGACCAAGACAGACCCAGCTGTGCCCTCACATCAGCAGTGGTCCATGATCTGAGCCGTGATGGGCAATGCACAGGCAGCTCTGGGGGCCTGACGCAGCCTGGGGAATCAGGGAGGGCTTCCTGGTAGCAGCAAAAGCTTAGAGCTGAAGGCTGAGGAGTAGTCACCCAAAAATAATGGGAAGGACAGCTGCAGTGAGGGAGAGCAGCATGTGCAGAGGCCTGGGGTGGGGGCAACTGAAGGTAATTTGGTGTGGAGTGGGTGGGAAAGGAGAATAGGAACGAGAAGTTGGCAAGGTCCTGCAGGACCTTGAGGGCAAAGGTAAGGTAGCTCAGCTTTCCTGAGGACAATAGGGAGCCATGGAAGGATGTAGAGCAGGGGCATGAGTGACGTTTGTTAAAAAATCATTTTGATTGTTGTTGGAGACCAGGATGGAACAATCAGCCCAAGTGAATGATGATGGGCGTTCAGAGCCAGGCAGAGGCAGAGGAGAGGGTGAGAAGTGAGCTGTTTGGGGTATGATTTGGAGCCACAAGGAAGCTGGGCAGAGGTAAGAGAAATAGAGGAGTAGAGGATAAAGGATGAAGGAGGCCACTGGGTTGATGACCCATTCTCCAGAGGCCCGACACCACACTCCACTTGCCAGTCCTCCTTTCCAAATTCCACAATTTATGATGTAGCTTCAGGAGGTCCCTAGCAAAGAGCTCCATCAGGTCTTCTAAGGAGATCTCGAAGGAGTTAATGCCACTTCCTTGTGCAGGGATTGAGGCAGCACTGGGCAAAGACACTCCATCTCGGCAGTGATTCCTCCACATGCATCTGCTTACAGGGTGCAGATGTAATACCTGTTTTTAAATTCAATTAAGTCAGACTCAGTTCTGCTCCTGGAATACATTACCCAGCCAGAGACAGCAGGGGGGAAAACAAAGATAGGGAAGGAAAAAAAAAAACACACACACACAAAACATAACAAGACCTATTTAGAGATTTCCCTCTAAATGGATTTTAATTCTCTCAATTTATCAGAGGCCAGAGGAGCTGCTGACAGCCAGCCTTCGATGTCTGCGAACTCCCTTTCAGCTGCAGGGAGGGGAGAGAAGGGACCCAGCTTATGCTCTGATGGTAGCTTCCCGTGGGGGGTTTGGGATCACCCTGACCAGGGTTTGAATCCCACCTGTGCCACTCCCCTTGAGCAAAGTACTGCACCTTCTCTGGGCCTCAGTCTGCTCATCTATAAAATGGACAATAATTGTGTTTATCTCAGAAGATTCTTGTGAGCAGTGGTCCAGCTTATCCAAGAGGATTCAGGTCAACTCCTTAGCATAATACCTGGCATATGATGAATATTCAGTCAATGCAGGGATGATGGTGGTGATGGTGGTGATGAAGATGATGATGATGGTGATAGTGATGATGATGATGGTGATGATGGTGTTCTGGTTTGCTAATGCTGCCATTTTGCAAAACACCAGAAATGGATTGGCTTTTATAAAGGGGGTTTCTTTGGTTACAAAGTTACAGTCTTAAGGCCATAGAAGTGTCCAAGCTAAGTCATCAACAATCGGGTACCTTCACAGAAGGAAGGCCAATGGCATCTGGAAAACCTCTGTTAGCTGGGAAGGCATGTGACTGACATCTGTTGATCCCAGGTTGTGTTCCAGATCCTCTCTCAGCTCCTGTGTGTTCTTCAAAATGTCTCTCTTAGTTGCTCTTGGGGCATTTGTCCTATCTTAGCTTCTCCAGAGCAAAAGTCTGCTTTCAAAGGCCATCTCCAAAATGTCTCTGTAAGTTGCAACTCCTCTCTCAGCTCCTGTGCATTCTTCAAAGTGTCCCTCTTGGCTGTAGTAAGCTCACTCCTTCTGTCTGAACTTATATAGTGCTCCAGTGAAGTAATTAAGGCCCATACTGAATGGGTGGGGCCACACCTCCATGGAAATTATCTAATCAGAGTTATCACCTACAGTTGGGTGGGTCACATCTCCATGGAAACACTCAAAGAATTACAATCTAATCAACACCAATACAACTGCCCACACAAGATTGCATCAAAGATAATGGCATTTTGGGGGACATAACACATTCAAACTGGCACAGTGATAAAGATGGTGATGATGATGATGAAGTTGATGGTGATGGTGATGATGGTGATAGTGATAATGATAATGATGATGTTGATGGTGATGGTGATGGTGATGATGATGGTGATAGGATGATGGTTGTGGTGGAGGTGATGATGACGACGATGATGATGATATGATGGTGATGATGGTGGTGGTGGTGGTGGAGGTGATGATGATGATGATGATATTGATGATGGTGGTGATGATGATGGTGATGATGGTCATAGTAGTGGTGATAATGGTGATGGTGATGAAAATGGTGATGATGATTGTGGTGGTGATGATGACAATGACAATGATGGTGGAGGTGTTGGTGATGGTGGTGATGATGGTGGTGGTGATTGTGGTGATGATGATGACGACGGTGATGACTAAAGCTGTCATTGTTGATATTGCTTTCCATCTGGAGGCCCAGCCCTGTGCTAGGTCACCATAAAGGAGATAAAAAAGAAGTTCCAGGCTGCAGCTCTGCTTTGAAAGGCTGGGAGGCTTTGGATAGGCAGGGGAGGGAGGAGGAAGGATGGTGGACTGGCCTAAGTAAAGAGGTGGGGTGGGAAAGAATCTAGAATGTGCTGGATTCCCTGGCACAAGGTCCCTTGTGCCAAGAAGGTTCACCTGTAGGTCTGGGACCCCTGAGAGGGTCTTTGTCATCATAAGAGGTTGGTAAGCAATACTGGGGGATTTTTAGGTGAGAGCTGGAAGGGATTTCTGAGCAAAGAGATGTCTTGGCCACACTTCCTTTCCTGAGTCCTGCAATGTCCCTTGGGGACTTCAGCAGCCCACCTCCAGCTTCTCTAAAGGGGTAGCTTCACCATGATCCCGGTCACATAGCCCCTTATCTGGGCCTTCTTGGAAGAGAACCTGGGGAGGGTGAGAAATGTGAAAGAGGTTGTTCCCAGGATCAGATTTGGGGGCAGAGGCTGAGGAGGGGGAGGGTGAAAGAGAGAGAGACAGATAAAACAGTTACCCATGAGGGGGCCATCCTGGGATGCAGCACAAAAGGGGCTTCTGAGGGCTAGAATGTTCCATGTCTTGATCTGAGTGGTGGCTGCATGGGTCTATACCTGTGTAATAATTCTTCAAGCTGCACACATTAAGACTTGCTCACTTTGGAAGGTAAATTATGCATCAGTTGAAAGGAGGGAGAAGGATACTGGGAGATAGACAAAGAAAGAAAGAGACAGAGAAAGAAAAAGAGTGAGGGAGATGAGACAGAGGAAGGAGACACAGAGAGAAATGTCAACAGAAAGAGATGGAGATGGAGATCAAGAGACATAGAAAGTGAAAGACAGACTAAAAGACTGGGAGAAAGAGTCGGAAACAGAGGAGAGACAGATAGACATGGAGAACAAAGAAAGAAAGGAGGGAAAAGTGAATTCAGAAATGTGGGGAGAGGAGAAAATTGGGAGTAACTGAGGGAGAGAAGGCCAAAGAAGAGGGAAAGAAGGAGGAGGAAATAGGCAAATGGTTGGAGAGAGGGGGAGGGAGGGAGCGACTGGGAGGTTGGGAAGCCCCAAGCCAGCCGCGAACATGTCCTTAATTGTAATTACACAGGAACATTTAGTGTGTAGATGCAGCAGAAATGAAAATGCTGTACATTGCCCATTAATCTAATAGCTGTTAGTCAATCACTCTTCAAAAGGCGGCTGCATGGGGGGTTGCCTGCAGGGAGCGGATCTGAAGAAATGGTTTTAAACTAATGATGCCCTCAGGGAGAGCCTGAGGGGCACTTCTGGGGAGAACAGAACTTTCACAAAAGTCCTGGTTGGTAAATTTCAGAGGCTTGCAGGCAACTACCAGCCCAGAGATGCTGCAGTGGGCGGGTAGAAATTCCAATCTGCAAGGCTGGGTAGGGGAGATACAATGTATGCAGAGGAATTAGTGGTTCTTTAACTCACCCTGGGGGTTAGGGATGGGGGAAGTCTTCCTGGAAGGGCCGACATCTAAACCATGCTTGATGTATGAACTGAGGGTGCCTAGCAAAAAGGAAGGGAGAAGGGCCTTCCAAGAAGAGAGAGCAGCTGTGCAAAGGCTGAAAAGGATAAAGCAGGCAATTAAGGGGTCCGAGTGTGACTGCGTGGTGAGTGGGGAGAGGGGTGAGCTGGGGAAGTCAGCAAAGCCCGGACTACCCAGGGCTTTCTAAGCCACGGTGGGGAGGACTGAACTTTGTCCTGAGGGCAATGGGGAGCCATTGAGGGTTTACAACAGAGAGACACAGAGTCAGATTTATGTTTTTAAGATACCCTTGTCTATGGAGGTAGATTGGGAGGTCAATCATAAGATACTTCACAGTCTCAAAAAGAGTGAGCTCCCCAGTCCTGGAGGGAAGTAAGATAAGGCCAGTGCACTGACCACCCAGGGGGCCTATGAGTGGGTGAGTCTTTCAGCATCAGGAGGAGGCTGGCATTGTAGAGTGAGGGTTCTCATCCAGGAGGGTGGGAGTGGAGGCTGCAGAGAGGATTGGGGTGTGTTAGTATTCTGTCCTGGGGGGCAGACTTGGACCTCCTTCCCTGAGATGGGGAGAGGTGGGGAGTGTAGATGAGTCAGGGATACAGGCTCCTGAGCAGGAAGTTTGAGTCAGTGCCCCGTGTACACAGCTCCCCACCACTCTCAGCTGCGGTGACTCATTCATTCGGCCTGGAGCGGAGAACTGGTCCTGGGGTAGAACAAAGCCACTCAGCTCTCCCCTACTTCTCACTCCTGCTCATTATCAAGTGTCTACTCGTGCGTAAAATCCTGCACTTGAAACAAAATTCCTCCCATTATGTCTGTGATGAAATTCCACTGGCTCCACATCCCAAACACACCTCCATCTCATTCACTTCTCACTCTTCCCCAAGGCTCCAGCCAGCCATGGCTCCAGGGCATTTGCCTCTACCCCAATCCTCTGGCTCCCCTCACACTCTGTCCTCCCCTCAGAGGCCAGAGCTAGTCAAGTCAAGCTGCCCACAGCCCTCCGTAGCTCCCACTTTACTTGGGATAAAAGTGCAAGTCCTCCCTGCCATCCACCAGGCTCTGCACAAACTGCCCCGTCCCCTCCCTGCCCTCCCCTCCTCCCGCTCTCCCCCTGGCTCCCTCCGCTCAAGCCCCACGGGCCTCCTCGCTGCTCCTCCAACACGCCAGGCCCGGTTCTGCCTCAGGGCCTTTGCAAAGGCTGTTCCCTCTTCCTGGAACACTCTTCCCCCAGATCTTCTTCTTCTCACAGCTTCTTTTTTTTATTCAGCCTAAATGTCACCTCCTCCAGCAAGCCCTCCTTGATTGTTTGGCCAAAGTACCTTCCAACTCACTCCCCTCCTTAGCCCCTTGCTTTTTATTTCCTTCACAGCATTACGGTCCTCTGAAATACCCCCTGTACTGATCTGTTGAAGTTTGCTTCCCCAACCAGAACTTAGGGTCCTTGATCACCAGGCATCCTGCACAAGGCCTCGCACACAGCAAGTGCTCAATACGTGCTTGTTGGGTGACTCTACGGATCTTCCCAGCACCTCTCCAAGTTCGGGACTTTATCAACCCCATTTCATCCAGCGGGAAACTGAGGCTCAGAGAGGGCTGGGGGCTGGGGGACCAAAGCTGTCTATGGCTGGAGGGTGTGCCCCCACCTCTGTGGGGTGAATGTTGGTGTCTCAGCACCTGGGGCCCTCCTGACTGGCCCCCTCCCAGCCCACACCCCCAAAGTGCTGCCCAGTTTGAGTTGGAGAGAGGGTTCTGTCCCTGCTGTCTTTGGGATCCGTCTGTGTGTGAGAATCTGGGAGGTCTCCTAATTTAGCCCGGGCCTGCCTGGGGGCGGGGACACTCCCTTGCCCCTCCTGCTTCCCCCCAAGATCGGTCAGGCGAGAGGACCCGCGAAGGGGGCGACACGAGGTGGGAGGGGGTGACACGCCTACGAAGACCCACTCACACCCCCTCAGATACCACCAATCCCTCCATACCCGCGCTCCCTCCCCTCCCCCTTCCCCCTCCCCCAAGACCCTCCCCCGCTGGCCGCAGCCACCCCCTCCCCAGCCCCCCGGGAGCTGGAGCCCGGCTCCCGCCCTCCCGGAGCCCGCAGCCAATGGCCGCGCTGCCTGATGAGGTAATGCTCCCCCCCACTCCGCGCTCCCATTGGCCGGCCTGGAGCCCCTTCTCCTTGCACTCTCAGGAAGGTGGAAGGCGAGTGGGGCGGGGGTCGGCGCCCGGTGAACCTAAGCCGGGGTCCCGGCAGCCCCCCAAGCGCGGGCTGACTCAAGCAAGGCCCCTGGGGTGGGGACGGGGGTGGGGGGGACCTGGGCACCTGCCCCCACCCCTCCCCTAGCTCCGGCCCCTCTCTGGGCTCAGGGGGACATAGAGACCCCTGACCTCGCCCTCCTCCCCCAGGGACGCCCCAATCCTCCGGTAGGGAGGGAGACCCCTGAGCTGCCCATTCCGGACAACTGACATTTATTGAGCGCCTACTGTATGCCTGTGAACTCACGGACAAATGGGGAAGAGGGACCCCCGAGGCGGCCCCCGCCCCCAGCGCCCTCCTCCCCTCCTAGGCTGACGCTGGAAATGGGGGCGGCAGTTTCCCGGCAGCCGGGCCGCGCTGTCACCCGCTGCCTGCCACCGTCGGGCGGGGACGGCAGAGGCGTTGGAGGAGGCGGCGCAGGGGAAGTTCCCTTCTTAATTATCTTGTTCACTTGTTTATTTTCTGGGAGCTCCGGGAGGGTTTGGAGCTGTTCCTCTTTGTTCGTTGCTGTATTCATTCAACAAACATGGATTTGACTTTTTCCCACAGGCTTTTTGTTTTATTTGCTTACTTTTTCCCTTTGATCCATCCCCACCCCACCCCATCCCCGCCCTATAACCATTTTAATGGGCTGTCTGTCCGTCCTTCCTCCCTTCCCTCCCTCCTTCCTTCCTTCTTTCCCTCCCTTCCCTTTCTTTTTGCTAAATTTTCTGATGGAGGTGTAAATTCCATCCTGCAAATGCACAGCTGGATGGATTTTTACCTAAGTACAGATGCTCGTCACCAGCAACCAGATCGAGATATTGAATCAGGGCCTGGACTAGCGGGTGGGGTAGGTGGGTGGGAAAAGTGAGAAGAGTCTGGCAAATTTCAGGGTCGGATCCTCTCTTCCTTTAAAACTTTGAGATTTCGTTCATCATGGATTTTTTTGTTGTTGTTTTGCATTCGCTTCGACTTTTCTTAAATACTGCAGTCAAATATTATTTAGCTTGATTGCCAAGTTTTTTGGTGCCACTTACATTTTGCACCCAAAGGGAGTGGTTCATTCACCCCACCTGAGTCCTGGGCCTGTATAGAACATTCCACCACCCCAAAGGCTCCCCAGGCCCCCCTCCCCTCCATGCAATACCCCGCCTTCCCCAGATAACACTTTCAAATCTCCATCACCACTGTTTAGTTTGCTTATTTTAAAAATCTATATAAATGGAATCATACAATGGACAGTCTTTTGTGTCTGGCTTTTCACTCAGCAACATCAGGCATTTGAGATTCATCCAAGTCGGGGCATGTATCAATAGCTGATTCCTTTTTATTGCTGAGTTGTATTCCCCTGTACAGATGGACCGGAGTTTGTTTATCCAGTCACCGGCTGATGGATATTTGGGTTGTTTCCTGTTTGGGTCTGTTATGAATAAAGCTGCCACGTACATTCTCGTCTATGTCTTTGTGTGGACATATGCTCTCCTTCTCTTGGGTAAACAGCTAGCAGGGGGACAGCTGGGTCCCCTGGTAGGTGTGTGTTTAACTTTTTAAAGAACTGCCAAACTGTTTTCCAAAGTGGCTGTACCATTTTGCATTCCCACCAGCTGTGGAGGAGAGCGCCTGAGAATACGTGCTTGGGGCATGCCTTTTTTTTTTTTTTTTTTTTTTTTTTGATCAAGTTTATTCTTCATTTCAAGGTGCAGTCAGATGAATTGTGACAAATACATGCACTCTGTATAACCACCACCTGAATCAGAGTACACGGCATTTCCATCACCCCAGAGAATTCCCTCCAGACACATTTTTTATTTACCCCTTTTCTTGTTTTCCGCTTTCCATGCTGTGTTTTGGGGCACCACCCATGTGCACCTCAATAAACATCCTTGGACATGACTTTCATGCCTTCTTGGAGAACCCCTAGGCTAGAGGTGCCTTGTAAACTTAACTCACCTGAGTCTCCTCTGGTGCATTTAATTATTATTATTTTTAATCTAACAAATAACTGCTGAACACTTAATGTGGCCGGGTGACATCCCAAGCACTTTATGTAAGTTAAGTGCAAATTAAGTCATTTAATACCAACCCCCCGCCCTCCCCACATACACCCCTAACAACACACTAAGGGAGTGTGTCACCCCCATTTTACAGATGGAACAACTGAGGTGTAGAAAGATGCTGTCACCTGCCCCGGCCCCCCAGGTTGAAAAGAGGGGATGCTGGGATTTGAACCTGGGCCCCTCATCCTCACCCACTGCCTTCCAGGTTAGTGGAGCCACTCAACAAACACTAGCCCCAACCCCACACCCATCACCCCCAATTCCAACATGGAAATAGCTCTAAAAATAGAATATTTTTTTTTCATTAGATTAACTTTAAAACTCATCAGGTGTAAAGAACTTAGCTGACCAGTGGTTGCTGTTAATCTTTATTTATCCCATTTGCTGGGAATCTTCTCGTCATGTCTCCTGTGTTTGATTTGAGGAGCAAGAGGTCCGGGCTGCCCCTGGCCCTGCTTGGGTGTTATCAAATATAGGCCAAGTGCATCTTATCAGCATTCTAAAATCTGGAAAATTCTGGATTCCAAAACACATCTGGCCCCAAGGATTTCAGAAAAGTTATTATTTGGATTATGATTTATTATTTACAGGAGCTCAAAGGACCCAGCAGGGGTCACCACGGCCCCAGCCCCCTACAAAGTTCACAGCCCAGTGGGGAAAGACACACCAAGATGGCACCGGGTGGTTACAACACTGGGTGATCTGGCCCCAAATGGGGGAAACCTGGGCGTGGTGGTTGCCCGGAAGAAGAGGTGACTTCTGACTTGGGCTAGGGGGTCAGGGAGGCTGAGCAAAGAGCTGAAAATCAGAAAGGGACGGTGAAGGAGAGAGGACAGGGTTTTCCAGCAGAAGATGCAGCTTCTGCAAAGGACCTGGGGTGTCTGGACTCTGTCCCGGGGGGCTGCAAGTCATCCTGGGAGGGGAAAGAGCACAGCCTCCCCCAGCCCTGTGTACACACCCCTGCCCCACCTGCTGAGACTCCTCTGACCCCAGGAAGCCAAGGGTATCTGGACCAGACCTCAAGACCTCATTATATCCTAAAAGGCACAGACAGTGCTCCTGCCTGTCTTTGATCTGGGGGTGACCCTGGAGCTGTGGGGATGGGGACACTGGCCTTTCCAGCCTCCTCCACCACCGGCGGATGCACGGCTGGAGAATTTTCTTTTCGAAAGAGGCTTTGCTCCGTGGAAACCTGGCATCTTGGTGGATCAATTGTCTACTCCTTCTGCCGACCTGGATCAGGCCAGAAACTTGGGATCCACAGCTCCTTTCCTTCTCTACCCACTCCCTCCACCCCCAGCTCCCATACGACATCTCAGCCAGTCGTGTCACCGCTGCTTGCAGAATTGATCAGGAACCCTCCCACTTCTCATCTCCTTCTCTGCCTCCACCTTGTCCAGCCCCCACTGTCACCCATCTGGACCCATGCAGTCCTCTTTGCCCGGGTCCCCAGCTTCTGCTGTCTCCTCCCACAGTCTGTCCTCCTTGCAGCAGCCAGAGGGTGCCCGTGAGCACCGAGTCAGGGCCCGTCCCTCCTCTGCCTACAACCCTCTATAGCTCCCACCTACCTCGGGATAAAAGCCCAAGTTCTTCCTGCGGCCCACCAGGCCCTGCACGCCCCAACCCAGGGCCTTTGCATGGGCTGAGCCCTCTGCCCAGAAGGTTCTCCCCTCAGCTGGAATTACTTCATTTATCTCCTTTTCTTTTTTAAATGCACACCAAGCAGCTAAGTTCCAAGAAAGCAGTGGTTCTATCTTGGTTGCAGCTGTCTTTCTGGCTCCTCCCAGAGAGCCTAGCACCCAGTAGGTGCTTAGTAAAGATTCCTTCCAAGACGGAGAGCACAAATTCACAGAACCTTAGGGAAAAAAAAAAAAAAGAAAAAAAAAAAAAAAAAAACCACCTTGTTGTATTCCCAAAGTCCTGACCAGGAGCACTCAGCCGGGGACACCGATTGAGATATTAAAAATAAATAAATAAAGCCTCCAAATTTTGGTCGCCTCCCTCCGCCTGTAATTATTTTGTCGACAAGGCTCACAATTCAGCGAGTCAAGGTGGCATTTGAGAGGGACGGTTCCCTTCAGCATAGCTGACAGCTAATTTGTGGGAAGTTTAATTACAGACGGCGTTAATTAACTGGCAGAGAGCTGGGCAAGGAAGGCAGCCATCTGTTCCTAAAAACGTCCTCCCCTCCTGGGCCCGGCTGGGAGGCCGTGAGGGGTGGGCAGGGAAGAGGACGGGGAGTGGGAAGATGGTGGAGTTGGAGGAGGAGGACCCCGGGACCTCAGAGCCGCCTTCCCAATGGACGCCAGGGATGGAGAAGTTGGCAGCTGGCCTTCTCGTGGTTTCCATCATTTTGCAGCTGCCCCAGTGGCGGCTGAGTCTGCTGGCGTCTGCGTCTCTTAGGGTTGTATCACGAGGAGCAGAGGGTGTGGGATAGAGGAGGTGAAGATTGCACTGCTCTCAGCCTAAATTGGAGAGTGTTGGCACCCACCTAGGAGGGATGGGAGGAAGAAATGGGGCCTTGCCATGGGTGATGCAGTCACTCTTGTCCAACCATTCTTCATGGAGATGGCAGAAGAGTGGCTCCGGGCAGGTGGCGATGACATTGGTCTAAGGGGTTAAGAGGTGTGTGGATTCTAGATAGATTTTGAGAGCTGAGGCATTGCGTGGCAGAAGGGGAGAACCAAAGAGGAATCCGATGGAGCACTTGCAAAGATGGAGCTGCTGTTTTTCAACTTTCCCTTTTGAGCTGTGATACCCACATCATCGGGGCAGGTCTGGCAGGGAGGGGTGTCCTCAGAGAGGGGTTCAAATCCCAGCTCTGCCACTGACTGGCTGTGCCACCTTGGGCAACTCACTTTCCCTCTCTGGGCCTCAGTTTTCCTAACTGTAAGTGGGATGTGTCTCTTTTCTGCCCCCTTCACATCTCAGACAAGAGGTCTGCCTCCAGAATTGGCAAACATCCCACCCCTCCATGGCAACCAACCCTGTCCAGACCCATCAGCTCTTGCCTGGCCCTGTTTGTCATCCTGTTTGTGCATTTGTCTCCTCCCTTCTGTCTTTCCAACTCCCAGCCCTCATCAATCCACTCTCCACACCAAATGAAGCTTTTAAAAGCGTTAATCAGCTCACATCCTTCTCTGTGGCAAAACACTTGAACTGTCACTTCACCAAAGAAGATACACAGGTGGCCAGGAGCACATGAAAAGATGCTCAAAACCATGAGTCATTAGGGAAATGCAAATCAAAACCACAACGAGATACACTTCACTTACTGCTTGGCTAAGATCTTCTAACCTGACAATACCAAGTGTTGACAAGGATGCAGTGCAATCGGAACTCTCAGATCCTTCTGATGGGAATGCAAAATGGAGCAGCCACTCTGGAAAACAGTTTGGCAGTTTCTTGAAAAGTTAAACATACGCTTACCAAACAGTGCAGCAATCCCACTTGGGTTTCCATCCAAGAGAAGTGAAAATACATGTCCACAAAAAAAGCCTGTACAGGAAGGGTTATAACAGCTCTATTCATAATTGCACCCAAACTGGAAACAATTCAAGTTTCCCTCAGCAGGTGAATGGATAAACAAACTGTGGTCTGTCCGTAAGTGGAATATTACACAACAATAAAAAGGAGAGAATACCTGATAGCATGCAACAGTTTGGATGCTTCTCGAAGGTGTTATGTTGAGTGAAAGAAGTCCTCTCTGACTCCTCTCCAGCCATTCTGCCTGCCTCAACATTTCCCACCTCCAGAATTTTGTACTTGCCATTCCCTCCAGCTGGAATGTTGTTCCCTGCATCTCCCCCCAAATCCTCCCACCTTCCTCTGCCGACAGGTTACTCCTCAGGGAGGCCCTCCCTGATTACCCCAAAGTAAATTCACCACTGTCCCCGGGACCCCATCATCATTGCATTTCCTTGTCACCCTGCAATTCACTAGTTGATTCAGTTCACCAGGGTGGGGTCTCTCTCGGTCATGATAGTGTCTCCAGCCCAGCACCCAGCACACAGTAGGTGTTCATTAAATATGGATCAAGTGGCAGTTGATCAAAAAAGTACAATGCAGAGGATCCTATGGACCTGGGTTCGAATCCTGGCTCAGCCCCTGACATGCTATGTGGCTTCAGGAAACTTGCTAAACCTCTCTGTTCTTCATCTGGAAGGTAGGATTAACAGCCTTATCTCATGGGGGTGAGGGGAGATCTGGTCCAGTAGGAGGGGGGCAGAAACCAGCCCTGGACACCCTGAGTTCTGCAGGCAAGAGCCTCGATGGGGGGAAAGGCTGGTCACTTCCATATTTGCAGACATGCTGGGGACCCTAGCTTTGACCAGATCAGGACGCCACCTCTGGAGCTTTGGGAGCATCCATGAGCATTTTGTTTTTGTTGAATAAAGCAATGAACAAATCAGTGGAGTACAGAATCAAACTCCTCATATTGGCGATCAAGGCTTTGAACACCACTGCTCTCCCTGCATTTGCGTCCTAAGGGCTCATTTTGTCATTCTCCAAATTGCAAAAGTTACAGAAGGCTCAAAGACATCAGGGTTTAATTTACAATTCTAGCCAGGTGCTGCCTATCGGTCCCTCTGTCACTGCAGACTCAGCTATCTCCAGGACTTCCATCCCTCCTTGCCACCGCTAGCCTTTGTTTCGTGGTTTGTTGTGAGTTCCAGTTCACCCCACATTGCTAAGCACACCCCTCCCCAACTCCTACTTTTCTTGGTGGGTTCCTCTTTGTCCTTCAAGCTCAGAGGAAGCTTCCCCTGAACCCCCTCTTCTGGGCTCCTCTGTCCCATCCCTGCTCTCCCCAGGCCCAAAACCACACACGACTGTGTCTTGCTTCGTCTCCCCCTAGCCAGGGGATCCTTGAAGGCCAGGCTGGGAACTGAGGTCTCTTGGGGTCCCCAGCATTTCCCAGCACAGGTCTGGGGCCCCAAATCATAAGCAATTGATGAGTGTGTTTGTGGAGCCAGAGACCTGGGTTCGAATCCAGCTCAGCCACCTTCCAGCCATGTGGCTCCAGAATAGCCATTCCCTTCTCATGGGCTCAGTTTCTCCCTCTGGAAAATGGGGGTGCACCTGGCTTGGGATGCTGGGGAGCTAGTGCAGGAAGATGCATGATCCATACACGTTCAATAGCAGCACTGGCTGCTGCTGTTATCTGAGTCGACAACCCACCATCAAGGCTGGCTCCCACCTCCTCTGATGCCTCAGTTTCTCCATTCGACTACATTCCCCTTTAGGCAAACAGAGATGTGGCACCACCTGGATGGGCAGGAGGGGGTCTCTGCTAATGCTCACACAGAGCACCAGCCAAACTTGGGGCCACCGGCATTGGCAAGGGCTGGCGTTGTTAAGCTGTCAGTCCTTGGCAATGCCCGGCTTTCCTGGAGGGAGCTGGAGACAAGCCGGGGCCTGGCTGTCAGGAGTGTCGAGGGGGCTGGGATGAAGCCAAGGCCCCCTCTCAGAGGGAGCGGATCCTGAGAGGGGGCAGGGAGCACTATGCACACTTATTAAGCACCTACTGGATGCCTGATGCATCTGCTCAGCCAGGATCACATTTTTTCCCCGGGGCTGATTTCTGCTTGTTCTTGTCTCAACTTAGAAGACGCCGCCTCCAGGAAGCCTCCCAGATTCTCCAGATTGGGTCAGGCACCTCTGTGGGTTAACACAGTGCCTGGATTTCCCTCATCACAGCTCTGATCACCCAGTTTTGTAAGAGGGCTGTGAGCAGGTCACTTAGTCGGTCAACAAGGACTGACAAAGCACTTAGTAGATGTCATGCTTAGAAGACAATGAGCTTTTGTTTTCCCCATGTTGCAGATGGAAAAGCTGAGGCTCAGAGAGGTTGAATGGTGGAGTGAAGTCATCTGACCTGGGGCCTGGCACACAGTAGGAGATCAGTAAGAGCTGGTTCCATCCCCAGCGATGGTGAGCTCACTCCTTCTCCCAGCAGTCTGTGAGAAAGGCTGTCTGTCTGGTGAACTAAGATGCATCTACTCCCTCGTGTGCCTGGGACCTTGAAGAAGGTTTGTGCTAGGGTCTGGGGATTCATTCATTCATTCATTCATTCATTCACTTACTCATTCAACAAATATATATTAGACAGCCATTGTGGGCCAGGTTCTACGAGTGTGTCTAAATGGCAGCAGTACTGGCTGCCTCCCAATATCTGCTCTCTCATTTTCTATTGCAATAGAACCCCTGGTTTTCAGCTGGATGTTTGGTCACTTAGAGTAAAGCACAATTTCCAGCCTCTCAGCCAGGTGTGGCCACATGGCAAAGTTCTGGCCCATGGAGTGTGAGCAGAAGTAGAATGTGACACTTCTGTGAAGTGTCCTTAAAGGGAGAGGGCAGGCCCTTCCTCATCCCTACCTCCTTGTTGACTGGAATGTGATGTGATGGCTGGTGTTAAAGCAGCTGCTTTGGTCCATGAGGAAGGTCTCACTTGCTGAGGATGTAAAGTAATAAGATGGAAGGAGCCCAGGACTTAGACACTGTGGAGCCTCTGTGCCATCTCTGGACTGACTTCACAAGCAATTAGACTTGTGTGTTTTAAGCTGCTGTGGCTGGGTCTTCTGGCTTAGCAGCCACATTTGCCCTTTCCTGTCCCCGTTTCTCATTTTCATCCCCTCTCATGCCTGTGGAACGAGAAGACAGCACTGGCCTCCAAAGGCCAAGCTTGGTGGACAGCACAGCCTCCATCGGTGGTGATAGGTCAGGAGGTGCTGCCAGGATGAACCAGGACCCCCCAAAGGTGGGAGGACAGTTCTCACCACAGAGCCTGCAGTCCCCCAGGAATCCCCACAAAAACATCACCCCATTCTCTGTGCCCTCACCACACACACACACACACACACACACACACACACACACACACACACACATTCATGCATGCACACACATTCTCACAACACACATGCACTTGTGCAGACATACATGTGTGGAAAAGGAAACATCTGATCTGAACACGAATGCCCATGAACCCACCAAGGCCAGGCCACCAGGGTCCAAATCCCACTGCCACCACCCACGTGCTGTGTGGCTCCAAGCAAGTGACTTGGTCTCTCTGGGCCTCAGCTGCCTCACCTGTGAAATGGGAATCTGGGAGAACTGCTAAGATGGATTTTCTCCAAGTTACTTAAAGACACTTTGATGGTTTTATTTATCACCTCACAATAAAATCTGAATTCTCTGCCAAGCTTTACAGGGTCCTGCATGCGCTGCCCCATCCCCTCCCTGCCCTCCCTTCCTCCCGCTCTCCCCCTCGCTCCCCCTGCTCCAGCCCCAGGGACCTTCTCGCTGCTCCTCCAACACGCCAGGCCTGGCCCTGCCTCAGGGCCTTTGCACATTCTGCTCCCTCAGCCTGAGATGCTTTTCCTGCCCGGCCACCTCCTTCTCACCATTTCAGTCTCAGATCCAGTGTCCCCTGCCTGACGTCAGCAGGTTCTCCATCTCCCCAACCCCCTGTATTTGACTCCTAGCACTTATCTCTAGGAATAAACCTCCCTGTTCATTTATTACTTATTGGCTCAGCGTCCATTGCCCTCATGGACTGTCAGCCCCAAAGGGCAGGGGTTTTTCTCTGTGTCACTCACTGCTTTATCCCAGTACCTGAATGAGCTCCCAGAACACACAGCAAGGCCTCGCTAAAGGTTGATCAAGCTTACATCTGAATCTTGAAAGTGTCAGCCACAATTGCACTCTCCCAGGGGAAGCTGTAAGGGTCGCTTCCCGCCCCTTCCCATCAGCGCCCAGCCGAGCAGCTGCCCCTCTCTCACACCCGGGAAGACCCCTTAGCATGGCCCAGCCCTTCCAAAGGGGGAGGCGCTGGGTGCTGGAGAAGTGCCTTATCTGCTTGCCAAAAAAAAAAAAAATTAGACGGCGTCTGATCTGCTCTCTGAATCCAACCACAAATCCACAGGAAACAGAGGGGACTGGGGAACACATAAATGACACCACAGGGACACGGTTGGCAAAAGCCAGTCCCAGCTATACAGTTAATAGTATCATCGTAATAGTATTGTTTCATCAATTGTAATGAGATTACCACGCTAATGCATAACGTTAATAATAGGGAAAACTGTGTATATATGTGTGTGTGGGGTATCTGGGAACTATACTTCTGCCTGATTCTTCTGTAAACCTACAACTGCTCTAGCAGAAAGAAAGAAAGTGAGAGAGAAATATGGTGAAGTCCTTAAAAGCAAAGGAAATTGGACACAGAAAGAGAAGTCCTGGGGAGCAGCCAGAAGTTGGAAGTTCAATGGAAGCCGGAAGAGAAAAAAGACACCATTGCCATGTGATGCAAAAGCCAAGGAACCCCAAAGATTGTGGGGGGGGGGAGCCAGCTTATGGCATCTGAAACCCGGAGCCAATGAATTCCTGTTGTAAAGCAAACCCGTTGCACGGTGTTTGTTTGAGCATCTGGGAAACTAAAACAGGGGGGCAGAATCCCTTCTCCCCTCACCCTCACCCCGGTTTTGAGAATCACCGCTTCAGAGACACACATGGAAATATTTACAGATGAAGCAATGTCTGGAATTTGCTTTGAAATAATAAGGGGAGTGGGGGTACCGATGAGACGCGGGTGACCAGATGGTCGAATCCGACGCTGGGTATGTTGGGTGCCTGGAACTGAATTTCTTTTGACTTCAGTGTGTTTGTTTTCCTTTGTCAAAAGCTTGACTGACAGTGGAATCCAAACAAAGTCCGGAGTTCAGTTCAGAGTACCATGTCCCAGTCGGTTTCTCAGTTGCGACAAATGGCCCAATAATGACAAGACGCTAACATGAGGAAAAGCAGGGTGAAGTGTCCACAGGGAATCTCTGTGGTACCTTCACAACTTTGGTGCGAATCTAAAATTATTTTGGACTAAAATGTTTATTTTGAAGTCAAGCATAAGCACAGTGGGGAGAAGCCAACCACCCGTGTACCCCCCGAGTAAAACCGAGCCCCGTCTCAGAGCTGGGGAAAAGCCCGCTGCCCCGTGTCCCATCTCCTCACCCACCTGCAGAAACGGACACCAGCCCGGCGCCCTGCCAGGTGCCCCTCGTGCCACCCCAGCCAGAAGGCCGGGCCGCCGGACAAGCAGTGAGGGCAAGAATCTGCTTTCAAATCCACTTTATTCTCTCCAGATTAGAGACATTCTGCATTGCCACATCCACCCAGCCCCGGCTCATCGTCCCCAGCCAGGAAGCTGGAAGGGCAGCCGGGGCTCAGGGTGGCAGCGAGGGCCTCTCCGAGGCCGTCCCCACGGACGTGGCGCTGCAGCGGCGGTGCGAGCCGGGCAGGGTCAGCAGCTCCAGCCTCCGGGAGCGCAGACAGGCCTGCACGGCCCAGAGAGGGGCCCGGTGGCCGGGCAGCGAGGGGTCCTCATCGCCGAAGCTCTCGACGGTGGAGTTGGATCCATCCTCCGTGCTGGCCACCGACTGCTTGCAGACGGGGCAGGTGCGCCGGACGGTCTGGGAGAACCAGGGGTCGATGCACTTGCAGTGGTAGGTGTGCGAGCAGGGGAGGATCTTCAGCTGGTCACCCTCCTCGTATTCATCCAGGCAGATGGCGCACAGCTCATTCCTCCGGGTGAAGGTGCGGACCTGGGCCTTCTGGCGGGCTTGGGTCTTGACCGTGCGCCCCCAGCCCCAGTGGGTGCGCAGCCAGAGCCAGAGGCTCCGGAAGACCAGAACGCTGGAGGTGAGGATGGCCAGGGCGCGGCCCAGCACCCAGGTCAGGGGCAGCACCGGGTGGCAGTTCAGATCGGGGCAGGGTGGGTAGTCGGGCAGCAGGAGCACATGAGCCGACCTGTCGCAGCGCACGATGACCCGCAGGTCCTGCGAGGCGGCCTCGCCCACGAACACGGAGGGGATGGCGATCTGGCGCCGCAGGTCCTCGTACACGTGGGCCATGCGCACGAGGTCGTCCGAGCGGACGTTGTGCACGATGGCGGCCTCGAAGCCCGCCCGCTGGGCGTGCAGGACCTTGAGGTCAAACGTGCAGTCGTAGCGGCGGATCAGCGCGATGGCACCCAGTGAGCCGTTGCCCAGCCGTGGGCCCTCGATGGGCTGGCACGCGTTGGGGGGCTTGGCTTCCATCAGGTAACCCCGGAGACCCTCGGGGGCCAGCGGCATCCCGAAAAGGGCTGGGAGGTCGGCGAAGTCCACCGTGCTCGAGTTGCCGTTCAGCACTGCCCGCACCACCGCCTGGGTGGGCGTCACCAGCAGCACCCACAGGATCAGCATGGCTTGGAGGGTCCCTGGGGTGAGAGCCAGCCTGCATGCCCCCATGGACGCCCCCTCTGGCTGCATGAAGCTAGGTCCCGCTGGGGATGGCAGACGGGAGGCCCTTGGGCATCTCCAGGGCCTCCCGGGGGGACCGTGGCCGGGACGGGGAAACAGAAGAGCTCAAAGAGGGGGACACTCGGAGGTGGTCAAGCAGAGCAGCTGGGACCTTGGGGGGAGGTCCTAGGCGGATTTGGCTTCTGGCGACCCCCTAGAACGCATCGTGACTTTGAAGGCTGGTCTCAGGCCGTCTTGCTGGTAGATGACACTAGAGCCAGGAGTCCCAGGGTTCTAGATGCCCCCCAGCTTCTGTGACATCGTCTGGTTCCAGCTTGTCCCCCAGGAGCTCCCAGCTGCCTGGGGCTGTGGCTGGTGGAGAACTCCTGGGTCCCTGATCTGGGGTTCTGCGCAGCCTTTCGAAGGATTGCTTGAATGCTCAGAGTATCCTTGGCTCTTGGAACCAACGAGGCCCAGGAGACTGCGTAGTGGGCTGGTGACTCCCAGCCATATAGATTCAGCCCTCACTCACGCTGTGCTGAGACTCTACAAGTATCATCTCGCTGAGCTTCCCAGCAATCCACTAGGGAAAGAGCAACCCTTACCCCTCTATTCAAGACTCCCAGTGGGGCCTGAACTTGTTCTGGTCACATAGCCCATGAGGTCAGTTCTTAAAACCCAAATTCCTGGCCTCCTCTCCTTCCCCCCCTTCCTCCTGCTTTCCACCTCCTTCGCTCTGTCCCTCTGCTCCAGACACTCGGGCCTCCTGGCTGTTCCTCCAAAGTTCCCCAAGCTCGGCCCTGCCTCAGGGACTTTGCACATGCTGTTTCCTCTGCCTGGAACCCTTCCCTGCAACTTACCTGGCCAACTCCTGCACATCGTCCAGCGTCCAGCTTTCCTGACGTCCTCATCCAAAGCAGACCCCTTCTTGCTCTCTTATCTCCTTCCCCAGCTTTGTTTCCCTCATGGCCTCTCCTCCATCAGACTGTGTGGTCTCCTTCTGTCTGTCCCCAGCCCCCAGCATGAGCCCGGCACATAATAGGTCATCAATACATATTTGTGGGACAAACAAATGGCCACTGTTCCCATTTTATAAACTGGAAAACAGTCTGATTTGGGGCCCAGGAACGAGGGTGGGATCCCAGGTCTTATCGTCACACAGCATCTGGCTTCTGGCTGCCTGAGGCCTGAGACCCCTTCCAGACGCAGTTTAGGGGGACAGGCACAGCCCTGAGGAACAAGGGACAGGTTGTTAGTTCTCCCCTCTGGTTCCAATCAGAGGCTCTTTCCCTGGAGTTTAACTCTCCATTGGGAGTTACTGACCCCTTTTCAAGACAGATGTGGAGGCCGAGGCTCAGCAGAAGTACAAGTGAGTGCTTCTGAGTCTTTCTTCTGCTTGTCCAAGTCTTATTCGATGTTTTTGTTGGGAGATTTGGGGTGGCAAGTGACAGAAAATTTAACTCACTCTGGTTCAAGTGGAAAAGGGAAGTTATCGGTTCACGTAACTGGAAATTCCAGGGTGTGGGACTCAGGAACAGCTGACACCAGGCACTTAAAATGACATCATGGGGCGTGTATTTTTTTCCCACTTAGGAATCTCATTTCCTCTGTGTTGGCCATGCTCCCGATCAGGCTTTCCCCGTGTTGTGGGCAAGGGAGCCCCAGGAGCTCTGGGCCTGTGATGTGTCACCAGCCTGCCTGGCCCAGAGGGAAGAAAACGCCTATTCTGATGTGTCTCCTTGATCCCAGGTGAGGTCTATCTCATTCCTGAACTAATCCACTGTGGCCAGGGGCATGCAGGGCTCTGACGGGGTGTGCCCTGTGCTTTCCCTGGAGATGGAGTCAACTCCACCTGAAATACGTGCAGAGGTGGGACAGGAAGAAACATCAGCGTCCACAGCACCCTCTGTGCCAACCAGAGCTGGAGCCCCCCAGCCCCACCCTCATCCAAGTCCATGGTCCTGAACTCTCCTCTGTATACCCTAAGTGCCAATGCTTTTATTTAATCCAGTGGCTCTCAACTGCAAGCAATTCTGCCCCCACCCCAAGGAGACATTTGGCAATGTCTGGGGACATTTTTGATTGTCATAATCAGGGTGTTGCTAATATGTGGGGGGCAGAGATGCTGCTCCACATCCTACAATGCCCAGGATGGCCCCTGTGCCAGTTTGAATGTATTATGTCCCCCAGAAAAAGCCATGTTCTTTGATGCAATCTTGTGGGGCCGACATAATAGTGGGGATTAAGTTGGAACGTTTGGATTAGGTTGTTTGCATGGAGATGCGCCCCACCCAACTGTAGATGATAACTGATGGGATATTTCCATGGAGGCGTGGCCCCACCCATTCAGGGTGGGCCTTGATCAGTGGAGCCATATAAATGAGCTGACTCAAAGAGAAGGAACTCAGTGCAGCTGTGAGTGACATTTTGAAGAGGAGCAAGCTTCCTAGAGAGGAATGTCCTGGGAGAAAGCCATTTTGAAACCAGAACTTTGGAGCAGACGCTAGCCACGTACTTTCCCAGCACGCCTTCCGGACGCCATTGGCCATCCTCCAGTGAAGGTACCCGATTACTGATGTGTTACCTTGGACACTTTATGGCCTTAAGACCGTAACTGTGTAGCCAAATAAACCCCCTTTTTATAAAAGCCAATCCGTCTCCGGTGTTTTGCATTCGGCAGCATTAGCAAACTAGAACAGATTTTGGTACCGAGAGTGGGGTGCTTTTGCTGCTGAGTTTGCAAATACCAAACATGTTGGAACAGCTTTTTAAATGGATAAGGGGAAGATTCTGGAAGAATTGTGAGGAGCTTGATAGAAAAGGCCTAAACTGCTTTGAAGAGACTGTTTGTGGAAATATGGACTCTAAAGATACTTCTGACGAGGCCTTGAACAGAAATGATGACTGTGTTGTTTTGAAATGGAAGAGAGGTGTCCTAGTTTGCTAATGCTGGAGAATGCAAAACACCAGAGATGGATAGGCTTTTATAAAACGGGGGTTTATTTCACTACACAGTTACAGTCTTAAGGCCACAAAGCATCCAAGGTAACACCTCAGCAATTGGGTACCTTCACCGGAGGATGGCCAATGGCGTCCGGAAAACCTCTGGTAGCTAGGAAGGCAGCTGGCGTCTGCTCCAAAGCTCCGGCCTCAAAACGGCTTTCTCCCAGGACGTTCCTCTCTAGCAAGCTTGCTTCTCTTCAAAACATCACTCCCAGCTGCACTCAGTGAGTTCCCTCTCTCTGAGTCAGCTCATTTATATGGCTCCACTGATCAAGGCCCACCCTGAATGGGCGGGGCCACGCCTCCATGGGAACATCTCATCAGAATCATCACCCACAGCTGGGTGGGGGCACATTCCAAACAAATCCAACCAGCACCAAAAACGTCTGCCCCACACAAGACCACAAAGATAATGGCATTTGGGGGACACAATACACTCAAACCGGCACAAGAGGCGATCCTTGTTTTAAAGTGGCAGAGAACTTGGCAAAATTGAGGCCTGGTGTCAGATGGAAGGAAGAATTTGAAAGTGACAACCTGGAATACTTAGCTGAGGAGATCTCCAGACTATGTGTGGAGGATATACCCTGGCTTCTCCTTGCAGCTTATAGTAAAATGCGAGCGGAGAGAGAGAAACTTAGAACTGAACTCTTGGGTTCAAAGAAACTAGAAGCTGATGGCTTGGAAAATTATGAGCTTCCAGGGGGTGGAATCCCAGAAGCTACAGCCCAACGTGAGGATGCAACCAAACTTAGAACCCAGCCGCCATTTCAGTACAAGCCAAGATTGGAGATGGAATTATACAGAAAGGATTTGTGGAAAGTCCTATTGTCTGACGGCTTTGACCCCTGTGTGCTTCATGCGAAGCCAACAGAATTTTTGCGAGATCTTTATAGACAGAGCCATTGCCAGTCTGGACTGGAGAAGACAGACAAGGAACAAACTAAAGGAAAAATTTCTTCAAAGACAGAGCCATGGAGGTTGAGGTCTGGAGTCAAGAGGTCTCAGGCTGGGAGAGCAGAGCAGCCCACATGCATGGAAAGGGTGAGTTTGCTCTGGAGGTTGAGGGTGGGCCTTCTGCCTCGATGCTCAGGAAATGTCTTGCCACCCCAAGCCCCAAAGAGGGTGGAGCACATTCCCAGGGAATTGGGGAGAGCCTGGCTGCCACCACACTGTTCTGAAGGGGTTGAGCATGTGCCCCGGAGATGGAAGGGAATCCGGGAGCTGCCCCGAGGTTTGAGGAGGGTGGGGCCGAGAAGGTGGTCTCCCCAATGTGTGGATATGTTGGAGCACTCACCCAAGCATTTGGAGAGGAAAGGGCTGCTGAAAAGGCCCTTAGGAAGGGTTAGACTTCCACTCTCTCAAGCCCCAAGGATGCAACGACGTTCTGTTAATGACTCTCAGACTTTGAAATCTAATGGAGTTTGTCCTGCAGGTTTTAGGAACTGTTTTGGTCCTGTTAACCCTGTTTTCCTTACTCTTTCTCCTTATGGCAATGGGAATGTTTATCCTATGAATGTCCCTCCTTTGTATATTGGAAGCATATAACTTGTTCTAAGTCCACAGATCCAAAGCTAAAGGAAAAGTATGCCTTAGGACTGACCATGCCTGTATTTGATTTTGATGGGATCTTGTACTTAACTATTGTTACTGAAATGATTTAAGTTTCTGTGGTATTGTGGGATGAATGTATTTTGTATTTGGAAAGAATATGTTTTTCTGGGGTCCAGGGGGTGGAATGTGCCAGTTTGAATGTATTATGTCCCCCAGAAAAAGCCATGTTCTTTGATGCAATCTTGTGGGGCAGACATAATAGTGGGGATTAAGTTGGAACGTTTGGATTAGGTTGTTTGCATGGAGATGCGCCCCACCCAACTGTAGATGATAACTGATGGGATATTTCCATGGAGGCGTGGCCCCACCCATTCAGGGTGGGCCTTGATCAGTGGAGCCATATAAATGAGCTGACTCAAAGAAAAGGAACTCAGTGCAGCTATGAGTGACGTTTTGAAGAGGAGCAAGCTTGCTAGAGAGGAATGTCCTGGGAGAAAGCCATTTTGAAATCAGAACTTTGGAGCAGATGCCAGACACGTGCCTTCCCAGCTAACAGATGTTTTCCGGACGCCATTGGCCATCCTCCAGTGAAGGTAGCCGATTACTGATGTGTTACCTTGGACACTTTATGGCCTTAAGACTATAACTATGTAGCCAAATAAACCCCCTTTTTATAAAAGCCAATCCGTCTCTGGTGTTTTGCATTCGGCAGCATTAGCAAACTAGAACAATAACTGATGGGATATTTCTATGGAGGCATGGCCCCACCCATTCAGGGTGGGCCTTGATCAGTGGAGCCATATAAATGAGCTGACTCAAAGAGAAGGAACTCAGTGCAGCTGTGAGTGACATTTTGAAGAGGAGTAAGCTTGCTAGAGAGGAACGCCCTGGGAGAAAGCCATTTTGAAACCAGAACTTTGGAGCAGACGCCAGCCACGTACCTTCCCAGCACACCTTCTGGATGCCATTGGCCATCCTCCAGTGAAGGTATCCGACTACTGATGTGTTACCTTGGACACTTTATGGCCTTAAGACTGTAACTGTGTAGCCAAATAAACCCCCTTTTTATAAAAGCCAATCCATCTCTGGTGTTTTGCATTCTGCAGCATTAGCAAACTAGAACAGCCCCCCACAACCAACAGTGATCTTGCCCCAAATGTCACCAGTACTACATTAAGAAACTCTGAGTTAATATAATCCCTCAGTTCTAATGATGATGATGATGACTAGCATTTATTGAACACTTACTAGACACTCAGAGGTTATAGGAATCCCACTTGAATTAACTCACTTAATTTTCACAAGAGATCTGAGGTGGGTGCTGTTATTATACCCATCTTTCAGATGAGGAAACTGAGGCCCAGGGGGACTAAGTAATTTGACTAGCATCCCACTATTAGAAAGTGGCTGAGCTGGCCTTGGTTGACCAGTTGTCTTGATCTGAACCCTGATTACATTGATTCATCCAACAAAAATTCAAACAGTCATTCCACAAGCAATTTTCAGTTAATTATTATTGTTTTTCTTTCCTTAAGGGTAAAATAATCCCTGTTCATTGTAGACTATTAAGGCAATAGGTGGGGGAATCATACCTAATCCTACTGTACTGGAATAATGGATGTGAACTTCTTGTGTTTTAACCAAGTTTCCTGAACATCTCCAGGGCTGGGTCCCATATCCAGGAATATTTTTCTTAGGATAAGTTCCAGAAGGTGAATTGCTGAGCCAAAGGGGGGATTTGCATCAGGCACATTTGTTGTGTGTAACCAATTTTTCCTCCCCAGAATTTATGCCAATGGCTTCTTTCTCCAGTTCAGCACAAAAGCTGTCATTTCCCCACAGCCTCACTAGCACTGGGTGTTATTATCTTCTAAAAATATTTGTTGGTTTATAAAATCCATGTGGGAAACACTACCAGACAAACAACCCAATTTCTTCAACAAATAAATTCCAAGGGGTGGGGGGAAGGTATACTGGGGACCATATGCACAGACTGAAGACTCAAGAAACTCAACAACAAAATGCCCTGTGTAGGCTTTGTTCAGATTCTGATTTGAATAAGCCAATGTAAAAAATATTCTGAGATATTTAGAGAAATTTGAACATTCACTGGTAAAAGAAAGTGAATCTCTGTCAATTTAATGGGCAAGAAAATGTTGTCACGACATTCACTGCTTTTTAATTTGTGCATTCTTTTTGGCAAGCAATTACTGAGCCCCTACTGTGTGCCAGGCCCCTTCGCTGGAAACTTTCCACACGTGAGCCCATTTAAACCCAATAATCTGGTGAAGTAGGGGCCATTTTCATCCTCATTTCACAGATGAAGAAAAAGAACCAAGTGAAGTAGAGTGACTTGCTTGGGTGTATCAGTTAGCTGTTGCCACATAACAAATCAACACAAGCTTAGCAGCTTAACACAATACACCATTATTATCTCACAGTTTCTGTGGATCAGAAGTCTGGGCACAGCTTAGCTGGGTTCACTGCTTCAGGATCTCACCAGGTTGCAATTCAGGTGTTAGTCAGGGCTGCAGTCTCATCCGAGCCTCCACTTTCAAGCTCCTTAGGTTGTCGGCAGGATCATCTCATTACAGTGTAGGACAGAAGTCCCTGTTTTCTTGCAGACTTTTGATCAGTGGCTTCTCTCAGCTCCCAGAGACCACCTGCAGCCCCCTGCCACAAATGGCAGCGTGCTTCCTCAAAGCCAGCAGGAGATTCTCGCTCCAGTCTGCTAAAAGGAGTCTTCTATAATGTAACCTAACTGAGAGAGCGATTGCCCATTGCCCGTGCCATAATCTATTAGTTAGACGCACGTTGCAGGTCCCATCCACACTCATGGGGAGGGGATTATACAGGGTGTAGCAACTGGAGACAAAAATCATGGCAGTCTTCTTTCAATTCTGCCTACCACACCAAGATCACATAAGGAGTGAAGGATGCAGCTGGATTTGAACCCAGGGCTTTGGTCTTTACAACCTCACTCTGCTGGATTCCAGCCTTCTCCACCGATGTCAGACTCTGCCCCATCCTCCTGCCTGGCTGGCTGACAATCAGATTCATCTGAATTACTCACTACTGTGGGTTGATTTGTGTTCCCCAAGAGGATATGCTGAAGTTCTAACTCCCAGTACCTTTGATGGTGAACTTATTTGTAAATAGTTCCAAATAAGATTGCAGACGCAATCAAATTAAGGTAACATCCTACTGGGGTAGGGTGGACCAATGACTAAATGTTCAATGGCTAAATCTGACACTGGTGTCCTTATAAAAAGGCCATATGAAGACACAGGGACAGACAGACACATAGGGAGAAGGCCAGGTGACAATAGAGGCAGAAATAGAAGGGCTGCAACCACAAGCCAAGGAATGTCAGCAGCAACCAGAGGCTAGAAGAGGCTCTATATCCTCCCAGAGAGCCTTCAGAGGAAGTGTGGCCCTGCCAAGAACTTGATTTCAGAGTTCTGGACTCCTGAGCTGTGAGAGAATAAATGTCTGTTGTTTTAAGCCACCCAGCTTGTGGTTCTTGGTTTTGGAAGCCCGGGGAAATGAAAACACTCACCATACATGTTGCAGTTTCCCAGTAAATTCATGGGCCCTGCCAAAGCTGGGGGCTGGCAGATAATCACTTCCCGTGTGGCAGCTGGTAATTGCTGAGGAGGGATGGGAACAGGCAATTTTTGAGTAGTTAAATCCAAAGCATCCGCATGTATGTAATGCGTGCGAAATTTTGATTTATGATCTCAGCGTGGCCTTGGGCCCTGGGGTTTGTACAGTGATTATAAACAGGTGCCAAGTGGATTTGTGGGGTGGGGTCTCCCCATATGTAAATGGGAATAATAATTGTATCCATTTTCTGAGTGGTTGGGATTAAATTTTTACTTACCATTTAACTTTGAAAACCTACATCACATACACATCTTCTGTAAAGATGCTGCTGGAAGGGAACTTCAGAGATGAATCCACTTTACGGATTGGCAAATGGAGACCCTGAACCCTAAAGGACTTGTTCTAGTTTGCTAATGCTGCCTTTTCACAAAACACCAGAAATGGATTGGCTTTTATAAAGGGGGTTTATTTGGTTACAAAGTCACAATCTTAAGGCCATAAGGTATCCAAGGTAAGTCATCAACAATCGGGTACCTTCACTGGAGGATGGCCAATGGTGTCCAGAAAACCTCTGTTAGCTGGGAAGGCATGTGGCTGGCATCTGCTCCAGAGTTCTGGTTTCAAAATGGCTTTCTCCCAGGACATTCCTCTCTAGGCTACAATTCCTCAAAAATGTCACTCTTAGTTGCTCTTGGGGAGTTTTTTCCTCTCTTGGCTTCTCCAGAGCAAAAGTCTGCTTTCAACAGCTGTCTTCAAACTGTCTCTCAGCTGCAGCTACTTTCTCAGCTCCTGTGCGTTCTTCAAAGTGTCCCTCTTGGCTGTTGCAAGCTCGCTCCTTCTGCCTGAGCTTATATGGTGCTCCAGCAAACTAATCAAGGCCCATGCTGAATGGGCAGGGCCACATCTCCATGGAAATTATCCAATGAAAGATCTTGCCCACAGTTGAGTGATCACATCTCCACGGAAACATCCAATCAAAAGTCTCCAAACCAATCAACACCAATACATTTCCTGTCCACACAAGACTGCATCAAAGATAATGGCATTCTGGGGGACATAATACATCCAAACCAGCACAGGACTCTTGCCCAGACATCATTCAGGAAGCAGAAATCTCCAATAGCTGCTTTTCCTTTGGGAGGAGAAAAAGCCCTAGTTGCCAGCTTGGCATCGGAGGCTTGCTTGGGCTGCCCTCTGTGATTATATGATGTAATAGTGGTGGAAATTTAGGCAGAGAATGGGAAACCTTAGGGAGGATTGGTTTACCTCCTCAGATTTAGATCGAATCACACAACCCTCTCTTTAAACCCCTCCAAAGGCTTCATGGCACACTGGGAATAAAACCCAAATCTCCCCATTGCCCACAAGGCCCTGCACAACCTACCGCATGCCTTAGACTGGAGGATGCATCTAAGGATAAACTCAGCTTAAGGGAGCAGGGAACAGCATTCTGGGAATGGGAACAGCATAGGAAAAGCCTCTGAGCTGAGAGAGCATGTGCTGAATGTTTGGAAATTACAAGTCATTCGGGGTGGCTGGGAACAGAGTCCCATGTTGCGATGGGAGGGTGGTAGAGGAAGGGTGAGCAGGGCCAGGCCCAAGCCTTGAACATGTGCAGTCTCAAGTTTATGCAGAAGGATGGGAAGCCCCCAAAATGTTTGGAGTGGAGGCAGGGCATGCTTGGATTTGTATTTCCCATTTCTGCTCTCTTTTCCTGCACTGCTTGGATCATTTACAATGAGCATGAATTCACTTACTACTTCCATAATAGAAAGAAACCCTAAAAGCCAGAAGTAAAAAGAGATCCGTATTCTGGAAAGAGCCCTCTGGTTGCTGGGTGGAGGGGGAAGGAGAGTTTGGGAGACTGGGGAGGGGGCCCAAGAACCAAGAATGGGGCCAGAGAACAGGGATGAGAGGAAAGAAGTGAGAGAGATGCAGATGAGACGATCAACAAGACTGGACAAGCGATTGGGTATGAGGTGGAAGAGAGAGAAGGGAAGTGAAAGCAGCTCACACAGGGAAAATGCAGTTTGTCCACTTCTAAATCTTTCCCTCTGTATTACTTTGAGAGAATCTCTTCTCAGTGTTATCATCTTTAATACCTTTCAGACAGTTGCTAATTGCCCTTTCTACAGGTAGGTCCAAGGCCCAGTTGGAATTTTAAAAGACTGTTTTGTTGGACAGTGTCTTCTATTTGTGGCAAGCGATACTGATTTTTCATTTCTGATCCTCATAACATTTTCCTTTTAAACACAGACAAAAGGTGAATTGATCTTTAGAAAATGTTTGGTAAACAAAACAGGTAGATGATTAGAGTCAAAATCAAGAAAGGATCAGAGTTCTCCAAAGATGAACATTTGATAGTGTGGGTGAGAAAGAAGGGGAGAAGGTCCCCCACCTCTGGAGGCTACCAGATCTGGGTTTGAAACTCGCTTTGCTCTTTCAGATGGTGAGTGTTGGGGACTGAAGTATGCCCCCTGTTCTGGCTTGCCAAAGCTGCCATTATGAAAAATACCAGAAATTGGCTTTTATAAAGGGGGTTTATTTGAGTACAAATTTACATTCTTCAGCCATAAAAGTGTCCAAGCTAAGACATCAACAATAGGGAACCTTCACAGAAGAATGGCCAACGGCATCTGGAAAACCTGTTAGCTGGGAAGGCATGTGGCTGGCATCTTCTTCCTTTGCTCCCAGGTTGTGTTTCAAAATGGCATTTTCCAAAATGTTGCTCTTGGGGCATTTTGCCCTCTCTTGGATTCTCCAGAGCAAATTCTGTGCTAGCATCTCCAAAGCATCAGCAAAAGTCTGCTTTCATTGGCCATTTCCAAAATGTCTCTCTTAGCTGGGCCTGGAGCTCTCTTTTTAAAGTACTCCAGTAAACTAATCAAGACCCTCGATGAATGGGCAGGGCCACACCTCCATGGAAATAATATAATCAAAGGTATTAACCACAGTTGGGTGGGTCACATCTCCATGGAAACAGCCTGATCCAAAGATCCCAACCTAATCAACACTAATACATCTGCACCTCCCCCCCAAAGATTTCATTAAAGAACATGGCATTTTGGAGAACATAATACATCCAAACCAGCAACACACACACACACACACACACACACAAGACACGTTCAAATCTTAATCTGAGTTCCTGTGCGTGTGAACCCATTGGTAAATAGGACCTTTTGAAGATGTTAGTGTTAGTTAAGGGGTGGCCAGATTGAATCAGGGTGGATCTTAAACCATCCAGTTTATAAAGAAAGGAAATTTGGACACAGTCAGAAGTAGAGGAAGTAGAGACCAAAAGTCAGAGAAAGCCGCAAGAGACTGAGGATGTCACCACGTGGCAGAGATGTAAGTCAAGGAACCCCAATGACCAAGCTAGCATCAGATTCTACAGACTCCAGGAAAAAGTCTGTGATGCTTCAATGTTGAAATTCTAGCATGCAAACCATGAGCCAACACATTTCCCGTCAGGAAGACAACTTGTTGTTTGGTACTTGTCATAGCAGCTCAGGCAAACTAAGACAGTAGGCAGGTCTGTTTCTCTCTCCAAGCTTTGCTTTTTTGGATCTGTAAAATGGGCATCACGGCAATATGCAACCCCACATTCTTGCTGGGAGAATTTAATGAGTGGCTTCAGGTAAATTCAAAAAATATACATATATATAAAAATACAAACAAGCTCCCTTCACTTTCCCTCCGCTTCCTTGACCCCGGGTTCACTGCCCCCTCTGTATCTTTGCGTAGGAGTTTTTTTCTGTCCAGAGCTCTCCATGACTTCTCTAGCCTTGCAAAGCATTACTGCCTTTTTAGTCCTTTGCTCAAATCTGCAGAAAGAATCCTAAAAGAAAGTCAAGGGTACCGGGTTCGAATCCCAGCCCTGCTTGCTTACTGTGCAACTGTTGGCCATGTCACTGTACTTCTCTGAGCCTAGATTTGCTCCTCTATAGAAATGGGGATAATAAGACCAGCTATCTATGGTGGAAACATATTTAGGATTAGGAGCATAAAGTACCTGTGGGGAACCACCACTCCCCCAATTCTGGGTTCATCGGGCTGGAGGGGTGGGAGACAAACCTTTTCCTGGCCCCAGGGTGGCCACATGACCCAGGCCTGGTCAATGAGAGCACTGCTTTCTCAAAGCCACAGTGATTGGTTCAGGATGAGACACATGATCCAAGCTGAGCCAATGAGAGCCTGCCATGGGACTTTCTCTAGGAACTATTGGGAAAAAGGCTCTTCCTGCTTTGGCAGCTGAGTTGGGGCAGCGGGAAACAAAGTCTGGGGATCTCCTGCATCACTTTTGCTGCCAATAGGGAAGATGCTGCTAGCAAGAGATGCTGTTGGGGCCCCACTCATTGCCTCCCAACTTTCAGTTTCTGTGCCTGCTGGTCTGGCTTCCAGTTTCTAGCACCTGTGTCTCTCCCATGTGTTTCCTCTGGCTTTCTGAGCCCATTTTTCCCATGTGCAGGAGAGGCTGGATATGCTAGATAATTAACACCCCTGGGAAGCAACTCTCAACCAATGAATGATTACTGTCAGTGGGCAAATACTGTAGATCACTTCCCTTTCCCCTCTTGGAAGATAACTCTGGGGTGCACATTCCACGTCATCTCCTGGAGGTCCCAGTGGGACAGAGCTCCAGTTGCTTGCAGGGATGACTTGCTTGATAATGCATCCTTTGTTGTCTTCTCTTTCCTGTCTCACTCCCCCAGTGTTTTCTGCAGTGGCTCCTGAAATAAACTACTTGAACTCAAATTCTTTTCACAGACTCTGCTTTTGGGGGAACCTAAGTTAAGATGCTGCCTAACAGAACTGAAAGAGGCTGAAAGAGCTGGTTGTTAAAATCATCATTTGAGCACCTCAATCCAGCTGAGCCTGAAGGCCACACAACACCTCTAGTTATATGAACTAACATGTTCCCTTTTTCATCTAAGATAGTTTGAGTAGGTCTCTATCTCCGAACAACTCACCTCATAGGAGATCAAGGAGGCTTCCAGGAGCTCATGGGAGAACCGACACAGGGCACAATTGTTAGTTTGAATTCTCTTTCTGTGTTTCACTGCTGCATCCCTTCCCCAACTTTTCTAGTGGGAGCTTCCTTTGAGGATGCCCAGAGGAAATATTCCAGAGATTTACTGATTTACGGCTCCTCTGATGGTTGGATGTGAAACAGTTATCAGAAGGGGTGATGAGATGTGTCTTTATGAACCCTGTTTTCTCTGGAAGTCAAAGCTACCACCTCCTTCCGCTGGTGCATCTACTGCTAAATCAAAGGTGAGGTTTGCCCATACACGCACAGGTATGCAACACACACACACACACACACACACACACACACACGGGAACTGTGATCCAGACAGACTGGTGGGGCCCTGTGGTGTTAGGGCTGGTGGGGGTGGGGCTTCAGAATGAGCTCGGTGGTGTGGGGAAGCCTGTAAAGATCCAGTGAAAAATTGTTGGTGAGTCATCCACCTTCAGGTCAACCTGGGATGTCTCTGTGTCTCCATCTCACTGTATTTCTGTCTCTTTATGAATCTCTATCTCAGAATCTCTTTCTCTCTCTCTCTCTCTCCCTCTCTCTCTGGGGCTTTCTCTGCCTCTCTGTCTCTATTCTTTTCTCTCTCTCTCTCTCCTCCCAGCCCTATCCCTGGTCCACAATAAACATGCAGTGGGTTTTGGCAATTTCAAGGCCAAAGATGCTGTCTTCCTGGACCCACACGAGCCAGAAGTGATAAGAGACAAGAGCTGAGTTTAAAGCCTGTTTCGGTTTGCTAATGCTGCCGTTACGCAAAATACCAAAAATGGATTGGCTTTTATAAAGGGGGTTTATTTGGTTACAAATTTACAGTCCTGCAGCCATAAAAGTGTCCAAACCAAGGCATAAACGAGTATACCTTCACTGGAGAAAAGCCATTGGTATCCGGAAAACCTCTATTAGCTGGGAAGGCACGTGCTGGTGTTTGCTTGCTCCCAGGTTGCATTTCAAAATGGCTTTCTCCCAGGATGCTATTCTCTAGGCACCTGGGGGTGTTCTCTTAGTTTCTCCCAAGCAAACTCTAGACTAGCAAAAGTCTACTTTCAGCGGCTGTCTCCAAAATGTCTCTCTCGTGCTGCAACACTGAGCTCCTTCTGTCTGCACTCTTATAGGGCTCCAGTAAACTAATCAAGAACCAGGTTGCATAGGCGGGGCCATACCTCCATGGAAATAATCCAATCAAAGGTATTACCCACAGTTGGGTGTATCACATCTCCATGGAAACAATCGAATCCAAATATCCCACAAGATTGGATTAAAAGATCATGGCTTTTTCTTGGGGGATATAATATATCCAAACTGGCACAAAGCCCCATCTTACCCCTCACATGCTGGGTGAGTGAGTTCCATTCCCTCTCGACTCTGCTTCCCCACCTATAAAATAAGGAGGAAGCAATGCAGAGTCCACTAACACTTTTCTGGAGAGTTGCCCGTGGACCCTCCCATCACCCTCTGAGCTTGGGGCTGTCAGTGTCCCCATTTCACCCTGGAGAAAGCTGACTTGCAGAGAGGGGATGAGCCCTCTCCAAGCGCCACAGCTAAGAAAAGGATAAATCAGGACTCAGCTCCCCATCTTCGCCTGCACAGAGCTCCCCAACACTCCTCTCCCGGCTGGCTTTGTCCCAGCCTGGCCCCCGCCAGGCCAGGCATCCAGCTGGAAATGAAACAGCCTTGCTGCTTCATTTGTCTTCCCTCCTTTCTGCTCCAAGTTCCCAGTTTTTATGCCGAGATAATTAAACTTGTGGAGACAGAAAACATTGCTGGGAAAAGGAATCTGTCTGCTCGGGACAATATGTCCTGGGTTCTCACAAATGCCAATGCCTTGTCTGGTGGCCCAATTTCTGCCCAGATCTTGCTGATGACTAGTACTTGGGGGGTGGGTGCAAGGAGAAAACCCATTGGTGGTCCCCACTGGCCTAAGAGTTAGACTTGACTGTGTTCCACCTTTTTTGAATGGATGGGTGGGGAAATGTAACCCAGAGAGAGGAAGGGACCATCCCAAGCTCACCTAATACATCACAGATAAAGGCAAGACTCAAATTCCCATCTCCTGACTCCAATGGGCCAGGATTTCCCGTAAGCCTTGACTGGGTAGGTCACAAATCAACAAATGATGAGCTAATATTTACAGAGCTCCTACTGTGCGCTAGCCCTGTGCTAAGGGCTCAGTCCCCATTAACCCATTTCATCCTCGTATCAAGGCTTCATGGTAGCTGTCAAACCGATCTTACAGTCGAGGAAACTGAGGCCCCGAGACTTCAAGTACCCTGATCAAGGTCACTTAAAAAAAATAATAGAGCCCAGATGTAACCTGGGGCAGCCTGACTCTAGGACCTATTGTCCTTACTGTTACCCACAAACCTTTGCTCTTTCTTGAAGACCTAATGTGTGCCAGGCAGTGTGCTCAGCACTGTGGATACAGCAGTGGCCAAAACAGAAATCCCTGACCTTACAGAGATTATGTTCCATCTGAGCAGAGTGAGGGGGAGAAACTCAATAAGCAAACCAAATAAATGAATAGATATTAAAGAAGACATCTCCTAAGGCAGGCACAAAAAGACAGATATTGTAGGAGTCCACTTATATAAAATATCTGGATAGACAAATTCATAGATTAGCGGTGACCAAGGGCTAGGGGAAAGGGGGATGGGGAGTTATCACTTAATGTGTGCAGAGTTTCTGTTTTGGTAACGGATGGTGGTGACAGTAGCACAATATTGCAAAGGTAAATGAATGCCACTGAATTGTAAACTTAAAAGTGGTTAAGATGGGAAATTTTGCATTATATATATGCTACCACAATAAAAATGAAGAAAAAACAAAAACTGAAGAAATATCCCAGTGTTAAGGGGTATGAAGGCAATTAAACAGACCTGGTGACCGGGAGAGGGGCAGCATTAGCCGGGGTGGTAAGAGAAGACCTCCCCAAGGATGGGGCAGTTGAGTAGAAGCCTGAAGTGAGGGAGGAAGAGCTTGGAGAAAAGTTGCAGGCAGGAGGAAGAGCACGTGCACAGGCCCTGGCGGTAGCAAACTTGGCATCTTCAAGGAAGAGCAAGGTGGCCAATGGGGCTGGAGTAGAGAGGGTGAGTTGGGGGAGAGGCGGGCAGGGAGGTGACGGGAGGAGATTGTGCAGGGCCATGGTGAGTTTGTGTTACATGCCAAGGGCAATGGGGAGCCAAGGCAGGATTAAGCAGGAGAGGGTTAGGATCTGATTCTCATCTTTAAAAGGTTTATCTTGCTCTGGATGTAGAACAGATGCATGTGGCAGTGAGAGACCAGGGAGGAAGCTGTGTGGCCATCCGGGGGAGCCATGAGGATGGAGAGAAGGTGATGGTTTGGAGCTTGGTGGGCTGAGACTGGTGATCACTTCTTAAGGGCTGGCGTTTCTCTTTCTCTTTGCCTCCCCATCCTGGGCCTGACCCAGGTCAAGGCACACAGTAGGTGCTTAATCACTCACAGGGCCAAGAAACAATACAGGTAACACTCACTGAGAACCTGGTGCGTACCAGCCCCCCAGCTACACGATTGACATGCTTTCTCCCTGGAATCTAGCCCCAGGAGGCTGGGACTTTCATTACCCACTTTTCCAGGAGAGGAAATTGAGGTTCAGAGGGAAAATGACTTCTCCAAGATCACACAGGCAGGAAGTGGAAGGACCAGAACTTGAACCCTGCCCCTGCAGACTTGAGACTTATTTGCAGACGGGGTTCTGAACTCAAAGGCATTCTGAGCTCCAGCATGCATAGCAGCACCTGGTGCCATGCTCTCCCATGATGCAATGCGACATGCTAGTCTGGGCCCCTCCCATGATGCTACAGGGCAGCCTAGCCCCACCTCTTATCTTGATGCACCGGGACAGAGTTGCCATGTCCCTTCCCCTGATGCACTGGGCACCCCACCCCTTTCCAGGGTGTACTGAGACAGCCTGACCCCATGCCTTCCTGCCACACACTGGGGTAACCTAAACGTGCCCACTCTCAGAATACACTGGGGTGGTCTAGCCCTACTTTCTCCCATGATGCACTGGGGTGGTCTAGCCTTGCTACCTCTCATAGGGCATTGAGATGGCCTAGCTCCACCCCTCCCATAGTGCACTGGGTCAACCTAACCCTGCTTCCCTCCCATGGTGCACTGAGATGGCCTAGCCCCACCCCTTTGATGTCACACCAAGGAGGCCAGCCCCATCTCCTCCCATGATGCACTTGGGCAGCATGGTGTACTGAAGTAGTCTAGTTTCACCCCTTCCCATGGTGCACTGAGGTGGCCTAGCCCCACCCCTTTGATGTCACACCATGGAGGCCAGCCCCATCTCCTCCTGTGATGCACTTGGGAAGTCTAGTCTTGCCCTCCTCCTCTAGAGCATTAAGGTGGCCTAGCTCTACCCCTTCCCATGGTGCCCTGAGATGGTCTAGCCCCACCTCTCCCATGGTGCATTGAGGCATCCTGAGCCTTCCTTTTCCCATGATCCACTGGGGAACCTAGCTGGCACCACATGGCTCAGTGCATTCAGTTTCCTGGGCTGCTACTCACTTCCTCACCTGTTAAAGAAGTTCATCCCTGCCTTAGTGCAAGGAGATTGAAGGCTGACATGTGTGCAAAACATTGCACTAAACTCCAATTTCCTTCCTCATCCCAATCAACTATTCAGACCGGGCCACTGCTGAAATTCCAGCTGACTCTTTCCTACCTTCCTGGGATTTGCAGCAGGGACCCTCAAGATGTCTGTTATGTCAGCTTGGTCACTTCCTGGCTGGGCGACTTCAGGCAGGTTGCATGACATCTCTGAGTCTCAGTTTCCTTATCTGTACTGCTGGGTAATAGCAGGACCTCATAGGATTATGGTGAGGGTTGTTTGATATTGCATGTGCAGCTGGAACCCTGAACAAAGAGGACCCACATGATACAATCAGAAAGCACCCATACTGTTTTCTCCCACTGTTCCTGTCACATAGTTCAGAATCCCTTGGTATTAGTAAGTGTGTGTAACACCAGCTGTGTAACAAACATCGCCCAAATCTAAGTGTCTTAAAATAATAAAGAATTCTTTCTTTCTCATGTCATAATCCAATTGCCAGGGGTTCTCTACTGCACAGAGTATTCAGGAACCCAGGCTCCCACCACCTAGAGGCTCCAAATCACCTCCTACCCACATTCCACTGACCAAGTGCTCAGTCACATGGTCGCCCCTAACTGCAGGGGAGGCTGGGAGATGAAGACCAGCTGCATGCCTAGGAGAGAAAGGAGACATATCAGTGCTGATGAGCTCTAGTCCCCTCTGTCTCACCCATTTTTTTCCTGATCATTCTCAGTTAAAAAAGAAAAAAAAGCCAAAACCTCTGCAGTCCCTTTAAGTCACGTTTTAAGGGGAGATCTTTTAAACTGTTCCAAGCTGCTCTGTCTCTCTCTGCAGCCCAAAGGGCACCCTAGGAGTTGTTATCAAATTCTTTTCCCTGACCACTTCAGGACACCCATGCTAATCTTGAGGGAACCCCTGTTCTTTGCTTGCACCACTGAATCACCCAGCAGCTCGCCTCCTGACTAAAGGCTTAAGGAGAGAGACAGGCTCCCAGCTCCTTTTCTCGAGGGACCCTCTTGGATCATCGACATGTATGGGAGATTTGAAAGTTAGATATCCATCAGAAAGTTGTGGGGAAACAGGCCTTCTCATTCATTGGTGGTGGGGATGCAAAATGACACAATCCTTAGGGATGGAATTTGGAAACAATATTTAGCAAAACTGCCAATGCATCTGTATGAAAGCAATATTTCACCCATAATTTCATTAAAGTTAAATTTAAGATGTGGTTCCCTTTTGACTCAGAAATTCTATTTGTTGTCTTTTAGCTCAGAGACACTCTTGTCATATGCATACCATTTGTAACAGCATAAAATAGGAAGCAACTTGAGAGTCTAAGAGGAAACTAGTAGAAAGACAAAGAACCCAATTTAAAAATGGGCAAAAGACATGGACAGGCAATTTTCTGAAGAGGAAATACAAATGGCTCAAAAACATATGAAAAAATGCTCAACTTCAGTGGCTATTAGGGAAATGCAAGTCAAAAGCCACCTACCAGAATGGCCATTATTCAAGAAAACAGAAAATGACAAGTGCTGGAGAGGATGTGGAGAAAGGGGCACACTTATTCACTGTTGTGGGAATGTAGAATGGTGCAACCACTCTGGAAGGCGGTGTGGATGTTCCTCAGGAAGCTAAGTATAGATTTACCATATGATCCAGCTATTCCAGTATTAAGTATATACTCAGAGGAACTGAAAGCTAAGGCACGAATGGACATTTGTAAACCGATGTTTATTGCGGCATTATTCACGATTGCCAAGAGATGGAAACAGCCCAAATGCCCATCAACAGAACAGTGAATAAACAAACTGTGGTATAGCTACACAGTCGATTATTATGCAGCTGTAAGACAGAGCAAAGTCACGGAACATATAATAATGTAGATGAAACTTGAGGATGTTATGTTGAGTGAAGTTAGCCAGAAACAAAAGGACAAATACTGCATGGTTTCACTGATATGGACTAATATTAAGGAGCAAACTTTGAGAGTTAAAAGCTGAGAATACAGGTCATTAGGAGATAGAAAGAGGCTAGAGATTGGACATTTGGCGCTGAAGGAGTATAGAATGTTCAACAGGATTGATTGTATAGATCCAGAAATAGATAGCATAATACTGTGTGATGGTAGCACAATATTGTAAGTGCACTGAACGAAGATATCTCTGAGTAAAGCTGAAAGAGGAGGGCTACGGACATGTATGACACCAGAAGTAAAGATAAAGACTGGGACTGTGTAACTTAGTGAAAACTAGAGTGGTCAATGATTGTGACTAAATGTACAAATATAAAAATGTTTTTACACGTGGGAGAACAAATAAATGTCACCCTTGTAAAGTGCTGAAAAAGGGATGGTATTGGGGAAAAAAATATCATCAAAGCAAACTGGAGTCTATGGTCAACAGTAACATTGTAAGATGCTTCCATTAATTGTAACAAAGGCAATATACCAAAGCTAAATGTGTATGAGAGGAGATATAAGGGATGGATATGGGATTCTTGGTAGGGGTGGTGTTGTCTGATCTTATTATTGTATTGTATGGCATTTTATTATATTATTATTATTATCTTTTTAATTATTCTTTAACAAAAATTTTTTTCAATATAATGAATATGTTCAAGTGCTGATTGTGGTGATGAATGTGCAGATATATAAGGATGCTGTGAACAATTGATTGTACACTGTGGATGACTGTATGGTATGTGAATATATCTCTATAAAATTATAGGAAAAAATATAATAGGGATAAAAGTGCTGGAGAAAACATGGAGAGAGGGATGTACCTATTTACTGTTGGTGGGGAGGTAGAATGGTGTAGCCCTTCTGGAGGACAATGTGATGGTCCCCCAAGAAGCTAAGTATGTGGGGCCATAAGGTCCTGCAACCTCATTATGGGGCATGTACCTGGAAGATCTGAGAGCAGGGACATGGATAGACATTTGCACACTGGTGTTTATGGCGTCGGTATTTACGATTTGCAATGGATGGAGGTGGCCTAAGGTTGCATCGACTGAGGAACAGAATGGTGAACTGTGGTGTACGCATACAGCAGAATATTGCGCAACTGCGAGAAGGAGCGAAGCTGTGAGACACGCCACGAGGTGAATGGATCCTTTGGACAGTATTTTGAGTGAAGTTCTCAAAAGACAAACATGATAATGCCCCACCAATATGGACTAACTACAATGTGTAAACTCTGAGAATTAAATCTTAGAGCACAGCTTATCAAGGGAATACTTTTCATAATTGTCCCTAGATTGTAAGCTCTTACAGCAGTCACATCTATTCCTGAGTTGCAATGGTTATCTCTAAATTTTGAGATGCGTATCCCTTTGTGTATAACCTGGTTGGTCTCTGGAACTTTGGGTATTTGTGTGACACCTGAAACCCAGAGCTAGAGCTCAGCAGCTATGAATGCCAGTATTACCCCATACAGCAACTATTTAAAAAAAGCTGAAAAAAGAGTCCAGACTTCAATTAGAGATATGAATGAGGCAGATCTGGTTAGGACTAAGGCAAATCAGGCCAAAGGGTAAAGGACGATATTGACTATGTTTTAAAACTTCAACTTCTGTGTGAGAGCAAGGGAAGAGATGTTTATTTGGTGCAGGATATATACCTTCTACAGCACACTAAATAATTTAACTTGTATGATCAATTTATTCAAACATCATAATTACATGGAACTTTGAATAGGAAGTGAGATCTGGTAGGTTTGTAGAGGTTAGTGTGAAATAATGATACATCCCAAAGTAATTTGGGCAGAAAATAAAAATATATTTGCAAGGGCCCCCTGAGGAGCTGGGGGAGGATGTGGAAATGTTGGACATCCCCACCTGGGTTATTGCTGATGTTCTCACAAACATGAGGACGACAGTTTGGTATGTCCAGCCCTCCATCTTGGGGTTTGCCCTTATGAGGATTGTTACTGCAAAGGAGAGGCTAAGCCTGCTTATAACTGTGCCTAAGAGTCTCGCCAGAGAACTTCTTTGTTGCTCAGATGTGGCCTCTCTCTAGCTAAAACCACTCAGCAGGTGAACTCACTGCCCTCCCCTCTACATGGAACCTGACTCCCAGGGGTGCAAATCTCCCTGGCAACGCAGGATATGACTCCCGGGGATGAATCTGGACCTGGCATCGAGGGATTGAGAAAATCTTCTTGACCAAAATGGGGAAGTGAAATGAAACAAAATAAAGTTTCACTGGCCGAGAGATTTCAAACAGAGTCGAGAGGTCGCTCTGGAGGGTATTTTTATGCACTATGTAGATGTCCCTTTTTAGTTATTAGTATATTGGAATAGCTAGAAGGAAATACCTGAAACTGTTGAACTGCAACCCAGTAGCCTTAATTCTTGAAGATGATTGTGTAACTGTGTAGCTTACATGGTGTGATGGTGTGATTGTGAAAACCCTGTGGCTCACACTCCCTTTATCCAGTGTATGGATGGATGAGTAGAAAAATGGGGACAAAAACTAAATGAAAAATAGGGTGGGATGGGGGGGTGATTTGGGTGTTCTTTTTTACTTTTATTTTTTACTCCTATTTTTATTCTTTTTGTTGTAAGGAAAATGTTCAAAAACTGATTAGGGTGATGAATGCACAACTATATGATGATACTGTGAACAACTGATTGTACACCATGGATGACTGTATGGTATGTGAATATATCTCAGCAAAACTGAATTAAAAAAATAGATTGGAGTGATGAATGCACAACTATATGATGACACTGTGAACAGTTGATTGTACACCATGGATGACTGTACAGCATGGATGATTGTATGGTATGTGAATATATCTCAATAAAACTGAATTTTTTTTAAAAAAAGAGGGAACTAGTTAAATAGCTTCTGATCCATCTGTGCAATGGAGAACTATACAGAATGAAGACACTCTTTATTTACTAATATGTTAAGATCTCCATTGTGAGTGAAAATGTGGATTTCAGAACAGTGTGCATACTACACTAACATTTAAAAAAAGAGGGGGGACTTAGATATTTGTATATCAATGTTCATTGCAGCATTATTCACAGTAATCAAAAGGTGGAAATAACCCAAGTGTCCATAGACAGATGAATGCAAAAACAAAATGTGGTCTTTCCATACAATGGAATAATATTCAGCCAAAAAAGGAATGAAGTTCTGATATACATGCTACAACATGGATGAACCTTGAGTGAAAGAAGCCAGACACAAAAGCACAAATATTGAAATATCTAGAATAAGCAAAGTCATAGAGACAGAGAGTAGATATGAAGTTACCAGAGGCTGAGGGAAAAAAGTATTGGAAGCTATTGCTTCATGATTATAGAGTTTCTGATTGAGGTGATCAAAAAGTTTTGGTAATAGATGGTGGCACAGCATTTTAAAAGTAACTCATGCCACTGAATCGTATATTTTAAAATGGTTAAAATGACAACTTTTGTGCTATAGTTACATTACCACAACTTTTTTTATAAAGAGCGGAAATTATTCAAGTTGATTTCTATTTGCATACCATAACTTTGGAATGATACACAAGAAAGCCATAAAAGTGACTACCAGGTATGGGAGGGGATAGGAACCAGGGAAAACATAGAAGCAAAACTTTTCACCAGACATCTTTTTTATGGTGATGATTTTGAACCGTGTGATTGCCTGCCCTAATCCAAGCAAAAACGAAGCTCTAGAAGCAAGCAAGCCCAATGGCTAGCATTCTGACATTTCTCTTTGGAAATTTGCTTCTTGGCTGGTCATACCCATTGAATCTTGGATCCCATTTGCTTCTTCCAATTTTAACCTTCAGTTACACCCAGAAAGAATTAAGAATGGTGCATAGTAGATGCACAATATTGGCTGCTGCTAATATTTTAGAGCAGTTTTAGGTTGGCAGAAAAGCTGCACAGTAAGTACAGGTAGTTCCTGTAAACATCTCCTCCTCGCACACGTAATTTTCCCCATTATTAATACCTTGCATTAGTGTAGTACATTTGTGTAGTACATTTGTCACACTCGATGAAGCAACCTGAGACACTATTAGCAACTAAAGTCCATAGTTTACACAAGGTTCCCTCTCTGTGTTGTATAGTTCTAGAGTTTTGACAAATGCATAACAAATGCTGAGTATCTGGCTGTCTTTACGATGGGCAGTTTTTAATTTTAATGGGGTCAAATTTACGAAACATATTTATGATTATTAATTTCTATTTCCAATCTAAGAAACTTTGCCTTCTCCAAAGGCAGAAGGATATTCTGTTTTCCTCTAGAAAGTTTATAGTGTTAACTTTTACAACTTTTAAAAAATCTTTTTACTGTAGTAACATATCCAACTCAAAATGTCCCATTATATTTAATTGATGATCCAACTCAAATTAATTTTTATGTATACTGTGAGGTGGGGATTGGGGGTTCTTTATGTTATTATTTTATTTCATTTTATTTCATTTTTCTCTATGGGTAGCTGGTGGTTTCAGCACCTTTTTTTTTTTTTTCATTTTTATTGAGATTGTTCAGATACCATACAATTATCCAAAGATCCAAAGTGTACAATCACTTGCCCCTGGGTACCCTCATACAGCTGTGCATCCATCACACTTAATTTTTGTTCAATTTTTAGAAACTTTTCATTACTCCAGACAAGAAATAAAGTGAAAGATGAAAAAAGAAAAAAAGAAAAGGAAACTCTAATCCTCCCCTATCCCTAACCAACCCCCCTCAATTGTTGACTCGTAGTATTGATATAGTACATTTGTTACCGTTTATGAAAAAATGTTGAAATACTACTAACTGTAGTATATAGTTTGTAATAGGTATATAGTTCTTCCCTATATGCCCCTCTATTATTAACTTCTAATTGTATTGTCATACATTTGTTCTGGTTCATGGAAGTGATTTCTAGTATTTGTACAGTTGATCACGGACATTGCCCACCATAGGATTCAGTTTTATACATTCCCATCTTTTGACCTCCAACTTTCCTTCTGGTGACATATATGACTCTGAGCTTCCCCTTTCCACCTCATTCACACACCATTCGGCACTGTTAGTTATTCTCACATCTTGCTACCAACACCCCTGTTCATTTCCAAACATTTAAGTTCATCCTAGTTGAATATTCTGCTCATACTAAGCAACCACTCCCCATTCTTAAACCTCGTTCTATATCTTGGCACCTTATATTTCATGTCTATGAGTTTACATATTATAATTAATTCCTATCAGTGAGACCCTGCCATAATTGTCCTTATGTGTCTGGCTTATTTCACTCAGTATATTGCCCTTGAGGTTTTGTCATCAACCCATTTTTTTTTTTTAATATGGTTTTGTTCACTCACCATACATTCCATCCCAAGTAAATAATCGATGGTTCTCTGCATGGTCATACATTTATGTGTTCACCACCTTCACCACTATCTATATAAGGGCATCTACATTTCTTCCACAAGGCAGGAGGAAGAGTCAAAGAAGGTAGAGAGGCAAAAGAAAGAGGAAAAAAAAATGACAGCTAGGAAGTAGCAAAAGGAAAAATAACCTTAAATCAAAGTAGAATAAAGAATCAGACAATACCACCAATGTCAAGTGTCTAACATGCCTCCCCTATCCCCCCCCTCTTATCTGCATTCACCTTGGTATATCACCTTTGTTACATTAAAGGAAGCATAATACGATGATTCTATTAGTTACAGTCTCTAGTTTATGCTGATTGCATCCCTCCCCCAATGCCTCCCCATTTTTAACACCTTGCAAGGTTGACATTTGCTTGTTCTCCCTCGTAAAACAACATATTTGTACATTTTATCACAATTGTTGAATACTCTAGATTTCACCAAGTTACACAGTCCCAGTCTTTATCTTTCCTCCTTTCTTGTGGTGTCTCACATGCTCCCCACCTTCCTCTCTCAACCGTATCCATAGTTACCTTTGTTCAGTGTACTTACATTGTTGTGCTACCATCTCCCAAAATTGTGTTCCAAACCATGCACTCCTGTCTTCTATCACTCTGTAGTGCTCCCTTTAGTATTTCCTGTAGGGCAGGTGTCTTGTTCACAAAGTCTCTCATTGTCTGTTTGTCAGAAAATATTTTGAGCTCTCCCTCATATTTGAAGGACAGCTTTGCTGGATATAGGATTCTTGCTTGGTGGTTTTTCTCTTTCTGTATCTTAAATATATCACACCACTTCCTTCTTGCCTCCATGGTTTCTGCTGAGAGATCCACACATAGTCTTACTAAGCTTCCTTTGTATGTAATGGATCGCTTTTCTCTTGCTGCTTTCAGGATTCTCTCTTTGTCTTTGACATTTGATAATCTGATTATTAAGTGTCTTGGCGTAGGCCTATTCATATCTCTTCTGTTTGGAGTACGCTGCGCTTCTTGGATCTGTAATTTTATGTCTTTCATAAGAGATGGGAAATTTTCATTAATTATTTCCTCTATTATTGCTTCTGCCCCCTTTCCCTTCTCTTCTCCTTCTGGGACACCAATGATACGTACATTATTGTACTTTGTTTCATCTTTGAGTTCCCGGAGACGTTGCTCATATTTTTTCATTCTTTTCCCATCTGCTCCTGTGCGTGTAGGCTTTCGGGTGTTTTGTTCTTCAGTTCCTGAGTGTTTTCTTCTGCCTCTTGAGATCTGCTGTTGTATGTTTCCATTGTGTTTTTCATCTCTTGTGTTGTGCCATTCATTTCCATAGATTCTACTGGTTGTTTTTTTGAACTTTTGATTTCTGCCGTATACATGCCCAGTACTTCCTTTACAGCCTTTATCTCTTTTGCAGTATCTTCTCTAAACTTTTTGATTTGATTTAGCATTAGTTGTTTAAATTCCTGTATCTCAGTTGAAGTGTACATTTGTTCCTTTGGGCCATAACTTTGTTTTTCTTAGTGTAGGTTGTAATTTTCTGTTGTCTAGGCATGGTTTCCTTGGTTATCCAAATCAGGTTTTCTCAGACCAGAACAGGCTCAGGTCCCAGAGGGAAGAAATATTCAGTATCTGGTTTCCCTGCGGGTGTGTCTTAGAAAATTGCTCCACCCTTCGATGCCTCGGGTCACTGTGCTTTTCTGCCCAGCAGGTGATGCCTGTCAGCCTATAATTCTTGACTGGTGTGAGGAGGTGTGGCCGTGTTCCCCCAGGCTCTGGGGTCTGGTTCTGAATGGAAAGGGCCCCACCCCTTTCCTCCTAGAGAAGACAGAGCCCCCAGGTGGAGGTCTTTAGCATTTCAATGGTCTCGCTCTCTGCTTGTGCTGTCTCCACCCTTCTCTGAGTCACAGCCCTGGAAACTGAAAATGACTGGGGCTTTCTCCACTGAACCGAAAAAGAAACAGATAGTCCCCTTCAGACCCAGTCCAAGGCGACCCTCTGGCTCTCCAAGGTCAGTCATCACCCAAAGCCTCTGTCTGTTTTTTGGGGCTGCGTACCTGTAGTGAGCAGTTCACACTCGCTATTTAAAACCCCAGTTGGAGCTCAGCTGAGCTGTATTCGCTTGCTGGGAGAGAGCTTCTCTCTGGCACCACGAGGCTTTGCAGCTTGGGCTATGGGGGAGGGGGTCTCCCGACCTGGTTCCGCAGGTTTTACTTACAGATTTTATGCTGTGTTCTCGGGCATTCCTCCCAATTCAGGTTGGTGTATGATGAGTGGATGGTCTCGTTTGTCCCCCTGCAGTTATTCTGGATTATTTACTAGTTGTTTCTGGTTTTTTGTAGTTGTTCCAGGGGGACTACTTAGCTTCCACTCCTCTCTATGCCGCCATCTTGCCCCCTCCTCAGCACCTTTTTTCAGAATCATACTTTCAGGTTGTAAAATATAACATATACATAACAGTGCCAATTTTCCAAGTGCAATTTGACAAGTAGTTAGAGAGCAAATTCAAAGAATATTATAGGTTATAATTCCACAAATTCAGTTATTTCCTTATTATGAAATATAACATATACAAAAAAGTTACTGTATTTCAAAGTATGATTTAAGTAGTAGATATATAGAAAATTTCCTAAGTTATTTTGAGTTATAGTACCATAATTTCAGTCATTTCCTTATTGTGAAATCTAACATCTATACAAAAAGGCATAGCTTTCAAATTACAATTTAACAAGTACCTATATGACAAATTTCAAAGGATGTTATGGGTTACAGTTCTGCCATTTCAATTTTTTCCTCCTAACTATTCTAATACCCTAGCAATTAAGGAAAAGAAAAATATATAAAGATTCAGTATTCATCATCCTTTGTTAAATTCCATCTTGCCTATTGCTGCCCCTTCCTCTAGTTTAATCACTTTCCCGATCTTCAGGAATGTCTAGGCAGTGACCAACCTAGTTCCAGAAGCTTTTGTTGAAAAGATTTGCCTTCTGTCATCAGATTGTCAAAAATCAAATAACTGTGTATGTCGAGGGTGGTGCCTTTTTCCAAGCCGCCTATTCTGTTCCATTGATCTATTTGTCTATCCTTATGCCAATACCACCTGTCTCTATTACTGCAGCTTTAATGGGATTAGATTTCCAAGGGCAAAGTAAATGTGGCTTGAGCATCTTATGCAGACTTCCAACCTGGGTGGGGAAGCTGTTGGGAGATTCAGAGCTTCTGTATCTTCTGAGCATCCCCATCTATGAGGGAGATTTTGCCTTTGCTCCTAGAACATATGTCATTCTTGGGGTGCCACCAAGTCCCACTCCTGGGCACTTATGAGCTGCCAATTGGCATCACTTTATCTCCTTCATTTGTTCATGGAATATTTACTAAGCACCCATCAGGGGTGCTAGGCAAAGAGAACCCAAAAATGGCCATGGGCCCCCTGCTCAGCAGAGCGGGCAAACGTTGGCCAGCAAATAAACAAACAAGAATATCTCAAATAGTGATGAGTCCCACGAGGAAAATGAAACAGCAAGGAGATGCGATAAAGAGCATTTGAGAGGCGAGATCGATCGAGGAAGGCTAAAATTAGCAGGTGAATGTTTAAGGAGAAACAGGATAATTGTGGGGCCACAGAGTAGCTCTCCGAAGGTGTTTATTCAGTCTAAAGGCAAGGAGGTAACTTTCCAGCGGAAAAACCTGGCAGACACCACCGCGACCAGTTGTTCAAGGTCAACGTCACTGGTGACAATACTCTGCGACAGCACATGTGTCCTGATGTGATGTTCTAAGAAGGATCAGGGTCCTTTCCAAGCAGGCAAGACCTCAAGTTAATCGTGAGACAACTTCAGGCAAACCCAAATTGAGGGACAGTCTACAAAACATGTGATCTGGACTCTTCAAAAGTGTCAAGTTCATGAGCATGAAAAGACTGAACTGTCCCAGATTGGAGGAGCCCGTGGTCATTTGAAGCTGTTATGGACCCCAGACAACTGTGTTCTTAAATTTGGTCCTTTCCTGTGGGTGTAGACCTATGGCAGGTGAGAGCTTTTGATTAGGTTATTTCAATTGCGATGTGACCCACCTCGTTCAAGTCGGATCTTAACCTTCTGCCTGGAGTCCTTTATAAGAGGATAAAACACCTACAGAAGCTAAGAGAGGAAATTAAGAGAAGCTCAAGGAAAACCCCCAGAGAAGCTGAGACACAAGGGCACACTCACAGAAGCTGAGAGAGGAAACCACTGAAGCCAGAAGCTAGAGGCAATGAAACCTAGGAGAGAAGGACCAGCAGACGCCGGCCATGTGCCTTCCCATGTGACAGAGGAGCCCCAGATGCCTGCAGCCTGTCTTCAGAGTCCAAATATTGTCCTGTTGATGTCTTGAGTTGCACAATTTCACGGCCTGACAACTGTACATTGTGAGTTAATAAATCCCCATAGTAAAATCCAACCCATCTCTGGTATATTGCATTCTGGCAGCTTTAGCAAACCAAAACACAGACGAATGACGCATGACAGCTAAATGCCACAAGGGATCCCGGATGCAACTGTGGGCCAGAAAAAGGACATCAATGGAAAAACAGATGAAACTCAGATAAGGTCTGCAGATGATTAACTGTTTTCCTTCCATATCACTTTCCAGTTTGGGTCATTGTCTTGTGGTTACGTAAGATGTTCTCACCAGGGGAAGCTGGATGAACAGTTTATAAGAACTCTACTCATTCTGCAACTTTTCTGTATGTCTAAAGTTATCTCAAATAAGAAGTTTTTTTTAAGAAAAAATTAAAGAAAGCCTGAATTTGTTTCCTAGGAGTGCCGTAACAAAATGCCACAAATTGGATGGCTTAAAATGGTAGAAATATGTTTCCTTACAGTTTTGGAAGCCGGAAGTTCAAAATTGAGGTGTTGACAGTAAACCTGCAGGGGAGATTCCTTATTGGCTTCTCCCAGCCTTCCTCGGCATTCCTTGGCTTGCCACTGCACCCCTCAAATTTCTGCATCTGCTCTCCTGTGGCCCTCTTCCTTCCGTGGATCTCTCTCTCTGTGTCTTTTCTTTGCTTTAGGGCCCACCTGCTCCAGTGTGACCTCATCCTAACTCGATGACATCTGCAGCAGTCATATTTCCAAATAAGTTCAAAGTCACAGCCACCAGGGCTGGGGACTTGAACAGAGCTCTTGGTTGTCGTAGAAGGTCTCCATAGAAGGCCTCTCTGAGTGGGCGGCACTTACACTGAGACTGGAAGGGTGAGAAGGAAGGGAGGTGGGGTGGTTCAGAGTTCCAGGGAGCAGAAGGGTGTGAGTGAGAGCCCTGCGGTAGGAGAGGGGCTTGGTGCATCTGAAGATGCCCCATGTTTCCGTTTGCTAATGCTGCCGTTATGCAGGATACCAGAAATGGATTGGCTTTTATAAAGGGGGTTAATTTGGTTACACAGTTACAGTCTTATGGCCATAAAAGTGTCCAAGCTAAGGCCGAAGAATGGCCAATGTCATCTGGGAAAGCACGTGGCCGGCGTCTTATCCTTTGCTCCCAGGTTGTGTTTCAAAATCACTTTCTCCCAGGATGTTTCTCTCTAGGCATCTGGGGGTGTTCTCTTAGTTTCTCCCAGGCAAACTCAGGACTAGCAAAAGTCTGCTTTCAAAGTGTCTCTCATCTGCAGCTCCTCTCTCAGCTTCTGTGCATTCTTCAAAGTGTCCCTCTTGACTGTAGCAAGCTCGCTCCTTCTGTCTGAGCTTATATAGGGCTCCAGTGAACTAATCAAGGCCCACACTGAATGGGCGGGGCCACACCTCCATGAAAATAATCCAATCAGAGTCATCACCCACAGTTGGGTGGGTCACATCTCCATGGAAACAGCCTAATCCAAAGGTTCCAACCTAATCAACACTGATATGTCTGCCCCCACAAGATTGTACTAAAGGACATGGCATTTTGGGGGACATAATACATCCAAACTGGCACACCCCAGGAGGACAAAGTGGCTGGTGCAGGGTGGCAGGGATTGAGGTCAGAGGGACGATGGAACTGATCACAGAGGGCCTTGAAGGACCACAGTAAACAGCGCATTTTATTGCAAATTATGAGCTTCCTATAAGCAGATTCTGAGCTGAGGATTTGGGTACAAAGGGTTCATTTGGCAGGTGACCCCAGGATGCTCTAGGAGGGGAGTGGGGAAGTGAGAGAGGGAAAAGAAGGGGTCAGGACAGGTGTGTTCATGAGCAGGTGACAACTGTGGGCAACCGGAGCTCATTCCCGCTGGGGACTTCTGGGGGAGATCATAGAGTACACACATCGGTGTGTTCCCATTTGAGGGACGAGGGAGCTGGGCTATTTATCCACCAGCAAATTGTCAGTCATTGCTTGGGGATAGCTGGGGACAAGTGGCCTGAATTCTGTGATATCTCCCAGCTGTCATGAGCAAGGGCCACGCAGACTTAGATGGCCACAGAGCAACCTCAGAGCTGGAAAGCCAGCCAGCAGCGGAGGGAAATGGTGAGAGAGCCAAAGGGATTCACTAGGGGGTGGGGGGCTGCAGCTGGTATCAGCTAGGGGGCCGCGTACTCCAATACGGGAGATGCTGGCCACATGTGGTTAATTAAGTTAAGTTCCTCAAAATGAAATACAACTTAAAATTCAGTTTCTTGCTCACCCATGCCACATTTCAAATGCTTGATAGCCACGTATAACTGGTGGTGAATGTTCGGACGATGTTCCAGAACTTTCTATCGGACGGCCCTGCACTGGAGGGTTTTTTAAGTGGGAAAGTGGCATGTTCTGATTTAAGCTGAGAAGATCCCTGTGGCTGCTGAGGAAGGATCAGGCCTCCAGGCTGGAGGAGATGGAGGTTCGGACCTATGCAGTAGCTATCAGGGTGGAGTGAAGCAGTTTGGAAATGCTGAGCATTTGGCCGTAAGAGGGGAGGAAGGTGTGAAGGGCAGGTGGATGTGCGGCAGCCACCTGGAAGGAAAAACAGATTCAGGAGCAGACAGTGAACTTGATCCGGGTCCTGCTGGATCTGGGGGGTCAGAGAGATGTCCCAGGGGCCCCCCCAGTTGGCAGCTGGAGAGTCATCGCGGAGCTCTGGCAGACCCAGGATTCTGAGCCCATAGAGCATTTGGCCACGGGCACAGCTGGTAACCACCGGGCCGGGATTTAATTTCTCAGACAGAAGCCAAGCCCCGTCTCCAGGCTGGGAGACACAGCTTGCCTAAAAGCTAACAAGTTTTGCCTCTAAACGGTGGTGGGGCGTGCGCACGTGTGTATGTGTGTGTTTAATTCTGGGATGAATTTAATTCTAATTCCGCCGACTTTGGGGATGGCAAACAGCTGTCTTAATGAGTTAACAGTAGGTTTAAAATAGCGAGCATCTGTTCGACGTCGTCTGAGCCAGCACCCGCCGAGGCCACCCCGGAGTGCCAGCTCGCAGTTCAGGAGGGCCCTCCCCCCCAATGGGGACAGGATGGAATAAGGGCCTGGAAGTCTCGAGATGCAGGTTCAAGGCCAACTCCACCACCAGGCAAGTTTTTCCACCCCCGTGGGATTTCTGGGGCCTTCCCTGTAAAAATAGGGACTTTTTAACCACCACACACGAGATGGGCCGTGCGCTGGGGACACGGGTGCAGCTGTGGATGTGTCAGACTGCTCCTGGAGGTGGCAGACGGTAAGCACGTACCCACCGCCCACCAGGTTTCTGGCTGTGTGAGCTTAACCCTTCTCTGTGCCTCGGTTTCCTTCTCTGTAAATGGAAATAATTAGTACCTGTGCCAGGTTGAATGGTATACCCCCAAAATTCACGTCCACCTGCAACCTCGGAGTGTGACCTGAGTTAAGCTAAGATGATGTCAAACTGGGAGAGGGTTGGTCCTCAATCCAAAACCTGGTGCTCTTAGAGGAAGTGGAGGGGTCACACCTAGACACAGAGGGAAGACGGCCACGGGAAGACACATGACACAGCCACGAGCCAGAGGAAAGCCACGAACGGACGGCGGCCATCAGTAGAAGTCAGAAGCCCCAAGCAGAAGCTCCCCTCGAACTTCCAGGGGGAGTGTGGCCCTGCCGACACCTTGATTTTGAATTTCTGGCTTCCAGAACCGTGGGATGACAAATGCCTGTTATTTTAAGCCACCCGGTTTGTGGTCGTTTGTTACAGCGTCCCTAGGAAACTCAGACAAGTACCTAACTCAAAAAGTTGTTAAAAAGTGGAGCCGAGTTAACACTGTGTCAGGTGTGTCCTTAGAACAGAGCAGGGCAGTCAGTAAGCACTAATGTAAATGTTGATTTTTTTTTAAGTAAATATATAATTTCAAGGAGAAAGAAGGGCTAGAAACAGGAAATGTCGTTGATTGCGGCAACAGAGGGGTCTGGGTGGGGCTAATTTAGAGGCAGAGGTCAGGGAGGGCTTCCTGGAGGAGGTGGCCTTTGAACTGAGGCCTGAAGGAAGATGTACTTGGTCATTTGCAAGTCAGGGGTGGGGCATTCCAGTTAGACAAAATGGCAAGTGCAAAGGCTCTGAGGATGGACCTGGCAGGGGTTTTGCACAAAGAGCAAGGAGGCCAGTGTGAGTGTGGCGGAGGGAGGGAGGGAAAGAGTTCAAGGGGTTTGTAGGTCTATGTTATGGAATTTAGTCCTTATCCCAAGGGCACTGGGGAGCCATTGCAGGTTTTAGGCAGGGGAGAAACGAGATCTGATTTGCAGCTGGACTTACAGGCCTCGTCTGTACATTTCTGTGAGCATTTATTGAACACCTACTGGGTTCCAAACTCACAGGGGACACCGTGCAAAATCAGAGCCAAGCTGGGAGAGATAGAGAAAGACTTTTAGTATATGTGGGAGTTTCCATCCCAGAATGGGACAGTGCAGCCTAATGGGTGAGACTCTGGGCTTGGACAGCCCTGGGTTCAAGTCCCAGCTCTGCCACTCACCGGCCATGTGGACTGTCCTCAGTTTCCCCTTCTGTAAAAACACACATACTCTCCCCGAGTTGCCTCAAGAATGGACCAAGTCCTCCCATGCCTGGTGCTTGGTATGCATTGTCGAAATATCAGCTCTCGTTGCTCCTCGTTAAACTGCTAAATGCTGGTTCCTTCGAAAGTGAAACACACAGCTGCCATTTGATCTGGCCGTTCCACCATGACCTGAGTGCAGACGTCCGTAAAAGATCTTATACCCAAATGTCTGTTGCAACTTTATTTGAAATAGCCCCAGACTGGAACCAGCCCAGATGTCCATCCACAGGTGAATGGATGAACAAACAGTGGTCCCAAACGATTCATCGACACTCATTTAGTCATTCAACAAACATTTCCAGTTGTCAGACAGTGACAAGCCTCTCAGCCATAAAAAGAAACATGAGTGTTTAAACCCCCAATAACCCAGGTGAACCTCAAATTCATTATGCTGAGAGAAAGAAGCCAGGCAAAATAAGAATATACAAAAGAAAAAAATATATGTATATTTGTAAGACCTAGAAAATGAAACTACGCCACAATGAGGGAAAGCAGATCTGTCGTTGCTTGGGGAAGGGAGGGGGTACGTGGGTAGGAGAGGGCAGGAGGGAGGGATTACAAATGGAGATAAGGCAAATTTGGGGGGTAAGAGGCATGTCCGCCATCCTAAATGTGCCGATGATTTTGTGGGTATATGCCACGTGTCGAAACTCATCACATTGTACGCCTTAAGTATTTGTAGTTTATTGCACAGCAATTGTGCCTCAATAAAGCTTTAAAATAAAAGCAACAAGCAAAAACAAAAGCTCTTAGCCCAGTGCCTGGCACATGGGGGTTACCAGTTAGAAAGTGAGTTCTTGGTTGACATTGGATAGAGCGGGGGTGGGGTCCCCAGGAAAAGCTGTCTGAGGCTAGACTTGGGGATCACAACTTGCCCCGCATCCTCCCCTCCACCCCCACCCTCCAAACACCCCAATCCCAGGCACGAGAGCTGGGTCTGAGCAGCCTTTGCCTCACCCGGGCTGCGAAAACTAATTTCTTAACGTTCTGCTCTCTGCCAACGAGACACAAGATTAATTACTGCCATAAATGCATTGGGCGCCTCCTAAATATTTCATAGAACTGTGCATGAGCTCACACACGCTCTCTCTCTCTCTCTCTCTCTTACACACTCACACACACACACAGCCTGCAGGCTTGCTTTCTTATTTTTTTTATTTTGTGGTTTTCCTTAAAGGAAGCTGCAGATGGACAAACAAGGAGATTATTCCTTTCCTTCCCTTTCCTTTCTTTTCCTTGCCTTTTTGTTTCTTTCATAAGGGGTTTCTGGGAGAAGGGCGCTGAAGACGCCCTTAGCCCGGGTTCGAGGAAGAAATCTGTTTCCAAGTTTGCAGCAGGGCTGGGAGGTTTACGGGGTGGCAGGGGGTCTGGGACCATGACCCCTCTTTGGGGGACAGCATGGGGGTCCCTGTGTCATTATGGAACGTGGCCATGAGCCCTCTCCCCTTTCCCAAATGATTCATCGACACTCATTTAGTCATTCAACAAACGTTTCCTTGGGGCGGGAGAATGTGGTGTTTTCCCAGACTTGGGATCAGAGAAACCTACTTCCATCTCAACCTCCACAACTTCCCAGCTCTATGACCTTGGGTGGGCACTGTTACCTCTCTGGGCCTCGATCTCCCCATCTGCAAAATGGGGGTAATAATAGTATCCCATGTCACAGGGGCCAGGCATACAGCAGGTGCTCCATAAATGTTCGCCATTATGAAGAGGTTATCATGATTGCTTATTGGGCACTAGGAGACAGATGGTTGAGCTCACAAAGGATCACGCCCTGTGCTCAGACCTCATTTCTTTGTTCATCCTCTCACTTTACATATGGAGGCTCAGAACCACTGAAGGGTTTGATCAAGGACTCGAGACAGAGGGGCCTTGATAATCTCAAGGCCCCTTCTTTTAGCCAATGGGGAAACTGAGGCCCAGAGAGGTGCAGGGAGGAGTCTCAGGCCTCCAGCTCCCAGCCCAGCAGTGGGTCTTAAGAGGCTACCCAGATCACCCCACTTGTGTTCTGCACACTCTCAGCTCTGTGGTTGGGGGAGGTGCCTGCCTGCAATTTATGACACATGGCAGAGCCTTGGCCCGTTGCTGGCATCTGCAGAGTCGTCACCACCCACGCTGGATCCGAGTGATTCCTGGAGGGAGCGAGAGTCAGGCTCCCTGTGTGCTAGGGTCCAGCGGGCTTCCACAGACTTGGAGGATGGCCAGAGTCTTGCAGTGACCCCAAGAATGGAGGAAGCAGGGCCCCTTAGACAGATGTGGAAACTGAGGCTCCAGGATGGGCAGTGAGTCAGCCGGGGTGACCCAGATAATCGTCGGAGCCAGCAGCGACCAAGACAGACCTAGCTCGTGACCTCTTGGGGCTCCCAGGCCGGGGAATGGGCGAAGAGCCATAAACACTGTCAACAGTCATATGGTATGGTCAGTAATCGGTGCTGTGAAAAAGAAGTAGGGAAGGAGGGACGGGATGCCAGAGCGGGGCATAGATTGGGAGGGGGAGATCAGGGGAGGCCTCACTGAGGAGATGATGATGTCCGAGCAGAGACCGAAGGTGAGGGGGAGCCGGGAGAGTATCTGGGAAAGAGATTCTCCAGGCAGAGGGCACAGCCCATGCAAAGGCCCTGAGGCAGGCCTGGGCCTGGCGTGTTGGAGGAGCAGCAAGGAGGCCCGTGGAGCTGGAGCGGAGGGAGCGAGGGGGAGAGCGGGAGGAGGGAAGGGCAGGAGGGGACGGTGCAGGGCGTGCAGGGCCTGGTGGGCCGCGGGGAGGACTTGGGCTTTTTCCCTGAGGAAGGTGGGAGCCATGGAGGGTTGTAGGCAGAGGAGAGACGGACCCTGACTCAGTGCTCACAGGCGCCCTCTGGCTGCTGCAGGGGGGAACAGATTCTGGGGTGGGGAAAAGGGTGAGAACTAAAGGACCAGGGCAGGATTATAAGCTTATGGCATGGGGTGAGGGATGGTAGAGGACACGGGGATGGGGGATTTAGCCCAGGCCATCTGGAAAGGCTTCTCTAAAGAAGTGACCTTTGACTTCTAGGTGAATGAGAAGCAGGTAGTAGAAGATTTTGAGAAGAAAGGACATTCCAGAGAGCAGGCTCAGCAAGTGCAAAGGCCCTGAGGCAGGACAGAGCTCGCCTGTTTTAAGAAAAGCACGAAGGTGGTGCAGACTGCGGTGATCTGGGAGGGGGACGTGGGAGGAAGCCGCAGATTCTAGACCATGCCAAACCCTGTGAGCTGCAGTTTTAGTTTTGTTCCAGGGCAATAGGGAGCCATGGGAGGGTTTTGAGCATGGGAGGGAAGCAGCCAGATGGATGATGTGCGGTCACAGGATAATGGCCCCCCAAAGATGTTCACGTTCTGATCCCTGGAATCTGTGGGTACGTTCCCTGCCGTGACAAAGCAGACTTTGAGCTGGAGATATTATCCTGGGTCATTGCACGTGGGCCCTTCGATGAGGGAGTCTGGGAGCTCACAGTCAGGGGGAGATTTTAAGATGCTCTGCTGCTGGCTTCAGCCCCCGGAAGCTGGAGAAGCAAGGAAACCGGTGCTTTCCAGAAGCCTCCAGAAGGAACCAGCCCTGCCCATCTTGGTTGTAGCCCAGCAAGACCCATTTCAGACATCCGGCACCCAGAACTGTAAGGTGATAGATCTGTGTTGTATTAAGCCTCCGAGTTGGTGGTAATTTGTTGGGGAGGCTCATTTAAATGGAGTCAGAATTCGCATCCACCTTCTTGGGAACATCTGCTCACTGCGGGGACCTCGCCCAGCCGGGATCCCCCAGCCCAAGCCGGGCCACCGTGGGCTGCAGGGGACCCACTGAGGGACCCCAAGATCCACCACTATCTCTGCAGCTGCTTCTCCACCTCCACCTTCAGCAAACCTACCCCTCGGTGAGTAGCCGGAGACCCCCGTCAAGGGCTGTGGGCAGAGCCTCCCCTGCGGCCCCTTTTAATCCTTTATTTTTTCACATTGCAAACATCACACATGTTTGAGAGAGCCTTCAAACTGTATAGACAAGTGGAAGCCAAAATTTGCAAACCGTCAGCCCTGGCTTTCCAGATGTGTCTGCTCTGAGCAAGGTGTCTTCATTATTCTTTCCCAATTTGCAGCTGCCCCAAGTACAATTGCCGAAAGGGGGCAGTGACCAAGTGTCCGTCAACCGAGGAACGGAGAAACAAAATGTGATCCGTCCAGACAGTGGAATATTTTTCAGCCCTAAAAAAGGAATGACGTTCTCATACATGCTACATCATGGATGAATCTCGGAAACATTACGCTTGGGGGAAAAAGTCAGACGTAAAAGGACAACTACTGGATGATTCCACATCTGTGGATTACATAGAAATAGCAATTCCAAAAAGATAGAAAGTAGACTACAGCTTACCAAGGGATGGAGGGAGTGGGGACAGGGTTTTGTCCGGTGGGTACAGAGTGTTTGTAAATTTTAGAACTTTAGAAATAAAAATAAAAATGTTAAAAACAAAAACACACCTGCAAAACACAAAAACAAAAACCTGTCTCAATCCCCCTCCCTTGCATGACTACCATTGACCTTCTGGTGCAGATCCTTCCAGAACTTTATCCACCCTCCTTATCCCTCATTTGTCATCATGGCTGCTGAGTCCTCCTTTATAAGAGTTGGGTCCAGGTCACTGCCCCCTGGAGAGGGTCTTCTGGTGGTTTCCAGGAATTTATATTTCAACGCAGAATTGACAGCAATTGGACGTGTGTCTCCCTTGCTCTAGAAATGGGGCAAAGGCTGGGTTTGGTTAACTTTGACTTTTGAGTGATGCTGCCAACCTCCCTCTGTCCCCAAGGGGTGGGTGTCCAGAGCCCTCGGCCTTGGCCTCTGCCCCCTCCCAAGCCATGCCAGGCATGTAGCCAGAGGGATCTTTTGTACATAAAGGAACTCACCCTCCTCCCCATACCTTCCTTGGCTCCCCAGTGCTGCTTGAATAAAACCCAAAGATCTCTGCAGCCCACCAGGCCCTGCACGCCTTGCCCCATCCCCTCCCTGCCCTCCCGTCCTCCCGCTCTCCCCCTCACTCCCTCCGCTCCAGCCCCACGGGCCTCCTCGCTGCTCCCCAAACACTCCAGGCCCAGGCCTGCCTCAGGGCCTTTGCACATGCTATTCCATCTAGAATGTTCTTCATGCTAACCCCTCTCTCCAGGCTGACTCGTTCCCACCCGGGTTTCAAATCACAGCTCTCAGGCCATTGATTCATTCCATACTTATCAGGCAGGGAGAGAAAGAAAGAAAGGGACAGAGAGAGAGGGAGGGAGGGATCTGAGGGCCTCAGAGAGTGAGAAGGTGAAAAAGCTTTTCAAGGGGAGAAGCCAGGCAGGGACCTGGGAGCTGGGGAGGGTGACGGGGTTGTAGTGGGGTTGGGTGGGCCGCTGAGGCCACAGCTGGGGAGGGGGTGGCAGTCCCCGGGGTGTGTGAAGCCTCCCTGTCCCCCCCGTCATCCCCACCCCACCCCACCCCAAGTGCTGGCTGTTGCCCATCACACTCGCCCAGAGATGCGGGAAATATTTTCTCTTCGGCTGACACTTTTGGCAAAATACAATTCCTCCGGCTTTTTTTTCCGTGCAAAAAACATGTCCATCAAAAGCATCCCCGCGGTGCCGGCAGGGAGAGGGACGAAGCCAGATTTGGTCCGGGGACTGCGGAAAGGGCTCCCGGGGGAGGGTGGTGCAGCGGCCTCGAAACAGTAAAAATAAGAGTAAAACGGCCACCGCTGGCTGAGCACCGGGCCCTGGGCTGGGGGCTCTGCAGTCTGTGCTTGCTCCAGGTGCCTGCACAGCCCCACGATTAAATAGTCCTGTCTTGCAGATGAGGGAGGCTGAGCCCAGAGACGGGAAGACACTTCCCCAAGGTCACACAGCATAAGGGGGATTTGAACCCAGACCCTACTTGACCTTCCCAGGGATGCCTCCACCCTGGGAAGAGGGGAGGAAATGTGACAGAAGCTGAAGGATCAGCCTGGGCAAACGCTTCAAGCACGTTCCACCTGACAGCCCCAGCTGTAGCCAGCAGCCCTCAGTTAAATCAGTCCGTGACTGCATGGAGCTTGGAAGGAGGGGCACAAACATGAAAGGGTCCCCAGCCTCAGTGGTGACGCAAATGGGGCATTTTGGCATCCCGCACCCGGCCGGCCACATCTTTCCCATCAGATCCTAATCCCCACACACCCCTTGGCCGGGGGTGAGGGTAAAACCTTAGCTGGCTCAGGTAAGGGAAATAAGGCTAGAGTTTGGGAAGCAGGGACCCCTGGAGAACCCCTACTTCCTTGCCCAGAGCAAGAGAAGCAGTGGCCACTGCCTGGCCACAACATCCTTGCAATCAAAAAGCCAAAAGCATCCACCACCAGGTAGTTTCATACTCACACGTCCATCAGTCAAAAGCCACAACCTGGGTAGGCCCAGGTGATCTGCGTTCAAATCCCCGTTCTGCCACTTTCTTGCTGTGCAACCTAAAGCAAGTTGCTTAACCTCTCTGTGCCTAGTTTCTTTGTCGGTAAAATTATCATAAAATCATTCCTGCCCCTCGATAGGGTTGTTGCAAGGATTCAAAAGGTAAATGTTGCCAAAGCACCTGGTGCGGAGTAAGTGCTTATAAATGTGGCATAGAAGCAGGTGAGAGATTCCTGAACACCCCCACCCACCCCTGCATGGAAAGGGGGGACATCCCGAGAGGCAGCAGGGAGGGTGGCTCTGGACCATAAGCCCCAGCTGCTGCCTGCCTCCTGTGGCAAGGCATCGACTTTTCTAGAACATTGCCCCTCCTCCCCGTTTCTATCCAGAGCCAGCACGGCCACATAAATCCTGCTTTACGGCTGTTATTGACGGGGGAGCTGGGAGAGCAGCCTTTGCAAGCCCCAGTTAATTTTCCCGTCTGGCATCTGTGCACAGGGTGAATTTTTGAGCTCCGGGAGGGAGGGGGCAGAGTGAGCTGAAGACAGAGCAGGCTGAGGACAAGGTTGTGGGCAAGCCGGGGCAGTCTAGACACCCATCCTGGGAGCCTGGTTTGGGGGGGGGGGTCCCAGATTCTGAGCCCCAGGGTCTTCTCTGGAGGGTAAACTAGGAAATGGCTCTGAGCTCTGAGTATGGGGGAGAGGGGGTTACAATGAATATTTGGGATGAAAATGAGGGTCCCAAAGGAGGTGAGTGAGTCAACCATGTGGCTGCCTGAAGGAAGAGCTTGCTAGCAGAGGGAACAGCCAGTGCAAAGGCCCTGAGGCAGGATGGGGCCTGGCAAGTTGGAGGAGCAGCGAGGAGGCCTGTGGGGCTGGAGCAGAGGTGGAGAGCAGAAAGAGTTGAGGACAAGGAGGGGACGAGGCAGATCGTGCAGGGCCTGGTGGGCTGTGGGGAGGACTTGGACTTCTGTCCAGAGGAAAGTGGGAGCCATGGAGGGTTGTGGGCAGAGGAGGGATGGGTCCTGACTCGGTGCTCACAGGCGCCCTCTGCTGGCTATGGGAGGACAGTTGGGGGAACCACACTGAAAACCAGTCCTCTCTGTTGCCCTCCCAAAGCTGTGAACTTTGGCCTCTGTGCTCTTTAAAAGGAAAATTAGTGCACGTGGAGAGGCGTTAAAAAAGCATTCTCTGCAGGGGTATTCGCCTACCCCACCTCCATGGTTGCTAACATGACCACAGACATAGGGGACTGGTGGTTTGATGGGTTGAGCCCTCTACCATAAGTTTTACCCTTGGGAAGACGGTTGCTGCAAAGGAGAGGCTAGGCCTCCCTATATTTGTGCCTAAGAGTCTCCTCCTGAATGCCTCTTTGTTGCTCAGATGTGGCCCTCTCTCTCTGGCTAAGCCAACTTGAAAGGTGAAATCACTGCCCTCCCCCCTACGTGGGATCAGACACCCAGGGGAGTGAATCTCCCTGGCAACGTGGAATATGACTCCCGGGGAGGAATGTAGACCCGGCATCGTGGGACGGAGAACATCTTCTTGACCAAAAGGGGGATGTGAAAGGAAATGAAATAAGCTTCAGTGGCAGAGAGATTCCAAAACGAGCCGAGAGGTCACTCTGGTGGGCACTCTTACGCACACTTTAGACAACCCTTCTTAGGTTCTAAAGAATTGGGGTAGCTGGTGGTGGATACCTGAAACTATCAAACTACAACCCAGAACCCATGAATCTCGAAGACAGATGTATAAAAATGTAGCTTATGAGGGGTGACAATGGGATTGGGAAAGCCATAAGGACCACACTCCACTTTGTCTAGTTTATGGATGGATGAGTAGAAAAATAGGGGAAGGAAACAAACAGACAAAGGTACCCAGTGTTCTTTTTTACTTCAATTGCTCTTTTTCACTCTAATTATTATTCTTGTTATTTTTGTGTGTGTGCTAATGAAGGTGTCAGGGATTGATTTAGGTGATGAATGTACAACTATGTAATGGTACTGTAAACAATCGAAAGTACGATTTGTTTTGTATGACTGCGTGGTATGTGAATATATCTCAATAAAATGATGATAAAAAAAAAAAAAAGCATTCTCTTCTCGATGCATTCTAGATCAACTTTCTGTGACGAGAAAACGTTCTTTATCTGCCCTGCCCAATACAGGATCTTCCAGCCCCACGCGGCTACTGAGCGCTTAAAATGTGTCTAGGGTGACCACAAAGCTAAATTTCAAAATTTTATTTCGTTTTAATTCACTTAAATTCAGACAGCCAGATGTGGTTGGCAGCCACCCTCTTGGGCCATGTGGCGGTCGAAGGATTGAAAGACAACTGAAAAAGAGTGAATTTTCTCTTTCTGCAGTGTAATTTAACACCTTGTCTAGGCCAATAATGGTATTTTATAAGCCGGCCACAGTTACACGCATCCCGCACTACATCCATCATCCAGAGCAGGCACAACCCCAGGGCTGCAGAGATGGTAGAAGAATCCGTTTCCAGAATGAGGCCTCCTGGACCCACTGCTTCCTTTGCACGGGGGCAGGTGGCCTGGACTCCACGGATCTGGGGACAGTCTGGGCAGCTGGGGCATGAGTGGGAGAATTTAGGGCTCCCCGTATTATACTTGAGCTAGAGAAGAGCTCTGAGGAACATGTTTCAAAGGAGATGTATTAGTTAGCTATTGCCATGTAACAAAGCACCACAAACTTAGCAGCTTCAAGTGAAACACATTTATTCTCTCAGTTTCTGGGGTGGTTTAGGTGGGTCCCCCTGCTTCCGGGGCTTTCACATAATGAAACTGTGATTTTGGTGTCAGCCCAGACTGTGGTCTCATCAGCGGCTTGACCGGGGCAGGATCTCCCGCCAAACCCCCTCTGGTCGCCGGCAGGATTCATTTCCTTGTTGAGGGCCCCGTCTTCTTGCCGACTGTCAATGGGTGCTGATCTCAGCTCCTGGGAGTTGCCCATAGTTCCTGGCCACGAGATCCTCTCTGTGGGCTGCTCACAACATGACCACGTGCTGCCAGGAGAGAAAAAGAGTGGCAAATCTGCTAGCACGATGGAATCTTATATAAGGTCACCTAATGATGGAAGTGACGTTCCATTCCCTTTTTAATATTCTGTTAGCAGCAATTCACAAGTTCCTCCCATCCCCAAGGAGAGGAGCAATACACAGCAAGAACATCAGGAGGCAGAGGGATGGGAAGCTGGAGGTGAAAAGGACAGCTGGAAATGGCTCTGGGTTCTATCAGAAATGTGAGAAGGAAGAAAGGGAGGGAGGGAAAACAGGAAGTAGCTGAGGGTAAGAGAACCTGGGAATTGGGGGAGAGGGAAGTAGAAAGCCAGCCCTTGCTATTTGTGCATTATTAACCCCTAAATTTGGTGCCTCCTTTTTTCCTAGTCTCGTCCCAGTGAAACCCAGCCCCGGGCCCTCCTGGGCTAACACTGATATTCCCAGCCTGGTGTGATGTCTGCCCTCATGGGAACAGGGATACAGGAACTTGAGTGAGCCCAGAGCCAACCTGGAGGTCAGGAAGGGTTTTCTGCAGGAGACAGCTTCTGCAGTGACCTCAGAGAATGAGATGGAGCCCATGGGTGCATTGGGAGAGTGTGTTCTGGATGGAAGATTCCAGCCTGAGCAAAAAGGCCTGGGAGTGAGAAGCAGAGGGTTGTATGTATCAGAGAAGGCAGCATGATATTGCAAGAGGGTGAAGGGATGGTCATCAGATGAAGAGACTGAGGGTCAGAGTGGCTATGTCATTTTCTCCAGGTCACATGGCCAGGAAGAGGAACAGCCTTGTTTGTAAAATGGATGTTTGCAGTCCTGTTTAGCTCTTACGTCCTAACTCTGAGAGTCGCTTTACAATGTCTAGATTTAAAACAACAACGATAATAATAGTACTTGCTAAGCACTTTCTATGCACTGAGTACTATAGTAAATGCTGTACCTCAGGAATCAAACTATAGCCCAGGGGCCAAATATAGCTCATTGCCTGTTTTTTACATTTTTTAACAGCTGAAAAAAATCGAAAGAATCATATTTTGTGACAGATGAAAATGATACGAAATCCACATTTCAGTGCCCATAAAATAGAGTTTTAGCGGCACACAGCCCCACCCACTCACTTACATATCATCCACGGCAGCTTTCACCCTACAGTGGTAGAGTCAGCCGTCCGGCCCTCAAAGCTTGAAAATCTGGCCCTTTACAGAAAGTCTGCCAACCCCTGCTCTCCATGCATTACTAACTCCTTGCTCTCTGAGTTAGAGGCTATTAGCTGCCTTGTTTTATATAGATGGGGAAACTGAGGCACTGAGGCATGCAACATGATCAAGGTCACACACTAAGTGGCTGAGCAGGGATTTGAAGCCACAGCTGTTGGACTTCCCATGCAGCGTTCTCAGTCCTGGAACAAACTGGGGTCACTATCCCTGGCCCAGCCCCCCATGCTTGGGGCTTGGAGCATCCGAGTCCATCTTTATTCTCTCTCAACTTTGGGGATCTCTAGAGGGCAGGTTGGCACCGAGTCATAGCAGAGGCAGGGTCAGCGAGTGGCCAAGGCAAGCTCCAGAATCCCCTCTCACCCTTGAGGACCAGCTGGGAGACAGCCAATTAAGAGCAAATCAATTAAACAAATTTTGTGCTGGCTGCTACCATCTTACTCTGACCTCGGCTGGAGGTTCATATTCTGGTCCTGCAACTTCAGTTCAAGCAAATGTGCTTGTGGGCAGATCTGAGAAGGGGCCGCGAGATCGGGCATCCATCCAAAGAGCTCCAACCCAGCCCCCTGGGAGCCTGTGATGCTTTGATTGTATAATCCGATTCCCTTTGGGCTGGGGTGGGGAGGAGAGATGGAAGGTAGCCTGTGAGCAAACCCTGGGCAAAACGCTGTGGAAAGGAAAAGTCTGCTCTGCAGAGAATGAGCTGACTGCTCAGTGTGACCAGAAGTGTGAGGGGGCAGTGGGAAAAGAAGCCTATAATTTGCTCATTTTACACATCAATCAATTGATGGAGGCTGCTGTTTCTCTGTCGCATGCTATCTGAGAAATTCGACACCCGAAAAGGGAATGTCGTAATACAGTTTTTTCCTGTGAGGCTTGAACCTGAAACGAAAAGAGGTTGGAGCTGCTGCAACCATCTTTTTGGATCTTTACATGAAGCCTGAAAACAGCAATGTGGAGAAAGTAGAGCAGAGAGACAGAGAGTTACGAGTTCCTGGATCCAGCCATGCCTGAAGGTGATATTCACCCCCACTCCAGGCTTTTTGGTTACAACCTGGACATGTATGTATATGGCTCATCCATAAACGCACTCTTCAGATATTTCCTAATCTCACCTTCTGGGCTGCAGAAGGTTTTACTATTTACCAAACTTCCTTCCTGCTGGGCCCCTCCCCAAACTTCCCTGCCCCACTGAAGTCAGGCCCAGTCACGTTACTTGCTTTGGTCAAGCCAATGTGGGCAGAAGTGACATGGTGCCATTTCCAACCCTAGACCTTCAGTGGCACATATTTCTGCTTGTCTTCTTGTACTCCTGCCTTTAGCCGTGAGACAAACATGGCTTGAGTAGCCAGTAACACAAAGAAGATGAGAAACACATGGAGTGGATCTGGACACAGTTTGTAGATTAGAACTGAGCCCAGCTAACCCACAGACACACAAATGAGAAGTAAATGCTTGTTGTCTTATGCCAAAAAGATATGGTGAGGGTTTATTATGCGGCAATAGCTGACTGTTACATGCTCACATAATAGGATTGCACTTCCTAACCTCTGTTATTGGTTGGAGTGGGTGAGGCTCTGTGACCAGTTCTGGACAAATGAATAGTGACAGGAAATGGCCTTGTCATTTCTGGGCCTGAGCATTTAATTGCTAGTGAGAGACCCTCCAGGGCTCTCCTTTCCCTCCACCACAAAACCAATAATATTGCAGACAGTGGTTGCTCTATCCACCAGGGTCTAGGGGTAAGGTGACGTGGAGTAAGGCCCTGGTCCAAAAAGACACAATGAGCAAGAAATAAACCTTTGCTGTTATCAGCATCTGAGATGTAGGGGCTGTTTGTTACTGCAGCAAAACCAAGCCCATCCTAACTGATACAATACAAATGAGACTTTTGCCATTTTGGGCAGAAAGAGGTGGCGGATGACACAGATCTGGGTGAAAGCCTCCCCTATGGTTTGATGTTATGTTCAACGCTTTCCAGAACTATTTCATTTATTACGCACTCATGCTATATTATATTGTCTCCATTTTACCTAATAGGACACTAGGTTCAGAGAGGGGGCATGGCTTGCTCAAGGTCACACAGTAAGGAAGTGATAGTTCCAGAATTTGCTTCCCGACTCCAGAGCCTGCCTATCCCTGGAATCTGGCTTCCTCCGTGCCACAATGTTCCGAGGATTTGCAGCCACGTGGTTTTTCGGTCTCCACTGAGTGGAAGCCATGTGACCACAGGGCTGCTCAAACTCACCTGCGGGATTTAAATCTGTCTATTAAATCCCATACCCAATGCTATCAGTTCCTTCCCTGATCTGACCATTGTCACAGGGTAAGATTTCCTATCACAGACACCCTTTTCCTTGGGGAAACCCCCAACACTGCTTGGTTTTCTTCTAAGTGTCTTGCGATCAGGAGACACGGGACCCATAGATTTTCGCTGCCCTTCAGCCTCGGGTGAGGTGAGGGCTACAGTTCCTGATCCTTGGCCTAAGTCCAAACATTGTGAAAGCACCGTCTTTTCTTTCTTCCCTTACATACCATTTCTCACCATGTAACACGCCCTGCCACGTACCGATTACTGCATCTTGTTGACCGAGACGTTGTCAAATATGACACATCATTTTATATCCTGTTAGGAAAGAAGATGGCCTTGCCTGGAAATGTGTGTCTTAGAATCGATGAAAAGTGGCATGTTTTTTTGTTTCGTGGGTGCCTCTCAGACAGACCCCAACTCTGCTTGTCTCACTCAGCACAGGGTCCCCAGTGCCTAGAACAGGGGCTGGTATACAGTAGGTGCTTAATAAATGCTGGTTGAATGAATGAATGAACTCTCTTTCCCACGACTAAGACGTTTCCAAGTTCTGTTTCATTTTATTCTCACACTGGTAGGTGCCGGCGTTATCTGTATTTTGCAGATGGAGAGACTGAGGGTTCAGAAGTAGGGGGCAATTCCCCCGTGGCCTCCTGCCCTCTGGTTCCAAATCGATGCAGTCAGGGCAGCCATGTCCAACTTCGCCCCCAAATCCTTGTCCGCAGGGCCAAGCTTCCTGGGAACCTGTTTTGTGAAAACCTAATCACGCCCGCCCGAAAAGTCGACATCGGAATAAGTGCCGAGCCCTTGAGTCAGGGTAATTAAGAGCATTTTGGGATGGCTTGCTTGATTAAAAGCAGATCACCCGTTCCGAATGAAAATTCAGAAGGCAAATTGCTTTTGTTGGCTCGACGATGCTATTTTAAACCCACGCGGCTCGCGAGCTAATAAAGGCCCGTCACTCGGCTGTCAGTGTGTTCGAGGGGCCCATTTGCATTGCTCCCCGGCTGCTGTTAACCACTGTCAGTGCCCCGGTCCCCCAAAAACAGGCTCCTGTCAGGGAAGGTGTCAGCGGGCCTCAGCATCACCCCCAAACTGGCTCCCGTCTCAGAGCCCCCTGAGTCTGCCTGGCCTCGGGACTTGAGACTTGGGGGTTCAGCCTCACCTCCCCCCAACCCTGCCCCCCACATCCTGTGCACCCTCCCTCCCAAAACCCTCTCCCACCATCCCCAGGATCCCACCACCAGCCTTACCCTCTCCTCCTTGGTCAGGTCCCCCCTACCTCTCCATCTTCACCCAACTCACTCCTCTTTCTTCCAGAATCCACTTAGAATCACCATCCCTGAACTCCAGGTGAGGTCACCTGCCTCCTTGGGCTCTGTCCTCTGCCAGTGCACCCCAAATGCTTACAGTCATTGCCCGCATTGGAACTGCCTATGTTTGCACCCCCAGGCCAGACTGTGAGCTCTGGGAGGGCAGGGCTGGGGCTGCCTTAGCCAGTGTGCAAGGAGGGGGTGGTGAATGTAGAAAGAAGGAAGAAAGGAAGGAAGGAAGGAAGGAAGGAAGGAAGGAAGGAAGGCATTGGAGTGAGAGTGGAAAGGACCCCGCAGATCCCGAGACATCAGCCCTCCGACAGCCCCTCTCTCTGCCCTAAAGCTCGCCAGATTGGGGTGCATGTCCCACCCCTCCTCCTTTGACCACCCCCTTCCCCAGGCAGCCACAGGAGCCCCCCATCAGGGCCTTTGCTGGGAACAGGCTAATTCCCCAGGGGCAGCAGAGCCAGCCCCTCGGTCTGTCTCTTTCCTCCCCCGACAGAGACTCCAGTGTATCTTTGTTCCACAGGTATAAGAATCCCATTCACCCCAGAAACAGAAACACAAAGGTTAGGGCAAGGGAGGGGTGTCATTTGCTCCCCGCTCTGCAGAGACTGGTGTTTCTGGGGCTGGGAAGGGCCCCGAGGCTGAGGGCAAGGATTCCAGAAAGGATCCTAATAGAGGTGGAAAGAACCGATATGGGAAGTCCAACTTGCAGTCTAACCTCGGGCCAGGGAGCGTGAGGGGTCTTACTGGTCTGTGATGCCCAGTTATGGGGAAGGGGCCACAGTTAAAATTTGACAACACTGCCATTAAGGGTGCAAAATGCAGAGTTGGTGATGTCTACCTCAATTTTTAAAAGGTAATAAAAATAGCAACATGGCAAAACATCGGTTGTTCCTGGCTTCGAGAGGGTGGAGCCCAAGGAGGCTGCTCAAAACCCCACAGTGCCCGGGATGGCCTCCACCCCAGAGAACGACCCAGCCCCAAATGTCAGCTGTGAGCGGTGGGAAACCCTGAAGCCAGCTGGCATGGAGGAGACAGCCTCTTTGCGGGGCCCTGTCCTGGGGGCCTCTTCTGTGCCAACCCATTTTCCAGATGGGGAACACCGAGGCCAGGAGCCACTCAGCCAATCCCCAAGGTCGTGCAATCTGTTAGAAGGTCAGCCTCACAGCGACAAGGGATTTGGCACCTCTTGCACTTGCTACTGGGGCCCCAGGGCCTGGAACAGGGCCTGGAGCATAGTAGGTGCTCAAGAAACCCCTAGCAAAAAACGGAGGCGAGATTCAAATCCGAGCTGGTTGATTCTCGGGCACTGGATTTGGCCAAAGCCCCTCACTCACAGCCCTGGGCCCAGAGACCCTCTGGCTGCCCCCTCATGTCCCCCCTGCTCCCCCTCTTTGGGACCCAAGAGGCTGCATCAGAAGCTGCACTTCCTTTGAGGGCTGTTGAAAAGGCAACAGGTGCTGCAGCTTTGCTTTTGTGCCTTGAGCTGGGAGAATCCTCTGTTCAGAGCCGGCCTCCATTCAATCCATCAATTGCACCTTCCACCCTCCCGCGTCCGCTAGCTCGGCCTAAAAATCCCCCCATTCTGCCTGGCCGGCCGGGCCCAAAACGCAAGTGTCTTTGTGCATTTCTCCTTGTCCTCTGCTGTTAATCGAATTGCTTCCTCTCGGAGCTGTGGGAAGAGGGAGAGAGGAGGGGGAATATAAATAAATATGGAGGAAGGAATAAAAGAGAGGCTCTGCGCATTCTGCAGAGGTTTCCATTGAAGGGGATTTTCGCCTGCCGCTTTGAGATATTGACGCAAGCGGGCGAGGGGCGAGGGGAGCGGGTGGGGGAGTGGGGGGGCGAGGCAGTGGGTGCGAGCATTTGGCCGACGTGGCTGCTTTGAGATATTCAGAAAAACAAATTCATCGGGCTTGTCTTCTTGGCTGCTAGACTCTGGTTAGCCCCTGCCAGGGAAACCGCCAGCCAAGCTGCTGGGGGGGCTTGGAAAGGAAGGCTGGGGTGGTAGGGTGGGATAAGAGGGTGGTGAGCCTGAAGGCTGGCTTGGGAGCAGTAAGCAGAGACCCCACCCCAGGGGGCCAGTCCCTAGTCTCCTCCTGAGTTGCTGTGTTACCTTGAGACAATTGCTTGCAGTCTCTGTGCCTTTTTGCTAATGGGAATTAGCAGCCTTTTATGCATCCCTGTTGTAAGGATATGGGATCTGGGGTCATTCAGAGAGCAGAAGGTGTTGGGTCGTGGTCACCCAGCCATCGGGAGGCAGGATCCAGATTTGGGGTTCCTTGCCAGGGGAAGGGAGGAGGGGAGAGGGTCGGGGGGGTGGGGACTGATCGGGATGTCCAGGTGGAAGACAATAAGCAATCATTCCCACGTCATTCCAACACTAACCCCATTGACAGCATCAAATCTCCTCCAGAAGGCCCCTTCTGAACTAATAATCAACTGGGTTATGGTTTTTAGTTCAGTTCAAGTGAAAACATTTACCGAGCACCTGTCATGTGCCTGGCAGTGTGTTGGGCTCTGGGGACACAGCAGTGACCGGGACAGACCTGGCCCTGCCCCGCTGGGGCTCACGGGCCATTACCACGAGGGGTGATGGGAGCTGGGATGGGGGTGTAGCACGGGACAGCCTGGTCTCCTGATTCAAGAGCCAGCTTGCCTGGGTTCGAATCTCAGTGCTGTGTGACCTTGGGCAGATCACCTCCCCTCTCTGTGCCTCGATTTCCCCACCTGGGCAGAACGATAGTCCCAATACCACAAACCTGCAAGAGGATGAAATAAATCATTCCACAGAAAGCTTGGGGCTTGGCACCCAGGAGGTGCGGAAGGGTGAGTGGCTCAGCGACGTTGAGGTAAAAGATTCTCTGATCCCCTTTTCCCTCCCATCTCCAGCCTTTTATTTCCTATGAGGGCACAGGTGCCCCTGTCCCAGGGCAGAAGATCTTGCTATTGTCAGAAAATGAAGGGCCACTCCTGAGCTTGATTGCCGCCCCCACCGCCGGGAGCCACCAGGGACGGTGGGGCACGGGGGGCTGCGGAAGTTCCAACAAGGGGGGTGCGGAATTAATCACCACGCTACTCGTGGAAGGCATCTCAGTCATCGCAAACTATTTAATGACGGGGGAAAAATCACTGCTTCCCTGAGGAATTAGAGGGAGGCATTTTTCATTAGAGTTTTGTTTCTGATTTGTGTTTAAGAAAAAGAAAGGCTCGATGAAATCCCATCATTGTTGGACCTGATCTGGAGGTCAAGCCAGAGGGGGAGGTTTTCCAAGGAGGGAATCTTGTTGGGCTGGGTCTGAGGTTTACTGTCTCCGAGGTGGCTTCTGTTTGGCCATCATGCAGGAATCCTGTCTGGTTTCCTATCTGAGTCTGTGTTGCGCACAGTAGGGGCACAGAGAAATCCCGTCTCAGGGCAACTCAGTCTCTGCAAGGGGTCCCTGCCCACCAAAGGCAGAGGCAGGAGGTCTGACTCCGTGCTACCATCTAGATATTCCTTTTGAAAATATTTATTGAGCACCTACTGTGTGCCTGATCCCATGCTGGGTGCTGGGGACACAGGGGAATCCCAGACAGACAAAAATCTCAGCTCTCATGGAAGGAGGTGGACCCGGGACGAGGCAGCTGAAAAGCAGGGTGGTGGGAGCTCTGATGGGAAGGCAAACAAGGTGCTGAGAGGGCTCAGCCTGGGGCATCATGGAAGGCTTCCTGGAGAAGGTGGCTCTGAACAAGGCCCTTGGGATGAGTTGGAACAAGCAGCCAAGAGAGGGGGCTTAGGAGTGAGCCCAGCAGAGGCGGCAGAGAGGGCAAAAGCCACAAGCTCTTCAGGCAATTGGAGGGTGCAGAGTGGGGTGGCTAGGGGACCAGGGAGGAGGCTGGGGGATGAGGGATTTGTGCAGAGCCTAAGGGCCGAGAGGAGGGCACAGATGGGAGAGAGGTTTTGGAGGAAAACCAGCAGGAGGTGGTAGGGATGAGGGCAAGATAGGACACGAGGTCTTCAGCTTGGGGATGGGGGGGACAGAAGGGCCACCTCTGAGACACAGACCCAGGAGGCATTGCAGATTTTGGGGGAGATGCCAAGGCCAGACTGGGCCCTGAGGGGTGAAGGGCCTGGGAGACGTCCAAGGGGAGAAGCCCAGGTGGTGGTTGGACCTACAGGGTGGAGGGATTGAGCTACAGTCTGAGCCTCTGGTGCCCTCAACGTGCTGTTCCCTCTGCCTGGAACACCCTTCCCTGCAGCCTCCTCCAACTTCATCCTCTTCTCCCTTGAGGTCTCAGCCTGGAAGACACCTCCACCAGGAAGTCCCTCTGGATTCTCTGCACATCTGCTATTACAGCTGGGATTCCACTTTGCTGTCATCACCTGCTCTCTATGGACCCTGGGGTGGGGTGGGGGTGGGGGCTGGCCCTTTCTTAGTCCCCACAGTGTCTCCCCAGCACCCAGCCCACAGCCAGTGCTCTGTGCACGGCTGATGCTGGGAAAAGTGCATCTGTCGTTTTCATGACAGAAGGAATTGCCCAGAAGCAGGTGTCTCAGATACAAAGACAGACCAGGGCTGCTTCTGACTACTAACACCCTGAAAGAAATAAAAAAACAAAGACACGTCCAAAGCACGCCGGCTTATTTTAACAGAGAATATTTAACAAATGGAGACCGCCGCTGCACGCCGCACAAAATCCGATGCAAATAATTATGCTCTTCACCAGGTAATTGCATGATTTATTTTGAAATATTAATTCCGGGTACACCAGAGGCGAGATCCATCCATCCATTCCCCATGACACGTGCGAGTCAGTCCCCTCCAACACCATTCTAGGCACCGTGAACCCAGACCAGGGTTGCCATGGTGGCTAAGACGACCCCGCTGCCGGCCCTCGTGCGGTCCAGCAGGAAAGACGGGCAAGAGACACGTAAGCCAATAAATGAACAAGAAAATGTCAGCCACTGATAAATTCTGGATCAAAATAAACAGGGTGGTAGTGTTGAGAAACCCAGTGGTGGTACTTAAGCCAGGGAAATCAGGGAGGGCTTCCTGGAGAAGGTGATATTGGAAGAGACAGTTGAAAGCTCCTTGGGCTCTTACCCCAAGGAAGGTGGGAGCTGGAGAGGGTTTCCGTCAACTTCTGTCCTTCCCGAGCCTCTGTGATTGTCACACTGACAACCTCGTATGGAGAGAACCTCAGATGGCGACAATCTTTGAGGCTCTCTGGGAAGACAAGACGAGCCTCACCCCCCAAGCAGCCTGGGGTACCGACGCTCTCGTCCCGGGCAGTTTGACTTGACCCACCCCCACCCCGAATCCCAAGATGGCTAGTCCGTCCCCCTGACTCACGTCCCTGCCAATGTCCTGGCTCTCACTGGAGCTCCAGCAGGAATGACTTCTGTCTTTCCCCGCACGCAGCTGTCTCCACTATCATCCGTCTGCCAGGGCTGGGTGGGGAGACTGGGGGAGACACCTACCCGTCCTTGCCCCCACCCCCCATGTGAATCTCTGGGAGCCCAGAGCCAGAAAGTTCATGGCCACGTCCATCCTTGAAGGGGGTGAGGGTGCAAGGGGCAAGTCCCTGATGACGGTCACAATGTCTGAAATTCCACCATTAGGACTCACACCTGGGACCTTCTATGACGTTGGGGGATCCCTGATTCGGTCAACAAACAGTGACCTCATGTCCTCTTTGAGATTAGTCTAACCAGGCTGAGCCCGGATGCTGGACTGAGCCCTGATCCCAGACTAAGCCCTGATCCCCGATTAGGCCCCAACCTGGGTGAGCCCTGACCCTGGACTGAGCCCCAACTCTAGCCGAGCCCCAGTCCCAACTGAGCCCCAACCTGGGTAAGCCCGGATCCCTATTGAGTCCCAATCCTGGCTGAGCCCTGATCCTAGATAAATGCCAATCTTGACCAAGCCCCAAACCTAGCTGAGACCCATTGCAGACTAAGCCCCAATCCCACCTGAGTCCCAACCTGGCTAAGACCTGACCAAAGACTAATTCCCAACTCTAGACTGAGCCCCAACCTGGACCAAGCCCCAATCCCAGCTGAGCCCCAGACTGAGGTCCAACCTGAACTGAGCCCCTATCCCACCTGAGCCCTGATCCCAGGTGATCCCTAATCCTCACTGAGCTCCAAATCCAAGTGAGCTGAGCCCCAACCCCAGACTGAGCCCTGACCCTGGTCTACGACCCTAACCCTGCCCCACTTTGAGCCTCAGTTTCCACATCCATCCCCAGAGGGCACTGGGCTCCTCTCAGTCCCGCTATCTTTAAATTCTCAACCCAACCCTAACTTCCCACTAAGGGACAGGCTCTGAGACCCAGGCAAGCTTGGCCAGTTCCAGGAGGGGCGAGCAGGGGACCTGCCCCAATTTCTCCCCTCACAGCCCCCAGAACTGGAGCTTTCCCAGGGGCCCAGGGCAGCAAGTGAGCAGGTTAAGGCCCAGGCAGTGGATGAGCCTCAAATGCTCCAGTCTCCGAGGCCCTGCCGGGTGCCCCATCTTCTGCCCAGCAGGGGCTGCATTAGCCGCTCAAAACCCATTCGGAAAATTAGAGCAGAGGCCTCTGCGACAATCACGGGTCATTCTCGTTTCAGTTCCCAGGCCCTCCTGCAGTGATGACAGCCCAGCAGCAGTTGGGAGGGGGAACACAGGGGAACTGGGGGGTCCCAGCCGGCCGGCTCAGGCCCAAGGCCTTCTCTAAACCATCCAGAGAAAGAAAAGTGCAATAACTAGGGGCACTTGAAGGAGTCAGTTCTCTGCTTCAGCACCTTCCATGGCCCCAGCTGCCAAAGACATCATTTGGTCCAATTGGGTTCAACCCAAGCACCAAACAAGTCATGGCAGCACCGGCGTGAAGCCCGCTCACCAGCTCTCCTTCTTTTTTTTTGGACCGAGTTTGTGGGCTTCCTGAATGCCCTCCAGCCTCAGCAGCTCGTGAGGCAAAGCAAGGCCATGTTTGCATTTAATTCAGAAACTGGGTGGACTTCAGGACTGGTTTGATCCAGCATTTCAACCAGGCATCCAGAATCAAGGTGCAGTTTCTGTCCTGAGATCTAGTCTCAGCCTCTCTTTCCCAGACTGCCTGAACTTTTGTTTTGTTTGTTTTTGTCCATCCCCAGGGTTTTGTTCACACAAGGGCCTCCACCCAGCTGGCCAACTCCACCCCTCCTACCCACCCCCTCAAATCCTCAGCCCAAACGTCATGCCCACAGGGAGAACAGCAAACGGAGTCCCCGGAAAGAGAGGTCAGGAAGTTGACTGCTATCCAAACAAGGAATTCTCTTTTCCCTTCTGTGCCTCAATCTCCCCACATGGAAAATGGGCTCTTGAATCCAGGAGGATTTGAAATCTCTTTCAGTTAAGGTTCTGTGAGTCTAGGGTCCCTACATGGGTAGTCCATTGGAAATTAATCCTCTCTGTGGCCATTTTTGTCGTAATAATCACTGATGTTAATGAGTGCTCACTATAAGCTAGGTTCTTTGGACACACTCTCACTGTCCCCTATGATGTATGTCCTAGCATTGGCTCCATTTTACAGATAAGGAAACTGAGGCCCAGAGAGGTCCAGCCTCTTGCTGAAAGTCACACAGCTGGTGGGTGGTTGATCCAGGACCTAACCACTATGTGCTTTATTTTGGTCTCCACTCTCAGCTCCCAAGTTATGGCATTGTGTTGGCAGGGATTTCGGGGTACATGTCTTCAATTCTGGCAACTGGGGGTGGGGGACAGAAGGGGGCCTTTTGTCCCATGAATACATCTCCAGGTTTGTAATGGAGTCAATGAGTGCCTGGGAACTTCCCCTTCCCCTGCGGAGGCTGTCATATAACTGACGAGTGCCCCCCACTTCTCTTACACGTTTGGAAATTCAGGCTCAGAAAGGAGAAGTGATTCTCCGAAGATCTCCCAAGCCAGACAGTTCAGCGGTGCCTTGTATCAGTCAGGATGGGCTGGGTAACAAACAGCCCTGGAGAGCCAGCCTCCAAGATGGTGCCAATGAGCCATGCCTCCTGGGATCACATCCTCTTGTTGTCTCCTCCCACAATGAATCCAGGTGATTCCTTGTGACTCATAGAATAGGCAAAAGTGACAGAGTTGCTCCCAAGGCACTGCAACTTCTTCCTGGCTCTCTTGAATCACCCCCCCCCCCCTGGGGGAAGCTGGCCGCCATGTTTTGAGGACACTCAAGCAGCGCCGTGGAGAAATCCACATGGCAGGGAACGGGGTTCTCCAGTCTACAGCTGTGTTTGCAAACCACCTCGGAAGCAGCTCCTTCTTGCCCCAGCTAATGTCTCGACTGTAAGACTTAAAACCAGAACTGCCTGGCCAAACCCCTCCCACAAAATCACCGGAGGAACGAAATGATTATTTTAAGCCACTAAGTTTTCAGGTATTTTTATACAACCCGTAGTAACAGATGCAAACCCCCAAATCTCAGTGGCCTTAAAACAACTAAAGTTTATTTATCACTCATGATATATTGCCCAAAATAGGTTGGCAGGAGACCTCTGTGTCTACCTCACTCAAGCTTCAAGGCAGATGGGTGGGACATCAGTGGTTTCTGAGGCAGGGGAATGGACGTGGAGAATTGCACACTGGCTTTTAAAGGCTTCTACCTATAAGAGATACATGTTTTACTGGCCCAGGCAAGTCATGAGGCCACACCTTACTTCAAAAGGGCAGGGAAGTGCAATAGTATCATGTCCCAGGTGGACAGAAAACTGGAATCCAATAAACAGCCCTAATGGACCCATTTACTGAACACTTACTTTATGCTAAACCCTCTACTAGGCACCCCACACATGCTTCCTCATCCATCTCTCAAGACAACCCCACCAAGGAGGTATTCTCATCTCCATGCTATGAGTGAGGAAACTGGGGCTCAGAGATAGCAAGACACTTGTCCCATATCCCACAGCAAATCAGAAGCATCGCCAGTGGAGAAGAATGCTCTAACTGCTCTCCATCTTTCTTCCCACAGAGTTTGTGGGTCTCCTGAATGTCTTCCAGCCTCAGTGGCTCAGAAGGCAAAGTCAGGTCATGTCTGCATTTAATTCAGAAGTCAGGTGAACTTCAGGACTGGTTTGATCCAGCATTCAACAAGGTGACAAGAATCCAGGCTCATTTTCTCTCTTCCCTCTGCCACATTCATCCTAAATCTGGTCTCCTTGGGGTTGAAGGGCAGCTGGGGCAACTACAGGAGACAATGCTTCCTGGTTCATGTCCAATGAGAGAGAGACAGAGAGAGAGGGAGACTGGATTCATAAAACTCTCTCTCTTATAAGACAGAAAGAACTTTCCATGGCTTCCCTTGCATCTTAAAGGTCAGAAGTGATCTGCATGACTCTTTTGGAACTAGACACCCCATCTTTATACCTGGCTCTACCTTCTTTGCCATCACACTCATCACCTATACATGTTATTAATTTATCATGCTCATTGTTTAATGTCTCTGTGCCCCCACTAGAAGTTCAGCTCATGAGGACAAGGCTATTTGGCTGTTTCACTCCTTATTGCACCCCAAGTGCCAAGAACAGTGCCATGAAACAGCATGGGTATCAATAAATATCTGGTGACTGAATGAAGAAGGTGAGATCACCCTTGGACAAGACACACATCTCTCCTGGAGCTGAAGGTCAGATCGGCTTCCCCTGAGCTATGTGACCAAATAAACTTTGGAATGTGTTAAGTAGGATGCAGAGGGCTGGGGATATGTTTCCCTGGCTCTCTCCCTACAGGGTTGCTGCAGCTTGACTCCACTTTCCCAAAGACTCAGGTGACCCTCCTAACATGGTTCTCTCTGGGGTCCAGAAAATTCTTCTTCCTTTGCTCCTTCAGGTGTAGGGATTGTAAGTGTTCCCCACTGTTTCTAGCCTGGGTGCTGCACCATCCCTTGGTGATTTCCCTTAATCTTTCCCACATCTCTGAAAGCAGTGCCTTTATTAAACTCAACACAAACTATCCAAATTGGAGTGGATCAGCTGTTTCCTGCTGGGAACTTCCATCTCTTCATCTCCTTCCTTGCTGCCTCTGCACCCTCCCCCAAACTCTATCCTCTTCCCCTAAGTTATAAAAGAGCTCAGTGAGTGCAAGCAGAAAAAGGGGAGGGGTGCTCCACTGGCAGCCAGCTCCCAAATGCCAAGTTAGTAATAGAAGCTACACTTACTTAGGCATTTACTCTGCCCGGCTCCATGCTCTGTGTTCTGCCCCCATGGTCTCATTTAAACCTCATGGATGCTCTTATCACTCCTATTTTATAGATAGGAAAACTGAGGCTCAGAGCATTCAAAGTAGCTCGCCCCTAGAGGTAACAAGTCCCAAAGGCAGACTTCTGTTCGACCCTAGGATTGGTGTCTTTTAATATCTCTTCCATGCTACCTGCTACATATGATTCCTCCTAGCCTGGACTCTCCCCACAGCCACCAGAGTCATAGCCCATAAAATCAAATTAGTTTATTCCTTCTCTAAGGAATTTCCAGATTTCACCTTTTCCTCCTGCACTTTCTAGTTATTGTGTCTAATAGAGCATGGTTGCAATGTCACCTTTCACCAGTAGAGGGTGTCCACTTGCTTTCAATCCTCCAACTTAACAGGAATCCCTACCCTGGTTTGCAGTGGTGTGAATTTGAAACTGTGTTATATGCTTACCTAGGAGTCAGGGACACCTCAGCATAAAGACTCATACAGCCCTGGGCTCCATGGAGTGGGTCCATAACAGTTGCTGATTCTGAACCTGGGAGTCAGGGGCTACTAGCCCTGTTTTATAAATTGAGGACTGAGCTCTCCAGCCTCCTGGCTTCCATATGTGGACTGCCCTCTATCCTTCACCCCTCTCTTTTTCAACCACCTGACATCCAATCCCTCAATAAATCCTGTCCCTGCTGCTTTCAAAACCTACCCAGAGCACCGCACACCCACCAGGATGGCTATTATTGAAAAACGGAAAATAAGAAGTGTTGACGAGGACGTGGAGGAATTAGAACCCTGGTGCATTGCTGGTGGGAATGTAAAATGGTGCAGGCTCAGTGGAAAGCAATATGGCTGTTCCTCAAAAAGTTAAACATAGCATTACCATATGACATGGCAATTCTACTCCTAGGTATAAACCCAAAGAAACTGAAAAAGGGATTCAAACAGATGCACTATTTACAATAGCCAAAAAGCGGAGGCAACTCAAGTGTCCATCAACAGGCAAAAGGATAAAAATAAGTGTGGTCTATCCATGCAATGGAGTATTATGCAGCCCTAAAAAGGAATGAAGTTCTGATCCAAGCAACAACATGGATGAAACTTGAAGACATTATTGTCAGTGAAACAAGCCAGACACAAAAGGAAAACCACTGTATGGTTTCACTTACATGAAATATTTACAAATAGCAAATTCATAGAGATAGGAAGTAGATTACAGATTACCAGGGGATAGTGGAAAGGGGAGTGGTTGCTTTTGGGTGGGTACAGAGTTAAGTTTTAGACATTTAAAAAAATAAAAAAGCCTATCCAGAATATTGCCTCTCCCCTTCCTCTCTGTCTCCTCCCTGGTTCCCGAGCTCCCACCCTCACCCCACAGTCTGTCCACGCTGCAGCCACCAGAGGGCATTTGCAAAAACCTGAGTTAAGTCCCAACCCTCCTCTGCCCACAGCCTTCCCAGGAAGGCTTCCTGGAGGAGGTGATACATTAGCCAAGAGCTGAACAAGACCAAATTAGCCAGCAAAGAGGGGCAGCAATTAGCTCCTGCTCACCCACATATTCCCACTTCAAGATTACATCCACGCTGCCCCCTCTGCCTTCCTCTTTTCCCTGTTTACCCTCCCCCAACAAATTGGGGCAGAGCTGGAGTGAGCACTCCGCTCCCCCCACCCAGGGCTTTCCCAGTCCCCTGTCCCTTGCAAATTGCAAGGCTGAGCTCCATTCCCCTCATTTTCTTATTCATCCCAGAATCTTTTTCTTCACCTGACAAAGGAGAATGAGAGAGATAATGCCTGGGTCTGGCTCAGAGAATGTGCTCAATACAAGCTCTCATTAATCATAATTATTATTTTATAACAAGGAAGTTCCATAAAGACCTGGTCCAGACTCTCTTGCAGACCCCTGGCCTTCGTGCTGCTGTCACCTCCTCAGAGAAGTCCTCCATGACTGCACCGCACTGTCTGAAGTCACCCCACCTCTAGCCACTCCACAGCACCCCATTTTATTCCCTTCACTGAGTCCAAACCCACTTCCGTGTTTATCCATTTGCTCATCAATTGTCTTTCTCCCCTGACTAGAATTTAAACTACACAAGGGTGGGCGTTTTGTCCATTTTGCTTGTGGCTGTAACCTCAATGCTTGGTATACAGTAAGAGCTCAATAGATACTGACTGAAGTGGATCCCTGATTCTGTGGTCTCAAAGGCCCTGTGGTGTGGCAGGTGAAGGCCCATTGGATGGTGAAGGACGCAAAGTCCCAGATCACAGACTGGGTGAGCACGTGCAGCTGGGCAAGGTCTGAGCCTGGAACCCAGTTCTCTCTTCTATTGTGGCAGGGCCTTGAGCCTCAGAATAAACCGGACACAGGGCTCAGAAGGGAGGATGGGAAGAGAGGGGGGCAGTCCCCAAATTGTCCCCCCATGATTTGCCGTAGAGCCAACTTTCCTATCTTGGCACTGTAGAGATGTGGGGCCGGCTCTTTCTCTGGGATGAGGGTCATGCTGGGCATTGTAGGGTGCTGGGCAGCCTGCCTGGCTCAATCCAGTAACCACTCCATCCCCCAAAGTTGTGACAATCAAAAATGTCCCCAGACATTGCAAATGTCCCCTGGAGGGCAAAGCCACCCCCAGTAGAGAGTCCCTATCCTAGATAACTGGCTTTTTGCCCATCTCCCTGCTTCCCCTACTGCTGTACACACCCTCAGCATTTATGAGCTGGAGATGGGGGAGGCAGAGACCCCCCGAGCCCACGGGTTCCAGTCTGGGATGATGCCAGCTCTCGGAAGGTCTTGCCCAGCCCACCCAGCCCCAGCCAGCCCCAGGGAAATTGGATTAACTCAGAGAAACTTGCCAAGACAATCCGTCAGGCCGCCTGAAGGACAGTGTATTGATTTCCACGTTGCGAAAAAATTAAATGATATCCCTTTTTGTTATTTAAAACGCTGCTTAAGCAATTCCATAATGGAAGGGCCTGGCCCGGGTCCAGGAAATCCCTGGATGGCCGGCAGCCTGTCCGGGTTGGCTGGAGGATGAGAGCATGTGGACACACGCCTGTCTGCCCCAGTTAATTGATGACCCCAAGAGAACAGCTCCTTTTTGCCGGCGACCTGGGCCACTGTAATTTATTAAAGACATAACAATTATGAAAACAGCTGATTTATAATCAATCCCCACCCCACCCCCCAGGCCCCGAATTGATTTCTAGGGTGAAATTTAGAAGGGGGGGTATTGACACTTGGGGAGAGGGCCACCAGCCTTGGAGAAGGGTGGTGATGGGGCGGCCTGTGCAGGGGTCAGGGGTGGGGGTGGGATGGGAGATGGTGGCCTGAATTTGTCCGTGTCCTTGGGTCACCCTCTGAGATGTCTGGCTTCTGGCCAGCTTTGCCCGGGAAGTTCAAGCCCCAGAGGACTCTGGCATTTCCAAATAACCAAAGCAGATCCTGCTTCCTGCCAAAGGGCTGAATTACCATGCCACTCTCAAATCTCCCAGCAAGCTCTGTGGTTGGAGCCTTGACCTTGTATCTGTGGCAGCCAAGACAGTATAGTCCCACGTATGGAAGGGAGTTGGCCCAGAATCTCAAATTCCTCCCAGGCCCCCAGCTGAGGTTGTCAGATTTGGCAAATAAAAATATAGGTAAATTTGAGTTTATTTAACAGCAGATAAATTTTTGGCATAAGTATAGCCCATGCTATATTTGGGATATACTTATACTAAAAAAAAAAAAAAATTTTTTTTTTTTTTTGTTGCTTGTCTGAAATTCAAATTTAATGGACAATCCTGTATTTTATCTGACAATCCTATTGTGACACCCAGGATGCCAGCTCCCAACAGCCCCACAAGGGACGAGGTGGATACCCTTTCATCTCATGAGGAAAATGAGGCAAGAGGTCATTCAATGCCTGTCCAAGGTCACACAGGGGCAGAGTTAAGATTCAAGCTCTACCCTAAAGCCCAAGTCTTCCAAAGGCTTCCAGATCCCATGCTGCTTTTGAAGGGAAGCGAACAGCTTTTCCTTCTATGCAGGGTCAGACTAGAGGAGCTACAGGGATGGACCTTGGTGACAGACAGACGTGGGTTCAGTTTGTCCTGGTTGGGTCTCATAATTGCTGTGTGATGTTGAAAAAAGGGCTATGCCTCTCTGGGCCTCCATCTCCAGCTCTGTAAAACAGGCATGAATGTAGCACCTCCATCTCGGGGTGCTGGGGAGGAGAAATGATTTGTGGGGGCACCACCTGGGCAAGTGCTTGATACGTGGAAGGGGTTACTTGGGTCCCCCCAAGTACCAGTGAAGACAGAAACAGAGTCAGAGATAGAAAGGGGTGGAGACAGAGAGAGACAGAGAGGGTCAGAGATGGAAAGAGACAGAGAGATAGGGATCTGGATGGTGGGTCCCCCAAAATGGGCCCCATTTGGAGATGGGGTGGCCCTAAGAGTGAAAATGGAGCTGCAACCAGAAGGCTCATGCATTTTGGTAAGGGGGGAGATAGCTAAAGGGGGGTCTGAGGGAGGCAGAGACCCAGAGCACACGGGGCCCTTCAGCTGCTGTGCCCAGCCCCCATGACGGCCCTGCTGAGCGGTTTTAAATATCATTAAAGATAAAATAATTTTTCCCCCTCTGAGCCTGTGTGATTGACGTGGTAATGGGCCCCACCACCAGGGAGAAGGTCAGGCTAGAATGTAATCAGTTTTTTCCAGAATGATGCATAAACATGACGTCTCAGGCAGGAGAGACTCACAGCTGTCCCCAAACTCTCTGAGCTCTCACCACAGGGCATGGCGGGGCCCTGGGGACAGTGAGACCTGGGGAGGCTTCCTGGAAGAGGTGTGGCTGCAGCTGGGACTGGAAGGGGAAGACATCACAGGCAGGGGAGATGCAGAAGCAAAGGTTTGGAGGTTGAAAGTGTCGCTTCATGTATCTCCTTGACCCCCTCCCCACTGCCAATCATACTGCCAGAGCATAGATCTCACTGCTTTATTCCCAGATTCAAACCTTCCATGGCTCCCAGCTACCCATTCTGCCTCCTCCCTCTTATTAATTGTGTTCTTGGACAAGTCACACCCCCTCCAAGCCTGAGTCTCCTTATCCACAGCACTATGTATCTGCACATTGTCGGCTCCCCAGGGGGAAGGAATCTGTCAGTTTTGTTCACATCTCCCCAGTAACTGGTACAGAGCCTGGCCCACAGAAGGACCTCAAAAATGTTAAATCAATGAATGACTTATTCATATAGGGTTGGTTGATTCAGCTGTTCAAGAATATTGTCCTCTGCCTTCCTCATCAAAGCTACCGTGGTGTACCTCATGGTCCAAAATGATTGCTGAAGCACCAGCCATCACACCCTCATTCTAGCAGCAGCAAAGAAGACCAGTAGCAGGACAAAGGAGGCTTTATTCAGCTGACTCCCCTTTATGGAGCCTTCCCAGAAGTCCCTCCCAAAATCTCATCAACCAGAACGCAGTCACATGGCCACACCTGGCTTGCTGTTAGGGATTCTGGGAATTGTAGTCTTGCAGAGTGCCAGTCTCCACCTCGTCCCCATCCAGCAGCAGTTCTGCAAGTAAGGAAAAACAGAAGGATAGCTATTAGGGAACAATGGTGTACTGTGACCCCCACATCTCCAGATGCCGTTTAACCCTGTATTAGTTTTTCTATTGCTGCAAACTTAGTGATTAAAACAACTCGGATTTATTATCTTATAGTTCTGGAAGTCAGAAATCCAAAGTGGGTCTCCCTGGACTGAAATCCAGGTGTAGGCAAGGCTGCCTTCCACCTGGAGGATCGGGGGGAGAATCTGTTTCCTTTTTCCAGCTTCTAGAAGCCGCCTGCATCCCTTGGTTTGTGGCCTCTTCCTCCATCTTCAAAGCCAGCAACATCGGGCCAAATCTCTCTCAGCTGTCCTTCCCTGGTTCTCCCTCTTCTGCCTCCCTCTTCCCCTACCAAATAATCAAGGATAACCTCCCTATTTTAAAGGATGAGCATCCTTCATTCCAAGTGCAACTTGAATTTCCCTTTGCTATGAAGCCTGATATACTTGCAGATTCTGCGGGTTAGGAGGTGGACATCTTCAGGGGTGAGATGGAGGAGTTTTTATTCTGTCTACTGCCCCACCTAACCTGGACAATCAGCAGCACCTCTGATGGGAAGAAAATTAGTAGCAGCCTTCCCATGTATTCAACGCTGAGCCTGGAGCTGAGACCATCACCCTTGACCTCCCCAACTCATCCTCCAAGCCCCTGCAAAGGAGAAAATACCTCTGTACCCATTGCATGGATTGGGAGACTGAGGCTCCAAAGCTGGAGTTTGAGCCTGTGCCTGTGTGAACACGAAGTCCGTGCCTTCTTTAACCACTGAGATCATTTGTCTCACGACTCTTATCGTTGGGGCCATTTGTGGAGAAGCTACCAAGCCTCAGCCTCTGGGATCTGCTGACCCAAGTCTCTGGAGTGGGTGTTACAGAGGAGACCACTAAGGCACAGAGAGGTTGAAGGAAATTCCAAGGTCACACAGCAGGTGGCAGAGCCAGAACTTGAACCCAGGGCTGCCAGGCTCTGGTCCACTGTCTACCACTGTGTCAAGGGAGAAAGCTGGGACTTTGCTGCGCCTTTGTCTTTCCAGTGAAAGCTGGAGTGGCAGCGATTGGGAGAAGCCGTGCCAAGTGCTGAGGTGACATTTCTCTGCAGAAGCCACCAGGCCACGTGGCCACAGAGGCTCAGGATGCTGCAGGTGATCAATCTTACCCACCCCTCGTGCTGCCCATCTCCCACCTCCACCCCAGAGCCCTCTGCCCCTCTCCAGGTCTCTGTCAGGCTGCCTGGTGCAAAGCAGAGCCTGAGGGACACAGCAGAGCTTCCCAAAGATATCCTAGGGGATTCCAGGAGGGTCAGCCAGGCCCCTCCTGGAAACCCTCGGAGGCAGGACTCAGCAGCTGAAAGGAGCCCAAATCTTGGAATCCTCAGACCTGGATCCCCAACCCAGCTCCTCTAATGCTGGGCCAGCAATTTAACTTGCTGGACCTCAGTTTCCCCATCTGCAAAATGGGTTTGAGAAACAGAGGGGTTTGATGTGGGTCTGACGTGACAGACATGCTGAGCCTGGTGGGTGTGGAGAAATCCTGAAGGAGGACACAGGAGAACTCGAGGTGACCTGGAAGGCTTCCTGGAGGAGGCAATGTTGAAGCTGGGCCTTAAAGGATGGGGAGAATTTGGAAGGGCTGGCAGAAGAGACTGGAAAGACCTAGTGAGCGATGTGGGAGCCAAGAGTTACCCGAGAGATTGTAGAAGGTGGGAAAGGCAGGGCTGGACCATGGAAAGGCCTTGAGTACCAGGCAGAAGAGAGCCCTAGAAAGTTCTTCATCAGGAAGATGAGACCATCAGACCAGCCTTCAAGGCAGACCCCATCAGAAGAAAAGGCCCAGGCCCTCTGCTCAACCTAGCCAGTGACTCAGTGAGGCAGGGCACAGAGAGGTTAGCTAACTTGTGCAGGGTCACACAGCAAGTAAACTCTGAGGCTGGGATTTGAACCGAGGCACTCTGTTACCAAGCCCCGCATTCTTAACCACTCTGCTAAGTGATTACGGCTGCTCTGGGAGATGGGCTTCCACCTGCAGTACCAAGCTCCAGCCCAAAAGCTGCTTATTAAACCACTCTTGGCTGTAACATCCCCCAGGTGTTAGAGCCTGATCCCTCCTGTTACCCTGAGCAGTTCTTTGGCCTTCCAGCTTCCAGGACAAGCCAGCATGGTTCTGCAGTTAAGGAGGTTCAGAAACCACAAGCCCACGAGACCAGCTTCACCAGTTCCAGGTCTTTAAAAGTCAGGACTCTTTGGGCTGCAAGCAGCAACAAGTACAGCAAAACTCAGATCTGCAGAAGGAAGGAAGGAAAGGAGGAGGGAAAGAAAGAAAGGGAAACCACCTTCAGAGAGTGGTTGCAGGTGTTTGCAGAAAGCTGACTTTGCAGGCAACGTTTTAATAGTTCTTATAACAGAAATATATGGCTTCAGGCACAGTTCGATCAAGGCACTCAAACCATGTCAAGATCATCTGCTTTCCTCTCTCTTAGTTCCAGTCACAGGGAGGCACTTCCCACGTGGTGATCGGATGGTTCCTATGAGCTCATCAATCCTTGAGTAAAAAGAGGGTCCCCTTCCCCATAGCAAAGCATCCCCCATAATCTCAGCAAATGTTCAGGGGTTCGCTCTGATTGGGCCATGGGTCATGGTGTCTGGCCCTTGAACGGATTGCTGTAGCTAGAGACAGAATATCCTCTGATTAGCTAGCCCTGGGTGTCTTTGATTGGGTTCTGCAAGAAGGAGACACTGAAGCAAAGATATGGGGGGCAAGTGGTTTATCTAGAAGGTGATCCCAAGAAGCATCCAGAAGGGAGAGGAGAGTGAGACTAGGAAAGGAAAGAGCCAACACAGATGAACAGATGCCTGCTGTGGGCAACTGGGGCTCAGTCCCGCTGGGGCCCCCTGGGAGAGGGTGTAGAACACGACTCTGAGTTGTCCCAATAGAGGAATGAGGGAGCTGAAGCTTGTATACACCAACTCCCCTTCTGTAAAGGCTGAAGGTTGCATTAACTCTCTTGCCTTCTGGCCTGGCTTGCGTCGGCCAGAGAAACACCTTCAGGAAGGGGTCGCAGGTATTTGCACTCTGCAGATTTTGCAAGGAGAGGTGAGTTCGAGTGCATGACAGATAGGGCTGCTAGACTGGGTCATACAGCCTGTATGAGTTCCCTGCAGCTGTTGTAACAAGTCACCCCACACTGGATGGCTTAAAAGAACAGAAATGTCTTCTCTGAAAGTTCTGGAGGCTTGATGTCCAAAATCAAGGGGTCACCGGGAGCGTGCTCTCTCTGTGGGTTCTAGAGAAGAATCTGTTCCATGTCTCTCCCCCAGATCGGGTGGCTGCTGGCAATCCTTGGTGTGCCTGGGCTTAGAGAGCACCACTCTGTCATGGGAATCACCCCAGGCTAGTCAGTAGAAGATGGGGGGCCCATGTGGGGAGAGCCCAGCTGTCCCAGCCAACAGCTGGCTGACCCCCAAACAAAAAGGCGGTCCAGCCAAGATCGGCAGAGCTGTTAGTCCGCGAAGAAGCAACAAGCTCAGTCAAGACCGGAAGAAACATCCAGCTCATCTGTAGACTCATGAACAAACATAAATGCTTAGCGCTTTAAGCCATGGCGCTTGGGGGTGGTTTGTTACTTATGCAGCAGTAGCTGACTGATACAATCGGCAACAGCATCACCATCACCGTTTCCCCAGAACAGCAGGTTCCCACTGACCTTAAATCTGAACAAAATAGGAGGACTCACTCAATTGACTCTCCCTAAATAAGCAAGTTCTGCTTCAAGGAATTGAGCTGTCTCTGCTTTACAAAGAAAAGGTGGCTGGCAGCTTCTGATTAAAAAAATGTTAAGTTCCGCCTCACCGCGCATCCCAATTCCCTCTCCATCTCCAACCACCCCCACCCCCAAGAGGGCTCGAGGGAAGAGGGCGGTGCCCTTACAGGCTTGCAGACTGGGTCAGGGATTGGCTAGGAGCTCTCGGGATCCTTGGTTGCCCCTCCCTGCCATCCTGGTTCCCGGCCTGGGCTTTCTGACACCCAAGAAACTCTCTAGGAGAAAGAGCAATAAAAGCCAGTGGAAAATGTCAGGACTGGCTTCAGAAAGCCTCAGACCTCAGAGCCAGCAGATAGGGAGCAAGACAACTTGGGATCCAGATGCAGCCGTGATTTTGATGTCCATACAAGCCACTCACTCCTAGATGGCTGGTGAATAGCTGTTGTCTCCTGTCCCTCAAGGCACCCCCTGTCCCCACTGACCTGTCCTTTCCCCTGTGATCCCTGGATCTCCCCATGAAGATGCTAGGACCTGCCCCCAATGGTCCATTCTCTCTGGTCACTGCTATCCACTGTACCTACAGCTAAATATTTTTAATATCACCCCAGATATCAAGGATTCTTAGCCAGATAGCTCAGGGTTAAGGGTCTGAGCTCTAGAATTAGACCTGAGTATGAGTCCTGGTTTAGAGAACCTGGAATGGGCAAATAAATGATGGTTTGTCTACGCCATGGAGTACTATGTAACCATGTAAAAGAAAGAGGTGTCTCATGAAAGGATGTCCAAGACAAAGTGTTAAGATAAAAAAAAGCCAGGTGCAGAACAATATTCAAGAGGTTACCTTTGGCATTAAAAAAGGAGAAAGGTAAATAAAAATATATATTTTCATTTAACTGCATTTGGGGAAACCACACAAGTGGTTGCAAGAAATGAATAAAAAGTCTCCTAGGATGAGAACGTAGGAACTGAGCAAATGAGCAATGGGATGACAAAGAGACGTCTTAATTACTGTATATCTTTTCATACATTACCTCCTCAGAATACTAAATATAAATATATAGAGCAAAGAAACAAACAAAAGGCAGAAATGCAATCAGAAAATAAACAAACAAACAAAAAGAGGAAAAGAACATCATGGCTTGGAGACTCCTAAACTGTGCGAGCCTGGGAAGATGGAGCCATCTCCACGAGCCTCAGTTGTCTCATCTATAAAATGGGGATAATAAAACCTTGAGGATGATTGTAACAAATAAGTGAAATGATACATGTAAAGCCCTTAGCACACAGCCAGGCAATTCAACACTCCATGAAAAGAGGTTGTGGGGTCCTCCTCCCCCAAACCTGTAAGCCCAGTCGAATCATGAAAAAAAAATCAGACAAATGCCAGCCGGGGGACATTCCACAGGCTACCTGGCCTGCCCTTCTCAAACTGTCAAGGCCATCCGAAACAAGGAAAGTCTGAGAAACTGTCATGGTCAAGAGGGAGCTAAGGAGATGTGATGACTAAATGTCTCTATAGGATCCTGGAGAGAGAATCCTGGAACAGCCAAAGGACATTAGATCAAAATGAAGGAAAGCTGAATGAAGCCGGGGCTTCTGTTAACAAGAATGTAACAAATCATAATGTATCATTAGTTGTAACAAATGTACCATATTGGTGACGATTATATGAGAACTCTCCGTGTAATCTTTGCAATTTTTCTGTAAATCCAAAACTGTTCAAAAAATAAAAAATAAAATTTATTTTAAAAAAGAGAAAGAGGTTGTGGTATGGTGCTGACCCAGGAAACTCTTTGGACACCTAGACTATCGACCCCTCCTAAACCTTAAGCTTATAATTTCTGTCGACTCCATCCTGAATGCTGGCCCTGTGAGAAGAGGGACAGACCCAGCTAGTGGCCCACCCCAGCGACTCCTGCTTGTCCCCTCCTCTTCCTTCCCTGTTTTGTTTGGATATCCACCTCCTCCCGAAAGACCATGGCCTTTCAGGACACAGGCTGCCTCCAGCCCCTGCCCCATGGCATGAGATGTGATCAGTCCAAGCTCCTTGCCGATGATTGGTTTAGAGGTGGGCGTGCCGTCCAAAGTGATGTGAAGAAAAGTCTGCCGGGAGAATTCTGGGCAAGGTTTCCTTGCTCTTACAAAGAGACACAGAGGAGGAGAGGGCCTGATTCTTTCCCTGGATGGTGTTTGTGTTTGGGTGTGATGGCTGGAGCTCTGGCAGCTGTTTTGTGACTGACCATGAGGGAACGGGATGAGAATGGTGGAAGGGGGAAAGGTAACAACCAGAGACTTTGATGATGTTTTCATCATTACTGAATTACCACCCTGCACCAGATGCATTGTGAGGTGTGGTAACAGCTGTATTATTTTGTAGGCCTTTTGAGTTGGAGTTTCTATAACTTGCAGCCCAAAGCAGCCTTGTTTATTGTTTTAGATTAAATGGTGCCAATTATTCAGCATTTCCAGCATCCACACTCTTGTCATGGCCTCATTGTAGTTGGATTGAACTTCCCTTCCCTCCACTTTGGGCTCAGCCACATGACTTGCTTTGATCAGTGGCATGTGCGCAGAAGTGACTGTGCCAGTTCTCAAGTTGGACCTTGAGATACCTTGTGTGTTTCTGCTTTCCCTCGTGTGCCTCTGCTGTAACCAAGAGAAAAACTCCCCCTGTGTAGCTACTGCCCCTTCAGCCCAAGCCTTCTAATGAAAACACATGGGACTGAACTGAGGCAGCCAGAGCTGTGATCTAACTTGGGGTGCACCCCCCAGCCAAAGTCATCCTAGATCAGCCAAACCCTAGCCAACCCATAGGCAGAAGGGCAATAATTCATGATTGTTTTTAAGCCACATTGTTTGGGGTCGGTTTGTTACACAGCAATAGCTGACCATTACTCTTACAAAGGTAATGCTGTTTCTAACCTTGTTTTAGAGTTGAAGAAATTGAGGCTTATAGAGGGGAGGCCTGAGGATTATTCCCAACTAATGAGTGATAAAGCTGAGATCCAATTCCAGATGCCCATCTTCTCAACCATTCTGCATCCCACCCTATGATCACTGGGCCTGGCTCCCTCTGTGCTGAGTTCTTCTCTGAGCCGCACGTGGAAATTCTTCTCTTCTTTCCTCTCCTGCTCAATCCCTCACCTTTGAAATGGGCTGAAGGAAGTTTCTTGCCTCTAACAGGTAACCTCCCCTTGCTTTCCACAATGGGTCTAGAAGCAGCACCAGGTGCCAGTTTAGAGAAACTGAGATCCAGAGAGGGCAAGGAGTTGCCCAGGACCACACAGCAAACAAGGACACAGCCAGATCTTAGGTTTCATCTTCAACCTCAATGAATAAGAGAACACCACAATCTCTCTCCAGGGAGCAGCCAACTTTGTTTAGCTCCTGGCAGGGGGAGGCAGAATGGGAAGGAAACATTTTCTCTCCTCGGCCCGAGCCTTGGGAATCTCTCCTTGGGGAATGGCGCCTGTGGATAAGTTTCCGATCACAAGATTACGTGATTTTGTTAGTGTCTGCAAAGTTCTCGGGACAGTTGACGTTTACAGATAATCTCCTGTGATGCAGGGCACTGGGCATTTCACAGATGCCCCCGGGATGCTTCGTGGGTGGGGCCAGGTTGTCAGGGCCAGGAGGATGCTCAGAGATGGCCAGACAAGGAAAGTGACCTGCCCAAGGTCACACAGCAAAGGATGGAAGATATATTCCCTGCTGCAGCCAGAGGGCGCCTGTGAGCACCTGAGTCCCGACTCTCCTCTGTCCACAGCCCTCTATGGCTCCCACCTGACTCAGCTTAAAAATCCAAGTTCTCCCCACAAGAACCTTGCATGACCTGTCCCGTCACCTCCCTGCTCTCCCCTGCCCCTCTCTCCCCCTTGCTCTCTCCACTCGTTAGCAAGTACTAAAAACAAAAAAAAAAAAATTAAAGGACCCAATACAGAGTAAGTGGGGATCTTGAACACATCTCAGATCTGAAAGGAATGTCTAGTTCACTGCCTCTGCTTGGATCTCTCCCTGGATGAGGAGCTCACTACCTTCCGACAACTCCCGGTGCATCTCTGAGCAGTTATGGCCATTAGCCAAGTCCTGCTCAGCAGGGGTGAAGCCAGGGCTCACTGTCGTTCCCTGTGAAGTGTGGGCTGGGGACAAGGACAGTGGTGGAATGAGTGATGAGCTGATTTCGGAAGCTTTGGAATTTTTTGCAGGGTGGTTGCTGTTTGGGATACTGAGACAGCGGGAATGAGGTTAATCCGGCCTGGGCATCTTTTCTCCCTGTCTCTGCAAATCTGCCTCCGTCTCTTGTCTCTCGCTTTCCCTCTGACTTTCTGACTTTCTATTTCTCTCTCTGTCTCTCTCCTCTTTTCGTCTCTGTGTCTCTGTCCCTGGGTCGTCTTGCTGTTAAAAGTCACACCGATCCCAGAACATCTCAGTCCCGAAAGAAAATTGCCGGCCACCCCGGCAGCAGAATAATTGGATCGGCGGGGCGGCTGGGATTGAATCAAGTGAGGGGGGTAAGGAGGGGAGGGTTGGGGGGCCTCATTCTCAGCTAAAAGCGGGGCCCTCTTTGGGGGGATGCGTTGGGCTGTGGAAAAGGGGCATGTGAAATCTGACAAGCAGATCTGCCTCTCACTGCTCTACCTGAGACAATCTGAGCCCTGCAGAGAGAGAGAGGGGCCTGTGCCATCATCCGTGGCCCACCCCCCAGGGTCTGCTGAATCCTCAGAGCCATGTGGCAAGACTTGGGTGGGGGGCGGGAGGTAGAGTTTCACTGGGGTCCACTGACAAGGGCAGCCCATGATCATCAAAACTAGTTTCCACTATAAAGATAAATTAGGAACCAACACATAATTAGGATGGTTGAATCATTCTATAGATGCCTTTTTCTTAATTTCTAGCAAATCATACAATAGTCAAAGGAAAATATCTGAAATCACTGAAACCCACTGAACTGTAACCCAGATGCCTTGATCTTTGATGACGATCGTATGACTATATAACCTTTATCTTGTGAGAGTAAAAAACCCTCGTGACTGGCCCCACTTTAACCTCCTTAGCCTGTTTTACTTTAGAGTCTTATGATCACCAAAGTCCACCCCTAGTGTTTATTAATGAAGGAGCCTGAGTCAGCCCAGAACTAACCTTCCCCGATTCCTAAGTTATCTTACTAGACAGAGCTAGATCTCACCAAAATTGGCCCTCCTGACATGTGTGATAGCTTACAATTTAATCTATAAGTGACCTATACCTCATTATAATACTAAAAATCATGCCCATCAAAATATTAAGGCCACCATTTTCTTACATATGCATGTAATCAATCTGTACCTGTTCAACAATTAGATCATCTCTAACTTCTTCATCTCTTGTCGCTATGCTCATTATCCTAAAACCTGCCCATTTTTTGATACTATAAAACTATCAGAGTTACTGCAGTTCTCTCTGACAGATTTTAGGCCAGTAGGCCATCTGTTCTCCTTGATTCATGTAACAATAAACTGTTTCTCCCCTTTGAAACCCGAGTGTCATAGACAGAGAATTCCACATTTGATTGGTATCATAATGAACAATCAACCATCCGCCCACCCATCCATCCATCTATCCATCTGTGCACTCACCCATCCATCCATCCACCCACTAATTGATCTGTCCATCCATCCATCCATCTATCCACCCATCCATTCATCCATCACCCATCCATCCATCCATCTACCCACTAATTGATCTGTCCATCCATCCATCCATCCATCCACCCATCCATTCATCCATCACCCATTCATCCATCCATCCATCCACTCATTCATCTGTCCATCCACCCATCCATCCATCTACTCATTCATCCTTCCATTCATTCATCTGCCCATCCATCCATCCATCCATCCACTCATTCATCTGTCCATCTGTCCATCCATCCACCCACCCACCCATCCATCCATCCATCATAGCCCCACCATCCATCCTTCCATCAATCCACCCATCCAAGCACTCACTCAAACTCCCACCCACCTATCCCCCCACCCACTCCTACACCCATCATCCATTCTCCCACCCATTGATTCCATCTTTCAACAAACACTTACTGTGCTCCTGCTGAGAGCCACATCTGTGCTGGGTGCTGGAGACACAAGGGTAAATATGACAGCTCTGGGTCTAGTTGGGAAGCTAAACAAATAATTGAACAAACAACTCCATCATTTGAATTGTAATCATTCCTTAAAGAAACACTTGGGCTGCTCTGAGGTGTGCAGCGGAGGGAGGAGGGGAAGGCTAATTAGATTGGAGGGTCGTGGAAGGGCTCTCAAGGGGAACAGCATACGCAAAGGGGAGACAAATGTCCCATGTCTGGCTCAAGCATGGAGCAGACAGAGCTGCTCTGAGGAGGGGACCGTAGAGGAGGAATGGGTTTGGTGGTGGTGGGGGAGTTGCTGACCCAAGTTTGGGTGCCACTGGTTCTGGAGGGCCTGCAGGGTGTCCAGGAGGGATAATCAAGCATCATCCATAGGAGACTATAAGAAGGCAAAGGGGACTAGATGGTGCAGCCTAGAGTGGCGGGAGGGGAGCCAGGGGTGGACACGGTCCCCTGTGAAGGGGAGGGGACATCGAGCGGGGACTGGTCAGCCAGCACTTCCCACTGCCCAGATGGAGGATTTAAGGTCCAGGATTGGCAAGGAACTGCCTCCCAGCCCAGACTCCCATCGGTGATCTCTCTGCCCCTTCCTCACGTCGGAGAGTTGTGGGGGTCCCGGGGACACTCTTGGATGACCCCTTTATCAGCTTGCTTCTGGTCCCATCCCCAACCACTCTTGCTGGTGTTTCCCGGACAGATCACCACCCACTCCATGAGGCTGCGAGTAAGCACTAAGGCAAGCTGACCACAGCAAGGACCTCCTGGTCCCGGCATCATTCATTCATTCATTCATTTATTCAAGAACTTACCGAGTACATGCTAAGGCACTGCTCTGGCTGCTGAGGATATAGCTGCAAACAAACCAGTCACGGCCCCTCCGTCCTCAAGAAGCTGATATAAAAGTAAAGCAAACCAGATAATAACACATAAATGCATCTTACGGTTTCAGGAAGTGGTAAAAACTATAAGGCACATGGAAGCAGGGGACGGGAGCAGAAACTGGGTAGGGGAGATGTCCTCTAGCTGGGGTAGTCAGAGAGGGCTTCCCTGAGGAGGTGGCACATGAACAGAGAACTGTGTAAGGAGGTCAGTCATGCCAAGAGGTCTGGGGAGAGTGCTCCCTGCAGAGACGACGGCAAGTGCACAGGTCGTGGGGTGGGGACCAAGTTTTTGTAGCTGTAGCTGAGGGAGCGAGCGGGAGAGTGGTCAGTGCCCCCTGGCTGCCCATCCTTGGCACGCCCCAATACCCCGGCCCCCTTTCTTCTTCTCCATTGCTATTCTGTGATGCGCTGCAAATGTTCCTTATTTTTCCTGTCTGTTTCCTTCCTCCCCACACTGTCAGCTCTATGAAGAGAAGAGACCTCTTTTCTTCTGTCCTGTTCGTTCCTTGTTCTGTCTCCAGAGACTGGAACAGTGGGGGCCAGAGCAGCCACTCAGTGGAGATTTTGAAAGGAGTGCATGCATTCATGAATGAATGCATGAACGAATGAATGAATGAGTGAGCCTAATTCCCATCAGAAGGACCACGCAGGAAGGCAATCAGCCTCCAGCCACTCCAAGAGGCCCCTTTAGGAGATCAGAGCTGAGATGCCTGAGATCAGAACCTCTCTTGATTGCTGAGATTCTAATTAACTCCGGGGCCACGGGGCCACCCTGCTCAGAGGAATTATAGATAAAAGTTTGCACCCGAGTGTTTGAGTAGCGGTTATATCGGGGCGGGCAGCAGCACCCCCTTCTCCAGCTGGCCAGGGGGGCGGGCGTGGAGAGAGGTCATTTGCATAGGCAGGTAATTGGTTTTGCAAATAAATCTGGTTCTTGAAATTTGTAGATTAGCAATAATACGTCTCCAGATGAGAGAGAAAGGTCACGGATGAATAAAACAACAATTAAACTTTCGGAAGATTATTAAACTAAACAGAAACCTGGCATGGGGCAACCCAGGGAATAGGGAGTGAAATTGGGAAGGTGGAGGGGGTATGAGGGTGGGGTGAGGGGTTCTACAAGTCCTGGGGTGCAAGTGGGCACCCTCATCTGGTGTCTCTTCTGGGAGCCCCTTCTGTGTGCTGGGCTCTGGGGCCAAGTGGGGCCTCCCCATTTTTCTTAGTACAGAAACTTAAGATCCAGAGAGGGAGAGGAGGATTTCCAAGGTCACACAGCAAAGCTGCATCTGAGGCAGGATTCAAACCCACACCCGACATCCTTGCACCGTCCTGCGTGGCAGTGAACCTCATCGAACAGTGGCGAGGAAATGAAAAAGGCAGAAGAGTCAGCATCGACGGGCCTGGGTTCGAATCTACCCTCTGCCACCTCCGGGCTGTGCGACTGGGACGTGTCTCTCCCCCCCACTGTGCTTCATGCCTACAGAACTGGGGCAAAGTGCTTTTTACATGCAACTTTTAGAGTCGCAGATATTGTGCTTGCATGGCAATTAAATATGATGCAGCTGCTAGTGGGCCATGCAAACTGCTACATGTCCCTTTCGTCATCCTGAACTCTTGGCTGCAAACCACGGAAATGTGTTCCAGGAAACATAAACAGAACCCAAATTGACAGGTAACTCTCAGGGTGGAAAGGAAATGTGGACAAAGATAGTTGGCAGCTTACCTGGTAGCAGGACCCTCTTTTTGCCACCCACTGGCGTGTGACACTCCCTCTTAGGCTCTCAGTTTCCGTATCTCTAAAAGGGGGAATAACTGTGCCTACTTTATCATGCAAAATATTTACTGAGCCCCTACTGAGCATCAAGCACTCTTTTGGGCACTGAAGATGCAGCAGTGAGCAAGACAGACAGAAATTCCTGCCCTTGGAGAGTTCACAGCCCAGTTGGGGAGACAGGCTATGAACCAATAAATCACTAAAATCTCTGGGGTTGTAGGGAGTGCTAAGTACTATGAAGAAAGTTAGGGCAAAGAAGTCATTGGGAAGGGTCAAGAATTGGAGAGGGACGCAGATTGCCATTTTAAGCAAGGTGCTTGGGCAAGGTCTTGCTGAGAAGGTGACATTTGAGCAGAGACCAGAAGGAAGAGAGGGAGGAAGTCGTGAGGATATCTGGGGGATGGAAGGGCATTCCGGCAGAGGGAACAGCCCATGCAAAGGCCCTGAGGTAGAACTGTAACTGATATATCGGAGGAAGAGTGAGGAGGATAGCGTGGCTGGACAGGAGTGAATGAGGAGGTGAGTGGAGGGAGGTGAGGTCAGGGGAATGATGGGGGGAGATTGTGCAGGGCCTTGTGGGTCACAAAGACAACCTTGGCTTTTACTCTGAGATGGGAGCCATGGGTCCACAGTCCACTTGTCAGAAGACAAGGAGAAGTGACATCTCCCTGCTGTGGTCACCAAAACGGTGACGAATGTCCTCTCCCCTTCCCAACCCATTCAGTGGTAGAGGCTGTGGGCTGATATCCATTCCCCACTTCCTCCTTTAGGAAAAGAATCTGCCCATCTGAAGGCTACATTTCCCAGCTCCCCCTGCAGCTAGGGGTGACCACGTGACTGTGTCGCTGACAATGGAATATGAACAGAAATGATGTGTGTAGCTTCCAGATCATAACCTCAGAAGATAAGGGCAAGCACTCCCCTTCCCCTTTTCCTCTTCTCCCTAACTGGAAGGTGGGTGCAATGGCATGGGCTGAAGCAGCTATTCTGGGCCATGAGGTGGAAGACTAAAGGAGCCTGGGTTTTTAGTGATCACAGTGCACTGAAGCCCACTCTGTGAGGACAGGGAGCAGTGAGGGTCTTCTCCCTCATTTAAGCCCCCCTGGCTCAGTGTCTCTTTGTTACTGTGACCTGAAAAGGATCCCAAATAACCAAGAATTCTGAGCATTGTCATCACTCACATAGCAGATCCCAGACTTCCTCTCTTCCCTGGTAATACTGCCCACCTGCACACTGCCTACCCCCTCTGCCCTCATTTCCCTGACTCTGTTCTTGGTCCCTTCCCCCTTTTGCTGCAACCAAGCTGCACTATGTCAAATGCGCCACCTTCTGGCCAACCTGGAAACTACCCTTCCTGGATCTCTTCTGGGGGAATCCAGCCCTTCTGAAGCTGCCTGCTTGTTCTCCAACAGAATTAGTTTTATTCCAAGATCTTTTCATGGACATCTGCCCATATCCCCTTCACCTTCATATTTACCTCCCTGTCCCCTCTCCACCAGAGCTGAGCAGTGTCCTTTCAACCTCTAAGCCCTGAGTCTATGGCCGTTCTGTAGAAAGTGATCCAGAGAGAGTGAGTGAGCTGGCTGGGTCACACAGCCAGGCCACTCTCTCTAAAGGAAATAGAAGAGTGAGAAAGTTTGGACTAGTGACCCTCTGACAGAGAACAGTCAGGGACCCTCAGCTTTGTGTACCCACCATTTTCCCCAGGGGAAGTTCCTCTGCTGGAGTTGAATGATCTCATTTCCTCCCTCATCCCACAAGCACTTATTGAGCAACTACTGTGTACCAGCTCCTGTTATTTTAGATGCTGGGACCAAAACCCACTCACCTCGGCCCCTCCGGATTGCACGGGCTAGGGAGAGAAGCAGACATGTCCCAAAGCAATTACAACCCTGGGGAAGCAGGGGAGGTCAGAGCTATGACGGGGGACACGGAAGAGGCCCCTGAGCCGACGTGGGGCCTCAGGCTTCCAGGAAGAAGTGATGTCTCAACTGAGATAAAGTTATAGAGAACACGGAAGTGTGTGATCCCCACACAGGGAAAAGCAGGAGCAAAAGCTCAGAGGTGGAGTATGGTGGATGTGAGCAGCTTGGTGGGGAGGTTAGAGCCAAAGATTCAGGGGCAGGGCCGCGGTGGGATCAGAGGTGCCTTTGGGGGAGATCATAGAGGGAAGGGCCCGAAGGGGTCCCCCGCATCACAGAATACGTCCTTCCTTGGGCCTTGGGCAGCTGGGCCCGGGGGCGAGGAGCCGGGAGAGGGTACCTGGCAGCAAAAAGCCCGGCTGCTAATGAGCCCGGTGCGACGCTGCTAAAAATAGCAGCCGCTCCTTGGGATGCCTAATCGCTCGGGGCCGGCTCCCGCCAGGCTGCCATGGAAACGCTCAGCGCCGGCGGGAGCTCGGTGCCCGGCCCCGGCCTGCACCGTCCGCCCCCTCCCCACTCCCCGTCCCCATCCCCATCCCCGGGCCTCGGACGCCGGGGGCTGTCACCGCTGCGGAGGGGCCCTACCCGCCTTTCCCGCCTGCCACCGCGCCGCAGTGCAGCCCCGGGGGCACCGCTGACCCTCTCTGGGCCCCGGGTTCGAATCCCCCTCCGCGCAGGCGGCCGCGTTGGGGCGCGACCTCGGGCTTGTCCCCGCGCACCTCGCGGCCTCGAAGCTCGGGGTCTGATCTGTGAAACGGGCCCCCACGCCCATGACTCGGCACCGGGATGCTGTGGAGCAGATACCCCAGCGCCTGACACCAAGAGGATTCAGACACGCATTAGGCGCCTACTGCATGCACTGAGCACTTTCCACGTGTTAATTTAATACTCAGCCAGCCTTAAGAGACAGAAGCTGTTAGTGTCAGGTTTTGCAGCTGCGGCCGCCGCCCCACTGAGGTTAAATAACCGTCCTAAGGTCACACAGCTTGAAAGGGGTAGGGTTGGAGAGGCAGACCGCTGCTTCCCCAAATTTGGAAGCTGCTGTATATGTCACTCGAGTGAAAACTGCACATGTATTTAAACATGGAATTTGGAGGGGACCCAGAAAGATGGGGAGGGGCTGGGAGGGGAGGCCTGGCTCTCACCACTCACCTTGACGACAGGAAACCAGAGGGTGGGACAGCCAGCCCCCTGCCCAAGGGGCGTCTCTCTCTCACCCACCAAGGAGAGCTTCTGTGAGGGCCTGTGGCAAAGGGCTGCCCACCAAGGACTGACATCGCTCAAGAAAAGCAACAAGGGACAAGCTAGGAGGTGGGGAGTCGGGGTCCAAGGTTGGGGGGAGAAAGTGGGAGATAAATCCCCTCCCTGGGGGGACAGAACCCCATAAACAGGAGGGCAAGGTAGACCCAGGGCCGACAGTCAAGAGACCTTGGGCAGGCCAGCTCTGCCTCTGCGTGCCTCAGTTTCCCCCCCTGTAAAATGGGGTGTTGAACGTCTTGATCCCCACCTCAGGGGGCTGTTGGAGGAATAAGAACCTGATACACACCTGTCAAGTGAAGCATCCCTTCCGTCTTTAAGATTCCAATATTTTGATCACCAAAAATACTGCTTAAAATGGCATTTATCTGGATGACGACTTTGTGGCGCCTCCTTGAGTTTCACATCTGGGGAGCGGGCCTCACCCTAATCCCGGCCTGGGGGTGGGGGTGGGGGGGATGCACCCAAAGAGCTGAGAGCTGGGCCAACCCCTAGAAGGCGCGCAGGGACAACAGCACTAAAGGGCCGCAGCTTCCGAGGCTAAAGTCGACCAGAAACGCCTGTGCGCCTTGGTGGTGGGTATTATTATTCGCTGTTGCTGGACAAGGACTGTGGACCTGGGGGATGGCGGCCTGGCCTGTGGGGGCCCAGTGCTGGGTGGTGTTATTATCAATCCAAATACAGGGGAGGGAAGGAGGGAAAGAAAGAGGGAGGGAAGGAGGGAACAAGGGCTTCCTGATGCTTGGACACAAGGATCCTGAGTGGGAATTCTCCCTCCCCCATCCGTCCTCCCCGGGTGCTCCCCATCTTTGCCTGTGGGGGGCTTTTTCCCTCAACACGGCCTCCTCTAGTGGACGTGGAGCTGGGAGATGGAGGCGGTCGGGACACTGGGGGTGGTGGGGGCACAAGGCACAAGTCCCCGCTCCCCTCGCCCCTCCCGGGTCACCCTGGCCGGCGGGAGGGGGCGGGGACAGGGGGCCAAGGTCCCCAAGCCCCTCCCCCCCCGCCTGGCTATAATTAGTCGCGTGAGGAATTAATGAGGAGGCGGGGCCTGCCCGGGCGGGGCGGCAGCTCTGCGCCCCCATAATTGTTCCCAGGGCGGTGGGCAGAGGACGCGGCCGATGCGCGGGGGGTGCTGGGGGTGCCTGCGGGCCTAGCGGCGGGGACGCGTGTGTGCCTTTCTGGGTGCGTGCTGGGTGCTCAGAGAGTTTGGGGGTGCGCGGCCAAGGGGCGTGGGCAGGACACTCGCCCCCCTTCCTTCCTCCAGCCAGCTGTCAGGTCTGGGGGGTGGGGGGCAACCACGACGCTGTCACCAGCCATTCCCCCCGACGTGGGTGGCGGTCCCAGCAGGGACAGCGCGGTGGGCACCGGGGGAGGGGGTTGTACCCCCTCGACCCTCCATCGCTGCCCCGCTCCTGGGTGGGGCGGGAGGGGTCCCAGCTCCAGACATTGTGCAGGGTTGGAGGGGAGTGGCGAGCTGTCCAGCCCTCCCCTCGCTGGGCCTCAGTCTTCCCATCTGGGTGATGGGGTCACAGTCTCCCGGGGAAAGCTTTTGAGGGGGGGCTCTACCTCTAGGCCCTTCCCCCCACCTGCCCCTGCAACTGTTAAATGGACGCCTTTGACTTTTTTTTAAATATGTGCTATTTCACTATTTCGCTTTTAAAACAAACTGCAAAATGTTTATTTACATAGTGCATAATTGTGAATTTTTAGCCTTTTGAGTTGATTCAACATCAGTTTGGTTTTGTGTGTGCATGTTTTTCTTTTATTTAATTAATTTTATTTTTTTTTTTTACACCCTTGATTTTTGACGTCTCTAAGTCTTTCTGGAATCGGGAAGGAAGGGGGGAAATGGGGGTACAGGACAGGGGAGGGAGAAGAAACTCAGTGTCCCCAGCCAGGGAACATTCTCTTCCACCCCAAAGGACCCATCTCCCTGCCTCCCCCGCCCCCCCCCCCCTTGTTTCAGCCTCTCTGCCCCCGTATTTGCCTGCTGGTCCCCCCACCAGCCCTGGCTTGACCTCCCCCTTCCCACCTTTTGTTGAGATCTACACTCCCTTCCCCCGAGGGAACCCTTCCCAGCCCCACTGCAGCAGGGCCAGCTATGTGACTTTGACGCAGGGGTCAGTTCACCTCTCGCTGCCTCAGTTTCCCCATCCGTACCATGGAGAGCAGCAGACAAGGAAGGCAGTTCACCACACAAGCGTTGGCATTTGGCCTCCAGGGGCCGTCCCCTCGCCACTGTGTGACTCGGGCAGGGAGGTGGCCGGTTTCCTCTCACCCTCAGTCTCCCTCCACCCCCTGTAAAATGGGGAGGATAAGCGAAGCCTGCCTGGGGTGGTGGAGGACGGTGAGCAGGAGGTGCTCCAAGGATGCCCGCTGCCGCCATGGCCACTCAGTATCTCCAACCCTCCCAGAGAAAAATCAATATCGAATCATGCACCGATTTGCAGATATTTTTGGCTCTAAAAGGAGGTTTTCCTCACTCACAGCACCTTCCCCTCCCCAAGACCCAAAGGCTTGGTGAGTGTCCCCCCACTCCTGGGATCTCACCCCTGAGCTGGGCAATGTGCGGTCCGGAGGCTCAGCCCTGGAGAAGCTCCAAGGCTTGGGGTGACAGGGAGGGACAGTGAGCCCCCCAGCCTGGCTATCAGGATGGGCAGATGGGGACTGGGGAGCTGTGGGGAGAGAGGGTAAAGATTCAGATTGGGGGGTTCACAAGGAGGGCCTCCTGCAGACATTTGCCCTGAGTTTTGAAGATTGAGAAGGAGTCCCAGCTGGGAGCTAAGGACACTTCTAGTGGAAGTAACACCCAAGCAAGTGCTTAGAGGCAGAAAGCAAAAATATCCTAAATTCCTGTTTCAACTGGAACCCAAAGGGTGGCTCCCCTAATTAGAACAGCCTTTGACCTGTCGGGGTCTTGCAGGACAAAAGTGGGGACCCACTCTGGTGTATACTGTGGGGCTCAAGAGCCCAGATCCTAGAGTCAGACAAGCCTGGTGCAAATCCCAGCTCTGCCCTTATGGACTGTGGGGCCTTCTTCTCCTTTTCAAGCCTCAGTTTCCACATCTGCAAAATGGGGGTGATAATAATTCAACCCACAACCCCTACAGCTATGGTGAGTCTAATACAGCTAAGGAAAGTGTGTAAAGCCTTGGCACACACTCAGGGCTTGAAACGCAATTGCCGTTACCGTGGTACCAAACAAGACTGCATACATCATTTTTTAACAGTTATATATTCATTTCAACGTCTAGTCCCCCAAATGTATATATCACTTCGACTCTACTCAAACATATATATGAGTTTTGACGGTATACTATAAAGGTGCCTTTTAAAAATAAATCGTTGGAAAAGACTGAGGGGGAGGAGTGTGTTTAGACAGAAATGATGAAGCGAATGAGGGAAGCCTGGCTCTGGGTAATAGATTTTTTTTTCAGCTTATTCCTGGACACAGTAATTAATCCAGCGGGGCTAATTAAGACCCAGCTTCCGCTCCAGCCACTCAATGGCCTTCCCTCTCCCCCGAGGGAGGCCTGGCCCAGCCCACCCCTGCCAGAGCCTCCCTCCTGCTGAGCCCCCAAATCCCTGGATTTAATCATCAGGAATTAAGGCTTGATCAGAAGGCCCTCCTGCTGGGAAGCTGGGCCTCCCAGGTGTGCAGTGGAACAGGACCAGGGCGAGGCGAGCGCAGGTCAGAGCCCATCTTCATTTAACATTTTGCTATGTGGTTCATTATAGATGTTTTTGCATTCATTTGAGGTTTGCTAAAAACTAGTGCATTAAAACGGTATTTACCTTGATGACTGAGATTGTTGCACTTTTTTAAATTTTGTGCAGAGACAAGTGCCTCGCTTGCCTCACCCTAGACCCAAAACTGATGGCCCAGGAGCTCATTTGAGCCTTACCACGGCCCTGTCAGAGGAGGGTCTGTTCCTGGGCCCATTTTAAGGATGGGAAACTGAGGCCCAGAGAGGTAAGTCACCAGGCCTTGGGTTGCTTGGCTAGGGAGAAGCAGAAGCAGGATTCGAAGCCAGGTCCTCGACTCTGCTGAGGTGAGGTTGCCACCTGTCCTGGATCTCGTGATACTGCAACCAGCCCCCACAAGCCCCCAGAATATTTGCCCCTGTGAACCTGCCACCTCCCCTCCTCCCGCTCTCCCTCTCACTCCCTCCGCTCCAGCCCCATGGGCCTCCTCGCTGCTCCTCCAACATGCCAGGCCCCCTCCTGCCTCAGGGCCTTTGCACAGGCTTTTCCCTCTGCCTGGAATTCTCTTCCTCCTAATCCTCCCACAGCAGCTCTTTCTCTTACACTAAGTCTCAGCTATAATGTCACCTCCTCAGAGAGGCCCTCCCTGACTACCCCGACACCCATTTCAGCTTTTTCTGACAGCTTCTCACCATGAGAAAGTATCTTGTTTGTTTATGATTTTGTTTCCTGTTGTGCCAGTTTGGATGTATTATGTCCCCCAAAATGCCATGTTCTTTAGTGCAATCCTGTGGGGGCAGACGTATTAGTGTTGATTAGGTTGGAACCTGTTGATTGAGTGTTTCCATGGAGATGTGACTCAATCAACTGGGCGAGACCTTTGATTGGATAATTTCCATGGAGGTGTTGCCCCACCCATTCAGGGTGGGTCTTGATTAAATCACTGGAGTACTTTTAAAAGAGTTCACAGACAGAAGGAGCTCAGAGCAGCTGAGACTGATGTTTTGGATTATGCCATTTTCAAACACAAACCTGGGAGCAAAGAAAGATTTCAGCCATGTGCCTTCCCAGATAACAGAGGTGTTCCAGATGCCATTGTCCATCCTTCAGTGAAGGTACCCTATTGTTGATGCCTTACCTTGGACACTTTTATGGCCTTAAGACTGTAACTTTGTAATCAAATAAACCCCCTTTATAAAAGCCAGTCCGTTTCTGGTATTTTGCATAATGGCAACATTGGCAAACTGGAACACCTGTCCACCTTCCCATTGGATTGTGGGCCCCGTGATGGCAGGAAACTTTGTTTTGTTCCCTGCTGTGTCCCTGGCACTTAGAGAAGTGCCTGGCATACAGCAGGTGCTCAATAAGTGTTTGCTGAGTGAAAAGACACACAAAATGCGGATGAGACTGGTCCCCTTCCTTATCCCTGAGTCTGTCCCAGGCTAGAAGTGGAAGTGATGTTACCTGGAATTCCATGCCCAGGAGAAATCCACCTGACCCCACCTGGGGGGGTCGTGTCCCTCTCCTGTCAAAACTGACCCATCCTGGGTCCCATTCTTCATCCCATTCTCCCAGGACACAGCCTCTGTGGCTCCTCCATATTCCAGGCTTCCTGGCTCCCAGTCCTCTCTTTCCAGCTCACCCTCCACCCTGAAGCCTAAGAGATCCTTCTAGAATGCCCATCTGACCGTGCCTCTCTCGTGCTCTAAGCTTTCTGGTATGGACTCCACCTCCTGCATTCACACCCTCATTTGATCTCCTCCCCTTGAGAGTGGGCAGGACATGAGACTCCTTTATAGCCAACAAAATACAGCAAAAGTGATAAATGCCACTTCCAAGGTTAGGTTGTAACAAACAGTGAATTCATCTTGGTGGACTCTCTCTCTTTCTGCTGCCTTCTCAGCTTACATGCTTTGGGGGAGCAAGCTGCCCTGTTGGAGAGGTTCCCATGGCAAGAAACTGGGGGTGGCCTCTGGCCAATAGCCCGTGCATGAGCTTGGAAGCTTGTCCTTCCCCGGTCAAGCCTTTGGATAAGACCCCAATGCTGGCCAACATCTTGATTGCAGCTTGTGGGAAAACCTGGGGCTGAGGCACCCAGCTGAGGGGAGCCAGGATTCCTGGCCTACAGAAATTATGAGATAAGAAGTATGTGTTGTTTGAAACTTTTAAGTTTGGGGCTAATTTGTTACACAGCAGTAGATAACTAATACACTTCCCTAGACCCCCAGTGCCCTCAGATAAAGCCCCAGCTCCTGAGCCTGGCATTCAAGGCCTTGTGTGATCCGGCCTCTGTCTGGCTTCATCTCCTCCAATTCCCAACTCCATGCATCCCAAATTCCAGCCAAATTAAGTTTGGCCTCTGAGACTTTGCACATGCTGTTCCCCTTCCTTGACCAGCTCTTTCTTTCCCTGTCTTCCTTCTCTGCTGGGCACCCAAGGATACATATCCCACCCCCAACTGGATTAGGGGCTGTCAGTCTGGCTCCCCAAAGTCTGAGGTTCCTCCCACTTTCCAGCTCTGACCATGTGGGGCTGGAAAGGTCAGTGTGCAACTGTGTCTCCCCTACGAGACTAAGGACCCCATGTGGGCAGAGCTTGTGGTTAGGTCCCCTCTGAGACCCAAGACTCAAAATGGAATTGGGATGGTTGCAGAAGAAATGCATGAAGGAATGAAGAAAGGATTGGTTCAGTGACTGATGCCACATTCTAACAGAGGACGCATCATCCATTTAGTAAATATTGATTGAGCATCTGTTGTCCACTGGGCAAGGCCTGGCCAGGGGCCGGACACAGCCTTAGGGGTTCTCATCTCTTCATCAGACACTGCCTCCAATGCTATGTCCATGGCAGACATCACTAATCCATCAGGCACTCTTTCCCCCACTTCCTACTGCCCCCACCCACTGCCCAGCTCCTCCCTCCTGTCAAGCACCCCAGCTTCCCAAGACCTCATAGCCGATCCCAGAACTGCCCATCGTCATCCCACAATGGACTGATTCCACCATAACTGGTAGCTCCCTCTCTGCTCCAGTCTCTGGAAAGCCAGGCTGTCCCTCGTCCAAGGCCAGAGACACCGAGGTCCCAACCCAAGTGTCCTGAGATTTCTTGGAGTCCTACACTGTATAAAGAGGAAACTGAGGCCCAGAGAGAGGCAGGGGTCACCCAAGGGTGCTCAGTGGGTCAAGGGCAGGGCCAGGACCTCAAATAAGGCTCCAAACTCCTGGCCCCTGCCCCTGCCCTGCCCTCAGGGTTTCTGTGGCCTGGGAGGTAGGGACCCATTTCTCAGAGGAGGAAGGTAGAGGCAGGGAGAGGGCCAGGCTATCTGTGCTGCTGAGAGATTGATTGAGATGACAGATTAGAAGGGGGGCTTCTCGGGCTTTGGGGGGAGAAGACGGCAGAGCTGAAGGGCAAGAGGGGAGAAGCCACTGGTCACACTCTGAACTGGGGCTCTGGGTCCTGACCCCACTGAGCCCTGAGCCCCAGGCTGAGCCCTGACTCTACTGAGCCCTGATCCCACTGAACCATGATCCCACTGAGCCCTAATCACACTGAACCTCGACTCCACTGAGCCATGATTCCCAGACAAGCCCCAATCCCACTGAGCTTTGACCACACTGAGCCATGATTCCCAGGCTGAGCCCCAACCCCAGGCTGAGCCCTGACTCTACTGAGCCCTGATCCCACTGAGCCCCAATCACACTAAGGCCTCATCCCCAATCCCACTGAAACTCGATCCCACTGAACCGTGATTCCCAGGCTGAGCCCCAACCCTACTGAGCCCTGATCCCCAGCCAAGCCCCAATCCCACTGAGACTTGACCACACTGAGCCATGAGTCCGAGGCTGAGCCCCAACCCCAGGCTGAGCCCTGACTCTACTGAGCCCAGATCCCACTGAATTCTGATCCCACTGAGCCCCAATCACACTGAGGCCTGATCCTCAGCCAAGCCCTAATCACACTGAGCCTCGACCCCACTGAGCTGAAATTCCCAAGCCAAGCCCCAACCTCACTTAACCCTGATACCCAGTTGAGACCCGACTCCACTGATCCCCTAATCTTGGCTGAGCCCTGAGCCCTGGCTGAGTCTCCAATCCAGAGCTCAGCCCTGACCCTATAAGCCCCAACGCTGGGCTGGGCTGGGCTATGATCCCACTGACCCCTGACCCCAGGCTGACCCCTCTTCCCCATCTTCAAGTTTCTCAGCCTCCTCCATCCTTTGACCTGCACCCTGGGGGCTGAGGTGACTCGGTGCTGCAAAGGGTGATGAGATATATTTGTGCCTAAGAGTCTCCTCCTGAATGCCTCTTAGTTGCTCAGATGTGGCCTCTCTCTCTGGCTAAGCCAACTTGAAAGGTGAAATCACTGCCCTCCCCACTACGTGGGATCAGACACCCAGGGGAGTGAATCTCCCTGGCAACGTGGAATATGACTCCCGGGGAGGAATGTAGACCTGGCATCGTGGGATGGAGAACATCTTCTTGACCAAAAGGGGGATGTGAAAGGAAATGAAATAAGCTTCAGTGGCAGAGAGATTCCAAAAGGAGCCGAGAGGTCACTCTGGTGGGCACTCTTACACACAATTTAGACAACCCTTTTAAGGTTCTAACGAATTGGGGTAGCTGGTGGTGGATACCTGAAACTATCAAACTACAACCCAGAACCCATGAATCTCAAAGACAGTTGTATAAAAATGTAGCTTATGAGGGGTGACAATGGGATTGGGAAAGCCATAAGGACCACACTTCACTTTGTCTAGTTTATGGATGGATGAGTAGAAAAATAGGGGAAGGAAACAAACAGACAAAGGTACCCAGTGTTCTTTTTTACTTCAATTGCTCTTTTTCACTCTAATTATTATTCTTGTTATTTTTGTGTGTGTGCTAATGAAGGTGTCAGGGATTGATTTAGGCGATGAATGTACAACTATGTAATGGTACTGTAAACAATCGAAAGTACGATTTGTTTTGTATGACTGCGTGGTATGTGAATATATCTCAATAAAATGATGATTAAAAAAAAAAAAAAGGGTGATGAGACCCTGTCACAGCCCCTCATCCCTGGTTTGGCAAAGCCCCCCATCTCCCCTCCCCATGTCCCCCGGGCCTCAGTGAAGTGAGGACAGACATCCCCTCCCAATGCTCCAGGTGGCACCCAGAGGCCACCCAGGCTGTGCTGGAATCACCGTGCCCCATTGAGCTGTCGGTGCCATCTCCACACCTCCCAGGTTGCGAGACAGGACTGTCACTTTGCACACAAGTTCTACTTTCCTTCCGTTCCCGCCCCAGCACGGATGTGTCAGGAGCCGACTGAGAAGCAGAGGTTTGGAGCTGAGGCTGAGGGGCCCTGGGGTGGTGGGGGTGTGTGCCTGGGGATGCTCCTTAGGTGAGGCACATGGGGGCAGATGAGGCCATGGCGGGGACACACGGAGAACCCACCTTTTACCACCCAACCTCCGAAGGCCTTCCTTCATTCCTGCCCTCACTCATTTGCTTATGTGTCCTTTTGTTCCTTTGTCAAATCCCGTCCCCCATGTGCCCAGCCCCGCGTTGGGTGACCCTGAGGATTTAGCCCCAGGCCTGGACTCCTGGGATGGGGGGAGACAGAGTTGGACACAGATACCAGTCCTGGAGGTCAGGACTGGACGGAGGGTAGGACATGGAAGTGAGGGAGTCAAAAACAGGTTTGAGGACTCACCCTGGGGCTTTGATGCATCAGTAGGAGTTTTCCAGGTGGGTATAGAGTCTGCGGAAAGCCTGGCAGTCAGTGCTGTGTTGCAAAAATCTGGAGGGGTGAAAGAGGGTGCTATTTGTTTAGGGACTAACTTTGGCTTTCTTGAGGCTGGAGAGGCCTTGAAGGATAACTAAGGAGTCTGAACTTTATCTTGCTCACAATTAGATAGTCACTTCATAATGAATGACATCCTCCTGCACCCCATGGTCCAGGCCCCAGAGAGCTCCAGGCTGGGGCTGGGAGACAGAACTGGACACAGATGCCCCCCGAGTTGGTGCAGAACAAGCCTGGAGGAAGGGACATTGCATCTGGGCGTGAAGCTTGCATAGGAGTTCACCAGATATGGATGGGGGAAGCCTGGCACATTTGGGACATGTGAGCAGGTGGGACTGGCCGAGTAGGGGCAGAATGAATGGTGTGGTTGGGCAAGAGCACGTGCTGCTGGGAAGTTCTGGCTTCATCTGGAGGGCAGTGGGAGCCCTAGAGGGCTTGTGAGCAGAAGAGGGACTGGATCTGAATCAGGTACTCATAGGAGCCCCTGGCTGCTGCAGGGAAGACAGACTGGGGACAAACACAGGACCAGAAGACCACGGCAGAGGCCAAGGATGGTGATCTACCTACCTGAACTGCACTGTCCAGTATGGGAGCCAGTGGCCGCAGGTAGCTAACAAATATTTGTAATATGACTAGTTCAAGCTGAGATGTGCTGTAAGTGTAAAATACACACCACATTCTAAGGACTTTGCAGAACATAAAATAGCTCATTGGTTTCTTTAATATCAATTGCATGTTAAAATGATAATATTTTGGATCAGTGAAATACATGATTAAAATTAATTTTACCTGTTTCCTTTGGCTTTTTTTTTTTTTTTTTTTTCTTTTTCTTTTTGCTTGTTGGCTACCAGAAAATTTTTGAATTACATGGTTGATTCATGATATTTCTAGGGGACAGCACTGGGATAACTCAATGACATTTGTCCCCTTGTGGTGGGATCTGGCAATCTGGTATCTGAAGGTGAAGGAAGTAGTTCAGGCAAACAGTTGGTCCTTTGTAGTTGTGTTATGTCAGGCCTTAGAGCTCCAATCGATGTTTGCCCTCCAACGTCTATCACCATCAAAGGGAGGAAGATCTGCTTCTGGGTAGATTCTGGGTAGATCCTGCCAGGCAGGAGAGAGAATTAGGTTCCCAGAATCAACTCACCAATTGTGCTGCATTTATTGGACACCTACTGTGTGCCGTGCTGTATTATCTTAGAGTGATTGCTCCAAGTACAACGGGGACGTTTTTCCTTCCCATTTTCCAGGTGAGAAAAACCGAGGCTCAGAGAAGGGAAGCGAGTCACCCAGCGGAGCCAAGCCTTGCACCCAGCTCTGTCTCCAGCACCCTCCAGGCCTCTCCTCCGAGGTGGGCGTCCCTCCACCCTCTAATAAACTCCTGAGAAGCGTTGGGTAGATGCAGTGGCGAGAACACTGTTTATCTGTCCAGATCGGGCCGGCTCGGCGGAGCAGTTAATAATGAATTCTGAATTCCCTCCATTTATCATGGCAGCAGGAGCCAGAGTGTCTGGAATTGCAATCCCAAGCCTCCATGCCCCTTGGCTGCCTGGTGCGGGACATCGGGGAACAGCAGCTCATCGAGCCCGGGAAGACAGGGAGCTTGGTCCAGTCTCCCCACTCCCTCACGCTGGGTTAATAAATGACGTGCAATCAGCAGCGACCAAACCAGACCCTACCCCAGCCTTCACGGTGCCTACAGGCTAGTGGGGAAAACATACGCTGAATGAATAATAATATGAATAATTGATGCTACAAAGAAAAAGATCAGGATGCTGGGAGAATGCAAAACCGGAGGAACGTGACTTGTTTTGGAGCCTCCCCAAGAAAGTGACATTTAACCTGCAAATAAGACAACAGAAGGGGAAGGGGGCAGGGAGGGTGTGCCACACACAGATACAGCACGTGCAAAGGCCCTGCGACGGGAATGAGCGTCTCCCATTTGGGGCCTGGCAAGGGGGTTAGTGGGTCTGGAGCTCAGAGCACAAGCAGGAGGTCAGTGCCAAGTCAGGAGCCCTCAGGACCAAGCCTGGACCCCTCGGTGAGGCCAGCAGCCTTCAGTGGATAGCCAGCGGCCATCAGTGGGATAATCAGAGGCCATGAGTGGATAGCCAGGGGCCATCAGTGGATAGCCAGTTTCATGGGTCAGGGCTGCTCAGAGGGTAGGAATGGCTGCATGGAGAGAGGGCATTGGAGCTTGGGCTTTGAAGGATGAATAGGAGCTTGCCAAACAAGGTGGGATGTGGAAACCAAGCAGCGACCAACAGTGGATAGCCAGGGGCCATCAGTGGATAGCCAGGGGTCATCAGTGGATAGCCAGGAGCCATCAGGGGAAGAGGTAAGCAAGTTTCCCCAATGATCCAGGGGAGGGTGGTGAGACTGTTTCCGCTTCTTTCCACCACAGGGGAGTCAGATGGCTGGGAAGTTGGCTCTCTGTTTTTGTTTTGTTTTTTTCTTATGACTATTTCCCCCTTAGAGGATTTTTCCAAACCCACTTGTCTGTGAGAATGAGTCAGGAATTTCTCTGCCAGCAAACAGCCTGTACCTTGTGAGGGGCTCCCAGCCCAGTTGCCCTAAACACCCCCCTCCTCAGGCATGCAGGGGAAACTGAGGCCCAGAGAGGGATAAAGATCACCCAAGGTCGCCAAGGGCAGGGCTACAGGCCTGGCCTTGGGGAGGAATTCTGGGGACAGATGTCCCTGCTTGTCTCTCTCTCTTTTTTCATTTAATTTTTTATTTAATTTTTTATTTAATTTTATTGACCCACTTTGTTCCTTCTGCCAGGCTTGGTGATGGCTGTAGCCAGATATCCTGGTAACCGCACTGTCTCCCGGGCAAACTTGGGGTGCTCAGCAGAAACATAAAAAAGGGTTTGAGACAGAGCAAGACAAGGAGGCAGAGTCAGGGCTCCTGGAAGCCTGTGTTGGGGCCCTTGTGAGAATTACACAGAGGTTTCCTTTTGGGGGGGCCCTCTCCCACCCACAGCTGAGTGCTCCCACGCAGCAAGCAATCTCCCAACTGCTCACAGCTGTCAGAACGGGATGTGTCTTGGGATTTCCAGTAGCCCAGTACAGGGCCTGGTACACAGAAGGTGCTCAATAAGTGCTCGTCGAACGAAGGCGTAGGCCACAGAATTAGAGAACACCAGAGCCCAGCTGGGAGGGACAGAGGGACAGAGAGAGAGGACAGAGAGATGGAGACACAGGCAGCTTAGTGCCTCTGAACTAGGCCGCAGACTCCGGGAACCCCCGGGATTTACTTGTCTCCCACTCTTCCCCCACCCTGGAAAATTTCCCTGGAAACTTCTGGGAACACAAACCTGGTGGGCAGCCAGCTCGGGAGGCGGCCCCTCCCTGGCACCCCGCGGGCCCCAGCTGGAGATGGAGGTGGCCAAGTCTCACCCGAAACTCCTCAGACTTGCTCCCTGGGTGGAGCCAGGAGCCCGCGAGGCCCTGGGGGGCCGGGCTTCCCCCAGTTTCACAGCTCACAGAGGGGTGGGGCTGGCCTGGTAAGAGTGAGGGGGGAAGGGCTTTCCCTGCAGAAGGAACAGAATGCACAAAAGCCAAAGACCCGGATGAGGGGAGGGCAAAGCCCACGCGTGAAGCCATGATAAGGAGTTTGAACTTGATTTTGTTTTCAAACACTCAGCCTTTTTATTCAAAGACACTAAAAAATGGCCCCCCTGTACTTGGTCCCAAGCTGGTGGATGCTGGGGTCCCAGAGGTGACTCCTTGGGCAGCGGGGAGATGCCAACCTCCTGGTTTCATGGGTCAGAGGTGAGCAAGAGGGAGACCCCTGGGGAGCAGGGCTGCTTGGAGGGTCAGGAATGACTGCACGGAGAGGGGGCATTGGAGCTTGGGCTTTGAAGGATGAATAGGAGCTTGCCAAACAACGTGTGTTGTGGAAACTGAGCAGAGGGGTGGTAGTCAGAGTTTGGGGAACACGCCAATGGAGCAGCAGGACAAAGAAGGACTGAAGGGACAGGACGGGTCTGTGTGAGCTTTCTCTGGATCCAAGCTCAGCCACTTGCCATTCAAGGCCAAGAAGCTGCAGGAGAACTCCCCTCAGCCTCCCCCAAGCCCTGCCAGGCTTGGAGCCTCCTCAAAGAAGCCCCAACTGCTCCAGCAAGTCATCTTTCCTCCTTGGGTCACAGGCACTGTCTGCTTCGGTCCACGGTGGCACTTGATGGGGACGCTCCTGACAGTGTGGCTGCAAGATCTCAAGCCAGGCTTTTGCCTCTAGGTGCCTCAGTTTCCCCATCTGAGCCTCTGAAACAACTTTTGCTATTTGTGTTCATCTCAGGACTGGGAAACCTTCGCCAAATGATGTGAAGGGAAGAAGGAAGAAAAGAGAGGACTAGAGTGGAGAGGAGAGGGGAGGGAGGGAGGGAGGGAGAAGGGAAGGGAAAGGAAAGGAAAGAGAGGAGGGAGAGAAGGAAGGCAGGATGAAGGAAAAGGTTTTGCCTCCCCTGCCAACACCCACACCAAGGGACCGGGTCCCACATTATGATTTCAGAACACGCCAGAACTGTCGAGGCTTAAAGAAATGGGGGGCGATTTGCATGCAATTTACATACTGTTTGTTAAATGTCAAAACGCACCGAAACGCTTTCCCCCACCCCCACCCCTAGTCAAGAGGCAGAAGTTCTCTCCTTCCTCCACTAGGTTTCCCCCACGATGAGCTGAGGCGGGAGGGGCACGGGGAGGGGTTCCTTCAGTTCAGGGGCTGCTGGGGCAGTCGGCCTTGACCTTGGGCAAGCTGCTGCCCGGCTGATGTCCTTTCTGTAAAGTGGACCCAGAATCAGGGCTACCAAGGGTGGTGGCCCCACTTTCCTACCAGAGCCCTGTGCAAAGCGAGGGGTCCCACGCCTGTGGGGCAGGAACGTGCGTGCGTCCCAGGGACTGACAGAGAACCCCTCCCAAACCCCGTACAGGCAGGGGTCCCTGGCTTTGTGCGCCCCCTCCCCCCATCAGGTGCCTGACAACTGTCCCGGCCTCAGTTTACCCACTGCACAAGAGAGAGCTGGAGGCCCTACCCAAGGAACAGGGAGGCGGAAACAGAAAAACCCGTCCTAGGTACACCTAGGGGGCGGGTGAGATCCAGGTACCCCTGCACCCCATTTCCAGTGGGTCTGTGCGGAGAAGTGAAATGGGGGACCCCCCTCGTGTCTTCCCCTGCCTAAAGGAGGAGGGATGCCTGCGGGGCCGCTCCGAGGGGAGCCCAGGGGGCCCGTTACCGTCCTCACCCACACCCCCCCGAGGGCACCCGCGCGCTCTGAGCGCAGCTCTCCCCGCAGGGCTGATTTATTGACCCCCCGGCCCCGCTCTGGGTCCCGTGGCCAACACGACTCTTGATTAAAGCATTATTTCTTCTTCCTCTACCCTGCGCCACGCAGGTACCCGGAGGGTAAAGGCGGCCCTTGGGGGTCACGCGCAGCTCCGGCAGCGCCATCCCGCCCCCCACCTACCCCCCACCCCAGGGGCTGCACAAAGAACCCAAGCGCAGGCCCGAGGTTCAGCCTTCTACCCAGTCCTCCCGCTACACGACACTGCCTCCCAGCCTCAGGCTTCTACGCTGCCCCCGGGGTCCCCCAAAAGCCCGCCCCCCTCAGCCTGAGCCCTTCAGACGCCGCCCGCGAGGCCCCGTGCAGGAGGCGAGGCCTCGGGGTTTCACCACGAGAAGGGCACGGTCAAAGGGGTAGGTGCACGTGCACTGTGGGGAGACAGACGAAAGCGGGGTGCAGGGTCGCCTTGGAGGCCAGGGATCGATCCAGTCTCCACCCCCTCATCGTTTGAGATTTTGTGAGGGACTGGCCTGCGCCCCTGGGCCAGGGCTGCTCACAGCAGAGGGGGATGGTGGGGGCCCCCGGAGGGTGAAGTGCTCCCGGGCTGGGAAGGAGGTAACCAGGGGAGGCTTCCTGGAGGAGGCTGGCGGATTAGACGCGCAGAGATAGACTGGAAAAGGGGCTCCAGGCAGGAAGCGCAGCTTGGGCTAAGGCGTGGCTGAGAGAATGCACGAGGCACCGAAGTAAGGGACCCCCAGGCTGGCCCCACGTGCTCCTCTTCGCTGGCTGCTCATGGCAGGCTCCCAAGATGGCACAGTGGATCCCCCTGCAGACAGGCCGTGCCAGGCCCCAAGAAGGAAGCCCAATGGCTGCAGGATGGCACGGCACTAGTGGAAGGCGTCTGCTCCTTGGCTGGCTGGCTGGGCAGGGGAGTCACCATCCAAGGTCAGGGTCAGGGGCTGGAATTCCATCAGGCAGTGGGTGTCATCTGATCAGGCCAGTGCTTCACTGTCCACCAGAGAGCCCAGAACCTGGAACAGCAGGAGGGAGGGGACAAGACAATTTTAATCCAGACACGTGGGAGGGTGAAACACCACCTCTCTGGCCTTGTTTCCTGGTAGCATGGCAAGCCCCTGCTGGATATTCTTGGTTCCCTCCGGGCAGGACAGGAAATGCCCTCCTTCCTAGGGAGACTGTGGGTGTTTGTTGTCTCCTGCTGGCAGTCATGGGAATTGCAGGCAAAGAGCACAATGAAACCAAACGTGCAAAGCCTGCCCCATCCTTCATTTTAACAAACTGGTAAGGGATCCCAGGGAAGGTGTGGGGAGGGACTTGCCCTAGATCACACAGAAAATTGGGAGGCACCAACACTCAGGCCCACAAGTTAGCTTATAGGGAAGTGAGAAAGTGAGACCCACATCCCAGATCAGGCACAGCAGCCAGGCTGGTGGGGAAGAAAGGGGAAAGGCAGTAAGTCCCTCCTCCTCTCTGGGCCTCAGTTTCCCCATCTGTGGCCCCCGTGATCTCTAAGGTCCTTTCTGAGTCTCGAGTGCTAGAGGGACTTACCTGGAACAAAGTCAGGGCTCCCAGGGTGGGAGAGAGGCACCTCCCAAAAGGTGCCCACCCTGCATCCCTCTCCTTCTTCCAGTGCCCTGGGTGTCCCTGGCCACGTCTCCAAGTCCTCCAACACAAACTACCTGGAGGAGGAGGATAGAAAGACACAGGTTGCAGGCCCCAGCATCCCGGCATGCCCAGGTCTGCTCAGTGCCTGGGTGATGCAGCCTCACCTGCCCACCAGGAACCCCTCTCACCTCCCTCAGCACCCCCTCCCCTACTTCCAAGCACTGCGCTCCAGGCAAATATTCCGAGCAGTGCACTGCCTTCTCTTCCAGAGATGATACATGCAGCTAATATTTATTGAGCTATTATGTGCCAGGCAGTAAACTGGGAACACAGCAGTGGATAAGATGGACAAAATACGCTCAGAGACTTTATAGTCCGGCGAAGGAGATGGGGAGAAAAAATTAAACAAGATAGAGAGAAGGCAGCTGTTGATGAGTGCAGGGGTAGGGGCCGTGGAGGGTCAGCGAGATGCAATTTGAACCAGGAAGTCACACTGAGGAGGTGGCATCTGAACAAAGCCTTGAAGAAGGTGAGGGAGACAAGTGGATATAGGAGGGAAAAGCATTCCAGGCTGAGGGAACAGCCTGTGCAAAGGCACTGAGGCAGGAAGCTGCCTGGCATGAAGGTTGGTGCAGAGGGAACAGGAGGGAGAGCGAGAGGAGGGGAGGGCAGGGAGGGGACAGGGCAGGGTGGGCAGGGCCTGGTGGGCTGCAGGAGGAACTTGGGCTTTTCCCCTGAGGAAGGTGGGAGCCATGGAGGACTGTAGGCAGAGGAGGGATGGGCCCTGACTTGGGTGCTTACAGGTGCCCTCTGCTTGCTGCGAGGAGAATAGACTGTGGGGGGCAAGGATAGAAGCTGGGCAACTAGGGTGGAGATGACTGCCTGGGTCTGGGCAGGAGATGATGGGGTTGGCCTCAGTTTCCCTACCTGTAAACTGAGAATATTAGTAGTGCCCACCCTGCAGAGCTGTGGTGAAAGACACAAAAAGAGTTTAGCACCTCGTAGGTGCTCAAGACATGATCATTATTGAGCTCCAACTGTTTGCCCTTGGCCAACTGGGTCACCAAGTAGCATCACCGACTCAAAGCCTTCCCCCAGCCCCCGAGGAGAGAAATGCTGTTACTATGACACTCCTGGAGTTTGAAAACTGGAGGTGGCAGAAGTGAAGGGAGGAGACAGGGCGCCCTGCTCACCTGGAGGTGAGTGAGACAGGCTGGTTTGTCCCCAGCAGCCCATGCAGCTTCTCTCACCCCAGGATGCTTGGTGGGGCCACAGGTCAGATGTGTTTGTGCCCATTTCCCAGATGAGAAAACCAAGGCCTTCCCGGGGGCAGCAGCCTCTTCGCCTCCGCAGCCAGCACTCAGCCACCCCCCCCCCAGTCGCTCCCTGCTCCATGTTTGTGTGTCTGTGTGTGGCTCAGGGGCTCAGAATGTGTTTGATGCTCAGAGAGGGTGGGTAAGCAGCCTCAGGACACACAGCAAGTGGCTAGCAAAGGCTGATGGAGCTTTGGGCCCTGCCCTACCCTGTCTGATGTGGGGGACAGAACTGATTATTGCCATCAGTCCTATTTGTGTGGGTCAAGGATGGGGCAGAGGACAGGGCACAAGGGGCAGAGAAAGAGCCAGAGGAAGCCAAAGTTGTCTCTTCTGAAGGTTTCCCTCGGAAGGGCCCCAACCACGGCCCACCCAGATCAGTGCAGTCGCCTCTGCTCTGGTCCACCAGCTCTGACACTTGCCCACCCCGCAGCAGCCAGAGGGCGCCTGTGAGCACATGAGTCAGGTCCTGTCTCTCCTTTGCCTACAGCCCTCCATGGCTCCCACCTTCCTTGGGATAAAAACCCAAGGTCTCCCTGCAATCTGGAATGACGTGCCCCATCCCGTCCCTGCCCCCCGTCTCGTTCGCAGGCCTCCTCGCTGCTCCTCCCCGTCCACGCACCATCCTGCCTCAGGGCCTTTGCACAGACTGTTCCCTCCGGCTGGAACATCCTTCCTCCTGATCTCGTCACTTTGTTTAACCAACTCACTCTGCACCCTAAAACATCAAGTCCTTGGGGAGGCTTCCTCTGCCTGCTGTGGCCGGAGCAACCACCTCGCCATCACTCTGGACCTTCCGGCATCTTCCCCACCACACTTATTACAGTCCAATGTTACATCAGATATTGATTTGGCTTTTTCCTTGTCTTTGTCCCCCACTGGACTGAGGCCTCTGCGGTGGCAGAGACGGGTCTGTTGGGTCACTGCTGGGTTCTGGTTCCCGGTACGGGGCCCGGTACACAGGAAGCACTCAATAGATGCTTATCGAGCATTGAATCATTATTGTCTGGACATCTGAGGGTCGTCCAGACACCAGGTACTGTAGCAGAGGATACACTGCTGGGAACACTGCCTTCCAGCTCCGAGCCCGGAACCTTCTATCCCTCACCATGGCGCCTGTTTCCCAGCCACCCCCTGAAACCTTCTCCCAAGGGGGTCTGGGGAAGCAGACTTTCCCACCCTCCCTTGAGTCTCCTGGAATGGTGCCTGAGGACCCTGTTCTCAAAACGTCACCCCAGACTTGATGGACAAAGTCTCTGAGGACTCGGTGAGTGTGTCCCCCATAAACCTGGGGTTCCACAAACAGCCTCCAGTCTCTTCCCTGCCCAGCACCTCCAAGGCGGCATCTGAGGCTCCGGGACAGCCCCTGCTATAAACGACCCTCACAATTGCCCATCTCACCAGGCACCAGCTCCATCCATTTCCCAAACCCACCCCAGGCCTTTGCACATGCTGTTCCCTCTCGCCCTTCCCTGCAAACTCTCTCCTTGGTCAGGGGAGCTCTCTGGAGACCCCAGAAGGCCCGGAATGTGGCCAGCGAATGTTGGGGTGAGATTGGGGGGAACTGCCTGGGGCGGGAGCGGAAGAGGGAGACACAGAGAAAAAGAGCCAAGACGGAAATGGACAGGGACAGACAGGCAGAGACAGAGCAACAGAGAACCTAAGAACAAATGAAACCAAAAGAGACTGAGCCACCGAGGGAGGGTGGGAAAGTCAGGGAAGGCCAGAGAGAAAGAGACCCAGAGAGACAGGGGATGACAGTGAATGAGAGAGAGACAGGGAGAGGGGGAGACAGAGGGCAAGAGAAGGTAGACCAGAGGGGGAGGCCAGAGAGAGGCGGAAAGAGCGAGAGGGAGAAAGGAAAGCAGATAGGGAGACTGCCATGGCCCTCCCTGCCTCCTTCCCTCCCAGGCGGTTCCGACGAGAGCCCAAGGCTCAGGCCTCAGGGGAGGCGCTGGCTGTGGGAGGCAGGACGGCCCCCACCCCAGCCCACCCACAGGAACCCCTGGTGCTCCCACTCCATCCTGGATCCCAACCAGGCCCTCGGCGCCCCCACCCTGACCCTGATCCTGCACCCAGGCGCTCCAGTGCTCCCATCCCTCCCCACAGCCGGACTCTCCGCGGTCCCCAACCAAACTCTGATCCCATCTGGGAGCGCCGGTGCCCCATCCCTCCCCCCAGTCGGGCTTTTTGAGGTCCCCTGACCTCATCCGGGACCCTCCAGTGCTCCCATCCCAACCCTGACCCAACATCCGGGCGCTCCAGTGCCCCCATCCCTCCCCCTAGCATGGCTCTCCGGGGTCCCCTGATCTCATCCAGGACCCTCCAGTGCGCCCATCCGGCCCCACAGCAGGGCCCCCCGGGGTTCCCACCCGGACCCTGACCTCATCCGGGCCCTCCAGTGTCCCCACCCCAACCCTACCCCATCCGGGCTCCCCAGTGCGCTCAGGCCGCACCCCCCCCGCCGCCCCCGGCCACCTGGGGTCGCTGACGAGCAGCAGCACGGAGCCGTCCTGCAGGCGCACGTCGCGCACGGTCTGGTGGTCGTGCAGCGGGCGCGCGTTGTAGTAGAAGGTGCGCTTCCAGGAGCTCACGCCCTGGCCCACGAGCTGGGCGCGCAGGTCGCTGAGCGTGTCCCGCGGGCGCACGGTGAGCGGCAGCAGCAGCGCCTCGTCGGCCAGGTGCACCTTGATGTGGTAGCGCTTCCAGCGCCACAGGCCGCGGCGCAGCCCCTCCATGGGCACCCGCACCCCCCTCCCCACCCGCCGCCCCGACGCGCCGGGCGCCCCGGACCCCGCCGGGCCGCAGCCAGGCGCCGCGCGCACCCGCCCGACCGGCCCGGCCGCCCGCCCCCGCCGCGCCCCGCCCGGCCTGGGGCCCCGCCAGGAACGAGAGGGAGCTGGGAGCTGCAGCCCGACGGGGCGTGGGGTGGTGGAAAAGGCCGGGGGCAGAGAAAAGCAGGGGAAAGGGCAGCCTGGGGAGGGCGCTATTTTAGACAGAGGTCACCCCAGGCCTCCCTGAGAAGGTGATATTTGAGCTGAGACCTCAAGGAAGTGGAGAGGTGAGTCAGCCAGGCAGAGGGTCATGGAGGACCCCGTGCAGAGGCCCTGCCCTTGTGGCTGGAGTGGAGGGAGCTAGAGGGAGCGGGAGGAGGTCCCTGCAGGGCCCTGGGGGCCGCGGGGAGAACTTGGGCTTTTATCCGCGGTGAGGTGGGAGCCATGGAAGGCTGTGGGGAGAGGGGTGACGGGCCCTGACAGAGATGGGCATTCATCACTCACTCATTTATTCCTTTATTTTCCTCCAGACACACCCCTCCCTTCCCCCAAGAGAAGCACTTACTCGGATTAGGCAGGGCTGGGCAATGCTGGGCCCTAAAGAGACCTCCAGTTCAGGCCCTGCCCTCAAGGATCTCTGAGTGGGGGGTGGGAGATGAAGAGTTGGACGAGCTGGACACAGATACTCCCAGCCCTGTGTGGCCAGGGCCTGAACAGAGGGAGAGACTGCAGTCTAGGGAAGCCCAGTGGGTGGAGATGGCTTTGCAGAAGGGGTGGGCATTGGAGCTGGGGCTTTGACAGCTAAGTAGGAGTTCAACATTCCAGCTAAGGAGTAACCTGCCTGTGGTCAGCAGCCATAAAGGTGTGCCTAGTGGGGAGAGGCAGGAGTTGAGGCTTGTGGCCAGTGGGAGCCAAGGGAGGCTTGTGAGCAGGGGATCTGCTCATCCTCCCTACCCTTGCAACCCCTTGCTCAGGCCCCACCAGCCTCTCTAGTCACACTTATACAAGTACCCTCTTCCTGAAAGCCTTCCTTGATTGCCACCTGCTCCCACCCATTGCCACACCTGCCTGGTCCAGACTGTCCAGTTCTGGATGTTTCCTGAGGCTGAGAGGCAGGACGCTGGCTTGGCCTCAACGATTCAGAGATTCAGAGTCTGTACTTAGAGCTGGTTATGATGGAGCTCATTAGGAAATCCTCCTCCGGCAGTGGCCAGGATGGAGAGTGGGAGGCTGAGGCTGTCGTCCCAGCCCTGCCCCTTAGGAATGGACTTAACCTCTTTGGGCCTCCATGTCCCCATCTGTCCAGGGGGGTTGCTGTAAGGATTAAATTAATGCTAGCAAAGCACTTAGCAAAGTTCCTGAGGCATAGTCAGACTTACTAATTGGCTATGTTTAGGGAATATCCAGAAAGATGTTCACTTAGACTGCTCGAAGTTAAAGCAAATAAAACCAAAAACAGCAAAAGAAAAAGCATCTGCTAAGTGCTAGATGCTTTCTAGGTACCACAAAAGGAAGGAAGTAAGGAAGGGAGGGAGGGAGGAAGGAAGGAAGGAAGGAAGGAAGGTGGGAGGGAGGGAGGGAGGGAAGGAAGGGAGGAAGGAAGCAAGGAAGGAAAAGCCTCCCTTAAGTGCTAGATGCTTTCTAGGTACGAAAGAAAAGGAAGGAAGGAAGGAAGGAAGGAAGGAAAAGCCTCCCTTAAGCCTCACACGATATACATTTATCTCCATTGTGCAGGGAGGTAAACTGAGGTAGAGAGCGAGTAAGTGCCCTGCCGGAGAATCCACAGTGAATGAATGGCAGAGCCAGGATTCGAACTCCAGCCGCCAGCTCCTTGCTGTCATGCAGTAACTACATAGCTTCTTATACAACGATCAGAAGTCAGACAGAGACTTTAAAGGTGGCTAAAACCAAAATAAATTCCAGATTGGTCCCTTCCATCCCTCCCCCCAAAAAAGAGAGAAACTATAAAAGTACTAAAAAAAATGTAGGAGTTAGAAAAATAATAATCCATGTGTTAAAGAACTCTCCAAGCATGACATTAAATCCAGAAGCCTCTAATTAAAGACTAATAACTGGCTATATAAAAAAATATAAAGTTCCTACACACACACACTCACACACACACACACACACACACACAAATACCAGGTCAACAGACAAATAAAATGGAGGGGGAAATTTCCAAACCTTCCAAAAGGTCAATTTCCTTCATATGTAAAAAGCTTCAAGAAATCAATAAGGACCCACAGTCCAAAAAAGGGCAAAAGCCCTGAACAGTCTTGGAAAAAGAAATACAAATGTCTTTTAAGCATATGAAAAGGAGCTCAGTCTTACTGATGGTAAAAGAAAGATAAAGGAAAACTACTATGAAAAGGCTTTTATTTAATTTTTTTTTCCTTTATCAAGTTGACAATTCGCCATGTTTTTGGGGTTTCCAGAAATGAGCAATCTCGTGCGTTGGGGTTGGGAGTGTGAAATGGTGTAAGCTCTGCCAATAGCTATTGAATTCCGTAAGCCAGCAGTGTCGCTTCTGGGAATGTATCTGTGTGCAGGCGCTGACTGATTTACACAGAAGTCATAGCAAATGATGAGCTTCGCATGATCCCTGGGCCTTTTTCACAAAGGAGGGAAACCGAGGCCCAGAGAGGCAAAGTGGCAGAATCAGTGCCCAGGCTAGTGTGTGCTCTCTCCAACGAAGGCGGGTGGGCTGGCTCTATCTGCAGGACTGGGTCACCACGTTCCTGGCCACCTCCCTTATCAAGCTGAACACCAGGCCTCACCCATCAGACCTGCTGGTTTCCAGAACATGTCAGATCAAGGCCCGGGGAGGCTTGGCTTTACCATATGGAGGCCAAGCAGGCCACGTCGAGCCCCGTGAGTGTCGGGTGCCAGTTCCAATTAATTCTGACTTTCTCATTAAGCTGTTCGGAAAAGCCAGGTGGCCGCGGGCAGTCGGCCCATCGCCTGGGCTGCCGGATTACACAGGGATCACAGTTTCTGCCTTGAGATATTGTATTATCCGTCACAGGCAATTACGGAAGGCCTGGGCATGCAGGGACAAGCTCACAGAATCCCTGAATTCTAGAACCTTGGAGGCTCAGAATTGTGCCATTGCAGAAATTCTAGACTGGGAGTTCTGGACCCTTGGAATGTTCTAGAATCTTAGAGCTCTAGCTTGTGGGTCAGGGTTCTGAGTGGTGATGAACAGGCAGCACCTCCGGCTGTCTTAGGAGAAAAAGGGATTTCATGGAAGGTTCTGAGGGGGTTCAGAGAATCAGCGAGATACAAGAGGGCTGTGCAGGCCTTTAAAAAGGGTCAATTGAAAACATTATTCTAAAGGAAAGAAGCCTGACACAAAAGGACGAATATCATATGATCGCACTTATATGAAATATAGAGAATAAGCAAATTCATAGAGACAGAAAGTGGATTCAAGGTTACCAGGGGTTGGGGGTGGGGAATAGGGAGTTATTGTTTCATGGGTACAGTTTCTGTTTGGAGTGATGAAAAAGGTTTAGTGAAGAAAGATGGTGATGGGTGTACAACATCATAAAAGTAATAAATGCGGTGAGTTGGAGGCTTAAAAATGGTTAAAATGGGAAATTTTGCAATATTTATATATGCTACCACAATTTTTTAAAAGTGGGCTACAAAACCTAAAAGAATACCTGGATCCCTATCTGAGACTCTATAAAAGTTTCACTCACTAAGTTTATTCGTCAGAAACTTAACTTCTTCAGAGAACTCCTACGCCAGCTAAGTCCCGAAACCCAGAGGCAGTAGCCTATTCAAGAACATCAACTAGATGTGTCCCCTTTGCTCATAAAGTCGAAACACCCCCTTGCAACACAAACAGGGTAGGGTGGTCACTGCCTAGACATCCCTGAAAATTGGGAAAATGATTAAACTAGAGGAAAGGATAGCAACAGACAAGATGGAATTTAACAAAGGATTATGAATACTGAATCTTTATATAGTTTTCTTTCTCTTCATTGCTAGGATATTGGAATAGTTAGAAGGAAAGAATTGAAACGATGGACTTGTAACCCATAGAATCCTTTGAAATTTGTTCTATAGCTACTTGTTAAATGGTAATTTGAAACCCATACCTTTGTGTATATACGTTATATTTCACAATAAGGAAATAACTGAAACTATGGTACCATAACTCATAAGAACTTTGGAAATTTCTTATATACTTGTTAAATCATACTTTGAAAGATATTACCCTTTTTATATATATATATATATGTTATATTTCATAAGGAAATAACTGAAACTGTGAAATTAAAACCTATAATATTCTTTGAAATTTGCTCTTTACATGTTAAATTGCACTTGGAAAGTTACTTTATGTATATATGTTGTATTTTACAATAAAAAAAAATGATAAAAAAATGGGGGGTCAGAACGCAAGGGATTTTGGAGCTGGACCTGTGGGACAAGAGTGTGTGGGGGCTGGCATCCCTGCCAACACTTCAGGCAAAAAGGAAGGCAGGGAGATGCGAAGCCACCCAGAGTTGAGAGCGCTGCCAAATTCTGGAATCGTATATGCTTTGGCTCCTGAGACATAGAAGTTTCTTGTTCAGGCTTGTCCCCTGAGGTCAGAGTTCTTGAGCTGGAAGCCCATGGGCTGAATCTGGTTTGTTTAAAAAAAAAGAATTGGAAAATGCATTACTAATGTTTACAAATTGGGGTTTTGTTTTTCCTGCATAAGAAGCTGGGCTTCAACTGGGCTTCGTGGACAAGGGATGGCCATAGATGGGCTAGAGGGGGCCAGTGTCACACTTTGTGGGTGGGACTTTGTAGATTTTCCTTGCCTGCCCCCTGAGGTGGCTGTTTGCTGGCCCGGAATTAGTGCTAATACTAACTCTGTATCCTCAATTTTTGATCAGGAAAGCAGGTCCCCGGGGCAACTGTTTGCCGAAGTCCCAGTCTGAGTTTGCTGGGGCTGCTATGACAAGTCCCACTCCCTGGCTGGCTTAAACAACAGGAAGCTATTGGCTCCCAGTTTGGAGGCTGGAAGTCCAAAAATCAAAGCATTGGCAAGGCCCCACTTTCTTCAAAATCCGTGCCGCTCTGGTGACGGCTTTTCAGCGGTTCCCCCGTCATATGGCGATCTGTCTCTTTCTTTCTGTCCCCCTCCTCTGGTTTTCTCCTAACTGACTGTGTCTGGATTTCCTCTCCTTCTGAGGACTTGTCCATGTTGCATTAAGGTCCAGCCTGATTCAATTTGGCCTCATCCAAAAAGCAAATGGACATCCGTCAGCACTGTACAAACATTTTCAAAGCCATAAGGTAGGAGCAGGGTCTTTGGAACAGGTGTGAGCTCTGGGTGCCTCTCTACCTTGGGTGGGGTTGCAAAAAAGAGAAGGTGGTACAGGGGGGTGGGTAGGGTGGGGAAGTGGCTTTCAGAGGGCCACGGAGAAGAGTTTGGAAGCTATGGAAGGTTTTGAAGCAAGGAAGTGACATGATCTAATTGATGTGTTAGAAAGGTCCTCAGTGGTGCCAAATTCATTTTGGAAGGATAAGTTGATCTTGGCTCAGAAAGGCCTTATTCCAGGTCAGAGGTGACAAGAAGGGACAAGCATTTCAAGCCTCCCAACTCCAGGGAGAGCCAAACTCTTCTGGGAGAGGGAAGAGACTTGCCACAGAGGCAGGGGGATAGATTCAATGACATTAGAGCAGGGGCCTAGTCCTGAGGTCCTCTGATGCTTCTGCCGCTCCTGCCTCCCAACCCCCACCCAGAAAGATATGAAACAGGTATAAGAGAAATTTCCAATAATGTGGGTCATTTGCATAAACATTTACATAGCTGCAGAAGTTGTCCTTCAAGCTGCTATCTAGTCTAGTAGAAACAAAGGCTGTTTGTCATCAATGCATCCTTCATATATAAAGAGTTTTTAGATATAAATAAGAATAGAAAGAGAGACATATGTAAAAGACAGCAATGCCACTTTGGACACACACAAGACATGGGTAGGCAACTGATAAAAGAAAGACTCACATGAAAAACTGTTTTCTCCTCCCCACCACACCCAAATACATTTGATATCTGATATGATTCAATTTTGTGAGAGCACAAGAGACACATCCATTGCTGGTATAAGTTAGTAATCTCTTTCTGGAAGGTAAAACAGCAACGTGTATTGCAAGCTTTACATGTATATGTATGCACCCTTTATGTGATAATAATTATAACAGCTTGCATTTGTTGAGTGACAAATTCAATTTCATTTATTATCTCTTTTACTCACTGGAACAGAAGCTCCCTAACATCTGGGATTTCTGTCTGCTTTGTTCACTGCTGCATTCCTGGTGCCTCGAACACTACCTGGCACTATTTTTATGCCCAGCGTGATTCAGTACACTCATTTTTTCTGGGCAGTTAAGTATGACAATCACTGAGCTAGACCAATAGGAAAATTTTCATGCAGACAGATGTCTGAGCATCCAACCTTTATAGGCCTTTAAGACAACCCTTCAAATCCCCTAAGGGGAATTCTCAGGGGCTCCCACTGACCTTTGGGTTAATGGATGTGCTTGTAGCTATAAGGACTAAGTGAGATACTTTCTGACAATTGAGTACGTCGGATGCACCAGGCAGTGTTTAAAGTGCTTACCAACCTTAGCTCATTTAACCCTCCTGCAAATCTGTGATGTATTCTACAGAGGGGGAAACTGAGGCTACGGGGTGAAAACAGCACCAAGCCAGGGCCTGGCACCTAGAAGTTGTTTAGTTTCAGCAGAACCTAAATCTTGCTTGAGACTCAGGGCCCTGTGGCACTGGGACAAGCCGTTTCTGCTTCTCCCAAGGACATTTCCTGAGGACATCTGCAGTCCCTGTCCCCTCCTTCCTTGGGTGACTGCACAGAGCTGCTGGGCAAGGTGAGCAGAGATGGGGGTGGCAGCAGGTTTCTGGGGGCATGGAGACACGAGGTGCACAGAGAGCCTTTCCTTCCTCCCCAGACAGACAGACCGACAGACAGACACAGAAATGCCCTTCACTCCCCACCCTGAGATCAACGCAAATACACTCCAAGGCAAGCACGGACGAGCAAGTACCCAAGGCTGTGAGCGCGCACAGCACCTGCGTCGCCCTCCATCCCACCTCCCCGGTGCGCTCCCGGGCCCGGAGCCCCCCAGTCAAAGCCGCAGTGGACGGATGGGGGCGCCCCGGGCGGGGAGCAAAGACCTCGGGCGGCGGCAGCAGCAGCGGAGCGCGGCTCTCGGGCGCCCCCCGGCGGGCGTGCGGGGAAAGGGCTGAGCCGCCTCGGGGTCTCTGTCCTTTATTCTCCGTGTCCACATGTTCCTGCTTTTGCCCCCGTCGCCACTGGTATCTGTGTGCGGCTCTTGTTTTCTCCGCGTCTTGCTGTCTCTGTGTGCCGCTTTCTGTGTCTCTGTCTCTCTCTGTAGCTCTGTCTCTCTAGGTCACTCTCTTTGTCTCTTTGTTGCTCTTTCTGTGTCTCTCTCTCTCCACATCACCTCCATCCCGCTCCCTGGGAGCTTCTCCTAAACGAGCCATACCTGGGCCAAGGGACCCCATTGCCCCTCCCTCCACACCCCTGATGGCCACACACTCCTGCACCCTGTCCCCCCAGAATCGTCTTGGTTACAGTTCAGCCTGGGCAGGGCACAGTGACCCCAACCTCCCCATCCCCTTCCCCTTGGCTGCCTGCAGCTCCCTGGACACCCCCAATCCAGAAAGCACCTGGAGAGAGACAGGGGCAGCCGACAGTCAGCCTTGAAGCCTGAGAGGAGGGCTGCCATCTCCTCCTCTCAACTGCTAAAACCTGCCATAGCTCCCTATTGCCCAGAGGTGGAGGGCCGATGCTCCCTGCCCAGCCCGGCCCTCAGCTCCCACTAGCTACTTCCTCAGGACCTCCGCACATGCTGTTCTCTCTTTCGGAATGTCCTTCCCCACCCTTTGCGCCTCGTTGCTCAGGTCCACCCGGGACACCTCCTCCAGGAAGCCCCCTGCTTGTTGCACTCCAGAGAACAGGAACCACCAGGTCAGGCTTGGTCACTGCCGTTAACTCTCACATGGCGCCCAGCACACAAGAAGTGCCCTGGAAGTGTCTGCTCAATGAATAAGCTCAATGAAAAAGGGTCAGAGGCCAGCTCTTGAGCCTGGATTTCTGAACTGGACTTGCTGGGGGGCCTGGAACCTCATTTTCCTAGGGACAGGGGTGAGGGATTTTCCCTCTGGGACACTCGTGAGAGCCACCCTGCTGGATCGGCAGCATCCATGCAGGAGAAGCTTCGGTGCCTTTTACGACCTCCCCACATGGCCGTCGGTGCAGTTTCTGTGGCTGGGGACAAGGGAACCCCAGCAGCTTCACAGCTGCTTGGCATGAGGTGGGTTATGATTGCAGGACTGGAAAAAGCCTCAAGACACCATAGGAGGCTTCCGGCACTTAACCCCATAGAGCATGCAGCACCCAGGAGGCTGCACTGAAGCCTCGTCTTTAAAAATTGCTAACATAATATTATGGATTGTGGCCTTGATGGAAGCTGCTATCTAGTCTATTAGAAACAAAGGCTGTTTGTCACCAATGCATCCTTCATATATAAAGAGTTGTTAGAAATAAATAAGAATAGAAAGAGAGACATGTGCCAAAGACTCTCTGGCATGAGTCCAAAGGCCACACTTAATCCTTAGAGGGAGGTGGAGAGCTGAGGGCAGTAGGGCTCTTGCTAAAAGAATTAGCAGCAACCACAAGCCATTTGCTAAGCATCTACTATAAGCCAGATATTATGAAAAGCCCTTGAAGCACATCATTGCATTGCATCTTCAGAAACGGCCTTGCCCATTTATGGAGGTAAAGCTCAAAGAGGCTCAGTAACCGGCTCAAGGTCACCCAGCTAGCGAAGGGCAGAGCTGGGTCTCCACTTTTTCCGCCTGGCTTGGTTTCAAGCAAGTCCCCCAGCCCTCATGGAGGCCTCCCTGGCAGGGCTAATGTGAAGACCCCTGAAAGCCACACAGCACTTCTCAATCTTTTAAGGTCCCAGAAGAGGCTGGGAGTGGGGCCTGAAGCAAAATGAGCCGGTCTAAGTCGGGGTCTGGGAAACTGAATTTTTTAGCACATACCCTCTCCCTGGTAATTCTGCTAGCCTTAGTGCTGCACGCGTCTGAACATGTTTGCAGGGCTCTCTCATTTTCAGCAGGGATTGCCTGCCATCTGGTGTTTCCTGTAGACACCCAAGGAACAAGGATTTGGCTTTCCCCTCGGACATCCTGAATTAGGGGAATTTTCTTTTAGGTCTCTAAAGACCCAGTAGGTCATACAAAGGATAAAGCATTCCAATAACTCAAAAATATAGGATTGCCATATACTTTCTCCTCTTTGCTGATTCCAGAAGCGCTTATTGCATGCCTATGGTGTTCCAGGCACTGGGGAACAAGAGACACAAATATCTATCCTAAAAAATGTTTACTTTCTAGTGGTCTGCAGAAAGCATACAAGAAAAACTGCAGAGTGCTAGGGAGCCAGGGTGTGTGTGACAGTGACAGGGTAGAAGGGGGATGGGGTGCTTTCTAGCGAGACGGAGGGTTAGGGGTGGAATCTGAGCCTTGATGTGCAGCCGGGGGAAGGAGAAGAGGTGCTGGGGTCTCTGCCCGGCTCCGCAGTACCACCCGCCGCCTAATTCAATGGACCCTGGCTCCGCGGATCTTCGGGGAAGTTCCCGAGGACGGGCAGCGTCCTGGTGCCCTTTGCGCATCCTTGAGCAGACTGCTTTATGCGGCGGCGGCGCCTGGAGGCTGTTCTATCAGGATTTGCTGCTGGAGACAAACCCGGGCTGGCTGCATTTCCTGGGGATTTGGGAACGAAGCGGTTAATTCCCCAGCCCGCGGGCTGTCTGGTGGCTCCTGGGCATTTGGGGAAGCTCTTTGGGGGCTTCAGCCCTGGCTTTAACCTTTGCTGGGGCGGCTCCCTGCGTGCTGGGGTGATTGGGATGGGGAAGGGCCTGTGGGTTACATGGCCCGGGCTGGAGGCTCAGTTCTGGGGCCAACTACTGCTGAGCTGCAGCTTTTCTCAAGCTCCAAATCTCCAAAATCAAATCAGGCTCCCAATTTCCAAATCTGTGCTGGCCCTTCCTGGTAACTGACTCGGTTCCCAGGAAAGCTGTAACGGGGCATGTCTGGCTTCTGGATGTTGCATGATGTCTGTCACAAGTCCATTTATAGATCACTGAATGACCACAGGGACTGCCTGTGTCCAAACCCCCGGTTGGTATTGGAGCCTGTTATCCCCACCGTGTGCTTCCACCCTGCCCTGGGTCCCTTCCTTGGGGGGTTACTGGGAGGACTCAGTGGGGGGCAGCACTGCAAACCTGTCCAAAGACTCCATGTTTCCCCGTTAGACAACTTTGAGGTGGTCTTCTCCATACACAAAGGGCCTTTTTTTTACGACTTTGCCTTTGAAATTATTTGATAGGAGTAGCATGTTCAATTTAAGGCTGGCAATCATTGTGCAGGCTTGGGAATTGCTGCAAAGTGAGAAAATTTAACCCAGGAGCTGTTTTGAAATATAATGAAATCTTTATGAATACAAAATTTAGCAATTGATGAAGTTGACACATTTTGGTAGATGTGGAGATAAATTTAATAATGTTCTAGTTCCGATTTTGCAGTTTTTTATTTTGGGAACCAATTTTTTAAAATTCTCTTTTCCTTTCAGGTCCCTCAAACCCCACCCGGTGAAGTCTGAGCCACGTGGGCCTTTTCCTATCAGGCCTCCCGGTGTCTGTCAACATTTATTAAGTACTTACTGCATGCCACGTGCAATTACTGAAACGCTTTGTTTATTAACTAATTTAATCTTGTTAAAGACCCTATGAAGTTTGTGCTATTATTCCCATTACAGTTAAGGAGGCTGAAGCACAGAGCGATCAGTAAGAAAGGAGATGGACCCCCAAGCAGTCTGCGCCCGAGACCGTTCTCCCAACTTCTACCCCTCTGCTTCTTCCTAGGATTGCCCAATAGCCCCTTTTTACAATAAGCATTTTGTCACACCACTCCTCTCCTAAAACATAAATCAGAGCTGATATAACCTACCTACGCACAATTGAAAAAAAAAAAAACACTATGTGATGCCCTATCAGATATTTACAGAAGGAGTAAAAGGAAAATCCAGCCTGTAAATGCGTGCGTGCAAGCACCGATTCGTGTCACAGCCCACCGTGAGTCACCGTGAGGCGTGCAGAGGCAGGGACCTATTTGGGCGGCTACTGGACAGATGCAGCGACGGGGGCTTCCAGTCCCCAGCACCCGTGCAGCTCACTTCGCAGAAATGGCAAGCAGCCCTCGGGAAAGTTCTGGACTAAACAAAGAACAGTTTCTCCTCTTTACCCAGGCTTTGCATTCTACAAAAATCGCTGAAATCCCTCAGCATACTCTGTGAAGAGTACTCTGTCTCTACTTAGAGTCAGGTTTCGGGCCCAGCTGACTACAAGGGGTTTGTAGGATGCCCATCCCACCTTCTAGAGAGTTCTTGCTCCATGGCAGCTAAGACAAGATCTGAAAATGGGTCTCAACCACAACCCTAGGCTGCTTCCCCTCAATGCAGGCCGAGGGGGCTTTTATTGCCTCACGTGGAAAGTCTGGGCCCCGATTTCTAGACTCTGGCTTGCACAGAAGAAAGAGGCAGGCAGGCAATCCGTGCGGGAGGCCACCTGCCACGCGGCCCCTCGCACAATCTGGGGACGCATCCTGCCAACCTGTCACTGGAAAATGACTCTTAACAGCCGCAGCTGTGAGGAAGCTCAGAGGAATTTGCTCCTGGTAACTCGGGCCGCCGCGCTGCAGAGGGCAGGAGCCAACCTGCCTTTAATGCTTGGTTTCTGTGGCAAGCTGGGTCGGGTTTTCAGATTGCGCTTTTAAAACTAAACACCCCAGTGGGAACGCAGGGTACTCTGGGAGAGCTGGCAACTGTTGAGAGGGGGGCTGCCCTAGATATGGAGGGGAGGGAAGTGAGGTTCCCAGCAGGCAGCACCGTGGATTAACCCTCTCCTCACCACTCCTCACCCAGGCTGCTGGGAAGCAAGCACGCCCCAGGCCCCAGGTCCCTGCACAGGCCCCCATCTCCAGCTCAGGGCCAGCAGCCCTGCTCTGCCGGGCAAGACAAGCCAGGCCTCTCCTGACCCGACATGCCTGTGGGCATCCATTCCCTGTCAGCATCAGTTTTGCCTCTGCAGCAGCTCTCATCTGCAGGAAAGGGAGGCCTCATTGTGCCCTCACGCTGGAATATTCCAGGCTGAGGGGGGATTTTTCGGTGGCTGCCTGCCGGCCAAATCTGACCACCAAGGTGCCTTGCTGGGCAGAGTCTTTCAAGGAAAACATCAGAAGCACTTACCATCGTGAACAAGGAGGTTTCAAATATAAATCTGCATTTCCAAAGGAGCACTGCTGGGCTGGTGCCAAGCCGGGGCTGCCAGTTCAGAGGAGGCCACGCACTCCTTGCGTGGCTGTGATGGCAGGTGCTGAGCCCGGCCCACCACAGGAGGTGGAGGGGACCCCAGGCCTTTCCTCAGCCGGAGCCCCAACCGCAGATCGTGGCTCGTGGGACCCCCAGGCCCCATGGCTGTGGGGGGAAGGCTGGTGGTGCCAACTCGCTGCTGTAAGCAATTCTGGATCCTCCCAACCACCCTGAGAGGGTGAGGAAGCAGGCAGAGAGAGGCCCAGGATCCCTTCTGCCCTGCAGGAGCTCCATTCCCCAAGGCTCTGTCTCCTCCTCTGTAACATGGACAGAGGGGTACCTGGGCCCATGGGGCGGCCATGAGGCTTCAGGAAGATGACGCAGGGTAGACCCTCAGGGCAGTGCCCAGCCCAAGGTCACACCCATGTCACGGACACCTGGTGGCGCTGGCACGGCCGCGCAACAGTCCGCAACCACTGGGACACATGCACGCGCACGCGGGACTGAGAACCGTAAACACTTTATTAATGGAAAATGGAATGCCTCATTAACAGAAACCTTGTCTTAAAAACGGCAGAGAACACATTTATTACAAAAAAACAAAACAAAAACAAAAAAGGTGAGTTCACATTGTATTGAGCTACAATATGGTGGTAGAATTTGTTTTTGCTTTTTAAAAGATTCCACAAGTTCAAGGTAACTCTGGCTAACAGGTTCAACAGTGCTTCTGCCTACCTGCAGGCGCGGACTGCGTGGGGTTCAGTAGCGGCGGGGAAAGTGAGGGTATGGGTGGGGGTGGGGGTGGGGGCCCCTGCTGCCACGGTCCTGGCCGGCCGGTCCTCCGCCTTCCAGTCCGCCACCGGGTGCCACGTGGTCCTGGGAATGGCCCCCCTGTGCAAAGCCGCCTCGCCTAGGAACAAATTCAGATGTGTTTCCCCTCCAAGTGCTTTACGTTTTCACTGCACCACTGTTCAGTATACGACTCCGCAGCCTTTAGAGCGGGCTTGGTTTTTTCCAGGTGAGCAAAATCATAACTGCACACTGCATTCCAGGTAATTGAAGAGTGCTACTTGCATAAGCTGCAAAGAGCTGCTTTGGGTTTGTTTTCAGAACATCCAACCCAGCAAGTTGAACAGACATGCAAAAGGGAGCAGAAACGAGGAGCAGGAGCAAATCAATCTGATCCTCGGGCAAAACTTCTTACCCCGACATCCCGCCCCGGGTCGCCAGGTGCGCTGGCCCTGCGGGGCCAGACAAGCCTCTCTCGCCACCTGGAAGAAAAGAGAGAAGCTGCAAACACTCCCTTCTGGGGAATTCTAGAGAGTGGCCCTTTCTGAATTCTGGAACTAGGCAGGCCCAGAACTCGCAGCCACCCCTGCCCAGGCCCCTCCGCCCACCCGGGCCGGGGAGCCAGCCCCTACCTTGCCACCTGGCGTTTTGCTCCCGGCCAGCCGCGCCTGCATCCCCGCTGCCCTGCCAGGTGTGCTCCTGGCTGTCTTCCAGCCGGGGATTGTGCTCTCCCCAGTCACGTCCACTCCTGTGTGGAAACACAAAGCAGATACGCAGCTGTCTGGACGGGCCCCTAAGGTCAGGTTAACACTCCAGGCCCCCCCCCCCCCCCCCGAGAGCTGGCAGCACGGTTGTCATGACAAGTCCTTGGAGTAGGTGTTTCTCCACTGCAGACAAGCAAACAGGCCACAAGCACACGGAGAGACGCTCAGTATCATTACCCGTCGTGGAAATGCAGCGAGGGACCTCTTCACGCCCACTAGGACGGCTAGATTGAGAGACACAGGCAGTAACAAGTGGGAAGACATGGAGAAACTAGAACCTTTGTACACTGCTGGTGGCAATGTAAAATGGTGCAGCCGCTGCGGAGAACAGTCTGGCGTTTCCTGGGTATCTACCCAAAGGAAATGAATGCATACGCCCCCACAAAAATTTGTACATGAATATTCATAGCAGCATCGTTGTTTATAATAGTCAAAAAGCAGAAACCAACCAAGGGATGAAGAGAGAAACAGAATATGGTCTATTCGTACAATGGAATGTTATTTGGCCATAAAAAGGAGTGCGGTTCTGATTCATGCAATGACATTCCTGAGCCTTGACAACATGCTAAATGTAAGCAAAAAGCCCCATACTGTATGATTGCATGTCTATGAAATGTCCAGAATAGGTTAATCCCTGGAGACAGAAAGTAGCCGGTGGCTGCCAGGGACAGGGGGAGTTAAGGGGATTGGGGAATGATGGCTAAGAGGTGCACGGTTTCCTTCTGGGGTGATGAAAATGTTCTAAAATTGACTGTGGTGATGGTTGCACGACCCTGTGACTATACTAAGAACTGTTGAACTGCAAACTTCAAATAGATGGATTGTCTGGCATGTGGATTATACCTGAATAAACCTGTTTTAAAAAGGGGTTCTAGTTAAAAACTCTGGGAGATCGGCACCCGCAATTGCTCCAAGGTCACGGCTGTCCAGGAGAGCCACTCGGATGAGCAGAGGGTGTGGGGTCACTGCGCAGACCGGAGAGGCTGCGGAGCGGACAGCCACCCTGCCCGGCTCAGAGGCCCTGCCCACAGAGGAGCTCGGATGAGGACCCCGTCAGAGACCCAACAACCAAGTGCAAGAGAGAATGCAGTAACACTGCAGGAAACAACAGAATCCACACACGTGTGATGTCTGTCACTGGGTCACCACTGCCCAAGTTCAGCCCTGATTCAGTGACCTTGCTGACTGCCGCCTTTCATCCTGAAAATAACTCCTAGTTAAACTTCCTGCAGGTATTTAAAGCAAAATGGACTAAAGGATTTAAATGCCCAAAAGTTAAGTAAGTCTCCTGGAAAAGAATACCTCACACTGACTTATTAGCCTGCACTACAGTCTTCACTCTACCCTGATAATTCCCTACTAATACTGTAGAAACTTCTGGTGCTCTGGAGCCTCCAGAACAGCTCTGAGTAAAAGAAGAGAGCCCCCAGCAAAGGTTCAAGTACATTCCGGCATGGGGGGAGTGGAAGGGGAGGGCCAAAAGCTGACCCACTGTGCCCAGCCCGGTGCCAGGATAGAAGCAGCTCTGAGCTGGCTGGGAGCAGCCAGCCTCCTCCAGACCAGGCCCGTGGCACAGATGCCGCGCTCGGGGACAAAGACGGGACGAAGATGCACAGAGGGAAGAGGGCGAGGACAGCAAGCGGGGCGACCAGGAGACAGCCCTGCCACCTGCCATGGGACCGGCCGGCTCAGGTAGCAGAGTGGAGGTGTGTTGGCCCCAAAGACAACTTGGCAGGGACAATCGGAGCTCACAAAATACCCCACACACAGGCACCTCCAGGCACCGACACAAAGGTGGGTGGGTGGGTGCACAAGGGTGGGGCACGTGGTCCAGCAAAGCCCCCTCCCTGACAAGGCTGGGATCACACAGATGGGGCTGTGGGTGCGGCCTGAGCCAGCAGGGACGGGGTCACCTCCAGAAGCTGGGGAAGCTCGAGACTGTGGGCCAAGATGCACCGAGTTAGGGTGAGGACCATGCCTTGATACCTGGGCAGGGGTCTGGCCTTTTGGTCCCCAAGCCCGCCAGCACGCTGGGACCCTGGGGGCTGGGGGCTTACCCTGGCAGCTGGATTCCACCCGCTGACCCTGTGCCACCCGCCCGGGTCGCAGCTCCCACCTGATGTGTGGCCAGGCCTGTGAAGTCCTGAGCCAGACCAGCCGAGGATCAAGGAATGAAAGGCCCAAGGGGGACGTGGTGCCGGTCCTAAGGTGCCTCGAGAGGGCTGTGGAGGGTGGGGAAGGAGCCAGAGCTTCTATACCATCGATGAAGGAAAGGCACAAAAAGGCTTCAGTTCACCAGGAAGAAAAACGTCTTCAGGGCCAGGGGTGCCCCTCAGCAGGTAGGGAGCGCCCTGTCCACAGACATGAGAGCCTGGGGGTGACCCTGGGCCTCTTGCTCAGCCAGGGGGATGGGGCTGGGTTCCAGGTGACCTGGGTCTTGCCCCTGACCCTCCTCAAGATCCTACTTCTGGGAAACGTGACGTTTGTGAGACAGAGTTTCCAATGGTGGGACCCGAGAAGCCCATCCTAAGGCCCTGCCTTGGGGACACACAGTGATGCACACACTGCTCGGTTTACTTTCAAGGGGGTTCTTGGTGAAGGGGCCACCCCCAGCCCTGTCCCCGCTGTCCCGATGGGGCACCTGGGAGCAGGAGGCAGCGTCCGGCCTTCACTCATCCTCTTGTCAGAGCCGTAGCCTCCCCAGCTGTCGTGGGAGTCCCGACCGTGGTGCTCTGGGGATCCGCCATGGCCGTGGCGCTCATCTGAGTAGTGCTAGAAGGCACGAAGGGGACACAGCACCTCTAACCACATCCTCCCTGGACCGGCCCCTTCCGGGAGCCTATTGCCCCACAGACCCTGCTGCAGCGGGCCCACACGGAGCTCGATGTGAGCGGGGTGGCGGAGCCTCGGCCACCTCCTGAACGGGCCCCCCAGGTGCTCTGCTCCCCTCCCGACAGTGACCCAGGAGCCCGCCTCCTCCACAGAGGCTACCTGGTCCCTCTCATTATCTGACAGCAGAAGCAAAGGCTGTAAATGCAAATAACTTGGTGCCCCGGCAACCAATTCTGAACTCAGAAAGTAAACAGAGATGAAAAGAAAACCTCCTCAAAGACACACCGATATTTAAGCAGCAGCTGTTCAACGCCCACCCCCCAGCGTTCTCATGGAGCCCTCCCGTCATCACCCTCGGCCAGGTTTCTCTTTCTGTGGCTCACCCGGTGGTCCTCATGTCCCCACTGCCCAGCACGGTGCATGGAACACAGGAAACCCCCAAACGGTGGGCTGAACAACGTCCTAACTGCTGTGAAGCTACACTTGGGGGCATTCTGGGGCACCCCACAGTGCCTACACTCGAGGGCGCTTTAAGTGTGCAGACAAGCAATAAATTCTTGCAGTTTCTACCAGATGATTAAGTGAGAACAATCCCTACATGTTTAAATGACACAGAAGCAATCACCAGAAAACAATCAAATATTTGCACTTCTAGCTGTTGTCAGCACTGACATCTCACACCCCAGAGCCATGGAGTTTGGTTTTTGATTCTGACTTGGGCACACAGGACCAGCCCCAGGCTGAGACAGAGCAGCCCCACTGTGGCGGGGGCCTGGGTCTTACCTGCCCGTCCCGCTCTCCCATCACTGATCTGGAACCTTCCCTCCTGCAAAAAGAAAATATCTCATTCCAGCAGCAGCCAATGCTATTACACCCTATGTTTACAGGCCACACTGGAGTCTCACAACCAGGATTCTTTTTCTATTTTGCCTTTTGAGAACTATTATTTACTGGCCTGAAAAACAAACAAAAAAATATAAAAACTAGCACAAAGCTAAAAGCTTTTCCCTGGAGGAGGGAATGAAAATGGATCCTAAGGAGGTGAACAGAAAGAGCTTCCTGAACTAAAACCCCCCAAGGAGGTCTGAGAAAGAGAGACCCAGACGAGGAAGTCAGATACGAAGTGTCTGTGGCCTGACAAGAGCCAGGCTAACAGGGACCCACAGAAGCCCCAGAGGCTCCACACCTCGGGAGTGCTGCACACCCTCGACGCATGCCGACTCGGAAGCCAGCTCCAGCAATGAGCATGAGTTACTCCTCGTCCCATCTTCCTGCGTCCTTCCTACCCCAGAAGGTGAAATGGCACAAGAGCATGCAGCCCCGGGTGGCACAACCAGAAACCCCGGAATAGAGTTCTTTAAAATGGAAAACGGAGGGCTGCCTTTTTAATGCCTGCTGGAAATGTCGCAGCCCCATAAAGCCACCTCCTCACCCGCAGTGACCAGGAGCCCGGGCCATATCCACTTCAAAGCCCTACCCAGACTGGAATAAGATTCCAGAGGGGCTAGTGGTCACAGAAAGGATGGGCAAGGAGGGCACAGCTGCAGAGATGACAGCCCCAATGAGCTGTGAGCTGAGTGCACAAACACAGACAGCTCAGCAGGGGTAAAAGGCAGGCCCAGCAGGCGGAATGCACAGGCTCGGGGCCTGCTCCCCGACCCCCCCGCCTCGTACTCCTGGGCAGACCACAGAGACTGGGGCCCGTGTCTCCGTCTCTCCTCCCAGGCACAGAGCACGGTGCTCTGAGAGATCTTCCTGCCTGAGAAGTCTAGGACTCGTGAGTGTCCGCCAATTCCAACATTGGCGTTTTCTAAATCCCCTGCACCATGGACCAAAGACACTCCTATGGACTTCCTAACGTAATCAGATTTTGGAAAAACAGGCGGTGCTCTGTCTGCCCTTTCTGTGGCGGGCTGAGGGGGTGATGAGCTGACAGGGCCTGGGAGGGGCTCTGAGGAGGGGCCGCTGACCTGTCGCCCATGTGGTCCTGGTACTGGCTCCGGTCGCGGTGATCAAAGTCGTGGAAGCAGTGATCGGGCCGGGGGAAGTCGGGGCGGTACCTGTCCCCCATTGCCGCACGCTTTCCTTCTGGCCAATAGGTGCCATCGCGGCTGTTGGTGTTTCATTTGAAAAAGAATGCAGATTTCATTTATGAAAGAGAACATGGAAAAGGGGGTGGAGGTGGGGAAGAGAGTTCTCTCTCCAGACCCAGGATCACTGAGAATGTCCTGTAGGGCTAATCTCTCAACATTCAATCATCAGCACTTTGATTTGATAAATTAAAATCCCCCAAACTGCCAAGAGGCACACTGTAATTCTCATCTGACAACCCCAAGGAAAGGACTGCTGTGAGCTAACTGTAGCACAAGCTGTTAATCCCTCAATACCCGCGTGAGCTCAAGCACACGTGAAATGAAATATGTGCTGCTTCTGGAATGGTTTTTGAGTTGCCACATTTTTACCGTCCTTGTCTTCTATGGTAACCTAAATCTCAGAGTTTTTTTTTTTTTCTTTCCCAAAAGCAAAGCGAATTAGATCGGGGATAATGAACTACATACAGCTCAGGACGGCATCCCATTATCTCCTTCCCGATTTCCACCAGAAAACTAGACTCACGGGGCGTGGGGTGATGGGTGAGCATCAGTTAAGCAGCTCAGAGAAGCTAGAGACCAATAAACCTACTTTCTAAGTCAGAAGGCAATTTTCTTTTCAACACTGCCTCCTCAGTCTCCCCCTCTAAAGGGACCCAGGACGGGGACTGCTGAGGCCAACACACATTTACTGGGCTCCATCGGGAACCACCGTGCAAATCCTAGGACACCCTAAGACCAAAAGCGGTACAGACAAACCCTCCGGCAAGCGCCAACCATCCAGGGTCTCTAAAGACTAACTCAAGTGGGAAAAAAGTTGCGCGGCCACCGGACCGTGAAGTGAAAATGCATAAAACTCAGGTGGTGGTAATGATTGGTTCTAAAGAGATGGTGCCAGATTCCACAGTAACTCTCCCAACCATCTGTGTAAAAGTGAACGGGAACAGAACCACTTATTCAAACAGGGATCAACACCACCCTCGGCCTGGTGGCAGGCCTCTGTCCCGATCAGGTGGTGAGGAGCGAGGCTGTGACCAGCCCCTGCTGTCTTGCTGGGTCCTCGGGGATGCCCGCGTGGGGGGTGTCCTCACCGCCCGTCGTCGTAGGGCCTGCGGAGGGCCGGCCGCCGCTCCTGCTCGTAGCGCAGCTGCTCCTGCTGGCGCCGCAGCTCCTCCCGCTCGCGGTGGATGCGCTCCTGCTCTTTCCTGCGCTCGCGCTCCACGCGCATCCGCTCACGCTCCAGCCGCTCCCGGTGGCCCTCCAGCTGCAGCCGCTCACGCCGCAGCCGGGCCTTCTCCTTCTTCCTGTGGAAGGCCTCGATGCGCCGCTCCCTCTCCCGCTGCTCGCGCTCTCTGGCGAAGAAGAGAGAGGCCACCCTGAACTTCCCCACAGGATGGCACTTGGAAGTCCAGGCACCACTCTCATCAGAAGCTTGGGGATTCCAGGTCACTGAGGCTCACTGGCTCGGACCCCAGACTCCTGCTGCTCGCCACTACTACAGGGAGGCCACCGCTACAGGGAGGCCGGTGCCCACCAGCCCTCACTGCCCCCAGCTGCGTGGATCATCCGGGAGCCCCCAAATGCCTAACCTTCCCTTTTCCAAAAAAGGTGAGCCCAGGGGTGAGCGTGAGGAGGCACATGGCAGCCCTGGTCAAGAGCTGGATGACATGGCTTTAAGGTGCCAAAACAAAGCCACAAGAAATTAAGAGGGGCAGCAAGGAGGAGTAACATGGAGCACAGTCCCCCGGGGGACGGACAGTCACCACCGTGAAGGGTAATGTACACACAAGCAAAGCCTCGAGGGACGGCCAGAGCAGCTGTCCCTGAGGGGTGATGTGCACGGTCGCCCACTGGGTTGAGGATTAAGTTACCCTTTGTTGTAATAAGCCTGTCTTTTTTGCACCTGCCCTCAAAACTGGCTGTATTTTTCTTAAGGACTGCAGTTTGCAAAGGAGCTGGGGGAGGCTGGGCGCGAGCACAGGGGCAGAACCCCTTCTGGTCTGGCAGTACACACCAGGGGTTGGGCCGACTTGGACGTCCTGCTGCAGGGCTCAGGGAGACGTCACTCTCGGCCCTTCTCACCCCACTCTTGGTTCCTGGAAAGGCTCTAAAAACCACGGATGAGCAAGTTGGAAGCAAAAGACCTAGGAATGGGATCAAAAAGCTTCCTGGCATGCTTTCATTTTTTTAAAGAGGAAGAGAAGCTAAATATGGAGAATGGCTGAGGTCACAGAAAGAAATGCAACTGTAATATAATTGGAAAACTTTCCATGTGATCCATTTTAGCTCAAGAAAAGTTTCCCAAACGCTATGATGTAAAGCTTTTGTTTCATTGAGCTACCTGTGAGGAAAACACGGCAGCCACGGGGAACTGTGCAAGTCCCAACGTGGAACGGCAGAATGGAAAGTGGAAATGACAAACTTATTTCAAAACCAGGTGTCAACAGACGACAGCCTTAATAAAGGGTGTGAGCGGCAAAGTGTCTCTGGGGGACCGCTGCGGCCTCAAAGTGCTTCTTGATGCAGAGTTTTTTCAAAAGTGAAGATACTACTCTACCAATGATGTACCTAACAAAATCGTCATGGGGCTTTACCAGGGTAAAACGATTTTTGATCTTATTTACATAGAAGGCTTCTGTGTGGTGTTACCACATCAGGGACCAGTCCATCAGAGCCACACTTAGGTGAGCTTTCTACGCAGGCCCAGGTCCCACTTCAGCCAGAGGAAGTGCTGCGTGGCAAAAACGGGCTCTGATGCGCTGGACGCCATCCGTTACTGGCCGCCTGCCAGCCTGCTCACGAATGAGGGTGCAGCCTTTCCTTCGGTCTCAGGTTAAATACCAGACTGGCTCCCAGGCCACACAGAAGACCCTCCCCTGTGCATTTAGGGGAAAAGGGTGACCATCTCCAGAGGAAACAACCACCCACCAGCCTTGCTTGGTCCCCACTCACCGCCGCCTCTCCGTTTCCCGGATTTCCCGTTCCCGCTGCCTCTGGCGCTCCCGTTCCCTCTGCTCTTTGATTTTGTCAAACGACAAGATGTCTCTCTTCTCTTTGCTCTCTGATTTGCGGTCCTGACTCTTGGAGCTCTGTTCACGCAAATTGGTTAATTAACGTCAGAGAAATGATTACCAAACATACACAAAGAAAACTAAATACACATACACGATTCTTTTGTCCCACCTGGTTTATATGGATGGCTCTGGTCTCCAAACAGGAGATCCAGGTATAGTCTGCTTCACCCCAAGTCTGAGTTATACTGAGTCACACTGCTTAAATGGAAAGTGACATTTTAAAAAAAGCTTTGTATGACTGCGTGGTATGTGAATATATCTCAATAAAATGAAGATTAAAAAAAAAAAAAAAAAAAAAAAAGCTCCTCAGCTAATTATCCTGATTAGCTCACACGGGACAAGGGGTGGGATGATTCACAATCAATAAAATACAGAAGCCCGACAGAAAAACTGACTGGGCATTTTACAAAATACCCATGTCCACACAAAGAGGACAATCACATTACAAGGCAAGGAACACCACCCAAAGCACGCCAATGACTCGCCTCACCTATGAGAGGGGCAAGAATCGGAAGTCTGTTCACACCCACCGCAGTGGGAGTGAGGAGGGAACACGCCCTCACACACAGCAGCGAGGGAGCGAGATGGTACGGAGGGCAGCACGGCGGTGACGAGACGGGCACTGGACTCCTGAATCCACGGCCCAGCTTAGCGACACCCTCCCCACCGTAAACAGAAGTACCCTTGCCATCTTTCTGAAAAGCAACTTGAGGACCCCTCTCAAAAATAATGTAAATGTATTTTTTGACTTAGCAACCCCACCGATAAGCTTCTACCAAATAAACAAAGAGTTTGCCAAGAGATATGTCAACAAACGTTTGCCATGGCAGTTTTCACTGGGGACGGTGGAAACAGCCATGTCCACCAACAGGGTGCACCCAGAAACCACATAGTGCCAGCATTAGAAGGAAGACAGACACACCCAACCACCTGGATGGGTTTCAAGGGAATAATGCTGAGGAAAAACATCCTCCTCTAAAGGTCACATACTGTTTGATTCTATTTACACAACATTCTCGCAATGCAAGATTATACAGAAACACGGGAAGAAGACAGTTCGTGGTTTCTGGGGGGTCCCAGGGGTGGGGGATGGGGCGGTGGAGAGCTTGGTGGGGACGGAGCAGTTCTGTATCTTGACTGCGGTGCTGGTTACACAAACCTACAGAAGTGCTAACATGCCACAGGGCCACGTGCACACCTTAGAGCGACGGCAATGTCCTGGTCTTGATACTGTGCCGGGGTCAAGAGAAGATGTAACCACTGGGAGAAACAGGGCGAGGGACACTCAGGAGCTTTCGGCACTGTCTTTGCAACCTCCCAGGACTCGATAATTATTTCAAAATGAAAAGTGACTTTAAAAAAGGAGAAAGGCAAAACTGTGTGTCTCAGTATGCCAAGGACTCCAAGACATATTTGACCCAAAAAGCTGCATGATGGCAGGTTTCGGGGGACCCTGCTGCCTGGGGCTTTCAGGCTGCCTCAGGGAGAGCACCCCAAAGGGAGGTGGGGGAGGTCCCTGGAGGTGGCAGGGGGCTTCTGCTAGACTTTGAGGTACCTCCCTGCACCACTTGTAGTTTCTGTTCATGCATGCGTTGTTACTGTTTTTTTTAACATGGATTATTTGGGTGGTAAGATTATAAGTCTTTTTTGTTTTCTTTTCTAGAAGTCCCTGTATTTTGTGATTTTCATGCAGCCCACATGAAAAAGGGCAATAGGAACAGCTGCTTTACAGTTTGCTTACACTTTGTTTTTTAGAGGGGAAAGAGCAAAACAACATGCCACTATCAAGTCCAGCTGTGTGAGTAACTCAAGAAAAGGAGCTCATTATCTGATAATGAAAAGACATTCGGTTTCAAGGCAGGGTCCCGTTTTCTTTTTGGTTAATACAATAGCAGACTAAAGAACTAACTAAAGAAAAACTAGTAAGCTGCTGTTCGAGTAACCAAAGAGTAGACCCTGCCTTCCAGTTGCAAAGCCTGGATCTTGCCCATTCTATCTCGTGGTGAGCAGTATTTTACCAATCAGGTCTCTTCCAAACGATGGGGTAACTTCACAAAGAATCGGTCAAAGGGCGGCCCATTTAAAGAAACCAAATAGGGGTAAGTGTTGTTTTGAAAGACGTTTTAGAACTTCATTTTGTGTGTGTATATATGATCTGAACAATCAAGCAATACGCCTCCTGAGTACTCAGTACTTCAAAGAGTTTCAAAGGCAAAACAGGAGTTTCCATAATGCCAACCCAAACTGTCACTGAACAGCCAGGAAGGCCTTGAGAGGGCAGAATACTTACTCTCTCTTTTGACCTGCTTGTGGTTTTCACACTAATGACAGGCTCTCCTTTCGATTTATCCATTACGACTGTCCGTTCCATTCCTCGGCTTCCTTCAGGAAAAAACACAGCCGCCTATCAGATATGCTGACGGCCCAACTTCCTGACAGCGAGCAGCATGTGGAGCGCCATGGCAGGCTATGGACTCACAGGCTAGTCATGTGACTGACCCGAGCCCCTGGGGCCTCCACTCCCCACCCTTCTGCTCATCATGCTACAAGGAGCACTCGGATGTGGTCACCTGGAGCACTGCGCAGCTGGTATCCCTTGATAGGTCTTGGCTAATCTAGAGTGAAGTAGCTGCAGTATAGTCACATCTTACCGATTAAATCCAGAGATAAAAAGTATTTTGCACCATGCACCGCAAGCACATCCTTCCTGCAGAATTCCTCCATCCCTCACACTAAATTCTAGCAGCTCCAGCATAACTGATTTATCTTCTTGCGCCTCCCACACATTCTGCAACGCTCTGCAGAGCCCGCCTGTGTGCTCTTTATCAGATGCTGCCAGGATGGGCTGCACAGCTGAAGGGTGAGGAGTGGCTCACCAGATGTGTGGGCTTTCCTCCATTCATCTACAGCAATAAAGGCTTACACCAGCTCGCTCTCTCCAAGACACGGTAACCAGGCTCAAACCACCAGAACAATTACTTTTTGAGGGAGATTTACAGTACTTGAGGAACATTTTAGAAATGCGTTCCTCTTGAGATTGCTGGTAAATTACCCCAAACGCTTAAAATCTAACTTGTAATGCGTGTAACAAATTTCAATGCTCCAGATGGTTGACTTTTTGTTTTTGTTTTTTTTTGGAGGTACTGGTTGATTTTTTGCCACAAAACATTCTCATGGAGTCTCATGCAAATTTTAACGTACAGAGCAAAACAGACTTTTTAAAAATGATGATTAAGAAGTGGAATGTTCCAGCGACACCCACCTTAACTGGTGTAGCTGTTCTGGGGCTTTTGGTCCCTCTCCATTTTTTCCTGTCTGCCTTTAAGATAAATACTGAAACTTGACTATACACCTGCAGGCCTGCATCAAATTAGTTACAAGAAACAAGGAAGTGGGGTTTATTAATTTTCTTGGGGTATGGTAGGAACATGTTGGAAGCAAAGTCATTATTTTAGGCTATTTGTTTTCCTTAATCCTCTGCTTTGTTTTTGTTTGAAATGTTTTTTGTCATTTTTTATTTTTCGATAAATAGTTAAAACATAAAAAAAAAAAGAAAGAAAAGAAACAAGGACGACTCTCTCTTGCAAATCTCACAATATGTTCTGCCAAAGACTCAGGAAAAGCAAGAACCCAGGCCACTGAGTCACCAGTAAACATCAATCACACCTAACCTGTCAAGAGGATTTCCAGCTTTCTGAGGCTACAGAGAAAATCCCTTAATCCGCTTCATCACCTGAGCCTGTTTCTTTGCTAACTTCTACGGATAACGAAACTGAGCAAAGTCACCCAAAAGCTTGCTGTGCTTGCTTCATCGATGGAACACCACAGAACCCAGCCTTCAACAGGCTTTCTCCCTTTTTTTAACACCAGTAAGACAACGCCAGTCACCTGATTTGGTGACTCTAGACCAATCTGCAGGTCCTGGCTTCAGCTCCTCTTGGTCTTTTTCTTCCTGTTTAATGTCTTCAGGCCTTTTTTCCTCCTTTTTCTCAATCTTCTCTTCCTTCTTAATGACAGTTCTATTAAAAAAAAAAAACAGGGTTATTAAAATCAAATTCCTGAAATTCTGAAACAGATGCAGTTCACAGAGCCTCACTAGCACATGCCCAGGCTTCCAGACAAAACACATCACTGGTCATAACAATGTACCTCTTCAGATACAATCCCCATTTCCTCTGAAGTTATCTGCTAAATCTAGAGAGATGCATAATGAAACCAGAGGCACGTGGGCATATTTTTCCAAACTGCTAGAGGCACTGGTACATGAGATGTACATGGGGGTATACGGGAAATATTCCAACTATACGCAAACTTTAAAAAATTCTAAATATTTTCATCACGTAAGTACTGAGTTTTACTTTTTAAGTTTTGTAGGGGGAAAAAACCCCCACTTTTTCCAAAGGAAATACAGTATAATAGAGAATGGAGGTACAGTATGTGAGGTTCCCACACCTAAAGCAGAAGGTCTTCTACCGTTAACACCAACATACATCTGCAATTTCTGCAGTTTTCAGGGGTAATATGGCATGATGTGGGCCAGCAAAAACGGCAACTGTTAGTAACATTTCAAGGGAAGGCAGCTTCATTTTAAACGCTGAAATAAATCATCTTAGCCATTCAAACTTGTCTCCCATATTCCCTAATGCTGTTTGTCTCAGGCAATTAAATTCCACACTTATTAAACGCCGACCATGTGCCAGCTCCCAGGAAAGGAAAGGCAGGCCCTGTGGGGCCCTCCAGCAAGCACTTCGTAGTCCAGCCCTGCCAGGAAACCTCTCCCAGTGTCCCGCGTCACATTCTTTCTGCTCCTAAACTTCCAGAGCATGGAGCTGTGGCGGTGGGTGTTTTTTTTTTTTAAATATTCATTTTGGGAAAAACTTCAAATACACAGCATAATATTTACTGGTGTGTAGCAGAACTAACAACTGTAAATGTTTCTGCTAACATATTAGTTTCCCTTTTTAAAAAGTAAAATAAAGATATTCTAGATAGAGCTGAAGTTAAAGATCCACTCGTCTCCTCTACTTCCCCGACCGCATCCCAGTGGCAACCGCCCTTCCACTTCCCCAACTTGACCATGAGTGGTTCAGCTCCACCTCTCGTGAGACTTTATAACCAAGTTCACCTAACTATGGCTATCCACAGTGTAGCACAATCTGGTCTAATCTTGAGATTGACGTAAGTGGGATCATACTTTGCATACTGTTCTCCACCTTGTTTTTTACCTGGTATGTTTTAGAGATTAGTTTGTGTGGTTATGCACGACTCTAGATCCTTTCAACGGCTGTCTAAGAGTCCTTGTCGGTTTACCCACTTCCCTTCCGATGCAGGGATGCCTTCTAGGTACTAAGTGACTACAAACAGAGCGACCATGATTCACCTCGGATGTGCTCCTTCAACTATCCCATGGCTAGGTTTTTGGGTAGACATATAAAGTGCCCTGACGGAAGGGGCCATTCCTACTTGTTTTGTATCTCACGTGGCACCTCCTAGACTTAAAGGAACATGCCACCAACACCAACTAGGTTAGAAAGTCATTTTAAAGAGCAAATATACACGTAGGGAAAAAGTCTTTCATCCAAAACAACCAGAGACAAGCCCCCTCTTTGGAAAGCTTCTCTACTCCACTGAGGCTGACTATTAAATCTAGAAATACTGAACATGAAAGGGAAGGGAATGGAGTGTTTATTTGAAGAAGAGACAAGGTAAAAACCAATTAAAAAACTCTCAATAAAAACCACTTGAAGGCAGTTGTCTCAAACATTTCCAGCAAATCACTGGCAACACCCTGGGGGCTTAAGTCCCAGCCTGGCCACTTCCTAGCTGGGCTGGGCGCCCTTGGGCTAGTTACTGCCCCTCTTGGAACCTGGTTCCCCTTCCTCTCAGAGAACACACGTCACAGCACTGCTCCAAGGACAAAGTGGAACCCGTGCTTCAAATGCTCACCACGGCACCACCTGATAAATGTTAGCTAGTTATTGCCACCTCTGTTTTTCCACAAACATGTCTCACTTTTGTAATCAGAAAACAAATGAATAAAATGAACCTCCCAAGACTCAAACAGTACCAGCCCCCCTCAAGTGTCCCCTAAGACTTTGTCAGCACAGACACTCTGCAATGCAGACAGGATGCATCTCTTCGGAAAAGCTGCTGATAAAATTACGGGGTCTCACCCCCAAGTACATGAGGGCTGATCTGATGCCCATTATTCACAAGCCTACAAATTGCAATTTGACCCAGATGTAAAGTGGCAGTTACATCTTTCAAAACCAAGTTCAACTTATGGTCCTGATGATGTCCCTGGAGGTGTTTTCTCAGCTACAGATTTTCTTATATAAAACCCCACAGCAGAATGGAATCATTGTTGAGACTGGCAGACTCTCTGCAAAAGGTTTAATTTCGAGAGTGTGAAACGACCTAGAGGCAGAAATAAACAGGGTGGACAATATAAACTTAATGCAGAAACTCAGCTTTCTGAGAACACAGATGTATCAGGCATCACCAAAATACACCTTCTCAAAAAGATGAAGACTACCATTTTGCTGAAGATATAAACAAGCAATGCCTGCTTTGAGAGATCTGTCCTTATTTCAAAATAAATCCATTTTGATTAAAGATCTAAATCGCTTCCTCGATGAAAATAATCTCGGACCTGTGGTTCCCAAACTGCTGTGTCAAGGCACTTCAGGGTGCTCAGCATACTCATGGGGTGCCCTGGGATATTTCAAGTGTTCGAGGGAAACGCAGCAATGCTCGACACCTGTCAGACACCGCAAACACTACTAGCTTGAGGCTGTTTCTATCTTTGCAAAGCTGGGTTTTTGGCAGTTGCTATCATATAAAAAAACCACATAAAATGAATGTAGATCAGGAAATGATTCTTCCTTCCAAGCTCTGAGAAGCTATGCAGGGCCCAAGAGGTGAAGGACCAAATAATAGTATTCTTTGACATTATGTATGTTTTTTTTCAAATGGCTACTAAGTTGTCAGGCCATAAATGCTTAAAAATCATCTGAATCCATTTTATAAAGATACAGGTCGCTTTGCTATAACCCTCTTTAAACAGAAAGCTGAACACTACAGTGACTGCGGAACGCGAAAGTCACCTGAAATTTAAAACGAGAAGCTGGTGAAGCCACGTATGTATAGGAGGACACTGACACCTGTTTTGTAGGTGCCCATGTGGTGGCTGCCATCTGCCCTCCTCCCAGTTATCCCAAGAGAAAGGTTTTTTGAAATCACTTTACTTTTCAATTTTGATCTCCACAGAATGATGTCTGTCAACACTAGATGATTTCTCCTTTTTCACGTCGCACTCCTTTCTGTCAGAGAGCTTTCTCCCAGCGGGCTCGTTCTTGGCCTAGAACAGAATATGGGTAGAAATGACCGATGCACCAGGCTTCTGGGCTCGGTTACCTTGAGGGTTACGGTGGAAAACCACTGCCTCACCTTTTCGACGGAGATCATTCTCCCATGCAGCTCGGTTCTGTGGAGGTGGTTAATACACTTTGTGGCCTCATCAGCCGTAGACATGGTAACAAACCCATAGCATCGAGCCCCAGGGCTGCGGGCGTTAGTTACCACTTTGGCTCCAACAACCTGCAAGAAGGGCATTCTTATTTCCTCTAACAAGCAACCAACAACTTAGTAAGAGTACTAACAGCTAACCAACAACCCAACTCATTTCCACATACTATTTTTTACCACCCCAGAAACTATTAGCTCTTAGTAATTAGTTATTAAATTGGTTCGAATTAATCTTAACCTATTGCAATACAATTCCTTTCAAAGAGTGAGCATCCCTTACAGTGAGAAAAACTCAAAGTGGCCAAGTTAAAACACACGTTGAACTGTGAGACACACTAATCACAACCTGATGAATCGGAAGTTCTTCCCATTCTGTCCATTTTCCCTCCTTCTGCTGTTCCCAGGGACGGCTGAGGGGAGGCGTCCCTGGAAATGTGCTCAGACCCACACAGGTTACTGCCGACTATGCTCCCCCAGGAGGAGACGTCCGCCTCCGGCCAAGACAGAACATTTACCCTCCTGCCCGAAGCAGCTGAGGAACTGGAGGCAAAAAATGGTCTCTGGACATAGGACAGGGAAGCCTGAGAGAGGAGAGACGCAGCAACTGTCCCAGCTTACTGCCTGGACTTCCCAGGCCATGGGGTACGGGGTGGGACCAAGGGAGCTGGATGTTGGAGCAGGGGAGAGCAAGGCAGCCACAAGTCACGGAACTGAGTCCCAGAGAGGAGGACTGCAAAGGTCTGCAGAGGGTCCCGGCTCAAGTCTTCAGCTGAGCCCTGACCAGCACACACGGATGAGAAAACCTCCAGAGGCCGGGGAAAGAAACCCTGAAAGGAGCAGAGGGGTCAGGCCGCGGAAAGAAACCCTGAAAGGAGCAGAGGGGTCACTCAGGGCCCCAAGTGGTTCACGTCCCAACAGTCAGGGTGGAAAAGCCTGTAATTCATGAGGCATCAGGCAGAATACTCAGAAGGGTTTTTCCTCAGGAGGGGGGACAAACTTAGCCCCAAACTAAAGGCTACTCTAGTCTAAGAAAGCATAAAAGCAACCCTCAGAAGGCTCAAACTTTGCCAAGTAACTAAACTGTGTACCAGAAAAAAAGGTGAAGAACGTTTATAGGAATACAAGAATAACCAGCACCCAAAACAAGGTAAAATTCACAATATCTGGCATCCAATCAAAAGTACCAGGCATGCAAAGAAACAGGAAAATATGACATATGACAAAAATAAACGGGATCACCAGAGACAGACCCAAAAACTACATAGATGATAAAATCAGGAAAAGAGGATATTAAAACTTATTTAGCCATAGTACATATGTTCAAGAAGGTAGAGGAATGTTGCGCATATTAAATAAACACACGGAAGATGTTTTAAAGACCAAACGTAAACTTCTAGAGATGAAAAATAAGATAGGATTGTCAGCAGACACTGCAGAAGATAAGATTCTATTGTATTTCATATAATAGAAACTACAAAAAATGAATCAAAGAAAAGAATTACCAAGTCGAGGGACCCACATTTCCTGATTTTTAGTCTTACGCCAGAGTGGTACTGGCGTAAGGATAGATGTGGACAAATGGAACAGAACTGAGAGTCCAGTGATAAACCATGTATCTACGGCCCGCTGATTTCTGACAAGGGAGCCAAGCCATTCAGTGGTACCAGGACAAGTGGAAATCCACAAGTGGAAGAATGGATGTTGACCTCTACATCTCATCATATACAAAAATTAATTTAAAGTGGGTAAGAGCTAACACCATGAAACTCTTAAAGAAAACATAGGAGCACAAGCAACAAAACAAAAAATAGGCAAAATTAAAAACTTCTGTGCATCACAGGACATTATCAAAAAAGTTTGGAAAGGACAACCTACAGAATGGGAGAAAATATTTGGGAAACCACATATCTGACAAGGGTCTAATATCTAGAGAATATAAAGAACTGCTACCACTCAACAATAAAAAGACAACCCAATTAAAAAATGGGCCAAGGAATGCAGGATATGACTCCCAGGGATGAATCTGGATGCAGCATTGTGGGATTGAGAACATCTTCTTGACCAAAAGAGGGATGTGAAATGAAATGAAATAAAGCTTCAGTGGCTGAGAGATTTCAAATACAGTTGAGAGATCACTCTGGTGGACATTCTTACTCACTATATAGATAAGATTTTTTAGGTTTTAATATATTGGACTAGCTAGAAGTAAATACCTGAAACTACCAACTCCAACCCAGTAGCCTTGACTCTTGAAGATGACTGTAAAACAATGTAGCTTATAATGGTGACAGCGTGATTGTGAAAACCTTGTGGATTGCACTCCCTTTATCCAGTATATGAATGGAGTAGTAGAAAAATGGGGACAAAACCCAAATGAAAAATAGGGTGGGATGGGGGGGTGATTTGGGTGGTGTTCTTTATTTTTATTTTTTATTCTTATTCTGATTCTTTCTGGTGTAAAGAAAATGTTCAAAAATAGATTGGGGTGACGAATGCACAGCTGTAGGATGGTACTGTGAACAGCTGACTGTACACCATGGACGACTGTATGGTATGTGAATATATCTCAATAAAACTGAATTTAAAAATAAAATAAAATAAAATAAGAGATCCTAGGTATTCCAAAAAATAAAAAATAAAAAAGGGCCAAGGACTTGAGTAGCAATTTCTCCAAAGAAGGTATTAAAATGGCCAATAAGTATATAAAAGAAGCTGAACATATTAGTCGTTTGAGAAACGCAAATTACAACTACAATGAGATACCAATTCACACCCACAAGGATGGCTATTATTTTAAAAACGACAGTAACAAGTGCTGACAAGGACGTGAAGAAACAGGAGCCCTCAGACATTGTGGCGGGAATGTAAACTGGTGCAGCCGTTGTGGAAAACAGTTTGGTGGTTCCTCAGAACACAGAATTACCAAGTGACCTGGCAACTACACTCCTAGCTATAGGCCCCTCGGAACTGAAAGCAGGTTCTCAAGCAGGTTTCTGTACAACAGTGTTCACCACAGCATGATGCACCGGAGCCAAAAGGCGGAGGCAAGCCCAGGGGCCACTGACAGAGGAAGGGAGAAACAAAACGTGGTCCATCGCCCTGCTACGTGCTACAACCTGGACGAACCTTGAAGACATCATGTTGAGTGAAACAAGTCAGGCACAAAGAGACAAATGAATATTGTCTGATTTCTCTTCCATGAAATACTTAGACTAAGAAAATTCATAGAGATAGAAAACAGAGCAGGAGTTACTAGGGATGGCAGGTGAGGGGAATGGAGAGTTCTTTCTAAATGAGTGTGAGTTTTTGTTTGGGATGATGAAAATAATGTGGAAATACAGTGGTGAAAGCTACGCAATATACTTAATGTCAAAGAATGGTCCACTTAATATCATTAAAATAACTTTTATGTTGTATATATTTTTGTAAAATATTCATTTATAAAAAATTTTTTTAATTTTAAAAATTAATTTTTTTAAAACGTAAGAGAAAAAGATGGGGGGAGGGGCACAGGCTCAGAATCCCAAAACAAACTATCAGTTGGTTGTGGGACAACTCAGAATCTCCAAGTGCCAGGGGATGGGGGGGATCTGAAGAGATACTAATCAATCTTCTTCTAAATTTAATGAAAAACAAAGACCTAGAGATCCAAGAAACTCAACAGACCCAAGCACAAGAAACATGAAGCAAATGGCACCAAAGCACACTGTGGTGGTTTGGAGCTGTGTACCCCAGAAAAACATGCTCTTAATCTTAACCCATTCCTGTGGGTATGACCCCATTGTAAAACAGGGCCTTCTGAGGATGCTATCTTTAGTTAGTGTGTGCAACTGAATCAGGGTGGGTTACTTAATCCTATTACCAGAGGCCTTACAGAGAAGGCGAAAGAGAGTAGTGAGAAGCTGGAAGTCAAAGGAACCCGAAAGAGAAAGAAGACCCTGTCATGTGCATTGCCATGTGACAGAAAAGCCAAGGAGCCCCAAAGATTTCTGGCCAGACAGGAGATACCAATCCTGGGAGGAAGCACGCCTTCTAAGCACTGCAACTGTGAACAACACATTCCTGTTATGAAGTCAACCCACTGTCTGGTATTTGTTTTAGCAGCTGGGAAACTAAAACACACATCATAAGCAAATCGCTGAAAACCAGTGCCGAAGATAGAATCTTAAAAACAGCCAGATGAAAACAGACACATTATGTACCATGGAAAAGACGTGCGATGGCAGCAGACCTGTTGGAAACGATGCCAGCAGAAGACTGTGGCCTCAAAGAAGAAAAGTCAACCTACAACTCTAGACCCTGTGAAAAAGAGCTTTCAAAATGAAGACAAAAGAAGACCGAAGAAGGTGGCGGCATAGAGAGGAGTGAAAGCTATTTTGTCCCCCTGGAACGACAAACAACCAGGAACAATGAGCATATAATCTGGAATAACTGTGGGGGGACAAACGTGACTGTCCACACATCATACATCAACGTGAACTGGGAGGAATGCCTGAGATTGTAGCATAAAATCTGTAAGTAAAAACTGTGGCTCTAAGCTGGGAGCCCCCTCCCCCTATGGCCCAAACTGCAAAGCCTCCTGGTGCCAGAGAGTAGCACTCTTCAAACAAATGAATATAGCTCAGCTGAGCTCCAACTGGGGTTTTAAATAACAAACGTGGACTGCTCAATACAAGAAACAAATCCCCAACAAGCAAAGGCTTTTGGTGACAAATGACCTTGGAGAGCCAGAGGGTGGCCACAGACTGGCCCTAAAGGGGGCTTTCTGTCCCTTTTTCAGCTCAGTGGCGAAAGCCTCAGCCGTTTTCAGTTCCGAGCACTCTAACCAGACAAGGGTGGAGACAGCACAGGCAAAGAGTCTATACAAATGTAAATGACCTTGCCCTAGCGGATGTATTTTCCCTAAGAGGTACAAGGTGGTGCCAAGCTCTACCACCTGCCTTCCATTCAGAATCAGACCTCAGAGCCCAGGGGAAAACAGCCACAGGCTACACCTTCCTACACCAGTCTGGAGCTACAGGCTGACAGGCGCCACCTGCTGGCCAGAAAAGCACAGTGACTTGAGGCCTCACAGGATGTACCAATCTTCTAAGACACACCCTCAGGGAGACATGATACTGAATATTGCCCCCTTGTGAGATCTGAGCCTGTTCTGGTCTGGGAATACTTGACTGGGGTAACCAAGGAAACCAGATGCCTAGACAACAGAAAACCACAACATACACTAAGAAAAACGAAGTTATGGCCCAGCCAAAGGAACAAATTTACACTTCAACTAAGATATAAGAATTTAAACAACTAATGCTAAATCAATTCAAAAAGTTTAGGGAAGATATGGCAAAAGAGATGAAGCATATAAAGAAAACACTGGGCGTACATAAGAAAAAAATCGAAAGTTCAAAAAAACTGGCCGAATCTATGGAAATGAAAGGCACAACACAAGAGATGAAAGAGGCAAGGGAAACATACCACAGCAGATCTCAAGAGGCAGAAGAAAACACTCAGGAACTGGAGAACAAGGCACCTGAAAGCCTACACACAAAAGAACAGATAGAGAAAAGAATGGAAAAATATGAGCAATGTCTCCAGGAACTTAAGGACAAAATGAAATGCAGGAATGTATGTGTCATTGGTGTTCCAGAAGAAGAGAAGAGAAAAGGAATAGAAGCAAAAATAGAGAAAATAATCAACAAAAATTTCCCATCTCTTACGAAAGACATAAAATTACGGATCCAAGAAGCGCAGTGTACCCCAAACAGAATAAATCTGAATAGGCCTATGGCAAGACACTTATTAATGAGATTATCAAACGTCAAAGACAAAGAGAGAATCCTGAAAGCAAGAGAAAAGCGATCCATCACATACAAAGGAAGCTTGATAAGACTATGTGCAGATTTCTCAACAGAAACCATGGAGGCAAGAAGGAAGTGGGGTGATATATTTAAGATACTGAAAGAGAAAAACCACAACCAAGAATCCTATATCCAGCAAAACTGTCCTTCAAATATGATGGAGAGCTTAAAATATTCTCTGACAAACAGACAATGACAGGGTTTGTGAACAAGATACCTGCTCTACAGAAAACACTAAAGAAAGCACTGTGGACAGTAAGAAAAAGACAGGAGTGAGAGGTTTAGAAAACAATTTTGGGAGATAGTAGTACAGCAATGTAAGTACACTGAACAAAGATGACTGTGAGTATGGTTCAAAGAGGAAGGTTGGGACCAGGTGAGACACCAGAACAAAAGATGAAAGATAAAGACTAGGACTGTATAACTCAGTGAAACCTAGGGTGCTCAACCATTGCAAAAAAAGGTACAAATGTGTTTTTATATGAGGTAGAACAAATGAATGTCAACATTGCAAGGTGTTAAAAATAGGGTGGGATTGGGGGAAAATATCAATGCAAACTACAGACTATAATTAACAGAAACATTGTATTATGCTCCCTTTAATATAACAAGGGCAATATACCAAAGCTAAATGCATACGGGGGGGAGGGCATTCGGGAAGGGTATGGGGCTCCTGGCATTGGTGATGTTGTCTGACTCTTTACTCTACTTTAGTTTAATGCTATCTTTCCTTTTGTTGCTTTCTAGCTGTCATGTTTTTTTTCCTCTCTCTTTCTTCTATCTTTTCCTTTTGTCTCTACCTCCTTTGACTCTTCCTCCTTTCTGGAAGAAAGATACACTGATAGTGGTGATGGTGCTGAATACATAAACATGTGACTATACAGAGAACCAATGATTGTTTACTTAGGATGGAACGTACGGTGTGGGAACAAAACTGTCTTAAAAAAATGCGTTGATGAAGAAGCCTCGAGGGCACTATACTGAGTGAAATACGACAGACACATAAGGACTAATATTGCAGGGTCTCACTGACATGAACTAATTATAATATGCAAACTCACAGACATGAAATATAAGTTACCAAGATATAGAACAAGGCTAAAGAATGGGGAGCGGTTGCTTATTACAAGCAGAATGTTCAACTAGGTGAACTTAAACATTTGGAAATGGACAGAGATAATGGTAGCACGTTGTGAGAATAACTAACAGAGCTGAATGATGTGTGGTGGTGGTGGAAAGGGTAAGCTCAGAGTCATGTATGTCATCAGAAATAAAGCTGGAGGATAAAAGACGGGAATGTATAAAACGGTGAATCTTGTGGTGGGCAATGTCCAAAATTAACTGTATAAATATTAGAAATCCCTCTTATGAACTAGAACAAATGTATGCTACTATAACTAAAAGTTAGTAATAGAGGGGCATATAGGAAAAAAATATATACCTATTGCAAACTATATACTACAGTTAGTAGTAGTATTTTAACATTCTTTCATCAACAGTAACAAACATACTTATACCAAAAGTATGAATCAATAATGGAGGGGGTAGCGGTATGGGAGGATTGGAGTTTCCTTTTTTTGTCTTTATTTCTTTTCTGGAGTAATGAAAATGTCCTAAAAATTGAAAAAAAAATTAATTGTGTTGATGGATGCACAGCTGTATGATGGTACCATGGGCAACTGATTGTACACTTTGGATCGTTGGATAGCTGGATAGTATGTGAACAATCTCAACAAAAACTAAAAAAATTTTTTTAAAAAAAGACCATTTTTTTAGATACACAAACGCTTTAAGGATTCATCACCAACAACCCTGCACTGCGAGATATGTTTAAGGAAGTCCTTCAGGAGGAAGGCCAACAGCACCAAATGGAAACCTGGCTCTAGAGAAAGGACTGAAAGCACCAGAAATGGTAAATGGGTGGGAAAATCTTGACCTTTTTTTGTCTTATTTGCATATCTCTTTAAAAGATAACCGTTTAAAGCAAAAGAAAATAATAATTGTATTGTGTGGTTTATAACATACACGGAAGTAAACTATATGACAATGATAATCCAAGGTGGGGTAGAGGTGGGGGTGGAAGTCTACGGCTGGGAGATTCTCAACGGACAGAAACTGGTTAATATCATTTGGAGACAGACTATGATAAATTAAAAATGTACACTCAAGTCCCCACCACAACCACTTAAAAACAAAACAAAAACAAAACAGGTTAGCGCCAATAAAACCAATGAAGGAGATAAATATCATATAAAGTATTCAATCCCAAAAAAGGCAGACAAAGAGATAAAGGGAACAAGGACCAAATGGGAGAAATGAAAATAAAGTGCAAAATGGTAGAGTTAAACATAACCACAGCAATCCTGGCAGAAGTGTGAACGTGTCCTTCGGGCATTCAAAGAAGCCGGTGGCGAGGCCGGCAACTGAGAGACATGGAGAGAGTCCATGCGGCTCAGGCGTCCTGGGTCCTGGCCTCAGCCCTATCCCTGAGGCACTGGGTCAGCTTGCTCACAGCATCTCACCTCCTCCCTCTGGACCTGGGTGTCCATCTGCGAGAGAAGCAGGAGGGGCCCGTGCTAGACCCTGGGCACCTGAGTGTTCTGACCACAAGGATGGAGGTGGCACTGCTCGGCCAGCAGGGGAGAGCCCCCCGCTGCCCAGGGCCAGAGGTGCCAGAAGATTCTGCGGAGAGGGATGAGATGTCAAGGCTCGTGATAGAGATGGAGCTTCGCATTTTTCTCCTCAAGATCAGAGCGCTGAACCCATTATGGGGTCATTTCACTTTCCCATCGAACCTTGCAAGGCCATCCCTTCTGATGACAGATAAAATTCCAAATGAGCAGCTATAATAAGCTCACCTGTTGCTGTCCCCTGATGGGCCGTCTGCCCTGGAGCTGGGCACCATGGTCTTTGATTAATTCATCTAAAGTGCCAAGCCTCGTCCTGCCTCAGGGCCTTTCTTCGTCCTGCGGCTTCTACCCAGAGCTCCGCTGGCACAGCCAACTCTAAACCACTTGGGCCTCAGCTTAAATATTGCCTCCTTGGCGACATGTGCTGAACTCCCCTCCTAAATCTAAATTAGAGGTCTCCCTAGCATCCACTCACGGCATGCTGTAATTCTCCTTAACGTATTTGTCATACCCAAAAGGTTGTACTTATTTCTTAAATGTCGTTTCCCGCCCCCTAGACCATGGGATCTCTGATGATAGTGACCATGTATCTGCTCGCTGCTGTTTCATTACCAGTGCCTGAATCAAAGAGGAACTCAATATATAACTGAATGAATGAACAGCTTATGGCAATAATGGGTTCCTAAGCCTGTCGGAAAGACATTTTCTGCTAGGAATAATTCAATATAATGATGGCTTTCCTGGGTCCTGCCTAAGTCACTACAGTATTACCTAACACCCGAATGAGTGACACAGACCTGGACAACCGATGGCTCCACCAGCCAGGATGAGGCTGTGTCAGCCTCCGAGGCCTCTGCCCAGATGCCCTACCATCCGCCTGAGGCAGAACGGCACCCAGCCCACTTCTTTCTTGGGGGGTCACTCCCTCCCCGCAAGCCACCCAGACCACAGGGGCAGGCCCAGAGGCTTAGAGTAAGTCGGTTTCATTATCTAAGTCCAGGACAGTGGAATCATTCTAGAATGTTCTTCAAGTTCCTTGGAAAGCTTCTAAATTGCTGTTTTTCTCCTTCCCTAGGTGAGCAGTGTGTTAGTGATCTGTTTTTAAACCACTATCCCATTCTGGTTATCAAACTATATACTTAGAATGCTAGAAAACATAAAAGCTGGCTATTTGCTTACTATTACTGCTAGTTTTTTTTTTTTTTTTTTTACAGTTTTGTATAAATGAAATGATCTCAGTTTTCTTTTAAGACAAGTCAGAAAACCACGAGAACATTTAGGTCTTTGCTATTTTTACAAATAAATTTTCTGAGCAGAATTCTTTCTATTGATTGATGAGCCATCTGCTGTGCTCATTACCCACTCTGAACCAGGAAACAAGACACTCTCTACAAAACTCGGTGCTTCTTTTTTCTCTTTAGATTTTTGTTTTAAACATAAATGAGAACCAATAAAATTAGCCACTGAAGGAAATAAGTTTCTAAGCTCTCAAGTGTATTTTTTAGCCCCGAATCAAGGTTGGGAAGCAAGAAATAAGAGAGAGCATACCTTTCCATATATGCTGAACAGGTTCTTCAGATCGGTCGCACGCGTGGTTGAAGACAGCCCGCTGACCCACAGATTTCTACCAGAATTGCTACCAACACGACCTGAAGCACGAGGGAGATTATTGTACGTCACCTCAAAGCACACCAGGAGACAGAAGCATGTTTAAGAGCGTAGCCCTCTTTCAAAATCCCAACTGGATCTGATTTCAACCCTTCTGATTCAACCATTTAGTTGTGGCCCACACACGGGAAATGAAAAACCTGGAGAGCAGAAATGTATTTCAGACTTTCTGTACTCCAGGGATAATCATGACCCTTTCAGTTACAAACTAAAATGCCTTTTGACGATCAGTTATTGACCAAGATAGTAGTCTCTAAAAATTCTTGTTAGACTGTTATTCGGTAGGCAAAGTCACATCCTAATCTCATAAAGGATCATCGCAATAAAAAACATAACACAGAAGGTCGCCAACCTTAAAAACCAGTCTCTCGAGATGTTAGATGGCTAATTCCAGCACCTCACAACCAAACGATTAAAATCAAACCACGGATCCAAACTGTGGATATCTGTCAGCCCCTCCCTCCCCAAATAAGGGAACCAGAGGTAGCTCCTTTCGACATAAGTTAAATCATACCTTTTTCATCTTTAATGATTGGCTTTATGTCTTTTTCTTCCTTAAAAGAGCTAGAGACAAAAGTTAATGTCATTTATACAGGGTAAAAACCAAGGAGAACTAAATTAAAAATATGGTATGTGCTAAAACTGAATACCTACCAGAAAATTAGTCTGAAATAAAATTTTAACAGACACCTTTGCAAACTTATTGGAAATCTGACCCCAAAAAATACAGGGTCAGATTCTTTAAAGTCAATTCGATTTAGCTGAAGACAATTAGCAATTTAAGAACACAACCATGATAGGTTGAGAAAAAGGAAGGAACCGAATCACCCATTAAAAAACACACAAAGGGAAATCAAACATTCTTTAGAAGTAAACTATAATTTCGTCAGTCTGGCTGGCCAATTGCAGCAAAACAGCTTATGTGTGTCATTAAACGACCAATGAAAAGGAGATAGCGTCTGGTCTAAAACTGAGAAAAAACAAACCTCATTTTCTGATCAGCGCCCTCACTGGCTGAGGACTCTTTAGGAGCCGGAGGGACTTCATTACAAGCTTCAAAATCAAACTTCTTCACGTCTTCTTTGCTATCTCTGGGTTCCGGGCTTGAGGCTTCCTGGGGCGCTTCCGCGACCTCCTCGCTAGAGGCTTCTGCGTTCTCTGGGGCTGTACTACTCTGCTCAACTGGCTTCTCTAGCCCTACAGGCTCACAGTCCGTGCTCTCGCCATCGCCTGGCTGCTCCACGGGCTCCCTTTTCACTACCGCTAACAGGGTGACTGGGTCTGCCTTGCTCGACTGAGCTTGTGCCGTTGACTCGCTGGCCAAATCTAAATCACCCTCCTCCGGATGAGCGCTGTCAAAAAGGTCCTCTTCCTCCGCAAGCTTTCTGTCTGGCCCCACGCTACTTGTATCCTGTGCAAATGGCTGCTCCAGCTCGGAACCTTCTTCTTTTACTGGCTCAGATTTACAAGTTTCCCCCAAAATGTCGAGTATTTTCTCATTTTCTACGGATTTAACAGGAATAGAATGGCACAAGGTTTAATTACCAGGGAAATAAAGCAATCACAAATGTGGAACTGGCACGGCTGCCACACTAACATGAAGAGAACTGCTAGCTACACAGAGATTGGAAAACCCGAGGGTACACACAGTTACACTGGTTAAGCTACCTGCACTCCAACCGACTACTACACCAAGCTTCTACGCTACATGGAAGAGAAAAGGCCCCCACAGATTTAAAAACCTACAACCACGTGGCTGTTTCTCGACAGTCTTCTTCACGGTTTTGTTCAAGTCTGGGTCTTCCAACTTATTTTTCCAAAGTCCAAGAAGCTGAACCGAACGTCATTACCATTCAATGACAGCTCAATTTCCCAAATTTCTTTGACTCGCTTTTAACAGGACAGTCCAAAAGGAACACCAGAAGTGCTTCCAACGGCGGGAGATACACGCAGTCCGTAACGGGGACACGGTGTTGGAAATTCTCACGAAGAAACTCTGTTTTCTCTTCTGCCATCCAGTCACTTCTCAGGTTATAATTGCCCTGAAAACCGCTTTCTCTGCCTTAACTGCATTAATTAAAATGACTGCAGCAAAATATCACAAGATCTGTTTCATGTGTAGAAACACATGGAAGAATCACGGGGGTGGGAGGATCATTTAAATGCCACTCGATGTGGTTAAAAAGATGAAAATCATCACTGCATCTCACCAAATATATTTGACCTCAAGAAACCAGAACACCACTTCCACAGATCTGGTGATACGAATGGGTTTCCAATCTCTGATCCTTGTACGATCTGGATTGTCCACCATTAAAATCATTTACAAGACCATAATACAGCTTAAGATACATATGAACTAAAAAAAAAAAAAAAAAAAAAAAAAAAAGTAGCGTACAAACTTTCAAACCATAACTGTCGTGTTTCTCTTATCAGTACCTGGCTCCAATAGAGGTTCTTCAATATCCTGTTTCAAAAAGAAAAGAAAATCCAAAACATTTTAAGAACAGGGCAGGTACAGCTTTTGAGCATCTGAGGAAATAAATGTCTGCTTCAAACAACTTACTTTGCTCAAGAAAATGCATGCATGGCAGTCTAAAACAATCAAATAAAGACAAGCTCGTCTTGCCAGTTTCTCTGGCACAAGCAGATCGGTGGCACTAGTACTCAGCCTGCCCAATTCTGCCCTTGGAGTTTGGCCTCTCCACCCCCACGCCATGTCTGAGCTGGCTCCACAGGCTCTGAGGCTGGCTGACGCCCAGTCAATGCAGAGACCAGTCACATGGATGGCCATCTTGCTACACCTTTGGTGTCCAGCCCCACCTGCTTCCGCAGCCCAGGCCACACCTCTCTCCCCCTACTACTCCGATTCTCAGAGTAAACCACACTCCTTCCCCCCCAGAGCCTTGGCCCTTCCCCAGGCTAACTCCCAATGGATACCAGGGCAGACCACCATTCAGATGTGACTTCCTCCAGGAAGCCTTCCAGACTCTTTCAGAGCCCAACCCCCGAACTTCTCCCTCATCCCTTTTCCTTTCTAATCACACACGTGTTGATGAGTTAATATTTCCCCAGCTAGACTACAGGCTGTGAGGTTTTGCTCAACCTCTTTTCTCAAGCACCTAGCTCACAATCAGTAAGTAATTAATCATTTTTACATTTCTCTCCATATACCCTTCTATAACCAGGGAAAATTAACCACTCATTTCAGGTTTTCAAGCAATGCAGCCTCAGCTGGTAACTTACCGGAGTTACTTTGAAGTCCAATGACGAGGCATCCAAAGTGTTCTCGAAGCCTTCCTCATCCACCTGAAACCACGAAATGGGAGATTACTTTGTGGAGGAGACCAGACAGAGTCACTAACGTCAAGGTCTACACCTCCCTACTCTCCAGGCTATATCCTTCGAGTGCCTATGGTCACCTGCACATGTACTGGTGGATAATTCAGTTCATCGCCTGCCTCCCTGGCCGAATGTATGCTCCAAGAGCACTCCAAGTCTCTGAGGGTGGCTCACAGATGTTAGGTGTCATGGTGGTTTGAAACTGTACATACCCCAGAAAAGATCATGTTCTTAAATTTAATCCATTCCTGTGGATATAGACCTATTGTACATGAGACCTTTCAATTAGATTATTTCAATTGCAATGTGACCCACCTTGAATCCTCTTACTGAAGTCCTTTATAAGAGGATAAAAGACAAAGACACAGAAAAAAGCCCCAGAGAAGCTAAGAGAAACAGAGAAGACAAGAGAGGAGCCATTGAAGCCAGAAGTTAAAAGCAACGAAACCTGGAGAGAAGGACCAACAGACGTCACTACATGCATTGCTATCTAGACCGAGGAGCCCAAGCTCGCAGGTTGCCTGTCTTCAGGGGGAAAGCCTCGCCTGTTGATGTCTTGAGTTGGACATTTTCATGGCCCAAGAACTCTAAGCTTGTAAGCTAATAAATCCCCAGTGTAAAAGCCAACCCATTTCTGGTATATTGCATTTCATCAGCTTTAGCAAACCAAACAGGTGTTCTCTCCTATCTGCTGAATGCCTAAATTAACTTCCCAGGCAGTTTTTACATTCAGGAAATCAATATACATCACCCAGCCACAGAATTTCCAAAGTGGAACTCAAAAGGAAAATGATAAACTGTACACTCCTAATTTTACTTGGTAATAATACCTCTACCTCTTAAGCCCCACCTGAGATACAAAAACAACTTGCTTTTCCCCCTTTTCTAGGTTTGAATGTACTACCTGGATGCTTCCATTAGCTTAGAACTTAGAGACCCAACGCATGCTCTGAAAACAATGAATACTTCCACAACATTCAGTTGCCCAAGGCTACCCCAGGACAAGGAGCACAGATGTTCACAGTTGATGACTTTTGACCCTAAGGTTCAGTCTACGAGAGCAATTTCCCCAAGTTTAAAACTATACAGCCTCAGCACAAACTTAACAGTGACCCAAGTGAAATGGCTGGGCATGCGAAGGCGGGTTAACGTGCTAATCAGTTCTACGATGGTGACTCTGCCTATAGTATTTAAACACACTCACCACAGGGAGCTCTAGAAGAGAAAAGCCGGGAAAGTGCTATTGATAACAAAAGTAAAGCCATTCTTAATTTACGAAATGTTAATAGTGGGTCTCTTTAAGGAGAGGAGTTCTGGGGGGACAAATACTTTTCCTCACTGTTAGTTTACCTTTTTTTTTTTTTAATAGAAGTGTCTAACTTTGTGCATAAAATACATATTTAAAATATCAGTATTATCTGGACGACAAGATAATGAGCCACTTTTATTTCCTTCTGTATTTTTTAGAGCTATTTTTTAAAGGGAAGAACTCTTGTTACCAAAGTTGTGAGCATGCTATAAATCATAAAATACAATTTTTATGATTTGTAGCATGCTTAGAGTCTCTCACTCAAATAATCCCAAAATATTCTCAAGCACTACAGAGAAGCTTCCTATTATGGTCCATGGTGACTTACGTTAACTTTAAGGGGATATAATTTACCACTAAGGTTTAAGCAGCAAATTCAGTATTTATGGCGATTTAGCTGTAAGCTATTTAACCTCCTACAAACACAATTCTCCTTATACCAAACAACAGTGTGGAATCACACTGGGGGGCCTCTGGGCTAGTGCCACAATTTCGCCATGTCTCCAAGTTACCTACAGCATGTTCTGTAAGCTGAGCTGGAAGCTGTCTCAGTTGTGCAGCCACGAATTCCTTACTGTCACAAAGAGAATCAAAAATGTTGTCAGCACCATCTTCCCCCAAATCTGGAGCACTGCTATCTTCAACCTCGGCCTCATCCAACACACTGATATCCATCATGTCCATGTCCTGCAAGTTCTCCAGACTGGTTTCCACCTCCTCCTATGAAAAGAAAGAAAGAGATAAGCGACCCCGTGCAAGAGAATGCAGACCTCCTGCTGCCGGCTGGCTGCACCGTGACTTACCTGTCCATCTCTGGAATCTTCCTCCAGGCCGTTATCTTCAGTGCCTTCCTCGTCTGCCTTCTCTCCTAATTACAGGATGATGGTTCAGTCAGATTATGCTCAAGTTCTGGTATCACAGTTAGCATGTGCAGTATGATATATTTCAATCACGTATATTTTTAAAAACGTTACAACAGAACTAAAAGAAATCTCCATTCTTCTACTGCATGGAATTGTGTCTCAATTACTATTCTAGGTAAACCACCAAGTGTAATATGAAAATCTAAGGGTTCTATAATACTATCAGGCAAAGTATTTTGATTTTTCACCAAACATCAAAAGCTTCGAAATATTTCATAAGCACTCCAATCTAATGAGACAAACACCCCAAGAGAGAAATGATCAAAGGTCAAACAGGTATTTTCCAAAACAAGCAAACGCAAAATGTGCAAAGTCCATCTAGTAACCAAAGAACTGCAGCCTAACATAAATGTTGTAGAAATAAGACACTAGATTTTAGACCTGCTGGTTCTCCCTACATTCCATTTGCTTGAAGTGTGAGGTTTGCCTTTCACGGATCCTTCACTCAGGAACTTTTGACCCAGCAATAAGGCAAAGGCTGTCAAAACTCAGTGGTCCCTGTGGGTTTTATGAAAGCAAAAGAAATATTCGGAGTTAATGCTGGGTACTCCCAAGGCGGGGGTGTGTGGAGGGGAAGGAGAGCAGATACGTCCAGACTTGGAAGGGAAGTAAAATTGCCAGGGTCCACATATATCCCCAAACCCTTAAAAATGTGCACACACGTTATCCCAGGAATTCTACTCTTGGGATGTGCACTAAGATATCTAACAAAAAATTCAAAACATAGGCATTTATTATATCTAAAAATTGTACACACACACACACACACACACACACACACACACACACAATGAATATACAGTGTAAACACCCAAAACGGAAACAAACTTTGGCACATTTTGCTCATATTTGGTACACCAGTGGTTCTCAATGGGGGAGTGAGCCACAATTTGGCAACATCTGGAGATATCCTTGGTTGTCACACTGGGGGAAATGCTAATGGCATCTCATGGATTGTGGCCAGGGATGCTACTCAAATGCTACAACACACAGGACGCCTGCCTACCACATGGAATTATTCAACCCAAACTGTCAACAGGGCAACAGGCTGCGAAACCCTACAGCACACCATACAGTGCCTTGCAACTTAAAAAAAAATTAGCTTAAAAAACAACATTTAATAACACAGGAAAACACCCACAAACGTTTTTGGCTGTTTTTTTACAGGAAACAAAACTATTTACATCTACTTTTATTGAAAAGTACATGTATGTACACATGGAAGTATGGGGATGCGTTTATAAAACATACAGATGGATATGGATGGGACAACTGTTAGTAGTGGTTAAAATCTTGGGTGGTAAGATTAAGAGGTTTTAATTCATCTGTATACATTTTTACATTTTCCAAGTTAACTGAAAGTGTTACCGCTAACATTTTTTTTGCAAAGTAAGATAATAAAACATAAAATCCCTTAATCTTTGATTAAAGATTCAAACTATAGTCTTTACATTTTAAGTATCTCAATGGCCATTACTACTAATTATTCAAGGAATTTAGTTTTCTTACATGTCAGGCACTATGCTCTTTACATTTTCTTTTTAATATTGACGACAACCCTAGAGTTTTATTACCTGCATTTGACGCTGCGACATGAAAACTTAGCTGTACCACTTCCTGTTAAATCTTAAAGCAGCATATCCTTTAAAAGTACACTATCATGTAACATATACACAACCTGATGTTACTAAACAATTTAAAAACAAACATAGATCTGTACAACACAGATAGAGACCCTATTGTAAATGATGAGCTGCAGTTAATGGTACAATTATAAAAACATTCTTTTCTAAAATATAACAAATATACCACAGTAATGCACAGTGTTAATAAGGTGGTGTATGGGAAGTCTGTATTTTATGCATGATTTTTCCGTAAACCCACAACTTGTCTAATTAAACAAAAGAAGAGGTACACTGACTAAAAATGTTTGGTGATTGCGCCCAATTTCTAGGACTCTAAATAGCAGCCTGCAGTGCCCTCACAGGGTGTAAACAGGAGAGAATGAGACCAAAAAGCTTCCTAAGAAGTGGGAATGACAGAGAAGCACTGCAGACAGGCAACCCACATGCCTGGTCAGGAGTGAATAAAAGCTGAAGGTGGGTAACACAGCCTCCAGACAACCACATTTTCACCCCACATATAACCTCATTCAAAAACTTAATCTTTCAAAATGCATCCATTTTAAAAACTTGGCCTGTTTAGATGAGTTCAGGGAAAGGACTCTTGTTCTAATTCTCCAAGAGGATGTTTTCTCTCGGAAAGTTTACCTACTTTTTACTTTTGAAGGGAGGCAGTTACTCACAAATTTCCGCAATTAGTCCAACTTTGCTGCATGGTGCCAGGAAACAACTGGTTAATTTCTCCTAATCAAACGCTTTCATGTAATTAGGAAGACCTCACTTCAGCTACAACAACTCCGCGAGGGTCTCGCACTGCACATAACTAGCCTCCAGAGACTGTCACCAGCTCCATGTGGAAGACAGACCTGCAGGGACCATGCTGGGCCCCGAGGACCCCGGCCACCCCTTTCCTCTCTTTGGGCCCAGTTACTGCTCTGTAAAAGGAAGAGGAGGGACCAGAAGACCTCATCTCCAGCTAGAGCCGAAGCAACAAACGTCCTCTTTACAAATGGAAGTAACTACGACAGCTTTTCCAACAAAATGCTAACTCCAAATACTTTTGATTGATCTTTGCTTAATCCACACATTTAGACAGGTATTTGAAGCACTCAGCTAAGGTCTAGTTTTTCTTACGACAAAAATACTGTCACAAATCAAGGAAAATTTTTTTAGTAAATCTTGAACCTCAAGTCTTAAACGAGCATCATCAACAACAAAATTAAAATCATATGAAATCTTTTCCACAACCACTCAAAAGCAAACTTCCAGATCATGGATTTCTTGACCTCCAACGACAGGAGGTATTTGTATGTTTCTTACTATAAACCAATCGCTTACATTCTGTATCTGTTTGGATAATCAACATTTATTGCTGAAACACAGCTACATCAATAGCATAAGCACATCAATGTTTTTAAATTAATTTAAACTTAAATCTCTTATGCAACCTAACTGAAAATTTAACCTTTCAAAACCCATTTTCGTATCTTAAACAATTACATGAGTTTTGGAAAAGTTCCACCAGGGTGACGGTTGTACAACCTTGTGAATATACAAAAAACCCCATTTAATCGTACATTTTAAGAGTATGAATTTCATGGCAAGTAAATTTTATGTCAATTAAAAATACATATATACTAGCAAACGCCATACAAATACCCCAACAATCCATTTTGGACCTTAGAGAGGCTAAGTTCTATCCAATCTTGGGTTAGTGTGGTTTTCCTCTGGTTCAAGACCTAGTTTTTGAAACAGGAAGGAAGCCAAGCAGGTGCATTTATTTGACTGTTCAGACCAGGTAGGGTAACTTTAAGAGTGTGTCTTACTCTGCTTCTTCTTTTTTTTTTTTTTTTTTTTTTTTTTTTTTTTTTTTTTTTTTTTTTTTTTTTTTTTTTTTAATCATCATTTTATTGAGATATATTCACATACCACGCAGTCATACAAAACAAATTGTACTTTCGATTGTTTACAGTACCATTACATAGTTGTACATTCATCACCTAAATCAATCCCTGACACCTTCATTAGCACACACACAAAAATAACAAGAATAATAATTAGAGTGAAAAAGAGCAATTGAAGTAAAAAAGAACACTAGGTACCTTTGTCTGTTTGTTTGCTTCCCCTACTTTTCTACACATCGATCCATAAACTAGACAAAGTGGAGTTTGGTCCTTATGGCATTCCCAATCCCACTGTCACCCCTCATAAGCTACATTTTTATACAACTGTCTTCGAGATTCATGGGTTCTGGGTTGTCTGCTTCTTCTTAAATTCCAACGACAAGAGCTGAAGCGTTCTTGACATTGTAATTTTACTTGGCACCTGCATTTCTCTTTACTCCTCCCAGTACCCTTGACACAGCTACTTGCTAGGTGGTACGGAGCAAGCCAGCTTCTTAGAAGGGGACACTGAGGACCACAGGAAGATGCTAACAACCAGTTCTCTAAACTCTCAAGCCCCAAGGTGCAGAAAATTACAAGTGGATACCTTTAACATATTTCTTTGTCATCTTCTTGCCTGTGACATCTAAGACCATGCCAATTTCATCAGGATCTTGCCCTTCTTCCTTAACTGCCTATTAGGAAGAGACAAATTTAGTTATTAAGAGCTGCGAGTACACGCTGTTCTTTTTAAGTAACAACCTCCCAGTAAACAAAGGCAGCTCCCTTCCTTGCAAAGAGCGATTCTGGTTCTGCGATCTGGGCTGCAAGCCCAAAAGGCAGAGAGGATAAACCCAGCACAACTTCAACCGTCTCTGGGCCCAACATCCAAAAAAGACAGAAGAGAGGGATGCTTGGCGGGGGGAAACATGTGGGCTGGGGCAATGACCCAGGATCCAGGTCAATGACCAATTCCAAAATGGGACATTCTGGGACAAAATGGGACAAAATGATCAAGACACTGCATGACCTGCTAAATTTAAGCTAATAATGGAACAAATAATAAAGGAGAAGCTGAACTTGATCTCAAGAGGGCAAAGGGCTGAGTGGTGTTCAACAGGCCACCGCTGACCTCTGATGAGGAAGGACAAACACCCAAAGTAGGTGAAAGGCTGGTGGTTTCACTAAACAGGTCATCAGTCCCCTTCCAGGTGTCTGGCAAAGAACCAGACAACCGTGAACTGATGAGATTGCTTCTCTTGAGTTTGTTCTAAGTTGGAGGAGACAGACAAACCCATCTGCACAAGTCTGCACTAGGTGATGCAGAGTGGGATATAAATACTGCACAACGGGATGGCAAATGGCCGGGAAATGGGGCAGAACTTTAGAAAAGGTGGTCAGGGAGGGAAGACATCTCAGGCAGACCCCAACTGAGAAGGTGCCAGCTTGGACAAGATGGGAGGAAAAGAGAAGTTCTGGTAGAGGGCAGGTGCAAATACCCTGGGGCAGGAACAAGCACAGATCTCTCTCCTGTCATGTCTCAGAAAGACTCATCATGACATTTAATGTTAGATTGGCGACCCTATTCTCCAGGGGAGGAAACTGAGGCACAGGAAGGGGGTGGCACTTAGGCAAGGTCAGACCCCAGTCTTCCGAAACCGAGCCCCGGGAGAAGTCCAGAGGCCTCCTTGAAGACTAGGAAGGCGGGCCTCAGGCGCACTTAAGCGAGTGAGTGGAAGGAGAAGAAGGAGCGAGGCACAGAGAGGGACGGTGTCGGCACAAGGTCACACAGCAGGGCCCCCAGGTCCCCGACGGGGGGGTGCCCCGGCGTCCCGCGCCACCCCGGGGCCCCGAGTCGCCTCGCCTTCTTGAGCCGCTCCATCAGGGCGCTCTTGTTGCCGCCCGTGTCCAGGTTCCGCTTCTTGAGCTCCGCCCGCAGATCAATCACTCGCAGGTCGCTGAGCCGTCGCGTCCCGCTCTCCGAGGCGCCCGAGCCGACAGCGGTCGCGATAGAACCCGAGTCGCCCGACTCTGCTGCCAGAGTCTCCGCCATCGTGGGCTTGCCGTCTCCCCCACCGACTTCCCCCAGCGCCGGCGGCTGTGGCGGCTCTGAGCACAAAATGGCGCCGCCTAAGAGGAAAACGCACTCGCTTCCTCCCGCCCCGCTTTCCGGCCGCGCATGCGCGCCACCCCAACCAGCGGCTCTAGCAGCAGGCACGCTCGCGCGTCGACCAACCGCACGCTCCCCGCTACAACGCGCAGGCGCCGTAACTGCAGCACGCATGAGTCGCGGCCGTTCGCGGCGGGAGGCGGCCGCGGCGCGTTGCGCCAGCGCACAACGCCCCGAGGCGCGCATCGCGCACGCGCAGAAGCGACCCGAAGAGACGGCCTCTCGCGGGGTGCGCCTGCGCAAGAACGAGGCGGGCCGGGGCGGCTGGAGCGGTTCCCTCGCAGGCGGCGCCATTTTGTGCTAGAAGCCGAGATAAAACCGGCTGGGTTCTGCGTGAAGCCGGCGGCTGAGCTAGGGCCCCTGGAATGGCGGAGACTCTGTCAGGCCTAGGCGATTCGGGTGCGGCGGGCGCGGCGGCTCTGAGCTCCGCGTCGTCGGAGACCGGGACGCGGCGCCTCAGCGATCTGCGGGTGATCGATCTGCGGGCGGAGCTGAGGAAACGGAATCTGGATTCGAGCGGCAACAAGAGCGTTTTAATGGAGCGTCTGAAAAAGGTGGAGCTGGGGCCCTGAGGGAGGTGGTGCGGGCGGGCGAGAAATGCGGTGGGTGGGGGTGGGGGGTTCCCTCGACTCCGGTGCCCTCCCGGGCCCCGTTTGCGGCCTGCGCCTGAGCCTGCCTTCGGGGCCGCGCTCGGCGTCTCCCGGCTCCTCCCCGGCCCCGGCGGTAGCTCCGAGGCCGGCCGGGCTCGAATCCCAGCGCCGCATCGGGGCGAGGAAAAATGGAAAACCATTTTCCATCGACGGCCGAGGGCTGCTGCCGCCTCCCTGGGCCGCGGCGCCCGGGGCGGTCTTATTGTCTTTCCCTCCTCTTCTCTCTCTGCGTGAACGAGGGAACCTGAAAGCCTCCTCTCCCGTCGGCGAGGCGCAGGGACTCGGCCAAGGTCACGCGGCCGGGAAGCGGTGGCGTCGGGATTTGAACCCAGGCCGCGCTAGACTCCCGAGACCGTGCTCCGGGGGCGGGGGAGGGGGGGTGGAGGTGGTTGCGAAATAAATACAGAAAATATCATCAGCACCACCCCCGATGGGAGAAAAAAAAGAAAGAGAATAAAAAACAGTATAACGATTCGCCAGCAGTGACCCGGGGGAGTCAGATGAGAGAGAAATGTCATTTTCGGCAGCGATCTGAGAGGTGAATGCAAAACCCGGTTCAGTCTTGGGGGGGAGGACTTGGAGAGGACTCAGAACTTCGCCAAGAATGTGGATGGACTCTGCCAGCCCTCGGTGGCCCGATCTTGGGCATTTAGCCCTTGCAGAGTCTGCTGCTTTTGTTGCAAAAAATAATAATAATAATAATAATGAAGAGTGAATAAATAAGATCGTATGAAACAGGCCCGGCTGTTGCTTGGTGCACGTAGACACTCAAATGGTGGTTTTTGTAATTCACTTTCTTTCTCTAGGCCACCATTTTGTTATCTGCAAAATAGGGCTCTTAACTCCTGACCTGAGGGGTGGGTGCTGCGGAGTCGCAGTGTGCAAAGCAGAGCCTTAACCCTTCAGGTTCCTCTGCATCTTCCGGGCTCTTGGGGCTTCTCTCTTTGCCTTTCTCCCGTGCAGCCTACCTGGTCTTGAATCTTAGGATGGTTCTAGAGTTATTGGCGGCCTCACCACCTGCCTCCAGACCCCGGCCCCGTAGACAGTGGGGTGAGCTGGTGACTCTTTCTACCCTTCTGTCTCCCAAACAACGGAGGAGGGGAGGGATCCGGTTTTTATTTATTATTAATCGCTATTAAAAAGAAGTAGGGATAGTTTTCTGTTTTCCTTATGAGGAAGCTGAGACAGACTGACTTTCCCCGGGGTCACTTGGGCCTTTCTGAATCAAGGTTTCTCTCACTGTGGATTCTCCCTTCCCTCCACTCAGGGCAGGAAGTTGGCTCAGTGGAACATTTACCTGAGATTGCAGTGCCTCTCATCAGCAAAGCCTTTTTGAGAGGCTTTATCCTCTCTTCCCAAGCAAAATTGATGTGATAGACTGGAACCTTCCAGAAGCTGGTTTGTGAGTTCAGGAGTCTCCTCTCACTGCCATCTCCCAGGGGATTGATCCGTCCCTCCGTCCTCCTCCCTCCTTTCAGGTTTCTCAGGGATGTGATCCCAGCACAGAAATAGTGGCAGCCTTTATCCCCATTTGTCCTGTCCAAGCAAGTCCGGAATTACCCATCTTCTCTTCAGTTTCTACTCTGTCATCCAGTTGGCGTCCTTTTCTTGGTTTATTTTTCCAGGAAGAGCAAAGGAGAAAGAGGTGGTGGGAACAAGCAAAATGTAATTTGTTGAAGCCTGTGAGGATGAGTCATGGTACCCAGTCCCCCTGGGGACAGCGCTGTAAACACTGCACCCAAGGGAGATGCACTGATGGGTGAAGTGGGACACCCTTTGCCTGGGGCAGTTCTTCCTTCCCCTGCCGACAGCTCAGGGCTTCTCTCTGTGCTGTTACATAATCCTCCATTCCCAGAAAGAGGGACTTTGTGGTTGCGCGGTCCTTGATCCCAAGAGAAACCTACAATTCCTACTTCTGGCTACTGTGAGAATGAGAGATTTTCTTTGCTCCTGGTTCCAAATGAGGCATGGAGCTCCTGAATGCCATTCTAAATTCAGAATTACCAAGCTGGGAAACGCCTGAGAGCCTTTGAGACCCTACAAAATGGTTTTCAGAGTGGTTTCAAGTTAATCTTGTGTTCTCAGTATATAGCATGCAGTAGAGAAAGGGTCACCGGTAAAAGGTAAACTCAGCCCCATTTCTGGGGGTGTCATCCCTGCCATGATCAGTGCTGAGTTGCTTGGTGTCCCCTTGGTGCCAGACCCTGTGCAGAGCATGGGGTTCTGTTCAAGGGAATGATTGGGGCTTACAGGGTGGGCCTGGACCGCAGGGCTTGCTTAGAGGTTCTCATGACCCAGGGTCAGACATGACAGGGGCGCTTCGTGGTTGAAAGCAAGATCTCTGGAGGCAGTCACGGATGTGATTATGGTTGGATAAGGTGATGCCTGTCTTGGCTGGTGCCGTGCCTGATAACAGCAGCCAGTGAGAGTTAATATTCTCCCAAGCCAGAACAGGATTACAGACCTGCACAAGCAGGGGCCAGGGAGGTTAAACACGTCAAGTCTAGTCACCAGAAACTGGAAAGTGTTGCCTTTCTCTTTTTGAATTATTCCTTTGGACCCAGGAATAGGATGAACCAGCTTGTGGTGATAATAATTAAAATAAGCCTAATGTCGGGCGCTTACAACAGCTTTCCAGAGCTGTTACTGGCCCCGTGTTCCAGAGGGGGCAGGGGCAGGCTTTTCCAGCTCTCAGCTGCTTGCTCTGTAAATTCCCTTGTCATCTGAAGGTTCTGTGAAAGTCCATCTACAGTAAATTTTGCTCACCCTTTCTATTTTACTTTTCCGCAGGCAATTGAAGATGAAGGGGGTAATCCTGATGAAATTGAAATTACCTCCGAAGGAAACAAGAAAACATCAAAGAGATCCAGCAAAGGTATCAAGGAGCATATAAGCGTTTTTAGTGCTAACAGTTTTCTTCAAAACGACCCCCTTTGCTGATTTTCCTCGTTTATGTGGCTCTGATCTGGACTTGGAGACTGCCCTGTGAATCATAGGGCCTTGAATGAAGCTGTTTCTTTCAAGATCACTCTGTTTTGTTACCATGGTACCTGGGAATTCACGCAGGACGGAAGGAGTATTCGCGCCTTTGTATTCAGTTTCCTCTGTGGTTTCTTTAGCAGCCCTTGCTTCCCTGACCCTTAAAATTCTTTAAATGCAGAGTATTTAGGACTGCCTGCGGCTCCTGTTTTTCTGACTTGCAGAAAATAACTTCCTTTTTAAATGCCATGTGGCGGAAACAGAATTGTCACTTTTAGAGACTTTCTTTCAAAACCTGCCTACAGAACAGAAGCCACATTCCCTAATGACCCTCCCTGCCTGCCCCAAATCCCCCTTTCCCGCTTCTTACTCAACCACCTCTACTACACCCCGGCATTAGTTTGGCTCCAGACACACAGTTCGCTCTCTTGCCTCTCTGTGCCTTGTCTCTGCTCCGCCTGCTCCTCTTCCCTGTCGCAAGCTAGGCCTCCTTCCTCCTGAGACCATGTGTCACCCCACCAGTGGCGGGTCCGCTGCTTGCCCAGAGCCTCGTTCCTTAACCTTGATTTCATGCTGCATCATCCTGCCTCTGTTATAACCAGGATATTGAGGGCAGGGACTGTAGCTTCCTAGTCTTTCCCCTTAGTAATTCAGTAACAGTTACTTTTTTAGGAAAGAACAAGCTAAAACGGCATTTGGCCTTTTCTGACACTTCTCTTGATAATTGATGTCCTTGTTGCTCAATTGAAATATTCATATTACTCTTTACCTGGCCAGTAATGAAGACATGAGTTTGAACAATGTCAGCCAGACGGTTGTAAGTACTGGGATAACAGCAGTCAGTGACCTCACTTTAGAATGAAAGCACTTTCCTGTGGTCCACGGTACATTGTGCGTGTTTGGTTTTGCTGAAGTAAATGTCTGTGCCAAGGCAAAGAGTATTAGAAAATCAACACACAAAATAAAATCAATTAGATCAGGGAACAGTGATTGTAGTGGGAGGAAGTAAAGCTTGTAGATATCCATTTCACTTTTCTTTTTCTTTTTAATAAAAAAGGAAATACTTGTGCAAAAGTTTTTTTAAATAAAAATAATGCATTAAGTAAAACGTTAAGTTTCTTCCTTCCCAGCTTTGAGGCAGCCCACTATTAAAAGTTTGGGCATGCCTCAATTTCTGTGGGTATGTGTTCATTTAGAAATAAATAAATGGAGATGAGCTTACACTTGATACTTAGGTGGCTTTTTTTTTTTTTTTTAATTTTAATTTAAAAGTGGGATCTATATGAAATGTTCCATAATTAGCTTTTTTTTTCCCCCAACATGTCAAAGACATCTTTTCATGGCACTGCAAATAAATAGAATTCTTTCTTTTTTAACAACTTAATAGTAATTCTCCATATGAACATACCACAGTTTAACTCATCAGTCTCCTTATGAGGCTACTGAGGTTGTTTCCATTTTTCTCTTAGCATTTCTAATTTTCGATGCTGCCATGAACCAGAAATATCTCTGTGTAGTTATAGAAATATGTTTCTTAATAAATTACAAGAAGAGTTTCTAGGGTCAAAGGATATGGGCATCCTGTTTGAACATAGCTACTGGCATAGGCTGTACTGGTTAATAACTGCTTTCTTTAAACTCTAACACTGGATAATATTTATCTTTGTAAATGTTGCCTGTTGTACAGAAGAGAATATTTTATTGTATTGATGTGCATTTCTTAACAGGTGAAGTTTTCATAGCCGCTTCTGATAATTGGTCTTTTGTGTTTTCTGAATTGCCTTTTCATGCCCTTTGCCCATTTTTCCAATTGTTTTATTGAGTTACAAGGGCTCTCTATATAAAGTGTTGCAAATGTTTTTTCCTAGTTTGTCTTTTTAAAATTATTATTAAATTCAATTTTAGTGAGAGATAGTCACATACCGTACAATCATCTATGGTGTACAATCAGCTGTTTACAGTACCATCATATAGTTATGCCTTCATCACCCCAATCTGTTTTTGACCCCTTTCCTTACACCAGAGAGAATCAGAATCAGAATAAGAAATAAAAGTAAAAAAGAGCATCCAAATCATCCCCCCCATCCCACCCTATTTTTCATTCAGTCTTTGTCCATTCTTCTACTTATCCATCCATACATTGGATAAAGGGCGTGCGATCCACAAGTTTTTCACAATCACACTGTCACCCCTTGTAAGCTACACTGTTATACAATCATCAAGAGTCAAGGCTGTCCCAGTCTGTCTTTTGACTTCACTTGTTTGTAGTGTTTGAAGCATTAAAGTTTTAATTTTTATAAGAATAGAGCTGACAAGCTATTTTATGTGGCTTCTGGATTTTATGTTTTGTTTTTAAAATTCCCTCCTTAGCTTTAAGAATATTATCCTATCTTGTTTTATTCTATCTTGGAAAGTAATATTTATGGTTTATTTTTACATTTGGATCTTTAATTCATTTGAAATTTGTTTTTGCATAAATTAGCATGAGGTCAGTAGGAACTAAATATATAGAACGTTTCTGTTACCTTAGAGAGACCCCTCATGATCCTTTCTGGTCACTCCCTCCCTCCCCAACCAATATTGGGATTTTACCATAGATTAGTTTTGCCTGGTTCCATTTTGTATAAAAGGGAACCCTGCAAAACAAACTTGCTCATTATACTTCCATTCTGGCATTTACAGAACATTTTGGTATTTAATAGGGCGAATCCTTAGGTTCTATTGAATTATTTTCAACTTTTATCATTAGATGTTTATTAAGATTTTAAAAATAAGAGTCTTTTGATCTGTTTTGATAAACAAGTAATTTCGTTAAGATAGTTTTATACTAATAATTTGTTTAGTAGAATCTTCTATCATTTTCAGCAAGCAAAATTTCTTTGTATTGGCATTATCAGAAAGAAAAATTAGTAGAATGTTTTGTGATGCATGAATATTTTACGGAGAAGTGGAGTCATCTTTTTAAGATCCTGATCCTGCATGACTGATTTGTTTTTGTTTTAACATAATTTCAGACTTACAGAAAACCAAATGTTAGCAATTGAATATATTTGCTTTATTCTTCTCCATCCCATATATAAATTTTTGAACTGTCTGTGAATAAGTTGCAGGCACATGTCCCTTTGTCCTATATGTTTCAGCATTTTCTGAAAACAGGGACATTACCTTATATAACCATAGTACAATTATCAACATCAAGGAATTAATATTGATGCAATACTTTTATCTAATTTTGGACCTTATTCAGATTTAATCATTTGTCCCAGTAATGTTTTTTATAGCTTAAATAACAGCAACAACAAAAATAATCCAAGACCATGCATTGGGTTCATTTGTTACGTCACTGGTTTCCTTCAGTCTGGAACCATTCCTAGGACTTGTCTTTGTACTTAGGATTTTGCCATTTTTGAAGTATATGGGCCAGTTTTTTTGTAGCTTGTTTTTCACTTTGGGTTTATTTTTTTGGTTTTGGTTTTTTCATGTTTTTTTTTTTCCCAAGATTAGATTCAGGTTATATACTTCTGTCAGAAATAACACCAGAAGTGTTATAGTCTTGCATCATATCTGGAAGCATGTACTGTCAAGAATTTTTTTGTGTACGTGGTAACTTATACAACATAAAATGTCCCATTTGAACCACTTTCAAGTAAACAGTTCAGTGATGTTAATTACATTCACATCATCATATACCATCACCACCATCCAGTACTAAAACTTCTGTCACCTCAAAGAGAAACTATACTCATTAAACATTAACTCCCCATCACCCCCACCCCAGCCCCTGGTAACCTTTAATCTACTATTTATCTATGGATTTACTTATTTTAAATATTTCAGTAAGTGGAATCATATTGTAATTGTCCTATGTCTGGCTTATTTCACTCAAAATGATGTCTTCCAGGTTTAGCCTTGTTGTAGCGTGTTTCAGCACCCCATTCCTTTTCACAGCTGAATAGTATTCCATTGTGCATGGATGTTTATCCATCTGTTGATGGGCTCTTGGGTTGCTTCTACCTTTTGCTATTGTGAATAATGCTATTATGAATATTAGAGTGCAATTATGTTTTAAGAGTTCCTGTTTTCAGTTCTTTGGGGTATATACCTAGAAGTGGGATTGCTGGATCGTGTGGTAATCCTGTATTTAACTTAATGAGGACCTTCTCTGTTAGCTGTACCATTTTACGTTTCTACCAACAATGTCTCTGCAGCCTTCCCAACTTTTTTTTTTTTTAAATAATATCCTTCTAGTGTGTATGAAGGTATGAAGTGGTGTTTCCTTGTGGTTTTGATTTGCGTTTTCCTGGTGGCTAATGGTGTTGCACATCCTTTCCTGTGCTTATTAACCTATTGTATATCTTTGAAGAAATGTCTGTTCAAGTCCTTTGGGTTGTTTGTCCTCTTGATGTTTATGTTCTGAGTATTAGAACCCATAATGAATATTTGGTTTCCAAATATTTTTACCATTCTATGGGTTGTCTTTTCACTTTTCTTGATAATGTCCTTTGATACAGAAGCATTTTTAATTTTGATGAAGTCTAATTCATTTTTTCTTGGTGTAAAGTCTAAGAATACATTGCTTGGTAGAAGTTCCTGAAGATACTTCTGCATGTTGTGTAATAAAGGTTTTATAGTTTTAGCTCATATTTAGGTCTTTGATCTGTTGAGTTATTATTTGCATATGGTGTGAGGGTAGGGATCCACTTTGAACTTTTGCATGTACACATGCTGTCTATTTGAGCCCTTTCTGTCTGTCTCTGTTGACTGGGACCATATGTTAATAAGGTGATGACCAGGCTTCTCCACTAGAAAGTTACTCTTTTACCCTTTGTAGTTGTATCTTTGGCTAGATACTTTGAAACTATCCTGTTCATCTTCCGCAAGTTTCAGCCTTCCCTGATTCTTGTTTGAATCTGTTGTTAGGATGGTTTCCAAATGGTCGTTTTCTAATTTCATTGTTCCTTCTACATTTATTAGTCAGTTTTTACCATAAGGAATAGGTTATCCTTTTCCCCCATCTATTTATGTCAGGTTGAACTCATAGGTTCTTATTTGATAAGTTACAATGCTTTACTGTTATTATCCATTTTGATGCTCAAATTGTCTTACTTGGGATTCATTTGAAGCTAGCTCTTGGTCTTTTTGACATGTCCACATCATTCTTTGAAAACTTCCTGACATTCTGGCACAATAGGATGTTCTAGGCTCATCTTGTGCTTTATTTGTCCCACGTCTGGAGTCAACCGTTTATTTCAGGGAATTCTGGTCCTTTTTGTGAGGAGTGGTATTGGAAACTGAGATCTGACACTTAGATGTGCTCTTTGCTACTGGGGTGTCAGCTCCTCCCAGGCCATTGCTAGGTTTTTGTAAGGTCCTTTGTGCTAGATGTGCTCACAAAAGTGAAGGCTGTGAAAGCAGTCTGAAGTAAGCTACAGACAACTAAAGAAAGGTGAAATAATAAAGCTGTCTGATACTAACAATCCACCTGCCAAAACTTGCTGTCTAATTATAATTGATTATTAGTTGATTCTCTTGGATTTTGAGGTGGCAGTTATATCATCTGCAAGTCAAAGATTTAAGCAGGTATTACCAGATGAACATTAAAAATCTATGTAGTTTTCTTCAAGAATAAATAAAACTAAAGGAAATGTGACAAAAACCATAAAATCCTTACTGAAAGAAAAGGTATGACCAATTTGAAGAAATTTTTCCCAAATGTGGTGACTTAAAGTTGTCATTTCTTCCCAGAGTTCCCCTGAAAAGAAACTTTGTGATTTGTCAGTTCTAAAATTAATCTAGAAAGAAAACTGGTACAAGAAAAAATTTGAAAAAGAAAAACAGCAAGAGGGGCTTGACCTCATTTTCATGGTAGGATTCTGGAAACAGTGGAGAGTTGGAGGATTTGTTCATTTCAAAGATGGCACCAGGGAGTTTTCCAAAAAGTAAATGTTATTGGAACAGTTGGCTGTTCTAACAGGGGAAATCTCCATTCTTGTTGCCTTCCACACAAAATATAAATCCCAGCTTGGATAGTACTTTTATATAACGTGAAGCTAAAATTGAGAACTGTTACGAAAAATAAATTTGGCTACGTAAGTTTTTTAAACCTCTATGACAGAAGACACCATGAATGATTAATATATGCAATAGAGTGGGAGAAAATTTTTATAGCCTAGATAGGCAAAAGATTAATTTTTAGGAAATATTAACTGTTCCTACAAATCAGTAAGGAAAATAGGCAACCCAGTCAACAAATGGCAGAGAGAATGAACAAACACTGTCTCACTATGTACAATATATGTATGTAAATGCCTAGAAAAATTTCTTGAAGGAGAACCAAACTCTTAAAGAGGACCTTGGGGAAAGAGAAGACTAGTTTATTATTCTGTATATTTATGAGTGTCTGTTTTTTCTTTGTGGAGTAAAATTTAAAGTGAGTGAATCTTTTAGAGAACATGTTTGTATAATTAAATAAATATACTTGTGTAATAAAAGAAATGTAAAAAGAAAAGTAAGGAAGCATTCACAGGCAGTACCCCCCACTGGGTACCAGCAGTGCCAAGGAGGGGCTACGCAAGATGTGTTTGGGTAAGATCTCTGCGTGAGGCAGAAGTTTAAGAGGGGGGAAGATGAAATCCCAGATAAGGGGGCCTGAGCATAGTGGAGGGGGAACAAAGCCATCCATGGTGTGTGCTTTGGAGGCCACTAACGAAGATGACACTTACTCTATGGTAGGAGGATTTGAGGACACGTTTTTCCTTGGTATTAAAGACAAATGGCTCTTCAGTTGTTGCCAGAGAGTTATATTTCCCATTCAGATTAATTTTTGGTTGTTTTGGGCACAGTTTTTCATCTTTGGGAAGGAGGGTGGGTTTTTTTGTTTGTTTTGTTTTGTTTTGCCAGAGAGCAGTTGTTAATAAGCATCCCAGTTGGGGGTATGCTTTATGTATCAAAGAGCACACTTTGTTTGTATTCCCTTGCCATTTCCAGGCACTGCTTACCATGGGAGAGTTCTCCCCCAGGAAGGGATTTGGGCTGCAGTGTATCTCTGCTTCCTTCCCACTTTGGAGGAAAATTGCTAGAAGTATAAAAAATCCTGATTCTAGGTGATAAAAATCTGCTACCTTTTTTGTGAAAGGAAGAAATACAGTATAAAGGGTGGGAAGTTTGTGGTCCTCTACTTAGATTTGTGCTTAATAACTAGAGTAGAATTATACAAAAACCTATGTACATGTTCTAGAATTTTGTTTTGTTGTATATAATCATTCTGTGGCGCTTCCCAGCATATTTACAAAGTCCACTGCATTGAGTTCCAGATGTTTTTTTGAAGCTCGGAACATGTATTAACATGGAAATAATACTAAAAATGGGAATCCAGTACCCAGCCAGTCAACATTTGCACATAATGTATTGACTAAATATTATTTAGTATTTAGTATGGACCTCTAGTATTTAGTAACGACCACTGATTACCTAAATAAGAAATAACTGAAAACATTGATGAAATTAGAATATAGGAAGATCAGGTAATATACACTTAAGTGATAAAAGGAACTTCTTATCCCCAAAAGAGGTTTTTTTTAAAAAAAAGCCTCAATGGTGGTTTAAATGATTAGCTTTTTCTTTGATATTTTGGGGGCCCCAGGTGTTACACATTCTATACACTTGGAAGATTATTTAAATTGCTAAAAATAGATTGATCATTAAATTTCTAGCTTCCTTATCTTCCTTGAAGCAACACATATAGCCTTAAGAAACTGACCTTCACATTGGGACACAGGCTTCAAGCATTGCCTTTTCTTTTTTCTTACTTTTAATTTGTTTTATTGAGATATATTCACATACTCTACAGTCATCCACAGTGTGCAGTCAGTTGTTCATAGTACCATCATATAGTTGTGCATTCATCACCACAATCAGTATTTGAAAATTTTCCTTACTCCAAAAAAATAAAATAAGAATAAGAATAAAAAAAGAAAAAAAATGCAACACCCCTCCCCATTATTCATTTAAATTTTGTTCCCATTTTTCTACTCATCTGTCCATACATTGGATAAAGGAAGTGTGAGCCACAAGGTTTTCACAATCACCCAGTCACACAGAATCAAGGCTACTGGGTTGCAGTTCAGTCGTTTCAGGTATTTCCTGCTAGCTATTCCAATACACTTTAAAAAAAAAAAAAGGATGTCTGTATAGCGCATAAGAATAACCTCCAGAGTGACCTCTCAACGCTGAAACTTTATTTTGTTTCATTTCTCTTACCCCTTTTGGTCAAGAAGACTTGCTCAATCCCACAATGCTAATGCCAGGTCCAGGCTCATCCCCCAGGAGTCAGGTTCCACGTTGCCAGGGAAATTTATACCCTTGGGAGTCAGGTCCCACATGGAGGGGCGGGGCAGTGAGTTCAGCTGCCGAGTTGGCTTAGAGAGAAAGGCCACACTTGAATGACAAAAAAGGTTCTCTAGGGAAGACTCTTAAGCACAATTGTAAGTAGGCTTAGCCTTTCCTTTGCAGTAACGAGCTTCATAAGGGCCAGCCCCAAGACCAAGGGCTCAGCCTTCTAAATGAAGCACCATGTTCTTAATCAAGGAGCTAGAGAAGCTGTGTCTCTGGCAATAGCCCTGAAACACATAGCTTCTCTGTCCTACCCCTTGCTTCTGAGACATGATCTTCCATGGGGTACTTCATTGTTTCATACCTGAGATTTTATTCTTCAAATTGAAAATAGTTAATTGCTTTAACTTTGGAAAACCTGCTCTTACAGCCCAAAATTTAATTTTTGCTGGAAATTTTTGCCTTGCCTAATGATTTCCATTTTTGTTTCTGTTCTGCCATTTCTCTTACCATCAGTTGGATGTTTCTGTTTTTTTGTTTGTTGTTTTTTGGTTTTTTTTTTTTAAGTTGTTTTCGTTTATATAAAAAAAATAAGGATAATGCAGTAAATTAGCAAATGATCTCATAAATACTTTTGTTTGGAGAAATTGCCAATGTGCCCACTGTGAACTGTTGTTTCCAGAACAGATTGTAAATGTTATTAACTTGAAAGTAAAAAATAATGTATTTTAAGAATAATTAGGAGGTTGGGAGAGGGGAGTTGAGGGAAGGGTCTTCCTTATTTTTCAGACATTATGTCAGTATTGTTTTAAAGTGGAATGCGAGCCTTAAAATATGTCCAGCCTCTTAATGTTTTTCATAGTTTTTTTCTTTACTTTACTTTACTGACCTTTTGAAAAAACACCTGAAGTTAAGCAGTTCCTTTCCAATTCTCTTTAGTTTCCTTTTCTGCTAGTTAATTTCAATGCTTTGTATGTAGAAAAATAATAGAACTGAAACATGAATAACGAATCAGTGGAAGAGAATAGAAACACTAAATAGTCCCAGCGTATGTAGGAATATATTATTATTGAGAAGGCCGTTGTTTCAAATCAGTGGGGAAAGATAGATTATTTAGTAAATGGTGTTAGGAAATCGGTTTCTAAATGGGAGACGCATTTGAAGAATGGTCTTACTCAATACAGAACTGAATTGGAAGAGTTAAATGTTAAAAACAAAACCCCAAAAGGTCTGGGATAAAATGCAGGTGAATATTTTTTATAGTCCTAGTATGAAGAAGGGCTTCTAAACATGAAGCCAAAAACCATTTACACATAAAACCAGCGAATACCGGCTACCTTCAAGTTAAATTTACTGAGAAGTCATAAAATGTAAAGTAGTGGAACACTGGGAGAAAACGTATAATATATGTGAAATACAGAAGATTATGTATAAAGAGCTGTTAAAACTGAAGGGAAATAGGATGGGAGTTTTTTAATGGGGAAAGGATATAAATATAAGAATGTTCTTCCATGAAGTAGAACCAAATGTATGTCACTATGACAAGGTGGTAATAACATGGGGGAAATACACCTAATACAAACTGTGGTCTGTAGTTTACAGTAATATTTTTAATATCCTTTCATCATTTGTAACAAAGGTACTATACCAGTGCTAAGTGTCAAATCATAGAGGGGTATAAAGGGGATGGGGTTTTTCTTTCTGGAGCAATGAAAATGTTCTAAAATTGATAATGGTGATGAATACACAGTTTTGTGATTCTACTGAGAGTCCAGTATTGATTGGACTCTGGATGGATTGTGTGGTGTGAAGAAAATGGCTTTGAAAAAAAAAGATATTCTTGATCATTAGCCCAATTCCTCGCATATCAAGTTTCTTTTCACTAATAACTTTTAATAAATAACAGTTTTAATAAATATTCTCAGATTGTTACAGTCGGGTCTTATTTTATGTAATGGATAGGTCAGAGAAGCTGTTGCATGTAAATGGAATTTTTGTCGACCCAATAAATACCTTAAAAAAAATTACCAGAACATTCGTCCTTATAAACTTTTTCTTCTTGACCAAAAGGGGGATGTGAAAGGAAATGAAATAAACTTCAGTGGCAGCGAGATTCCAAAAGAAGCCGAGAGGTCACTCTGGTGGGCACTTTTACGCGCAATATAGACAACCCTTTTTAGATTCTAATGAATTGGGGTAGCTGGTGGTAGGTACCTGAAACTATCAAACTACAACCCAGAACCCATGAATCTTGAAGACAATTGTATAAAAATGTAGCTTATGAGGGGTGACAGCGGGATTGGGAAAGCCATAAGGACCACACTCCCCTTTGTCTAGTTTATTTATTATTATTGTTATTTTTGTGTGTGTGGTAATGAAGGTGTCAGGGATTGATTTTGGTGATGAATGTGCAACTATGTAATGGTACTGTGAACAATCGAATGCACGATTTGTTTTGTATGACTGCGTGGTATGTGAATATATCTCAATAAAATGAATATTAAAAAAAAATATGAAGGGCTGAAAGGTGTGTGAAGGTGGTGGAAAGGGTAAGCTCAGAGTCACGTATGCCACCAGAAGGAAAGTTGGAGGTTAAAATTTGGCAATGTGTAAAACAGTGAATCTTGTGGTGGACAATGTCCATGATTAACTACAAATATTAGAAATCTCTCTCACAAACTACAACAAATGTATGACATAACTGGAAGTTTATTAAATAATAGAGAAACATATAGAAAAATATATATATACCAATTGCAAACTGTATATTACAGTTAGTAGTATTTTAATATTCTTTCATTAACAGTAACAAATGTACTATACCAAGACTATGAATCAATAATGGAAGGGGGGCGGTTAGGGGTATGGGAGGATTGGAGTTTCTTTTTTTTTTGTCTTTATTTCTTTTCTGGAGTAATGAAAATGCTCTAAAAATTGAAAAAAAATTGTGGTGGTGGATGCACAACTGTATGATGGTACCATGGGCAAACTGATTGTACACTTTGGATCTTTGGATAGTTGTATGGTATGTGAACAATCTCAATAAAAAAGTATATATAAAAAAGAACATGAAAAGATCACAGCATTAAGTGAAAAGGGTTATAGAACAGCACTACAATGTCCTTTTTGTAAGCAAAGTGCATGTTTATATATAGAAAAATATAGGATGTCTGTATGTCAGTATATGATAACCTAAAGGTTAAGTCTAAGTGGTGAAATTCTGAATGGTTGTGGTTTTCTTTTGGGTGCTTACGTCCTTGTCCATTTATGTAATGCTTAGAAACAACAGGTGGGGCAAGTGTAGCTCAGTGATCTCACCTGTAAATGATTATCTCTTCAGGGCGTAAACCAGAAGAAGAGGGTGTGGAAGATAACGGGCTAGAGGAAAATTCTGGAGATGGACAGGTATGTGCAGCCTTAGTGTGGCAGAGAGTACATCACCTTGGTGGTTGGACCAAATCGCAGTCACATGATCATCTCCTTTTGTTTTGTCACAGGAAGAGGTGGAAACCAGTCTGGAGAACTTGCAGGACATTGACATGATGGATATCAGTGTGTTGGATGAGGCGGAGATAGATAATGGAAGCGTGGCAGATTGTGTGGAGGACGATGATGCAGATAATCTCCCTGAGACCCTGTCTGACAGTAGAGAGCTGATAGAGGGAGAAATGAAAGAGCTTCCTGAACAGCTTCAAGAACATTCTGTAGGTAACTCAGCAGTGTCTCCAGAATGTAACCTGAATGTATCAATTCATATTATATTATAAAATATAATAATAGATAATAGGTTTTATATGTGGAATTAAGTTTTTTTTTAATGCCAACTCAGTAGAATAATGGTCAGTCCATTTACATGTGAAAATTCAGATGGTTCTAAAAATACATTTTGCTTCATCAAAAAGAAAGGGGTGTCGTGAAGTACATGAGTGTATGCTATCCATTTGCATGATGCCGCATTAAACATTTTGAGGACAACCATTCAAAACCTTCCTATTATAAAAAGTTGGTCTGGTAGTATGGCTAAGATGCCTTGAAAATACTGGAACACTAAGCTTTGACATTGTCTTTAAAGCCTCTGCTTTTTTTCATGTTAGAAACAAAGCAACTAATAAAATTAGAATGGGTATTAATTATGGAGCCTCTTATCTTCCAGCCACTGGGCCTTGTGTCCTTTAATCATTTTAACAACTTTATGAGATGTAGGTGCTGTTACCCCATTTTCCAATTGAGGAAATTGAAGGGTAAAGAGGTAGAGAAATATTTCTGGTTGCCACACAGCTCATAAGAGAATTAATAAGAATTAGGACCAGACTGCCTCCAGAGTCCATTACTCAACTGACTCTTCCATCACGTTGCCTTCACCATTAATTTCTCATTAAATTATTTTAATTAGATGAGCATTAATGTTTGTGAAGTAGTCAGAAAAGGCAATGAAAATTAGAAGCCAGGAGGGTATCTTGGTAGGGCTCTTTTCATGCTGGTTCATGGGTGGGTGCCTGTTTTCTCGTAGTCCTCGGGTCTTCCACAGGGGTGGCTCCCACGTAGTCCTGTGGGAAGGAAGCCTTGTTTCCTGCCAGCAGTCCAGTTCTGTCATTCCTCAGAATATTATTTCGTTTCTTCTTTTGGAACTGACTCTGAGAATCCTAAGAGGTAGCAGATTGTCCTCTTTGAATGGGGGATCAATTTGAGAAATAGCAGGAAGTCATTTTGAAACAAACCTGGTGTGCTGTTGTTTTATTTTCTTGGTGAGTCTGGTTCACTGACTTTCTAAAAAAAGAGTAACAAAGACATCTGAGCAGTCATGGGAGGTACATACCTAACTGGCTACTTTTTTTTTTTTTTTAAGGCTTTTTTTCCCTCTGGTTAAAAAATAATTCTGTAACAAAAGACTGAAACATCCTAAATGTCAGTCAGTAATGGTTAAATAGCCATGATTTGGTGAGAAGCAGAGTTTTGAAGTTAAAGCAGAGATTCTGGAGGTCTGTCTATTACTGGCTTTGTGAGCTGGGGCAGGTTACTTAATCTCTCTGAGCCTCATCTGCAAAAGTAATAGGTTTGGGTGGATTAAATTGGGGGATGTTTTATCATGAGCTTAGAGCAGGGGGCCAGCCAGCCCTTGGTCTTGCCACGTCTATTTGTTACAATTGTCTGTGGCTGTTTTTGCACTGTGGTGGCAGCATTGAGTAGGCGCAGCAGAGACCGTCTTGCCTGCAAAGCCTAAGAGATTTGCTGCCTCTGACCCTTTACCAAACAAATCTGATGCCAGCTTAGAGCGGTGCCTTATCTATAGTGAGCACCAGAAGGTTACTGTTAACGTTGTTACAAAATGTGTTATTGTTATCGGTGGTCCCGTCCCTCCTGCTCTGTAAGCATCAAGATGAACTGATTTTAATGTACATGTACAGGAACTAAAGCAATCGCCACAAGGAAGTGAAGGGGGAAAAGTGATGGGGTACAGAATAACATACTACTGTTCACGCAGTGGGGGAAGAGAAGATGACCTCAGCCACGTGTACCAGTGCTCTCCTCAGGACGTATAGGATAACTGCTCGCAGTTGCGACTGGGGAGGAATGATGGAGGGGCGGCAGTTTTCAACAAGCAGGCTTTTGTATCTTGAATTTTTTATCATGTGCATGTCTTTCTTAGGCAAGTAAAGGTAATAATAGAATGTGTGCTCGTTATAGAATATTGGGGTGGGGGGGTGGGCCTCCAAAATATATAGCAACATTCAGGGCTTTATAGCAAATAAGAAAAATTATTTTGTTTCACATAGCATCTGGAGGCCTTTATGTTGAGGGAAATTCCTTGCCTTACTGGGCAGAGCCCATCTCTTACGATGGAAGTTGCATGTACCAGTTAGTTTACATTGCAGATGGGGCATCCTAGATAGGTCACTGGGCTTTGTCAGTCCTAAGCTCCCATCTCCAGACTCTGATTTGGAAGTTTGCGATATTTAGGGGAAGGGTTCTCTGAGATGCCGTTCAGTCTGAGTGGTAGCTGCTGCAGGGGCAGCAGTCCCAGTGTGTGCTGGGCTAGCTGGTGGGAGCCACAGAAATCAAAGAATCCACTCTGCAGTGTTATTCTAGACATTATCCTGGAAGAGTGGCCCCCAGCCCTGGTGCTTTGACCCACCTGGAGTGCTGTTGGGGCTTGCTTCAAACCCTCACTGCTTTTACTGGAGTTCCTTCTGGTCCATCTACACATATCCATTTTCATACAACCTTTATTTCAGTCTGGTTGGCTTCATGCTGTAATGCAGCTTTGATTACTGAACTGTGTTTAAAATTCTGTCATAAGTGATTTTTCGTGGCTGTTTTTCATTGTTTGGATGTACCCTTGTTATCTTATTGTTGACGTAATAAACTGTATTTTCCACTTACCTGTATTTCTCCATTTATGTTACAGGTAGAGGACAAAGAAACTATTAACAATTTAGATACTTCATCATCTGACTTCACTATATTACAGGTAAATTACTGTCAATGTCTCAATAATTTTAGAATCAAAAGTTAAAGTTTTGGGAAACCACTTAAGATGTTGTATAGCAATCCCAACTAAAAGTCATTGCAAGGTTTATTTTGTCAACATCTTTAGAGGAAGAGGTATTTGCTTTCTTCTTTCCTGCAAATACAATGTGCTTATGGCCTAGGATTTATCTTCTTGGCTTCTGCTGTTTACCTTCAAGTACTGTGGCTTACCAGCACCTGATGGGAAAGCATAGTTTGGGAAGTTCCTGTTAATTTGATTCTGGGGCCCAGGCTTCCTTTTGGATCTGCTTTGAATGGCATCTCTGCATAAGGGTGATGAGGGAAAACAGCAAGAGGGGTCTCCCCTCCCTGGGCAGGTTCAGTGGGTGCAGCTGAGGATGCGGAACACTAGCTTTGCTGCTGGGGACGATGGATTCCAAGGATTCTGGGCCTGCCTTTGGGCTGTTTTTCTCTCACACACACAGATTTCTTTTGATTACTGTATCACCGTGGCTGTTCCATGACCATCTCTGTAAATGTTAAATCTTGGATGAAAAAAATGAGGTGTGGACTAGTTTTCTGAAGTATGATTTGCGTATATGTGGTCTTTAATTTTTCTGCCAGCCTGCATAGATGTAAACTTTTGGAATAAGCTTTATCTGAAAAACTGTCTTAATTTTCAACACAAGTTTTGTGAGGAAATGAAAGTCCAGTCAGCCCTTGTCAGTCTTTGATGCTTAATTAGAAGTCACCATTCAGATAAGATCTCTATTTGCTTCCACCAGGCAGGGGCCAGGGAGATTAATGGAGAGCCAAAACCGCAGCCTCGAGGAGGGTGCAGACCTCAAAGAAACTAGCTGGGACCCGGCCCATCTTTTCGGTTGTTGGCTCTCTCAGACTGCAGGGTGCCACAATCCACTCCTGGCTCAGCAAGGAAAGCAGAGGAGCCGTATCTTGTTTCCTCCAACGTCTTTCTAGGTCAAAGTCACTCATGATAAGTTGCTTCCAGAAACCAATATGAGTGTATTCTGTTTCTCTCTGGAGAATGTTGAGGAAAGAGTTGTTCTGCCTAGAGGGATCCTTTGATTCAGTCCCAGAGTCTTAACTCCCAGGGTGGGGTAGAATGTGTGGGAAAAATGGATTTTAAAAATGAAACCACAAGAACAGTGAACAATTTCCTGGGGCTTCCCAGGTCCTTTCCCAGTGGAAGGTGCCGATCGTTCACCTCGCTCAGCAGACTTCTGTTAAGAGCCTGTCATGTGTCAGGCCTGGTGTCAATTCCCAGGCAGACAGATGCAGAGAGAATGAGAAGTCAGGATGGCCCTGGCCCCAGAATACAGTGCCTTTTACACATGGGTGCACAGGAGCTGGGACCACAGGCTGAGGAATAAGGCCCTTTCCTTCTTGTGGCAGCGGCTGGAGTTTGGGCTGGAGGGAGCCTTTAGGGAAGCCTTTATGGAGGGGGCGGCCTTAGACTAGATACTAAGGGCTGCGGAGGTCTCGGCCACAGGGTGGGGTTCTCAGGGCGGGAGGTGGCACGGGGAGCTGTTGGCCAAGGCTTTGGACCACAGAGGGACCTGCGTTTGCTGTGGTGGCCAGGTGCGATGGCAGTGGAGCTAGTTAAATCAGGTGCTGCTGGAGGCTGGGAGCAGCAAGCCCCAGCCTGGATTGAAGGGCTATGGGAAGAGCTTGCATGCCCTTAAGGGATTAGAGCTGGCCTGGTCAGGACATTGGTTGGAAGAAGAGAGGAGGTGGAACCCTGGAGAGGCCACATGAGTAGGTGGGCGGGGAGACTGCCATGAGGAATAAGAAGAGGAGTCAAACCACCTTTGTCCGCGTACCATCAGGCCTTTGAATTTCCGGAATCTCTAGATGACTCAAGGGCACGAGTGTCTATTGTGCAGCAGGCACTTCTTTAAGCACTAGCAGCAGAAGAGCAGAAACCCTGCTCTCCTTGACGTTTAGAGCTCAGTCTAGAGGGACAGGCAGGCATGGGATGGGTTAGTCACCCTGCAGCAGGATGCATTCTCTAAGAGAAGCATGACGCCGGGTCTGGGGGAACACCGCAGAAAATGGAAACCAAGTACCAAGCCCTTTAAGAGGTTCCCCCAACGTGGGGCTTGGGGCCACGGCAAGGGAAGTGGAATCCAGCTTTTTGGCATGCTTTCCTCAAACGGGCAGTTCTCTACCTGTTGCATTTGTGAGTTTCCTGGTCTGTCCTTTAAAAATTACCTTTTTAGTTATTCTGGATATTTTAGTGATGGTAAACTTATAGGTTTTGTCTATCTGGCACGATCTTACTTACATTTTTTGTTGCAGGAAATTGAAGAGCCATCCCTGGAGCCAGGTACTGTTAAATGAAAAACTTAACAGCTGGGGTTTGGAACCATTCTAGTTTTCCACCTTCTCTAATTTTGAATTCTTTAATTTTAAAAAGTTGCCTTACTGTAGTATACATTGTTCTAAAGGTTTACAATCCAGAACAAACCAGGATCATAGAGATTGGAAACCCAGCCATATCACCAGATCTGTGAAAGTGGCTCATTTCTCATTTTGCAAAATGTATCGGTGAGATGGAACTGTCTCATGTCTTTTTAAATCTAAACATCACTTAAATGTACATAGAAAGAGTTTGCATGCCTCTTAAGAGCTAATATCTCTGCATCCCACAAAACAGATCTTGTGATATTGGGCAGTATCTTAATTTTGTGGTTTTTAATTCAGGCAGTGCAGGTAGTTGTAGGGCTGTATACATTTTAAAACATTGAGACATATCTGGATTCCAGAAGAGGAAAGAGTTTCTTCATGAGAATTCCAAATCAATATATTCACTTTCTGGACTGCGAATATCTCAGAGCACCGAAGGAAGATATTCTGGTTTTCATATTGGACTGTTCTGTTAAAAGAAATTCAAAGCAATTTGGAAATTGAGCTGTTCAGTGAATGGTGATACATTGAGTTAAGCAACTTGGACTTTGGAAGCTAAATTTGGAAGAGTCATATATAAACGACGACAGAATGAAGACTGTCAAGAATCAGCCAGAAGGTTTTGGGGGTTAAATCTCTGGGATGCTTTTCTCTTCCATGTAGCGTAGAAGCTTGGTGTAGTAGTCGGTTGGAGTGCAGGTAGCTTAACCAGTGTAACTGTGTGTACCCTCGGGTTTTCCAATCTCTGTGTAGCTAGCAGTTCTCTTCATGTTAGTGTGGCAGCCGTGCCAGTTCCACATTTGTGATTGCTTTATTTCCCTGGTAATTAAACCTTGTGCCATTCTATTCCTGTTAAATCCGTAGAAAATGAGAAAATACTCGACATTTTGGGGGAAACTTGTAAATCTGAGCCAGTAAAAGAAGAAGGTTCCGAGCTGGAGCAGCCATTTGCACAGGATACAAGTAGCGTGGGGCCAGACAGAAAGCTTGCGGAGGAAGAGGACCTTTTTGACAGCGCTCATCCGGAGGAGGGTGATTTAGATTTGGCCAGCGAGTCAACAGCACAAGCTCAGTCGAGCAAGGCAGACCCAGTCACCCTGTTAGCGGTAGTGAAAAGGGAGCCCGTGGAGCAGCCAGGCGATGGCGAGAGCACGGACTGTGAGCCTGTAGGGCTAGAGAAGCCAGTTGAGCAGAGTAGTACAGCCCCAGAGAACGCAGAAGCCTCTAGCGAGGAGGTCGCGGAAGCGCCCCAGGAAGCCTCAAGCCCGGAACCCAGAGATAGCAAAGAAGACGTGAAGAAGTTTGATTTTGAAGCTTGTAATGAAGTCCCTCCGGCTCCTAAAGAGTCCTCAGCCAGTGAGGGCGCTGATCAGAAAATGAGGTTTGTTTTTTCTCAGTTTTAGACCAGACGCTATCTCCTTTTCATTGGTCGTTTAATGACACACATAAGCTGTTTTGCTGCAATTGGCCAGCCAGACTGACGAAATTATAGTTTACTTCTAAAGAATGTTTGATTTCTCTTTGTTTATTTTAAACTGATTACATAATCTTTTCTTTTCTCAACCTATCATGGTTGTTTTCTTTAATTCTTCCTAATTATCTTTAGCCTGGCAGAATTAATTAATTCCTGTGGGTCTGAAATCTTATGGTTAGGTCAGATTTCCAATACATGTTTGTCGGGGTATCATTTTTTTCAGAACTAAATTTCGGGTAGGTATGCAACTTCAGCCCACGTTTTATAATACTTTTGAGTTTGTTTTCTCTGTGCTTCTTCCATCTGGAGTGACATTGTCTTTTGTCTCTAGTTCTGTCGAAGAGGACTCGGGTACGAAAAGGCTTTCCAAGGAGGAAAAGGGTAGGTCACCACAGCGGCCCTGTCCCTGGCAGCATATTTGGCCTTAGTGGTGGGGTATGTGGTTAAGTTCATGGCACCTGGCGTTTCCTACCCAGGTTTTCTGATGAGTCTTTCATAAAGGTTTTCTCTGCTGTTAACTCTGGGTTCTGGATGGCAGGGAGCAAGCCAGTAGCTAAGAGTTACGGTACTGATCTGAGGCTAAGACTTGTTCATTGGTGGCATTTTATGTTAATCTGTCCTTATTGACCTTGTTATTCGCAGATTCCTTAGCTTCAGTGAGACTTTCAAGTGCAAAAAAATGCTTCTGTTTCAGATGTTTGGGGGTGACCTGGTATCTTGGGTTTATCAACACCTTGATCCTTTATTAAAATCACTAATTGAGAAGTAATTTTGCTGGTCAAAATTCCTTCTTACCCAGTGTTCCCAAAGGAATAAAAATACAGGATAGATGCAAAAGTGAGAGAAATGAAAGAAGTGTTTTTATAGTTAATATCTGATTCATGTCAACAAGCAGCCTTTCACTTGGTTGTGTAATGCCGTTTGAGTACTTTTCTGAGGAGGCTGCATGTGGTCCTAAAGGCCCCTGGCCCACTGTCCTAATTGGCATTCCTGCAGTCCTCTTGGGGCTGGTGTGCAGCCACAGAGTTTGTGTGAGGTCAGTGGGCCAGGTCCCTGCGTCCCATCTGGCTCTGGTATTTGAGGACCAGTGGGCAAGGTGTCTGGGTTGGAATGGACCTTCTTTGAGGCTTGGTATCTCGGGGCAGTTGTGTTTTTGACCAGAACTTTCTTTTGAATTAGGTCGTGGTAGTTGTGGGAGAAATTTCTGGGTTAGTGGACTGTCTTCGACCACCAGAGCTACAGATTTGAAGAATCTTTTCAGCAGATACGGAAAGGTAAGAGCCAGGGGTTTTCTGGAGAAAGAGTTTATTTTTAAGCCAATGACTTAACAACCCTTAAACATGCAACTTACCTTCCCCTTCTCAGAGCGAATGCACTGAGTGGCCCCGTGCCACTCTTTTTTTTTTTTTTTTCCTTAAATTCAGGTTTATTGAGATAAATTCACATACCATACAATCATCCAAAGTGTACAATCAGTTATTCACAGTACTATCATATAGTTGTGTATTCATAACCACAGTCAGTTTTTGAACATTTTCATTATTGCAAAAAAAAAATTAAAAATTGAAGTAAAAAAGAACACCCAAAACATCCCACCCCCCCCAACCCTCCCTATTATTCATTTACTCTTTTTTTTGTCCCTATTTTTCTGCTCATCTGTCTGTATAGTGGATAAAGGGAGTATGAGTCACAAGGTTTTCACAATCACACGACCACACAGTGTACACTAAATAGTTAGTTATACAGTCATCTTCGAGAATCAAGGCTACTGGGTTGCAGTTCTACAGTTTCAGGTATTTCCTTCTGGCTATTCCAGTACATTAAAAACTGAAAAGGTATATCTGTATAATACGTAAGAATAACTTCCAGAATGATCTCTCAACTCCATTTGAAATCTCTTAGCCACTGAAACTATTTTCTTTCATTTTGCCTCCCCATTTTGTTCAACAAGACTTTCCCAATCCCAAAATGCCGAGTCCAGGCTCATCCCCAGGAGTCATGTCCCACATTGCCAGGGAAATTTATACCCCTGGGAGTGAGGTCCCACTGAGCAGGGAGGACAGTGAGTTCCCCTGCAGAGTTGGATTAAAGAGCGAGCCATGCCACTCGAAGCACATGTTGTTGATGGCCTGTGGAGGGGTCGTCTCACCCGCTCTACCCCCAGGTGAGACAGTGTCTGCAAGCTCCCAGAGCCTGGGTCTGCTTTGTATTCTTTCCTCTGTAGGGTGGCCGGCACTTACCCTCTCTGCACCTCATCTTGAAAACTGGGCGCCCTCATAGTTGCTGTTCTGGGGTGCCTCTGGGGTTCCTTAAAGTCATGTGAACAGCTGCCACAGAGATTTTGGTGCCCTGCTCCGTGGCCTTGTACCCATCTGTGTTCACCCCCAGCTGGGGGTCTCTTCTTCCTCAGCCTGCGTGGTGGGAGTTGATGGATTGATGCACGCCCCTCCTACTCTACCCTCCACCCCTGTCCCAGGTGCCTACAGCGGTCCCCTGCTCCTTCAGGCATCTGCATTGGCTTCCCTCTTCTTACTTCCTCACTTCTTCCCTGTCCTCCCGTGTGCTTCCTAGGATCACCTCCCAAACAAACTACCACATCAAGGGTTCCTTGTCTCTGAGTCTGCTTTTGGGGGAAGCCAGAGTAGGACGCAACATTTCACATGGGCTCTTCTCATAGTAAGGTGTTTTAGTTCGCTGAGCTGCTCAGAGCATTTACCATGAAATGGGTTGGTTTTTAACAGTGGGAGTTTATTGGCTTACAAGCTTAGGCTTTTGAGGCTGTGAAAAATGGCCAGATCAAGGCATCATCAAGACAATGCTTTCTTCCTAAAAACCGCTGCTGGGGCTGCTGCTGGCGATCCTGGACTCCTCTGTTATGTGACCAGGCACGTGGCTGTGTCTGCTAGCTTTTCCCTTCTCTTCAGGGTTTCCTTGCCTTCAGTGTCTTGCTTCCATGATTTTCTCTTTGTCTGAATTTCATTCTCTAATAAAGGAGTCCAGTAAGAGGATTATGACCCATTCTGGAGTGAGGTGGGTCACACCTTAACTGAAGTAGCCTCCTGCTTACAGTGGTCCACTCCACACCCACAGGAATGGATTATCTTTAAGAACATGCTTTTCTGGGTACACCCAATTTCAAACTACCACAGAAGGGTTCAGTAAATCATAATGGAGAAAACCAACAGTGTTCAGCCCAATCAACAGGCTTGAGAACCATTTAGAGAAAAAACTTCCATGTGACATGATTTTGGAATAACCAGCTCCCTTAGATAAAGGTGGGCGACTAGGAACGCACTCACCTGCCCAGTCTACGGGCCTGGAGCCCCTCTGTCGATTCCACAGAAGTGCACAGAGCTGATGGCTGCTCTTGTGAGAGTGTCAACCTGGGGCCCGAAATGTCGGGTTAAAGTGAGTTAACTGGGGCAGCCAGACCACTTAAACTCCACGTGCTCTGAGGGCCCTTCCAGAGCACGTCTTCTACCACGCAAGGGAGCTCCTCAGCAGCTGGGCAGAGTTGTTGGGAGAGTTGAATTAAATAGCAGGTGAAGTAGGTACCTAAAGTACCAAAACTTCTTATTGGGTTTTGTTGTTTGTTAATAGTAAAGTGTATTCTGTGATCCAGAGAACTGTTTACAAACGTGGTCTCACACTGAGTTCTAGCTACAGATAGGTCTTCACTATTTGCTGCTCGTTTCATGTCACTATATGTTTATCTAGGATCATTTTGTCAGAAGCTTTACAAACTATTAAAAAGGTGCTGTCAGAACTCGGCATTTCACATCACTTTGCCATCTCCTTCACACTGCCATCTCGGTCCCATGAGTAGCCATGGTGGTGAGGGTAGACGTGGAAGATCCTCGGAGTCCCCAAGAGTAGTAGCAGCAAGACAATAGCATTACCCTCTCCAGTCCATATCTGCCATTTGGTGGGTAGTTGGTCCAGGGTTTCCCTGCCAGCCTCATCCCAGAGAGGGCACCAAGACTTTTGGTGGGTTATTCCCCCTCAGGGCCACTCCCACAGGGTCTTCTCCGGTCAGCCATAAATTTGTGTTGTGAGTGTTGGGTCTGCATCTTTGTGGGCTTTGTGTCCAAGCTGTCTGTGTCTGGTTTCATTTGAGGTTGTGGGCGCCAAGGTTGTGACCAACGCCCGGAGCCCTGGAGCTCGCTGTTACGGTTTTGTCACAATGTCCACAGCAGAAGAGGCAACAAAATGCATTAACCACCTGCACAAAACTGAGCTCCATGGGAAGATGATCTCAGTGGAGAAAGTAAGTAACTGTGTTCTTCTAGGGTCATGACCAATTTTAAGACATAAAGTGATGCTTTCATTTGATTTTTCTCTCTTCACCATCAATGCAATTTTAGGCCAAAAACGAACCTGCTGGGAAGAAGACGTCTGATAAGAGAGAGGGTGAGGGGAAGAAGGAGAAGGCAAGCAGCAGTGACAGGTATTACGCTCCCTGGTGGATTTCAAGGTGGCGATGGGTTTCTTCTTATACGTTTCAGTTAAGTTGTCCATGACTAGGGAAGACCAGATGCGGGTCATGGCCCTCGGTGACCTCCCTGGTCCCTTTATTTATATAAATTTTGTTGGGAGGCTTTCACCACCAGTAATTGGGGATGGTTTCCTTCCTCTGGCCCCTCTTCCAGGGGTGGTTGGGAGAAAGACAGGGAATCCTTGTGTGTTCATTGTCCCTGTAATGCCACTGAGGCAGCTCCTTGTCACACGTCCAGTTGTGACTGGTTCATTCCCCTGAATTTCTGGTCTTATAATACAGTTCTGTGTTTCGGATGTTATTTATATAGATCTGCGAACCTTAAGAGGGACGATAAAGTAGACAGAAAAGATGATGCTAAAAAAGGTGAAGACGGAAGTGGAGAAAAGGGTAAAGATCCAGATGATCAGAAGCCTGGGTCCTCCGAGCGGTCTCGAGCCACAAAATCAGGTTTGTAACCAGTCAGCCTGGGGGGCATCTCACCTGTTCTAACCAGGGTGGTTGGATAAATTGCTCTGGTTGGTTGGCAGCACCAAGAATATTTCTTTATCCCCTCTGGGTGTCACTTGCTTCTTAACCTTGGATTTCTGTCTTCATGTAGGAAGTCGAGGCACTGAGCGGACTGTAGTAATGGATAAATCTAAAGGTGTGCCTGTTATCAGTGTAAAAACATCTGGATCCAAAGAGAGAGTGAGTATTCATTTTCTTATTAGAAAAGTGGTTGACTTTTTTCCCTGCATCAGTGTATAGCCATCCGTTTTCATTGCTCTCCCAGAAAGTTTTAGCAGCTCCCATTTTGCATTCTTAAACCCAGCCCCCCCAGAAAATTCCAAACATGGCAGGCAAGCCAGCCTTTCCACCTGGCAGTCTGGTCACAGGCAGTTTTTCCTTATCGTAAGTTCAATCTGGACAGCCTGACAACTTGGACCACCCTCACATTCAGCAGTTCACTATCAGGGCCTCCAGCACTCAGTATGTAGCTGTGCTCCCAGTTCCATGGACAGGCCTCCTCCTGCACTCTCCCTCCCAGGGAGGGTTACAGCAACAGAAAGGCAGCCACACTTCCTAATGGAAACCTTTTAGAGGCTCAGCATTCACGATTTTTATTGGGGGCTGTCACATACATTACCTGGCACGTACCAAAATTTCTGACTTTCAGAAGGACAGCAGGTGTTGGACATGAGCCATTGTTTGCATAGTTTAAGCCTTGTGAGCCACCCTCAGCAGTTAGCTGGTAACTGGGAGTCAGCTTCCCAGATGCCAGGTGTTCTAGTTTGCTAATGCTGCCAAAATGCAGAACACCATAGATGGATCAGCTTTTATAAAGGGGGTTTATTTGGTTACAAAGTTACAATCTTAAGGCCATAAAGTGTCCAAGGTAAGTCATCAATAATCAGGTACGGAAAACCTCTGTTAGCTGGGAAAACATGTGGCAGGCATCTGCTCCAAAGTTCTGGGTTCAAAATGGCTTTCTCCCAGGACTGCAGTTTCTCAAAAATGTCACTCTTAGTGGCTCTTGGGGTGTTTGTCCTCTCTTAGCTTCTCCAGAGAAAAGAGTCTGCTTTCAGTGGCCATCTTCAAACTGTCTCATCTGCGGCTCCTCTCTCAGCTTCTGTGCATTCTTCAAAGTGTCCCTCTTGGCTGTAGCTCCTCTTCAGAATGTCACTCTCAGCTGTACTGAGTTCCTTCTGTTTGTCAGCTCATTTATATGGCTCCAGTGATTTAATTTAGACCCACCCTGAATGGGTGGGGTCACACCTCCATGGAAATTATCCAGTCAGAGTCATCACCCACAGTTGGTTGGGGCAAATCTCCATGGAAACACTCAAAGAATTACAATCTAATTAACACTGATACATCTGCCCACACAAGATTACATCAAGGATAATGGTGTTTGGGGGGACACAATACATTCAAACCAGCACACCAGGCTTAGGCCGGTTCCTTGCCCTGCCCAGCTGAGGAACCACAAAACTGTTGTAAGGTGTGGATCAGCCTGTACACCAGCATTGCAGCTGTGAACGCTTTTTGTCTGCATGTGTGTGCAGATGTCTGAACATGGTGAAGCATTGTTACTCTTGTTTTCTAAAAATTGATTGGAAAACAGACAAATGTAAGTGCAGGTGCCAGGACTAGGATGGGTTGATTCTGTACACAGGATGCGTGATGAGCAAAGCATGAGGTTTCTTGAGAGCTGGGGTAAGCCCTCGGTAAACAGGCCATTATTGGATGGTTTCATTCAGAGCCCATCATCGAGGATCGTCATATTCAGTGCTCAGATGCGGCTCATCCCTGATTCTTCCTGTTTCCTTGTCATTGCCACTTGAACTTTTTTTCTTCTTCGGTGAAGCAGGTTTCCAAGAGCCAGGACCGCAAGTCTGCCAGCAGAGAAAAGCGGTCTGTCGTGTCCTTTGACAAAGTCAAGGAGCCTCGGAAGTCGAGAGACTCAGAGTCCCGGAGGTGAGTCAGGGTCCGGGAACGCTGGTTTGGGTGTTTCCCTTGGCTGTGGTCATAGCTGGGTCCTAGGAGGACAGTTCTCCAAGTCCCCTGGGCAAGGAGTCTTATTCAGACTTTGATCCTCTTTGCCTTCTGGCTCCTAGTCTGGCTGTGACGCCACATTTATCCTGTGGCTCTCTTCAGAGGGCTTTGTCACGCAGTTAGGCACGTCTCTTCCTGAAGATGTAGAACATGACACAGGCAGGGAAACGCAGTGCCTTCCCTGGTGCAGGAGTCCCGGTTAACACAGATGTAGCAGAGTCCACCCAGGAGCCGGGAGAGGGGGGACACACTGAGGCAGACCCAGTGGGAGAGCCAAGAGGTGCTCGTCATCCTTAAATAAGCCAAGAAAAATGGTCTCTTTGCTTTAAAATCAAAAGGCTAAAGATAAATGATACTCATCACACTGAGTTACAGTTTATATTTTCTAACAACTAACCATTTTTGAGCCATAGGTGAAAAAATACGGACCATTAGTAAAAAGTCTAGCTGGGTAGGGGTTAAAAAGAGAGTCTGGGGCAGAGTACTGGGTTTTTTGTAATACCCTGTACAGAACTTTTAGCCATAGAGTTAAAGCAATAGGCAGACAAAGGAAAATGCAGCAGTTTTGGTGAAATAAATGACAAGTCGGGGCAGACCCATGTGTCCCTGGGAATCTATCATAGGAGAACAGGACGTTTCCAATCAGTGAAGAAAGGGTGACCCCTCCCACAACTGGCCTTGGTCTTCTGGCTGTGTGAGGTGTTCTCTTGGATAGTTCTTTGGGACCCCTACCTCTCCGCATCATTGACAGAGTAGTCGACACAGGTGGGTGACCAGACGTAAAAATTAAAAACTATGAAACTATTCAAATGCTGTGGAAGTAAATAAATTTTAATAGATCTGAGGTTTGGGAGACCCTAAACACAGGGCAGGTTATCATAAAGAGAAAGTGACTAAATGAAAATTTAAACTCAGGTGTGACAAAAGATGCCATAAAGAGAGTTAAAAGGTGTATTGCAGGTGGGAAAAGCAATTTGAAATAAATGTTAGAAATTTATTAGAAAAAATGGAAAAGAAGATGTGAATACAGTTCACAGAAGGGGAAATGCAAATGGCTTGTAGACAGGAAGTTAGTTGTCCAGCCTCACTGGTGATCAGGGAAATACACATTAAAGCAGCAACACCACTTTTTGTCCATTGGTTTGAATCACTTCGACAGGAATAAAGATGGTGGGAGTATAAGTGGGCACAGGTGAGCCAAGGAGACTGCAGAACATTGTGTTGAATGTAATTAGATCTGGTTTTGTCCCAAAATCACAGACAAAAAGCCAGAGAAGATTATACATCTCTGCAGATGCAGATATGTCTGTGAATGCATAGTTGAAAGGGTTGAAAGAAGACAAAACGAGCGACTATATTCCATGTTCACATTTACTGAGAGAGGAAGGATAAAGACTGGAAGGAAATGGACCAAAATAGGATGCACATGGCTATCCAGAGAAAGGCTGCAGTGCCCTGCCTGGCCTGGCGGGCCTCAGGCTGGTGCTTCACCACTCAGCTGCTGCGGGCCTTTGCTTGTGGCCATTCGATGAGTCTGAGTTACAGCATTGTTGAAAGGTTTCAGTTCTAGGGCACTAGCCCTGCTTCACACTGACTGGTTGAACATTTATGGTTTAGAGAGCAAAGGTTCTAAGACTGTAAAAATTAGGTTCTGCTGCTTCCTTCGTTCAAAACCCGCTGTAGATCAGTGAGCTGCCGACCTAGATCAAAAGGTTTGAAGTTCCTGGGAGTTTCTTTGCAAAGTGAATTCTAAATCCTGCCTTAACTTCATATAGTGAATAAAGGTATGAATGTTTCAAAAAAAAAAAATTAGGTTCTGCTTCATGTGTTTACGTGTCTATTTTGTGGAATCAGGTGTGAGCTCCAAAAGTTTGGGGAATGAGCCCGGTTTGTTAGAGCTGATAGGCCTGTGCCCGGTCCCGGGTCTCCATGCTGTTTTACAGCGGCTTCTGCTTTCAGCCGGGGGGAGCCTTCCTTCACCCCCCGGAGCGTATGGTTCTGTGTGGGGCCACAGGCCGTGGCCAGCCCTGGAGTCTACTCCCCAGGGTGGCTCACCCAGCCTGGTGATGGCAGTCCAGGCGGCACTATTAAACCACTGTATTCTCGTTCAGGGTGCGCGAGCGCAGCGAGCGGGAGCAGCGCATGCAGGCTCAGTGGGAGCGGGAGGAGCGCGAGCGGCTGGAGATCGCCCGCGAGAGGCTGGCCTTCCAGCGGCAGCGGCTGGAGAGAGAGCGCATGGAGCGTGAGCGGCTGGAGCGCGAGCGGATGCACGTGGAGCACGAGCGCCGGCGGGAGCAGGAGCGCATCCACCGCGAGCGGGAGGAGCTGCGGCGCCAGCAGGAGCTGCGCTACGAGCAGGAGCGGCGGCCGGCAGTGCGGCGACCCTACGATGTGGATGGCCGGTAACCTCAGCTGCCCCGAGCAGGTGGCCCTGGATTTTAGAGTCCTGGGTGTTACGGACCCTAAGATCTATTAACATATGGTTTCTGTTTAAAAGGAAACCTTAGCACATGCTACAGGCCAGTTCAGTACCCTGTTTTCCATCAGGGAATCTGGGGTGGTTTGAGGTTGGTGGAGGTAGAGAAATGTTTGGATAAAGTAGTGCAGGTTAAATCGTTAGATTCCACTCTGAGCACACTCTCTCGGGAAGGAAATATAGTCCTAGAGTGGCATGTGATTGGAAGAGGTTTGTGTCCACCACCCAGGGCGAGGTCTCAGAGCCTGGTGGTCTGTTCTCACTCAGCAGTGAGCTCTGCTAACTGCAATATAAAGCACCTCTTTTGGGAGCCTTTCCAGGCTTTTTAATTATTGTGATAATTTGCTTTTGTTTATTCAAATAAAAACATTAATTTGAATTACACAAATGTATTGATAAAAGAGTTAGATGTAAAATTGTTAAGCACCATGAAAAACAGTCCTAAAATGTAAACCTTACTGGTAGCAATCTGGAATGGATAAAACCCCAGTGTTGATCAGGCTTTCCAGATGCTTTGAAACTGGGGGGAAATCACAGTTGTTTTTCTTTTCTTTCTGCTGTGTGGTTTAAAGAGGACCTTGTGTAATACAGTGACACTTCTGTTGGGGGCTCCGTGCCTTTGGAAGTCCGTTGTGGTCATAATCATTTTAGACTATTGTATTTGTGTTTCTGAAAGTCCTCCTAAGTCCATGTCAGTTCAGTCTTTGCGGGTCAGCAAGGCAGCCTTGGGTAGGAGAGACAGACAAGCAGGTACACGCAGGAGTGCTGCTGACTGTGAAGGCATGTGCGCTGGCCTAAGAATTTGAAGCAGCCCTATAATGGCCATGTGAGATTCCCAGAAATGACATGCAGCCGTGCACATGTGACTGCTCACTTCACTGATTCCACCTCCCATGAGTGAATCCAGACTTTTATATGGTTGGAGGGGCTGGGATAAAAGAGCATAGAGCCTGGCCTGCCAGCCTCTTTCAGCTCATGTGGCAGAGGATGTTCTCTCTCTGTAAAACTATTTCATGTCAGTCCACTTCTCCCTCAGTGAAATGATAAGCAGGGATCGTTTGGGGGATTAGTTCACCAGCTCACACCAAAGTAATTTTATTTGGAGGGGGGAGATGCACTTCTCCTTTCTTCTGTTTTCTCTGTGAAATAAACATGAATCCTCTTACAGAAGAGATGATGCCTACTGGCCAGAAGCAAAGCGGGCCGCTCTGGATGAGCGCTACCACTCTGACTTCAACCGCCAGGATCGCTTCCATGACTTTGACCACAGGGACCGTGGCCGCTACCCTGACCACTCGGTGGACAGGTCAGTCAGCCCCCTGCTGCCTCGTCCCATCTGACTCACAGTGTCGTTTTTAATGACTTAAGGACTAGGAGTACGGGTGTGAATTACTGCATTCAATTTGGGAGGTTCTTTTCCATTTGAGGACTCATCAGCTAGTCTGTGTGTGTAAGATTCTTTTTCTCTGTTCTGATTTAAATTACCTTTTTCAGGAGGGAAGGGTCAAGGTCAATGATGGGAGAAAGAGAAGGACAGGTAAGTCAGAAGCTACATTGTCACCACAATTTTCATACAGTTGATTCTCTTCCTGCCTTACATACTTTTCAGATTTGAGCTAATCTTAGTGGGAAAATGAGTAAAAGGAAAATGCAGCCCCTTCTGTGCTTGCAAGATGAATATTTGGATTATTTCTGTTTGATCTTTGCTGTCAGTCAAAAGAGTTACCTGATGCCTTTTACGGCCTTGACCACAAGGTTCTGTGTGCTTCAGCCACACTGCCCTGGTGATGGTGCTGCAGAGCCTGTGGGTGAGCTCCCTGGCTCCGTGTAGAAAGTGCCCCTGGGGATCTGAACAGCTATCCTAAATTAGATGTCCCCGTCTGCCCCAAGCACCAACTGGAAGCTAGTGGTAAGGGCTGGGAGGCCGCCATGTCGACCTGAGGTCTTTCCCAGCTTGTATTGGGGTGTTGAACATACGGGCACACTTGGGCACCCTGGACCTGGTCTGGCCTTGGAGCACTTCCTGGTAGTTCTCCCAGCCTCCGTGTGAGAGCATTTCTTAGAAAGTCTCTGGTCCCCACACTCCTGTACATTCCAGAATTACCACATTAGACAAATGAGCTGATGAGTCTTTTTATTTTTTATCTTAACCATTAGATTGAGGATTTCCCAGAAGAGCCTTGGATCTTTAATGGGTTTACTTACAAAACTGGGGAGAAGAGAAGGTCATGGTCAGGTCATTGATCTGACAAAATCAATGTTCTTATACACCCTTCCATTTTCCTGTTAGCATTCCTTGACTCTAGAGTGTACTTCCCTTTTCAGTTCTCTCTCAGTTTCTTAAGAATATATCTGAGAATATCTAAGGCTCTCGGTTGTATCTGGGGGAGAGGGTCCTCTCCCTCCACAGGAGTAATTCCTGATCTTAATGCGATACCGTTTTCTCTGCTCCTGGAGGTAAACTTTATAGACAGCTAAATCCGGAGACCTCCAGGCCTGCCTTTGATGGAGGCTGTTGAACACCGGGGCTGGTGGCCCAGGCAGGCTCCAGAGTCAGCCTGAGCTGGGTTGATCCTGGCTCCACTGCTTCCTGGCTGGGCCTGTTTCCCCAGCTCTCAAAACGAGGCCAGTTACTCCTGCCTCGTAGGGTTGAGAGAGTTAAATGAGGTGATGTACAAGTATGCCGCAAGTGTTTTAGACACTTCTTCACGGGGCGCTCTTAATAATTGTTAGCTGCCTTTCATCCCATTTCTTAGACAGTGTTGTCCTTTTAAACTAAAAGGAAGATAGTTTTACACACACCCCACACACAGTCATAAGTAAGATGTTTCTGCTTCTCTATCGTGTATCTTTAAAGTGCATGAAATGCGTGAAAGGCTGACCTGAGCAGCTCTGGTGGGGCTGTGGGTGGTTATGTCATGAAAATCTGGACCCCACCGTAGAGTCCCCTTGTGCAGGAGATGCTGTCCTTGGCATTGAGCAACTCGGGGGCCTCAGGCATCCCCCGGAGTCCTTCAGTGCCAGATTCTCTGCTTTCAGGTCTTATGAATTGAGGACCATCTCACCAGGCACAAGCTTGGGAATGGCTTTTTTCTGGGGAATTGTTGCATTATTGGGAATGAAAGGGCCTGAGTGGGGCAGGATTTCCCTGGCGCAGAACATGTACAGAGCGCATGTGGCATTTGCCCAGGATCTGCAATCACTTTTGACCCGAGTTATTGTCATCGTCATTATTAGCTTGTGGCGCGGAGGGCCCTGTGACCTGGGGAGTGCACTAAACTTCTCCTTTGTTCTGGCCCTTTTGCTCTCCAGCATTACCCTGAACGCCATGGAGGCCCAGAGCGCCACGGCCGAGAGTCCCGCGACGGCTGGGGCGGCTACGGCTCTGACAAGAGGATGAGTGAAGGCCGGGGGCTGCCTCCTCCGCCCAGGTTTGTGCCACACACTCCTGCAGCACCAGCCAGGAAGCCTGTGTGCCCTTGGCTGAAAGGTGGGGGCTGCCCATCACATCTCTGACACGCAGCCCTTGGTGCAGTTGGAGAGGGTCACAGGCAGTTGTGCAGCATCTCTTAAGTCTTTGCTTGAAATCCAGTTTTCCTTTGACCCCCTAGTTGGTATGGCAGGCTGGGAGTTGTAGTGGTTTTGTGCAGATGGCCCCATGTGAGTCTTTCCTCCACGTTAAGACATAGACAGAGCGGGGATTGGCAAACCCGTACTTGCAGTGAAGCGGCCGAGCAGGTGGTGAGAGGAGTGCCAGGGACCCAGCTGGCACCGGAGCTCACACAGCTGCACTGGGACTGAGCTGGTCCTCACCCCCGGCAGCCCCCACCGCCCACTGGGAACATAGAATGCGCTTCCCTGTCCTCAGTCCACCACTGCTCTTACGGTGAGACCCAGGCACGGGGCAGTCCAAATCAGAGACGTCTTTTTTTCCAAGGGGCAGACGTGACTGGGGGGAACATGGCCGAAGAATTGAGGATGACCGTGCCTGGCAGGGTGCTGCCGACGGAGGCATGATCGACAGGGACCACAAGAGGTGGCAAGGTAATGGGCTGGTCTCGGTGGGGGGACATTTTGTCTTTCATAAGGAGCCCCTGAAGAGCTGGAGGCCACGCATCCTGCTGGCACTCTGCTATCTTCCAACTTTGGGAGGGCAGGATCGCCCTTCTCTGCTTTATCCATCCCCTGCTCGAGGCCTGGCCCAGCAGGCCTCATTAACAATTTGTTGGATGAATGAATAAATGAAATAGACACTCTGGGGGTCTCTGGCATGGGAACGGGGTGGCTGTCAGCCAGGTTCTTGGCACTGTGACCGTCAGGTGCAAGTTGACGCGCTTGAGGCCGTGCTTGGTGCCGTGCATGAGCCACACCTCTTGTCTTCTAGGTGGTGAGAGAAGCATGTCTAGCCACTCCGGGCCAGGCCATATGATGAACCGGGGAGGGATGTCAGGGTAAGGTGCCTTGTCTTTCCCTTGGAGCTTCACGCCTCCATCTTCACCAGTCTCTCCTTTGCATGTTGGCTTAACTTGGTAACAGTTTAAATACATTCAGGTCTCCAGCTAACATCACATTCCCCTTAACCATGACATACAGTCGGTCAGTCCTGTGTCCCTGCTCCTAAAACAGTTTTGTGAATCTGTTTTCTGACGCTGCCTTCCTGGCAGACTTGGCAGATCCCGTTGAATGTGTGCAATTTGGGACAGGTGGCCAGGGGCCTGGGGAGGGCTTCCCGGACAGAAGATTTTGAATTTGTTCCCAGGCGTGGCAGCTTTGCCCCCGGCGGAGCCTCCAGGGGCCACGTGATTCCGCGCGGCGGAATGCAGGGGGGATTTGGAGGACAGAGCCGGGGGAGCAGACCCACTGATGCCCGCTTCACTCGCCGCTACTAAATATTCCCAGTCCTGTGTTCATGTCATGTGGCAACAAGAGTATGTTCTGTTAGGAGTTACCTTCAACTGTGTAAAAATAATTTTTTTTTTATCTGCTGCCATATTTTAGCGCAATACAATGTGAATTTGTTTTTTGTGTTTTTGGTTTTTTTTTGTAATAAATGTGTTTCTGTTCACATATCCTTTATTTGGAGTGTCATCTCTTTTTATTTCCATCTCCCGAAATCAAGCGAAATTGTCAACGTTGGGGAGCCACCGCCCTTCAGACAAGGAGCATGTTCCCAGCGGTGCCCGCCCCGGCCTGGAGCAGGTGGCACCCTCTCGGCCGTGCCCATCTTGCCCCCCTCTCTCGGGCCCTGGGTGGTTCCTCACATGCTTTCCGCGTGCAGCCTCCGGGTTCGGGTCTTTCATGGCCCTTGTGGAAGGGCACTGAGCACCCGAGGCCGCCTCCCGAGTTGCCTCCTGTCTTCTCCCTGAACAGAGGCTGAGGGTCTTCGGGTTGGGGGCATGAACACCAGGAGGGGATCCTTGAGGTCCATCTTGGAGTTAAGAAAGATTACAAAACAGGAATGCAGCGTGTGATTCTGTTTATAGTAACATCCGTGTACACGTACAGGCGTGTGCACACACATATATAAACACATATACGTTTATGTTTGTTAAAACCTTGGTAAATGCTTTTTTAAATTACAGGCAAGGAACAGAGCTGCATCCATAGCTTACCACATTTGTGTAAAATAAAAGGTATATATAGTCATTGTTTGTATATGTCTTTAAACAAAAACTCCCTGGAAAAATAACACACGAAACCTAAAACTAGTCTTGATTCTCTATGGCTCGGGGAACTTGGACGGGTGGGTTACATGAGGGTGGGGGGAGGACTTGTCACTATACCGCCTGATCCATTCTGATTTTTATTCACCTAAAGAGAAAATTAGCTCAAACTTTATAAAAAGGAAAAAAAAAAAAAAAAAACAACTGGTGTAGATACTTCTATAAATCATGGCTTATTTCATTTTAGAGAGATCCAAGTGATAGATACTGAAGCATCAAGTGAGGGTGTTCTTAGTCTGTACATTATTTCTTAGTTAGCCTGAGCTGCTGTGACAAATAGCACACAGTATGATGGCTCAAGCAACGGGAATTTATCAGCTCAAGGTTTGAGGCTAGAAGTCCAAAATCAGCAGAGCTCCCTTTCTCCCCCAAAGATGACAGTGTGCTGGTGCCGTCTCACTGCAGTTCTGGGTTTCCCATCGAGTGGCAATGTCCTCTCCACTGTCTTCCTGCTTCTGGTTCCTTTGGTTTTTGTTGTTAACTAGAGAAGTTGTAGATTTACAGAAAAATGTAGAAAATGCAGTGTTCCTATATACCCCACCCTGCTATTAACATTTTGCATTAGTGTGGTGCCTTTGTTACACTCAATGAAAGAAATATAATTGTACTATTAACCATAGTCCACAGTTCACATTAGGGTGGTAGTGTTCCTGTTTTTCATATACTACCCTATTATTAACACCTTGCATCAGTGTGGTACATTTGTTACAAGTCAAGAAAGAACATTTTTATAATTCTATTAACTATAGGCCATTATTTGCAATAGGGGTCTCTGTTGTACAGCCTATGTTTTAATTTTTATTCTAGTAACATGTATGACGTAAAATTTCCCCTTCTAACTACATTCATGTATATAATTCAACACTTTTAATTACACTTAACTGTGCTTTGCTACCATCGCCACCATCCATTTCCAAAGCTGTACCATCAGCCCAAATAGAAATTCTGTTTCTCCTCCCCTTACCCTATCCCCATCCCCATCCCGGCCCCTGGTTATCTGTATTCTAGTTGGCTTATTCTAATTATTCCGTATCAGTGAGATCATGCAATATTTGTCCTTTTGGGTCTGGCTGACTTCAGTCAAGACGATGTCCTCAAAGCTCTACCTTGTTATCACGAGCCAGAACGTCATTCCTTTTTACAGCTGAATAATTTCCCATTGTGTGTATAGACCACATGTTCATCCATCCATCTGTTGATGGACACTTGGGTTGTTTCCATCTCTTGCCAATTGTGAATTCTGGTTCTGTGAACATCGGTGTGTAAATACCTGTTCAAGACCTTGCTTTCAATTCTGGGTATACGCCAAGGAGCAGGATTCCCGGGTGGCATGGTAATTCTATACAAGCTTCCTGGGGAACCGCCACACTGCGGTCCACAGCGGCTGCACCATCCTACGTTCCCACCAGCAGTGAATTAGCGTGCCTCTTCACAGCTGCTCCAATGCTTGTAGTTTTCTGAGTTTTTTTAACTGAAGCTGAGCCAATAATCTCTTCAGGGCCTTCTCTTATTAAGGCCTCCAGGTACCTGAATTAAGACACACACACACACACACACCACACACACACCCCTATCCAGTCGGGCCACCCCTTAACTAAAAATAACCTTCGCAAAAGGTCCTCTTTATAATAGGCTCACGCCCACAGGGATACAGATTAAGAATATGTGTGTTGGGGGTATGTGTGTGCATAATTCATCCCACCATCTGATTACTGAAGGAAGAAAGATAAGTCTAACTGCTGAAAAGGCACCTATTCCAAACTTCATTTTACCAATGAGGGACCAGACCCAGAGAGGGCAAGTCCTGGCCTGAGCCACAGCAGAGACTGAGAGCTGACTGGACTCCCTGCACAGTGCTCTCTGCACCGAGCACTCGGCCTGCCTTTCAGGGAGATGTCTCCTGATCGAGCATTTCGCAGGGGAGCAGAGGTGGCCGCCCACCATCTCGAACATTCCCTGTGGGAGTTTTCCATCCTGTTGACGGAACGTGGGGAAGGAACGTTTCCCTCTTCTCTGTGTGTCCGTGCCCTGCATATAGGACATCAGCTTTCCTGAGTGCAGACAAAACGTCCCACAGATTTCAGAGAAAACAGAAGCAACAAGCGTCACAAGCCGTGAACTCAATTACCCGCAGGTTTGGTAGGAGCAAATGGACATTTACTTGAGGAGTTATATCATGTGTCACCTCAGGCTATTACCTGAATTCAGTGAAAAAGAAAAAACCAGATTTGAAAAACTTGGGGATGCCACGAATTTCCCCCAAGGACTAAAGATTTGCCTAGGGGCAAAATAAAACATTGTCACATTCAACCTAAAAGAACACGGAGACGGCTTGCTGTCAATCGACTAAAGTTGAGGGGGATGGCAGTGCTTCTGGAAAGGTTTCTGGGGGTTCTTGCTAAAAGCACAGCCTGCCCTGCCCTCTGATTGTCCTCGTGGGTGTTGGCACTGGTGTTCCTTGACTAGTAAATGCCTTCGTCTTCACGTGGTTGTCTTCTCTCTGAGTGTTTGACTGTGTCTCCTCTCCCCTGCTTTTTACATTTTTTGGTGTGAAATTAAACATATATACAGAACAGTGATAACTATGATAACTTTCAAAGTATGACTTAACAAGTAGTTAGCAAATTTTAAAGATTATTATCAGTTACAGTTCCACCATTTCAGTTTCCTTATTGTGAAATCAAACATACAGAAAAGTGATAACTTTCAAAGTACGATTTAACAAGTAGCCATAAAGCAAATTTCAAAGAATGTTATGGGTTACAGTTCCACAGTTTCAGTTATTTCCTTATTGTGAAGTATAACATATACAGAAAGGTGGTAACTTTCAGAGTACAATTTAACAAGTAGCTACAGAGCAAATTTCAAAAAATGTTATGGGTTGCAGTTCAACAATTTCAGTTATTTCCTTCCAGTTACTCTAACACCCCAGCATCTAAAATATATATAAAGATTCAGTATTCATAATCCTTTGTTATATACTATGTTGTCTGTTGCTACCCGTCTCTCTTGTTTGATCACTTTCTCAATCTTCAAGGGACATCTGGGCAGTGACCTCCTGTTCCTGTTTGCTAATGCTGCCGTTATGCAAAATACCAGAAATGGATTGGCTTTTGTAAAGGGGGTTTATTTGGTTACTAAATTACAGTCTGATGGCCATGAAAATGTCCAAATGAAGGCATCAACACAAGTATACCTTCACCAAAGGAAGGTTAATGGCGTCCCGGAAAACCTCTGTTAGCTGGGAGGGCATGTGGCTGGCATCTGCTTATGCCAGGTTGTGTTCCAGCTCCACTCTCATCTCCTGTGTGTTCCTCAAATTGTCTCTCTTGGCTGCAGCCCCTCCTTCTTCTGTGAACACTTTTATAGGACTCCAATGATTCAATCAAGACCCACCCTAAATGGATGGGGTAACACCTCCATGGAAATTAATCCAATCAAAATTCTTTCCCTCAGTTGATTGAGTCACATCTCCATGGAAACAATCAAAGGAGCCCAACCTAATCAACACTAATATGTCTGTCCCCACAAGATTGCATCAAAGAACATGGCATTTTGGTGGACATAATACATCCAAACTTGCATACCACCCCTCCTAACTTGTTCATATTGAAAGGGGGTTTTGACATTATGGAAAAGGGGGGTGTATCTGGTTGATGTTCTTGAAGAGGCTGTTTCCTCTGGGTTTGGGGACTTATCTGGGATAAGAACACTCAGGAGGTGTTCTAGTTTGCTAATGCTGCCAGAATGCAAAACACGAGAAATGGGTTGGCTTTTATAAAGGGGGTTTATTTGGTTACAAAGTTATAGTCTTAAGGTCATAAAGTGTCCATCAACAAAGGGTACCTTCACTGGAAGATGGTCAGTGGTGTCCAGAAAACCTCTGTTAGCTGGGAAGGCACATGGCTGGCGTCTGCTCCAAAGTTCTGGTTTCAAAATGGCTTTCTCCCAGGATGTTCCTCTCTAGGCTGCAGTTCCTAACAAATGTCACTCTTAATTGTTCTTGTGGTGTTTGTCGTCTCTTAGCTTCTCCAGAGCAAGAGTCTGCTTTCAACGGCCATCTTCAAACTGTTTCTCATCTGCAGCTGCTCTCTCAGCTTCTGTGCATTCTTCAAAGTGTCCCTCTTGGCTGTAGCAAGCTCCCTCCTTCTGTCTGAGCTTATATATTTCTCCAGTAAACTAATCAAGGCCCATGCTGAATGGGCGGGCCAACACCTCCATGGAAATTATCCAATCAGAGTCATCACCCACAGCTGGGTGGGGTGCATCTCCATGGAAACACTCAAATATTACAATCTAATCAACACTGATATGTATGCTCACACAAGATTACATCAAAGATAAAGGCATTTTGGGGGACATAATACATTCAAACCAGCACAGGAGGTTTTAAGTTTCTGAAAAATAAACTCAGTGAGTCTATAAATAAACTTTATAGAGTCTCACATAGGGACCTGGGCATTCTTTAGTATTTTGAGGACTACTGTTGATTAGGGCTTGGCATACTATGACCATTTGGAATATTTAGCTGGAGCCTGCATAAGAGTAACCTCTAGGACAGCCTCTCGACTCAATTTGAAACCTCTTAGCCACTAAAACCTTATTTTGTTACCTTTCTTTTCCCCCTTTTGTTTAAGAAGGCATTCTCAATCCCCCAATGCCAGGGTCAGTCTCATTCCTGGGAGTCATGTCCCACGTCACCAGGGAGACTCACTCCCCTGCGAGTCATGTTCCACGTAGGGGGGGTCCTCTCCCCTTCTTGGAAGGACACCAGTCAAATTGGATCTCCTGAGCTTAATTTATTCCGTCTGCAAAGACCTGATTTCCATCAAAACCACATTCAGAAGTCTGGAGGCTAGAACTTCAACCTTTTTTTGTGTGTGTGGGAGGGGGGGAGATGTTTATGATGTATTAACTCAAAAAAGTTAGATTAGAAATAGCACATGCATTCCCACATCCATTACAGCCTCTGTTCCCCATGGCCTCTCTAGAGATAACAGCATGGAGACTGTCGCGTGCTCACGGACAGCCTTTGGGGGCCGCTCTGGGTTGTGCTTTGGGGTTTTCGTTGTGTTACATTTTCATGATCAGCAATCTTATTGAAAGAGGACTCTTTTGGAGAAAGGAACAGGAAAGTAGGTTTTCTAACCGCCCCCCGCCCGCTTCCTGTCCTGGCATTTGGCCATCGTGGGCGTGCCCTGGAAGTAGTGAAGTGAAAGGGGCTTGGACAGTTAGGAGGCGGTGGTCCTGGGACTGTGATTGCGGGGGAATTCTGGCTTCCTGTGAGCAGAGGCCCATGGAGGAGAGGCCAGTAGCAGGCCCACTGTTTCCGTTTCCTCGGCTGCTTGGGCAAATACCATCAAACAGTTCAGGTTAAACAATGGAAATTTACTCACTCAGGGTTTCAAGGCTGGGAAAATGTCCAAATCAAGGCATCATCAAGGTGATGCTTTCTCCCTCAAGACTGTGGCGCTCTGGGGCTGGCTGCTGGTGATCCTTGGCCCTGGGCTCCTCTTGTCACCTGCTGTGCCGGTTAGAAATTGTTATGGGCCCCAGAAGAGCCATGATCTTTTAATCCAGTCTTTAGGAGGAAATTTTGATTGAGTGTTTCCATGGTGATGTGAGTCACCCAACTGTGGGTGACACCTTTGGATTAGATCATATCCATGGAGGTGTGGACCCCGCCCATTGTAGGTGGGTCTTAATTAGATCACAGGAGTTCTTTAAGAGAGACATTTTGGAGAGGACAAGAGCCGACACAGACCCAGATGCTTGGAGATGCTAGTAGATGCAGACAGAAGGACGTTTGGAGACACTAAGCTAAGAGATGAAGCCCATTGTTTGCCCTGGAGAAGCTAAGAGAGGACCCCCAGACACTAAGAGAGAAACACCCTGGGAGAAAAAGCAAGAATGCACAGGCGTTGAGAGAGAAAAGCTAAGAGACATTTTGGAGAAAGCCATTTTGAAACCAGAACCTGGGAGTAAAGGACCAGCAGACACCAGCCACATTCCTTCCCAGCTGTCAGAGGTGTTCTGGATACCATCGGCCATTCTTCAGTGAAGGTATCCTGTCGTTGATGCCTTAGTTTGGACACTTTTATGGCCTTAGGACTGTAAGTTTGTACCCTAAAAAATCCCCTTTATAAAAGCCAATCCATTTCTGGTATTTTGCATAATGGAATCATTAGCAAACCGCAACACCTGACAAGGCACATGACGGCCTCGCCTGGCATCTCCCTTCTCTGCTGGGTTTCATTGACGTTCAGCTCTGGCTGCTCCCTGTGGCTTTCTCTCCTGTCTGAATTTCATTCCATTTATAAAGGACCCCAGTAATAGGCTGAAGCCCCATCCTTAACTGAAGTCACCTCATCAAAAGGTCCTACTTACAATGGGTTCAAACCCACAGGAATGGATTCGGTTTAAGAACATGTTTTTTTCTGGGGTACACACAGCTTCAAACTGCCACCTCCGTGGAAATGCGGATGGTGCTTGGGATCGCTTGTCTCTTTCGGGGGCTGAGCAGAAGTTGCTGAAAGTCCTTTAACCGTGATGTGGTGCCATGCAGTATGCTGCTGTTGACGGGGTATGACCTTCCAAGTCTCCAACAAAGGCGTCCTCCAAGCCTGCTCCCCAGCCCTCCTTGTGTCCTGTCAAGACGGTTAAGAAAAAGAAGTGGCTCCACACAGTCCTGGGATGCCAGTGCCACGGGGAGAGGGCCAAGCTCGGGTCTCACTCCACGAGTCTCTGAATTATCTTTTCTGCACTAAACCTGGGCAGGACCACTGGCCGAAGACTGGCTGGCTCCACGCAGCTAAGTGTCGCAGCTGGTCCATCCTGGCCAAGGGCCAACGCGCTGCAACTCAGCAGGCTGCTGAATTTATCCATCTTCTTCAGAAACACAATCACCTGCTTGGTTTTCCTTGCCTCGAGGTTGCCGAAGGTCTTGCTGAAAAATCTGTGGAGCAGAGAATCAACACATCGCAAGTCAAAAGTTCACAGACTATTTGGATATTTGAAGTGGACCTTCTCTTCCATGCCCAGGAGTGGGGTCCTGGGTGATAAGGCTCACCGGCTCCCCCACGCACTGCAGCCTCCTCAGGAAATGCTGCAACTTCCAGGCCTGGGCCCTCCACGGCAGCAAGATGTCATGTTCCTCCATCAACTGGAACGGTGTCACACGCATGGGAGGTGGCACTCAAATCAAAATTCCAAATCAGAGATGGCTCACAGACGGGCCTTCAGTGGAAACTTCCCTCTTAAATCTCCTATTCCGGCAACATAAAAACATTTGTGTGGGGTTATTCTTGGAGGATGTACAACTTGAAGAAAAATGTTTTTCAGTCAGTGGAAGATTTCCATAAAGTCTCTTTGCTAGGCCTGTCAGCTGGGGTGTCATGGCAACTCATTGGAGACAAACCTCAATTGCTCAAAAATGGTGGCAGCCTCAACCCATATTTTGGGGGGACTCGGTTCAACCCATAACACCAGGCCTGGGTCAGATGCCTGATGTGAGGCACAAGGGCAGCTGGGAAGGCAAACGTCTGGCATGTTTGGACTCTAAATTTAGAGAACCATGGGTTTGCCACAGAGGAGTTGGGGTGGCTGGGGGGATGAGGGGAAAGTAGCCCCAGCTGACCATCCACTCGGGGTGAACTTTTCATCTGTCTGAGCCTCAATCTCCTCACCTATACAATAAGAGTCACCCCTTACATAGTTTTTTTTTGGGGGGGGCTCAAATGATTTAATGGATATAAAGCATTTTTCTACTAAATTTACACTGCTCTCACCTTTGACCCCTTAGACTGCCCCACCATCCGACTCTGGTCCTCTGGGCTACTGGACCCGGGTCCCAACTTCCCCACCTGGAACATGAGGGAGGGAGGGATGGCGGATGCGTTAGGACAAACATGGCGTAAGCCTCTCCAAACCATGATTCTGGGGTTGCTGCAGATGCAAGTGGTGATCTTCTCTCACCCCAAACCTGAAAATAACATTATTTGTGGCCCCCAAGTCTCACTTGCAATCACAACTGCTATGAATTAAAGCTCCACATACTGTCTCCGAGGCCGTCTGACATCGGGGAAGGCCAGGGGAAAGGACAGCCTGGGCAGGGGTCGTGAACGTCGGCGGCCAAGATTGGTGGTGAAGACAAGCTGTGCCTGGGGAGCTGAGAGCCACCGGCCAACCTGGAGGAGGAGGCTGGAGGGCACGCTAAGGGGTCGGGGCTCTTTTGGAAGGCAATGGGGAGCCATAGAAGGTTTTTGAGCAGGGGAGGGACGTGATTGGACTTGGATTTGGGGGAAAGGATTGGAGAGGGCAGGCTGGAGGCCAGAAGACCAGGGAGGAGGCCTGGGCTGGGGCTTGGCGCTGGCATCTCGGACCTGAAGACTGGGTCCGTGTGGACGGCAGGAAGCAGCCGTGGGGAATGGAGGGGAGACAGTGGCTTCTACCAGGCCCAGGCTGTGTAGGCAGTGACTGAATCCCAGGGACTGGGGACATGGGGCCTGATACGTGTTGGGGAACTCCACCTCAAGGGCTGTCTGTCCAGGAAAGCAGTGAGAGCTGGGGGTGCTTGGGAAAAGCCAGAGTGACCTGAGGAGCAGGTGCTTTTCCCCACAGAGCTGCCAGCACAGGTCCTTGTGCCTGGGGCTCAGCTTGGAGCAGCTCCAGTCTTGCTGCGGGTAGCTAGTTACTGTGTGGGCAGGGCCTGGGTTCCTGGGAGGGGCTTGGGGTGTCTGCATGCACCCTACAGGGTGATTGGGACAAGGTGGGTGGGAGCTGCTCATGACGCTAGCCCTGTCCTGCTCTGTGGTCTCCAACGGTTTCCTTTCATCTCTATGCCTCAGTCTCCCCATCTGTAAAAGGGCCCACCCCACCCCAGACAGCTTACCCAGCGGCGGCTGCCCCGTCAGCCTGGAAACGGTGGTTTCCTCTTTGGTTTGCTTTGCTGGGAATTACACATCACTGCAATGAAGCTACCCAACATTATGCTGTGCCAGTTTGGATATGTTATGTCCCCCCAAACACCATGTTCTTTAATGAAATCTTGTGGGGACAGACATGTTAGTGTTGACTAGGTTGGAATCTTTTGGTTGTTTCCATGGAGATGTGACTCAGTCAACTGTGGGTAAAACATTTGATTAAATTATTTCCATGGAAATATGGACCCCACCCATTCAGCAAGGGGCTTGATTTGATCACTGGAGTCCTATAAAAGAGCTCACAAACAGGAGCTCAGTGCTGCAGCCAAGAGAGACATTTTGGAGATGGCCATTGAAAGTAGACTTCCGCTACTCCAGAGTTTGCCTGGGAGAAACTAAGAGAACACCCCCAGACGCCTAGATAGAAACATCCTGGGACAAATTCATTTTGAAACCAGAACCTCGGAGCAGATGCCAGCCACGTGCCTTCCCAGATGACAGATTTTCTGGACGCTGCTGGCCACCCCTCAGTGAAGGTAACCTGTTGTTGATGACTTCGTTTGGAAACTTTTATGACCTTTGGACTAATAAATCTGTAACCAAATAAACCCCTTTATAAAAGCCAATCCATTCTGTTGTTTTGCCTAATGGCAGCATTAGCAAACCGGAACATGCCGGGCATAGTTACTGTACTTTGGGGTAGAGGCCAGACAAGGGCATGGGGGGCCTGCCTTTCGGCAGCGTGCTCTTGGTAGAGCATCTCCCCACTGCAGGTCACTTCCCCCTCTGTAATCTGGTGATGACAACGGGGCAATCGCAAGGGGTCAAAGATTCATGCCCCCACCTATATTTGAAGGGGGTGAGAGACAGACCTGGGACAGGGCTTGTGGGTGCTGGGTGATTGGACATCCAGTTCCCCAGGAAGGGGGCCAGGGAAGGGTTTGAATCGAGCCTTGCAATTTCCCTCAGCTGTAAAATGGGCCTGTCAACCTCCTCCCTCCTGGGGCCAGCTGCCGGACTCGTCCCTCCAACTTGGCAGTGCTCCCAGCTGCTGTGATGCCGACAGTCGCTTCTGCCTCTGCAGGACTGAGGGCAGAGATGGGGATGATTAGAGATGCTTGCTGGGTCTGCCCCCTCGGCCCTCATCCGGGCCCTTCTCCCACCCCCACCAAGGCCCAGCAGGGACCGGGGGGCACGGGGAGAAAGGCAGCTGGCAGCCAGGCCTCCAGGTGACGCACTGGACGTGAGACCCCCTGGAGACCAGGCTGGGCCCTTGGTCCTCCCACTCCCCACTCCTGCCTCGGCTTCCCTCACCTGTCACATTGGCAGCCCCCTCCTCCTGGCCTGGGAGAGCTCTGTCCCTCCAGAAAACTCAGAAATGGAGGATTCCACCCCAGCAAGGGGGCGTTCCCTGCTTCCAGGGGAGCATCTGGGAAGGACTCTGTCTGGGGGCATGAGATCCGGCCCCCCTGGCCCAGGCTTCCCTCCATCACATCCACCCCACAAGCGTCCCCCAAAGCCCTCTGTAGCTGGGTGCTGGGGGTCAGCAGGGCTGCCCTCTGGAAGCTCACAGCCCGGCGGGGGGATGCCCTCAGGACTCGGGGCCACCCAGGCCCACAAAGGGGTGCTGTGGATTGAATCCCATCCCCCAGCAAAGGACACGTTCCTACTCCCAATCCGTTTCCCAGCGGGTGTGGACCCATCTGTAAACAGGACCTTTTGAGGAAGCTTATTAGTTAAGGTACGAATAAGATCTTATTTTGGATATGGCTGAATTAAATCAGAATGGACCTTAACCCATATTAGTGGAGACCTTATAAAGAGAGGAAATTCAGATGCAGTTGGTCAGAGAAAGCCACAGGAGGCGGCCAAGGACCTCACCATGTGACAGAGGCAGCGACGACAGCCTGGGAACCCCAAGAATTGTGACGAGCCAGTGCCAGAACACCACAGGCTCCGAGAGGAAGCATGATCTTGCCAAGGCGTTGATTGGGGATTTCTGGCCTCTACAACCTTAAGCCAATAAAATCTCATTGTTTAAGCCAACCCATGCAGTGACGTTTGTCATAGCAGCTCCAGCAAACTGAGAGGGTGGGGAATCAGGCAGCTGACCCAGTTTGGGGCAGGGGTCTCCGGGGAGACCCCCGAATGGCAGTCACCATCAGGCTGGAACTCTCCAGAAATCACTGGGGTTGCTGGCGAAGGGTAAAATGAGGCAGGAGCCCAGCCGAGGGAGGGCTCACCTCCACTGAGCCTCTGCTTCTGGAATGCTCCACCTTGAAAGCTCAGCCTTCCACGAACCAAGCACCCCCCGCCCCAAACGCGACCTGCCCTCAGCACTTTCTCACCGCTCTGCCAGGACCCAGAGCACTTTCTGGAAAGCATCAGAGTTCACCCTCCACTCTCACTGTCCCGGCCAGGTTAAGGGCCTCAGCGGGCAGGGCCTGGCAGGCCCCAGCCGGGGCACACCCACGCCCCCTCCACCCAGGGCTAGCACGCAGGTCACGGGCACTTCTGAAGTCCTTTATTGGGCCTGCCAGGCCGCGAGCTGCCCTCGGAGTGGGGGTCCCTCAGTCTGGAGTCCTTCAGGTCCGGGGTGTCCCTGCCCCTGTTCCTGTCACGCTACTTGATACGCTCCTTCAGGTATTTCCAGCCCTCCTTGGAGTACTCGCAGGCCTTGGAGGGGGCGGCCGACAGAGCTGCCATCATCGTGATGATACCTGTCAAGAGACACAGCCGCCCGCTGATGGCTCGCCGCCCAGTGGAGGAAGCTGCCCTTTGGCCTTTGCCCAGGAAACTCAAGGCTGGGGAGGCTTTTTAGAGGTACCACCTCCAGCCCCATCAACTCCACGCGGTGAAACTGAGGCAGAGGAAGGGCTGGGCCTTGCCTTGTCTGAGGTCACCGGATAAGCTCTGATGTGGCCCCAGGCCTCCTACCCCCCAGTCCACGGCTTCCCTTCGAGTCCGGCAATGCACAGCCCAGCCTTCAAAGAGACTCCAGTGGATTCCTGATCCCCTGGAATCTCCAACCTCTATTAAAATGCCAGGAGGCACACACATGGCAGGCAGGGGGAAAGGAAAATGTGGACCAGGAGGCAGGGATGGGAAAGTATGGAGACTGGGATATCCAGGGCCTAGGCTAGGCAAACCCCCACCTACCTGAATTCCAGTAATCGCGGATGGGAACATTAAGCTTTGGAGCAGGTGGGAGCTGGGAAGAGAGAGAAGGAGCTGGTGAGAAAGGAAGGGCTCAGCAGCACCCCCATGCAACTCCAGAAGGAAGAACGTGCACCCCCGAGTGCCCAGGACGCCAAGCAAGGCTAAAGGGACCTCAGGCCACCCTAGAGCTGGCCTCCCTCCCAGCCCCGGGTACCTGGGGCATTTGCAGGCCCGTCCGCTCGCACACGTACTGGCTGAACTGGTACATGGCAGGGGGCACCACCTCCTCCGCCTTCCGAAGGGCCGCCTGGCTCTTCTCGCTGGGCCCCAGCAGCTCGTGATCGTAGACCAGGTAAACGGAGCCCCCCGCCACACTGCCCTTGATGAGGAATCTGCAGGCAGCGTAAAGAGTGACAGACGATCAGTGGGCACGGCTGGCCACGGGGATGAATTGGTCCCTCCTGGGGGTCCCCGGCTGAGAAGGTGATGCACCTGTACCCAGGTAATTCAAAGCACAGGATGCTGTGGGAACCCAGAGGCATATCTCACTCCTAATAGGCAATTTCCAGGGGGCAAAGAAAGGCTATCTGACCCCACTTAACGGGTAAACTGAGGCCAGAAAATGGGCAGCGGATCACTCAACGTCTCGCAGAGGTTAAGAGAAAGGGAAGACTTAAGACCCCTGTTCTGCCTTCCAGCCCAGGGAGGGACGCTCCGTGAGCAACCTGCGGGGGTTTCCTAAGGGTCCCCGAAAGGTTCCTGCACCTCACGCGCCACCTCGGGGCAGTGGCCTCCCGCTGAAGGATTCAGGGGGTTTTGATGTTTTGCAGCGAAGGCAACTGAGGGGTCTCGGATGCAGTGAGCCGCGAGACTGGGGCTCGGCTGGAAAGCAGGAAGGAAGCGCTGGGCGTCCAAGGCAAGACCTTCCCGCCCGAGCCTCAGTTTCCCTCTCTGGACCATCGTGGGGGAGGGCGGCGGCACTACGGGAAGCGAACGGCAGGTCGGGACCAAACCCGGGCGGAGAGTCGCAGGACGAGGGGACTGTCTCCTCGCCCCGGCGACCCCACGCACCTCATCAGCGATAACACCCGGGCCACCATAGTCGCTCGGCTCCGCGAACAAGGACAACCGCCTCGCCCGCCGCTTCCGGTCGCGGGCCGCAGAGGCCTCCGGGAGGTGTAGTCTCTCTTGGCAGCCGCAAAGGCCTCCGGGAGTCAGAAGTCGAGACTACTGTCCCAGCTCTAAGGTCCCTGAGGAGGGCGGTGGTTGCCCTCGCGAACGGCCGCTGGGAAATGTAGTCTTTACTGCCCTGGCCGCCGCAAAGTTTCCTGGGAAGTGTAGTCGGCAGCTCAGCCGGCTGCGGCTGGACCGGTCACCTGGCCGCGAAGGCTCCAGGGAAATGTAGTCCGGCCCGGCGCTGGAGACTCGAAAGTACGGCGGCGTCGGACGTCTGAGGGGAGGTCTGAGGGGGATGGAAGGAGATCTTGGAGCCGGGGAGAGCCACCCGCGCCCGCGCGGGGACTGATGGTCCGGATCTAGCGGTTGCCACGGTAACGCGAGGGCGGAATTGTTGGAGAGGCAGCCCTGCGGTCACGTGACCGCGTTGGGTGGTGGGGCCGCCGTCGCGGGGCGGGGATCAAGCCTGCAGGCCGTTACCCTGGCAACCAAGCCCACCCGCCTGGGGTCACGTGACTCGGGTTCCCCCGCGAGGCGGGCGAGACGCGGCTGGGAAGGGAGGATTCTAGGCCGGGACTCCAGCCTCAGTGTACGGCGGGGTAAACTGAGGCCCGAATGGGTGAGTCCGCGGTGAGTGGCACGTAGCGAGCCGCACGCCCCCTTGGACTAGAGGGGAAACTGAGTCCCGAAGAGGTCGAGGGACCAGGCGTTTCTGGGAGGATCCATCCGGGTCCCCCGCAGACTCGCCCTGCTGCTTCATCCGTCCCTGTTCAGTCGGTCCGTCCATCCGTTAGTCCTTCTATCCAATCCCGCCTCCCCTCAGAGGGCTCCTGTGTGCGGGGCGGGGCAGGAGGTGGGACGTAGAAGTGGGAGCCAGGGGAAACGTGGGGGGTCAGGCAGGAGGCACCGTCCAGGGCCCTAGTGGGAGGCGATGAAGCTGGGAGCCCTGGGGTCAGAGAGGAGGGGACAGTTGGAGAAACATTTTGGACGGAGAACGGGCAATACCCGTGGACCGTCAGACCAGGCGGTGAAAGACTGGGAGGAAGCGAGGCCAGTGCTGGCGTCCGGGTGGGAGACAGTGGGGAGCCTGCGATGGTGACGTGGGAAGGTTTGGAGTCAGATGCTGAGCTGGGATTGGGCCCTGCTACATCTAAGGGGCCTGGAGGGTGCTAAAGAGAGCTGCCCAGGAGGTATTGGCAGCTTCGCAGTGGGGGCTCAGGGCGTGGGGCTGCATCTAGAGATTGGAGGTTTGGGCACCCCTCAGACACCCCTTCCCACCTCCACCTGGGCTTCGTCATCCTTCTGGATTCTGGAGTTCAGAGGGTAGAAACCCCAGATGCGATGGGCCGTGCCCTTTTTCTGGGGAGACCAGTGACTCTCCAAACATTAAGAACCTGCTCTGGGCTTGTTCCTCTCTTTCACATCATCCCTGGAGGACATAAGACTCTCCCACAGTGAAGTCACATCTAGACCTGATGTCTCCAACCAGCCCTGGGTGTGCAATTTTGGGGGGGTATCTCCAGGCAGAGCTCTGAGCTCCCCTACCTCTTGTCTGCCACAGTCCTCATATCACTCTCTGTGTTACTCTGGTATCTATTGAGCACCTACTGTGTACCTGGCACTATTTGGGGCATTAAAGACACAACAGTGAGCAAAACAGAAGCAAGTTTCCTTCCTGCCCTCATGGAACTGGCATACTAGGGGGCAAAGGGGATGGTGAACATGTAACAGATTATCCCCATGATTTCAGAGGCCGGTAAGTGCTGAGAAAGTCCTAGAGAGGTGAGAGGGACAAGGAAGGGGGCGCTTTAGAAATGGAGGCCAGGAAAGAACCCTCAGTGGAGGTCATTTTTGCACCGAGACTTGAAGGAAGGTGAGAGACAAGCTATTGGGAAATGTTCAGGGGGAGCATCCCAGCAGAGGGGACAGCGAGTGCAAAGGCCCCGAGGCAGGCTGGTGCCTGGCTGGCTCAAGGGACATCGGAGAAGCTGGCGGGGTGGAGCCGGTTGGTGGAGAGGATGGTGATGGTCCTTGCCTGACCTTTTTTTGGCCATTGAGGTGTCAGGGTTTTACGCTAAGTGAAATGGGGGAGGATTTTCTTGGGGTGAGATGTGATTGGGAGGCTAGGTGGAAGAGAGAGGCTCTGAAGAGAGGAGGAGTCTGGCGAAGTGGCTCAGGTGAGGCCTGACCAGGTGTTGGCCAAGGGGATGGAGAGGAAACAGGTGTGGCTGTAGGACCCGCTCTCTCCCTTTCTGCAGGCCCTGAAAGGCCATGCCTATTTACTGGGATGACAACTTCGACCCAAGTGAGTGCTGGGGCACAGGGTGGGAATCGGGAGATGGCCGCTGTCCTGTCCACCCCACAGGTTGACCACTCTACTGCTCCCTGCCAGCCAGCCTCCAGGGAGCCTGGGTACTGCTGACAGGGGCCAGTGCAGGAGTGGAGCTGGCATACTGCTCCGCCCACCTGAACTTCCACCTGGTGCACACTGCCCACGCTGAGGGGTCACCTGTAGAAGGTGAGTCACCCCACCCCAGCACACCTTTGATGGTAGGGGGCAGGAGTGGGCTGGAAGAGAAGGGGTGGGTTGGAAGTCCTGCTCCCATCCCAGCTTCCTGTGTGATCTTGGGCAAGTCGCTTAACCTCTCTGAGCCACGGTTTCCTCCTTTGCAAAATGGAGACAATCAAAGGCCCTTCTCATGGGTACTGGTGTTTGTGTGGGAAGCAATAAATGGGAATATGTAGTGTGTCCGAAGCTTGTGCACCAATCCAGGCTTCTCAAACTCAAATGGGTCCAGTGGATGCTTCTCAACAGCCCAAGAAATGCTTCTGGGCACAATCCTCCCACATTTTCAAGAGAAGCCCAAAATCTGGAGATACATGTGCAGTCTCCAGAGTTGTGGATGTTGGGTGACTGATCACATAAAACGTTCCCAGGCCATTCTGGTCTGGAGCTGCCAGTTTGAGACACCTGTGTTTTAGAAGGGATGCTGAGTAGGATCCGAGGCGCAGAGTCGGGAACGTGGCTTCACTGTGGGGACCAAGGCAGGTGGAGGGGGGCCAGCTGGGGTGGAGGGCCCACGAGCAGTTCTGGCCTCCCTAGGTGACAGGGAACTGCCGGATGTGGGCGCCCCCAAGGTCCTCTACATCGCCTCGGACATGGCCTCCCTGGGTGAGGGGCGGGGCCTGGGGGCAGGACCGGAACGGGATGAGGGTGTGGCAGTGACGGGCATCCCTGGGGCGTGGCCAGGGGCGGAGCCCCGTCCCATCCAGGGGTCTCGTTGCAAAGGGGGCGAATCTTGGTAGGATCCGGGGAGTCGGACTCGAGGCCGGGCTTCTTGGATCTGGGGTGGGGGAGCATCCCTGGGAACGGAGCTCGTGAATCAGAGCCCTGGGCAGGCCCGGGGGGGCGGAGTCTCATCGGGCGCAGGGGGCGGGGCTTCAGGGACCAGCCCCGGGCTGACAGGCCTCTCCTGGCCAGGAGGTCCGGACGACCTCGTTCTAAACCACGTCGGCGTCGCCTGGGCGGTCATGCCGGGCCCCAGCGCCCGGGAGACGCGCTGGCCCTTGCAGGTGCCCCGCCCCCTCCGCGCCGGGCTCCGCCCCTCTCCGCCCAAGGTCCCGCCCTTTTCCTGGGCTGGGCTTCGTCCCAGGGCCTGCGCTCTACCCGTCGCGTCCCGGGCCCCGCCTCCTACCCGTCTCCTTCCCAGGCTCTGCCCCTTGCCTGACCTTGTCTCCGCCCCCAGGCCGGCGCACCACCCCTCGCGCCCCGGGCCCCGCCCCTCAATCCAGGCCCCGCCCCTTTCCCATTTGGGCCCCGCCCCCAGGCCGGCGCACCACCCCTCGCGCCCTGGGCCCCGCCCCTCTCCTTTTTCTGGGCCTGGGCTCCGCCTCCCCGTCGGGCTCCGCCTCGGCGCGGTCACTCCCGCTCGCCCCCCGCAGGTGAACCTTCTGAGCTGCGTGCAGCAGAGCTGGTTGGCGCTGCCCAGCCTGGCGGACAGTAGGGGCTCCCTGGTGGTGGTGTCCTCGCTGCTCGGCGCGTGCCCGCGGCCCTGGCGCTCGGGGAAGGGGAAAATGGGAAGGGGCTCGAGGTGGGCCGGCTTGGAGGGAATGATCCGCTCATTTGGGGCGCGGGGCGGGGGGTGGTGGTGGCTGGACGAAGTCTTCCTAGAGGAGGGGGACAGAGTCGCCCAGGCCGCGTGCCCACGTCCTTCACCACCCCCTACTCAGCAGCCAAGTTCCCGCTGGACGGCTTCTTCGGCTCCCTTCGGCGGGAGCTGGACGGGCAGACGTGAGCGTGGCCATCACCTTGTGTGTCCTGGGTCTCCGGGACCGCACCTTGGCCGCCGAGAGAGTCAGGTGAGGCCGGGGCGGGAGCTGGGCCGGGGACTGTGGGGGGCCGCCCAGCCCTAGCCACAGTCCCCACCGCGCCCTCCCGTATCCCAGGGCAGTCACGCCGGCCAAGGCGACCCCGGGGCCCAAGGCGACCCTAGAGGTGATCAGAGGCGGCGCCGCGCGCGCCTCTGGCGTCTTCTACCTGCTCTGGGGCTGGCTGCGGCGCCCGCGGGCCTGGTTCATCCGCCCCGAGCTCAATGTTAGGGCCGCAGTTGCTGCCTGAGACTCCAGGGGTGGCGCTCCCTCCTTGCCCCAGACGGGACCTTCCATCACACCGTCCTTGGTGCCGGGGCACACACCGAGACGCCTCTGAGAGGGTGGCCAGGGCCCAAGATGGATTCATCAAGATAGGGAAAGAACCCGGAACAACTACCAGCACCTCCAAACAATCACCCCAAACAATCACCCCAACTCCGGGTGTGTTGGGGCCAACCACGTGCCAGGCGCTCATGTGTCAAGGACTTGTCAGCCTTCGGTGAGGATAGGACTACTGGTTCCATTTTGCAAATGAGGAAACTGAGGCTCAGAGAGGTGATGCGGCTTTTCCCAAGGCCCTGGCCATATCAAACAGATCCCGTCAGCTCTGAGCCCTCTTTGGGTTCCTTTCCATCTTGCACCCAGAACTGCCAAGTCCCTGATTTGTTCCTTCCACCCCCAGCCCCTGCTGCCTCCCCCAGCTGGGGTCGCTGGTGTTCCTGGTCTGGGGTGGGGGTGGGGGTGTGAGAGGAGGAAGAGAAGGCTTAGCCCAGTGCCCCATTTCATAATAAAACTCTTCCTTCCCTTAGTGTGCAAATTTTGGGGGGGATTCCTGTTTGTCAGCCTGGGGGAGGGGAGGGTGTACCCCCGGCAGAGACTCTCAGTGCCACTCCATAGGGGTAGAAATGGAGGCTGATGAGAGGCAGGCTTCACTGGTTCTGGGACAAAGACTTTGTGTACAATACACTGTACATGGTTTTGCGTCACCCGTGGTAATGTGCTTATTCTTATCCATCAGACCTTCAGAATTTGACGTCCATGATCTCTTGGCGTCTTTGCAACTGGAAGACGGTGCTACACTTGTTCCCATCTTAGAGATGACGAAGCTGAGCTTCGAGAGGGGGCAGTCATTGGCAGAAGCTGCTGACCTCGAGAAAATAACTGTCAAAGTAGAAATTAGAGTGAAGACAATGCTCGGAAACGCTTGCTACTGTGGGCAGCCCAAAGCTCTGAGCTAGCAGCTTTTTAGAGGGGTTAACCCCAAACAGACCAGTCCAAAATTGAGACAGGCCAAAACTGAGATAAGCAGGGTCAAAAGATAAAAATCAGAGTCTATTTTCCTCCACCACATCATTCGAAGGTATTCAGTGTCCCATCTGTGCACCAGCTAAAATCGTAACGAATGCCGCCAGGGAACGCTCGACCATATCGCCTTCATCAGACCTAGCCCAGAACTCGACTCAATATATAATAAAACCAATACCCCGTTTATGGAAGCTTTATTCTGTGTTAGGTACAGTTACGTCTTGGTCGTTGAAGTAAATAATCTCGTTCAGTCCTTCCAACAGAGCTCATGGGGAGTGGGTACTATTACTGTGCTCCTTTTATAGCTGGAGAAATTGAAGTTCCGGGAGGTGAAGTCGCTGGCGCAGGGTTACTCAGCAAACGGAGGAGAAGGGATTCGAACACCGTATTTTTTAAGAGGAAGGTACCGCAGCCACGGCCACGCCCATATAGGGCTCCACCTCCGGCCTCGGGCCCGCTGGGGTAAACGCGCATGCTCGGGGAGGGCGCAGCGACACCGCCAGCCGTCAGGGCGCGCGCGCGCACGTCGGTCGTGCCTTTCTGGTTGGCGCTTCCGGTGTGGATAGATATCCCAGAGTTCCCGGCGACGTCGGCCCTTCCGCCGCGGCAGCCATTGCGAAGCTGCAAGTAAGTAGGGTCGTTCGTCGGCGGGATCCTCCGCCATCGGGGTCCCCAAGCCTGCCTTGGGGGTCGGGGGATGTCTGGGTGCGGCGAGCGAGCCTGAGGGAGCCGGGACGCGGGGTTCCGGGTGGCGGGGGCCGAGCCGGGAGTCACCCGCATCCCCTTCCTACCCCCGTCTGCAGCCATGGCTCTGCGCTACCCCATGGCCGTGGGCCTCAATAAGGGCCATAAGGTGACCAAGAACGTGAGCAAGCCGAGGCACAGTCGCCGCCGCGGGGTGAGTGCCGGGGGTCGGGGCATTCCGGGCTGAAGGGGTCCCGAGGGCAGACGGTAGCTCCGGGGCCGCTTGAGTGTCGGTAAAGGGTAAGGCGGGTTTGCACGATCTGTGGATGGAGGTGCACCACATGTGGATGTGCTGTCGCTCGGGGACCACAGACCTGACCCGTGTGATCGAGGCCGCTTTGGGGGCGGGGCGTGGGAGCGGGTTTTGACGGACGAGCAGGAGCTCGCGCAGTGGAAGAGGCGCTGGGGCGGGAACCTTCCCGGCGAGGTTGGATGTGGAAGGGAAAGAGCAAGTCCGAGGTCTTGAGTGTCAGTTGAGGCATTTGGGCCTGTCGATGTTGACAGGCATTTTTATTCCCCCAGAAGCCCCCACTCCCTGCCCTGCCTGCCTGGCTGGCGCCCAGAGGGAGGGGATTCCAGGCCCAGGGACGTGCCTGTGCCAGGGACCGGGAGCGAGCGGGGAGGAGCCTGGGTAGGCTTCTCCCAGCCTTGCTTTCCTGCCTACAAAACAGATTGAGGAGGTAGGGCCTTGGGTCTACCTTTACCAGGCATGACGGAAAACTCAGCCTGTTGACTTTTTCAGTCCTCCTCACGGCCTTGAGGGTTGGGTGGACTGTTGTCACCTCACTCAAGTCAGGGAAACTGAGGCACAGAGAGGGAGGAGCCTGAGGTGCAGGCTGGAACGCAGGGAAGGCCGCTCGCCCCCACCCTGACAGCATCCCCTCGCCCCGCAGCGCCTCACCAAGCACACCAAGTTCGTGCGGGACATGATCCGCGAGGTGTGCGGCTTTGCCCCCTACGAGCGGCGCGCCATGGAGCTGCTCAAGGTCTCCAAGGATAAGCGGGCCCTCAAGTTCATCAAGAAAAGGGTAGGTGGGCTGCTGGCGGGGTTGGGGGTGGGCTGGGGGTCAGGAGCCCGGGCTGATGGCCCTCCGTGTGTGCCAGGTGGGGACACACATCCGTGCCAAGAGGAAGAGAGAGGAGCTGAGTAACGTCCTGGCTGCCATGAGGAAAGCGGCTGCCAAGAAAGACTAAACACCCCCCTCCCTGTGTGTAATAAAAGGCTTTGCAGATACTGCAGCTCCGAGCTTTGTGTGTATCAGGGAGTGGGGGGCAATCAACACCCTGGGGTTCCCACACCTGGGTGGGACCGCGCTCCCCTATAGGTGTGGCTCTTACAGCTGAACTGCTGAGCGGCAGCAGTAGACACAGATGTACACGGCCAAGCAGTACTGAAAATGTCTTTTAATCATAATTAAATAGCTCATGTCAGACTAATTAATTCAGCCATAATCGAGGTTCCCAGGGTCCAGGGTCCAAGCGTTCTGGTGGCTCAGGGTGAGATTCCCCTCCCCAGCACAGTTCGGGCCTCGTCCATCCACTACCGACGGTGCCTGGGGCAGCCATCACCGCTCCACGGCCTGCTCTTCTGCACCTGGGAAGGCGATGGCAAAGACTTCGTGGTAGTGCTGGACGAAGTGCACCTCCAGGCCCTCAGTGATGAAGGCCGCCAGGTCATGGAAGTCCTTCTTGTTCTCGGCCGGCAGGACGATGCACGTCACCCCCGCACGCTTGGCCTGGGAAGGGAAGGAGGAACCCAAATCAGGCCCAGTCGGGCTAAAAGCGTGTGCCCGGTTTTCATTTACTGCAGGGAGTGGGGCGGCTCAGGGTTGGAGATGACAGTAGTGACGGCCCTGCCCCCAACTTGGAGGAGGACGCTGAGGCCCCAGATCATGGTTGGGGTCATAAGCAGAAGCCAAGGACTCCTCCAGGCCAGCTGCCACCCAGATGATGTCAAATATCTGGAAAGTCAGGGAAGCTGTTCTATACCTTTTAGGTTAACCCTGGAACTCAGCTTTACTTTTAGAAGTTTGGCTTCTGAAAGTGTTTGGAATGTAACTGACAGTTGAGTTTTCCAGACATGCTAGATGCCCTGCCCTGTGCCTGCAGCCAGCAGAGGGCGCCTGTGGGCAGCCGAGTGAGGCCCCGTCCCGTGCACGGAGCCCTTCAGGCTCCCACCTCCCTGGGGGCAAGACCACAGGCCCCTGCCCACCTGCCCCTGCCTTTTCTCCAGCAGCAGAGATGCCTGGCCTCACCACATCCGGCGCCACCCCTACAGGGCCGCCACACTGCCCTCCCTCCGCCTGGCCTAGCCTGGAGGTGAGGGGTCTTGCCCTCACTAAACAGCTCCAGGGATGCTGCAGGTGACTTGCTGAGCCCCCTACTTGCTCCTGGAGGAGGAAGCTCCCCCCATGGCCGTCACATGGACACAGAACAAGGGTCAAGAAAGGGAGGCTCCAGGCCATGACACTGACCCAGCTCGTGACCCACATGCCCCAGACACCCCCTACCCCGAAATGGTCTCCCCCATCAGACTAGGTACCCTGAAGACATGGTGCACAGCTGCTTTGTACGCGCTTGGCAGGTGTGCTCTGGGTGAAGGAGGAGTGGGGGGCACCCCCGCCTGGCCACCAATCAAAGCAGCGCCTATGAACGGCACCAGCCCCCAGGACACGCAGTGGCTTTGGCTTCTGCAGCCCGGGTACTAGGCCCAGCAGGAAACAAGCAGGAGACCCCACCCCATCCTCCAGGAACCTGGCAGAGCCCCATGGAGGAAAAAAGATGGGGACTTTAAATCTGGAAAAGGCAGAAAACTGCTGTGGAGGGGGCTGTCAGGCCAGTGGGCTCGGGGGCTGGGTGGGCCTGGGTGGGGGCAGCGCTCACTGCGATGGTCTTCTCCTTGATGCCACCGACAGGCAGGATCTTGCCAGTAAGGGAGACCTCGCCAGTCATGGCCAGATCCTGGCGCACAGGCTGGTCCAGGGCCAGGGAGAGCAGCGCCGTGACGATGGTGCAGCCGGCGCTCGGGCCGTCCTTGGGGGTGGCGCCCTGCGGGGAGAGGTGGGTGGGCTGCTCGTGAGCTGCGGGGTGCTGCGGGCAGGTGGACGGGCGGGCAGAGCATGGGGCCCGGTGGGCCTCACCTCTGGCACGTGCAGGTGGAGGTGGGAGGTCACCAGGAACTGGTTGGAGGGGTTGCGCTGCATCAGGAAGGCCCTGGCAAAGGTGTAGGCAATGCGGGCACTCTCCTTCATCACCTCCCCCAGCTGGCCCGTCACCTCCAGGCTCCCGTCCTTGTCCCCCGAGCTGTCCTTGTCCCGGGGCCGCCGCAGGGAGGTCTCAACAAACAGCGTGGAGCCGCCTGGGAGAGCAAGGGGGAGCCCATGAGGCCTCTCCCAGCTGCCGCGGGGCTGCCAGGGGCCCCCCAAGAGCCAAGGGGCTGAAGTGGGGCCCATCTGCCGACACCGGGAACCTCAGCATCCACCATGTCCCCCCATCCCCCCCGAGAGGACGGTGGGTGCTCCCCGACTCACCCATGGCGGTCCAGGCCAGCCCCATGACCACGCCCGGCGGCGTCACGTCGTACATGCGCTCCACGGTGAACACGGGCTTCCCCACGAAGTCCTGCAGGTTCTCGGGCGTCACCTCCACTGCCTCCACCTCGCCGCTGACGATCTTGTAGGCCGACTTCCGCAGCACCTGGGGACGGGCCCGGCGCAGAGGGGCGTGAGGGCAGGGACGGGGAACGGGGTGGGTGGCAGGGGCGCTGGGGCCGGCTCACCTTCTCCACCTGCTTCTGCAGGTTGCGCACGCCGCTCTCCCGGCAGTACTGCTTGATGAGAAGGGTCAGCACGTCCGCTGACAGCTTGGCCTTGCTCTCGTCCAGGCCGCACAGGGCGCGGGCCTGGGGTACCAGGTACCGCTGACGGGGAAGAGGGGCACTGTCAGGGGGGCCCTGCTAGGGAGACCTGCCCGCTGGCTGACCCAAGACCCCCCCATGGGCCCCTGCCTGCCCACCCAGCCACAGGGCAGGGGGTCCCTAACACAGTGATTTTCTTGTCACCGCAGGGCTCAAGTTGCCAGGTGGGCATCCCCAACAAGCCTTGCTCCTACAAGTCTGAGTCGTGTCGTCTTCAGTCCTGGGGTGCAGAGATCTGCTCCCTGCTTTTACCTTATAGCCCATCTCTTCCTCTGGGTAAAACCTCACACCCCTGCCCGCAGCCGACCCCGTATCGGATTCCCACCCATGCCCCCACCCTGCCCCCAGCAGGAGCTCCCCAAGAGCTGGGTGAGGGTCAGGGCTGTCGCCGGGTGAAGGAGCAGGCAGGGACGCGGGGCGGGCTCACCTCGGCGATGGCGAGCTTCTCCTGGGCCACGTAGCCCGACACGTTGATCATCTCCATGCGGTCGCGCAGTGGCTCGGGGATGGTCTCCGTGACGTTGGCCGTGCAAATGAACAGCACCTGCGGGAGGCGGCACGCGGCTGCTGCGGGAACAGCACCCCTGCCCAGGTCCCCTCCAGCAGCCCCCCACCTCCCGGGCAGGGGCGCACCTTGGACAAGTCTACGGGCACATCCAGGTAGTGATCCAGGAAGTTGGCGTTCTGCTCGGGGTCCAGCAGCTCCAGCAGTGCCGACGAGGGGTCCCCCTGGTAGCCCCGGCCGATCTTGTCCACCTGCAGTGGCAGAAAGCACAGGCTCAGCACCAGACCCGGCCCTTGGTGCTTTCCAGGCACTCCTGGGAGGAGACCAGGCAGGCCCAGAGTCAGTGCAGACTGGGGGTCCCGAGGAAGAGCAGGGGGCCGCAGAGGGCCTCAAAGGGCCTCCAGGCCACAGCCACGGGCAGGGACGGGGTCCTCCTGGGGCCGGGCAGGGCCTTCCCCGTGTCCTTGGAGCCCCGGGACTGAGAAACCCATCGGCCACAGCAGCTGCTCGGCACTGAGTCCCCCCTGCCCAGGATGCCCCCCGGGACACCTGCCCCTGCCCGGCCTCGCACCTCGTCTATGAGGACCAGGGGGTTCTCCGTCTTGGTCTTCTTCAGGCACTGGATGATCTTGCCGGGCATGGCCCCCACGTACGTCCGCCTGCGGGAGGGTCACGGTGGGCAGGCCTGCCTGGGGCCACGGCTCCGCCCGGGCCCTGCGCCTTCTCTGTCACCAGGACACTACAGGCCTGGCCCCAGTGAAGGCTGGAGGCATGCTGGGAGCCAGGGGGGCCACGGTTGCAGAACCGTCCCGACTTGGGGCTCCTGAGAACTGGGAGGAGCCAACGCCATCCCCCAGTTTTACAGATGGGGGTGTCTCAAAAGGGAAGAAAGAGCCGCGGTGCTGGGTCCACAGCTGGGTTTCCCCCAGCTCTGCCCACCTGGCACCTCTTTCCTGTCCAGATGATAGACCCAGCCCCAAGAAGGAGCAAGCGCTGGGGGCAGAAACACAGCCTGCCCCTTCCTGAAGGTGGCTTTCGGGGCCTCAGAGGGAGAGCGGGGCCAAAAGCCACCCTGGGGTCCCTGGGAGCAGAGGTGCCTGGCCTGGGGCCACCCCCTTGTTTCACAAGCATCTCCTGGGCACCCACATACTGTGCCCCAGCTCTGCCGGGGGCAGACAGCACTCAGCAGGGGCCCAGCCAGACCCATGTCCTGTGCCCCAAACTATACCTAGCAGGCGCAGCCCACAGGCAGAACACAGAGAGATCATGAGGCGGGAGAGACTTCACATGAGTTACAGATGAATAAAAAAGAGACAGGGCATCTGGAGGACTACCAGGGAGGACAGAAACTTGAAATGTCTCAGTGAGAGGCTGGAGCAGAGTGGGCGAGGAGGGAGTCGGAAAGGTGAGTGGGGGGGGGAGCAGTCTGGTCTGACAAAACGACCGTGCAAAGGCCCTGAGGCAGGCCCAGGCCTGGTGAGTTGGAGGAGCAGCGAGGAGGCCTGTGGGGCTGGAGCGGAGGGAGCCGGGGGAGAGCGGGAGGAGGGGAGGGCAGGGAGGATTTCCCTGAGTGAAGCAGAGGCCCTGCAGGGCCGTGGGCAGAGAGACGCCTGGGCTGCTGTTCTCGGCGTGACCTGTACACCCCACTGCCGGGTCCCTGACCTTGGTCCAGGGACTGAGACCGCGTCACACCCGCTGCGGCCTGCCCTGCTCTCGGGGGCCCCTCCCCCGAGGAACCACTTCCAAGGCCAGAGCCGGCCTGGACTTTGCTTAGAAACCCAGCCAAGGTCCCCCCTGCCCCCTGGGATGGGCCCCCTGTCTCCCCACATCAGGGCCCACAGGGCTGCAGGGCCAGGCCGTGGAAATCCACCTCCCACTGCACCCCAGCCGAGGGCACGTCCCCCCAACCACCACCAGCCAGGCAGGGCCTTCCTCTGTACCCCTGACTCTTGGAACACCCTGCTCCTGGGAGGGCTGCCCTGGGACCTGCCGGGACGGGTGCTAGCCCTCCCAGGGGCTGTCTGCTGAGAGCCTGTCCGCTGTGGAAAGCAGGGCTCCAAAAGCAGGTTCCCGCCAGGCCTGAAGGCAGCGGGACCGACCCGGGGTGGTGGGGACGGCCATCAGGGTGCCGGGTGAGGCCTACCTGTGCCCCTTGATCTCGGCCACATCCGTCATGCCCCCGACGCTGAAGCGGAAGTACTCGCGGTTGAGGGCGCGGGCGATGGAGCGGGCGATGCTGGTTTTGCCCACACCAGGGGGGCCGTAGAAGCAGAGGATCTTGCCCTGGGTGGAGCCGCGCAGCTGGCTGACGGCGATGAACTCCTGCGGGCGGAGGTGGCACTTCAGGGCGGCCCCGCGGAGGGGCTCTTGCCACACACACCCGCTGCTCCCCTCTGCCCGGGCACCCCGATACCACCCGCCTCCCACCCGTGGGTGACTTTCCAGCACCGGGGACACTGCCCCTGCTGCATCTCAGCTGCCTCGAGGCCAGCCCCTCAGGTGAGGTGCTCCGGGCCCCCTCAGCCCTTCCTCAGCCCCCAGGGCCATCGGAGTCCCCTGCACCTGGCATCTGTCAGCACCTCCCACAAATGCACAGGCGGTCCCCTGGCGCCTCACCAGGATGCGCTTCTTCACGTCCTCCATCCCGTAGTGGTCCTCCTCCAGCACCTCCCGGGCTCGCACCAGGTCCAGGTTCTCATCGCTGTACTTGCCCCAGGGGATGGACGTCAGCCAGTCCAGGTAGTTGCGGGTGACGCTGCCAGGGAGAGACCGGAGCTGGTGAGCGGGCTCCACGTGCCGCCCAGACCTCCGTGGCATGGCAGTGTGGCTCTGGGGTCTGGACACAACCACCAGGAAGGGTGTGCTTCCTGGGTGGACCAGGCTGGTGGGGGCTGTGCCTCGGGAGCCCCCAGGACCATGCTGGGGTGTAAGCACCGTGCCTAGCTCCAGGTCTAGGCACTCAAGGCTTGGTGAGAACAGCTGCCTGCGCACGCCCCAATGCTCACTAATGCAGACAACCCTGGCACCCTTCCTGCCCCACTGGCAAGGGAGAGAACAGTGGAGAAAACCAGGCCCAGGACGTGTGGAGAAACAGCCTCCAGAGTGGCAGGTCACTCTACCAGGAGAGCAGCACTGGGCACCAGGGGGACACCCCCAAAGGGGTCTTGAGCTAGGAGCTGTGCTCCCACAGACTGCGGCTGCCCTAGGCCCAGAAGCATCTCAGCTATACATGGGTCAGTGCACACAGCGAGAGGGGTGGGGTGCCTGGGGCAGAGACCGCGATCAAGGGAGGGCGGGGGCCGTTTCCCAGGCGCTGGGCGACACCGGGGTCCGCTACCAGCAGGGGCTCAGCACAGGGTGAATGAGACGAGCCAGGAGAGGGTGGGAGGCCAACGCACAGAGCCTGCTGGGCCCGGGCAGACTGTGGATTTGAGTTTAGGGGCCACGGGAGCCACGGAAGGGACTGGAGCCGACAGGCCTCTGGTTGTGTTGTAAAGGTCTGTGAGGGAGGCAAGCTGGGGCCACATCTCGCTGCAGTGAGGGAGGTGAGGGCTGGTGGGCCATGCCCGGGAGGACCCACGGCCCCTGGGCCACTCGAATGGGCCCTTCCCCTGAGGCTCCCAGTTTGTGGTGACAGAACGAGGGTCCCACAGTCCCACTCTGCTCTGAGGGGCTGGGAAGTCGTGCCACCTGCAGGGTGACACTTGGCCCATGTGCACTAACCCACAAGCCCCAAGGGAGCATCTTGTAGGGGTGAGGCTCCTGGCCAGGGGTCCTCAGCTAATTTCTGCCTGTGGGTGTCAGAATGACAGCCCCCCAAAGATGTCCACGCCGAACCCCGGAACCTGTGCATGTGGCACCTGACGTGGAAAAGGGACTCTGCAGGCGGGATTCAGTGGAGGATTTGAGGCAGGGGGATTGTTCTGGATTATCTGGCTCTTGGTATCTCACATCATCACAACCTCTGAAAGGGACAGGTGAGGAAGAGCCAGAGAGATGTGACTGTGCCATCGGGTCAGAGTGAGCGAGTGAGGAACTGGAAGATGGGGAGCAGGGGCCACGGGCCCAGGAATGCAGGCGCCCCCCCCGAAGCCGGGAGGGCAGGAACCCAGGCCCTCCCCCAGGGCCCCAGGAGCCCAGTCCTGTCGGCTCTCCAGTCTCAGCCCCCCTCACCTGCAGAGCCACACAAGGACACGTGCGAGGTGTTTTAAGGCACTACGTCTGTGGGCGCTTCTCAGCGCAGCCACGGCCATGTGTGCTGCCCGAGGAAGGGCCCGCAGCAGGCGGAGGAAATGAGCCTCCCGCAGGGGCCTTGGGCAGGAGACCCCGGGAGGGTCTCAGTCCGGCTCAGTTCTTCCCTGTCTAGAGCCATTCCAGGGGACTCGACGTGGGCTGGGTGGGCACAGGAACCTGAGCCCCCATCCCGGGCAGCAATCCCAGGGCCACAGGAAGACGCGGCTGTGTCCTGGCCGACTCTCAAAGCACCAAGAGGGAGGCCAGGGGACAGAAGACGGGGTGGCCTTGGGCCAGTGGCTCCAGGGACTCCTAGTCCGCGTTACAAGTGCTGGCTTAGAGCCAGACACCACTGGTTTCAAGCCCCTCCGTCCCCAGCTCCCAGCTCCGAGGCCCTGGCCCCTGACTGAACCTCTCTGAGGCTTGATTTTTCTCATCTGTAAAATGGGGGTGACAAGGGCACGTTTCTCATGGGGGTGTGATCTGAGCACTGAGGCCTGTCAAGTGCTTCTGTACACAGCACCTGACGCGCCGTGTGTGTGCCGTAAATGAGTGCCAGGGGACACCCCCTCCTGGCTTCCACGGTCAGCGCCCCACACCCCATCCAGCCAGCTGGCTCCCCAGGGCCGGGGAGCAACGGGGGTCCCCCTTAGGGGCTGGGCCAGAGACCAGCAGGGCCCGGCGCTCACTTGAACTCCGAGGAGTGGTTGTCCAGCAGGCCGAGCTTGCTCAGCTCCTCGTCGACGACGTCCATGACGTGCTTGGGGACCACGAGCTCCTTCAGGCGCTCCCGGAACTTCTCCTCGATGGCGTCCTTGTCCTCCTTCTCCAGGCCCAGCTCTTTCTTGATGATTTTCAGCTGCTCTTGCAGGAGGTACTTGCGGTGCGTCTGCTTGATCTTCTCCTCCACCTGTGAGGGCCAAGGGGTTGCCGTTTGGATCGGAGAGCAGAGGGGACGTGACTCTGCGGTCCCCGGACTAATCTGTACGCTGCGGGGGCTGGCTGCTCAGTTGCAGGCCTGTCCCCCCGGACTCAGCACCGGGTGCGCAGAGAAGAAAGCCCAGTCTGGGAACCTCCCCGATGTTAACCCAAAGGCTCCCAGAGCGTGGGACTCACACCACTGCTGACACGTGCCTCCCTATCAATAAATCACACCCAGTGTTGCGATGAACATGCATCTCACAGCGAGGAAGCCCTTTGCTTTTTGATTCTGGTTGTGGTGATAAGTAACTGGACGGCACAGGCTGTCCATCGATTTGCCAAAATTTGGGAAGGCTGAACTGTGGGAAATAGCATTCCAACCTTTCCCGTGTGGGTTTGTGATTTTAGCTCCGTCCCAAGTCTATGAAGGGAGAAGTTCTCTCCCCTGAGGGAGGCTGGTGCTCAGAGCTCGCCACTTGGGGCTCATCCACTGGGGCCAGTTTTAACTTTCCCTGCTTAACCCAAAGTTTCATGGCCCAGAGCAACTGATTCCACAGAGCCCTCAAAACAGAGACACGGCAGCCATGCAGCCTCCCACCAACACCATCTCAGCTCAGATGCTGGCTGATGCCGGACGGCCTGCCGGCTAAATCCCCGGGAGCAGCCGCCTCTCCTGCTCCCCACTTACCTCCCGCCCCAGGCGCTGCTGCAGCTTGCTCAGTTCAAACTCCTTCTTGAGGAGGGAGAGGGCCTTGTACAGCCGCTTGGGGATCTGTCACAAAAGGGAAGGCACAGGGAGACAGAAGTCGGCGTCTGTCTGTGTTGGGCGAGGGCGTGGGGGAAGCGGGTGCTCGGCCGGCTGCTGCCGAGGGGAGTGTACATCAGGCAGAGGCTTTGAGGGCAAGCCGGCAACACCTGCAACAACTAAAGTCCAGTTCTAGAATTGTGTTCTGCAAAGAATGCCACAGGCTGTGTGGACAAGGATATTTGCCACGGCAAACACCAGCCATGGCCTCACTATCCAACCCTGGGGACCTGACTGAACAGACGCTGGGCGCCCCTCAGTGGATACTTCGCAGCTGCTCAAAAGGACAGGGAGATGGACACAGACTAACGGATGCACGCAGACGTGACATCATCTCTAAACAGAGCTGGGGAGAGGCCAGCAAGCAAGGCCGGGAGGCTGCCTGGAGTCCAGGTGGGGACAGGCCGGAGGGGCCTCCTGGCTGCTGCCATACACACTCACGTTGGTCTCCTCCAGGACGTCCTGCAGCTCGTGGGACTCGGCCCCGGTCAGCGCGGCACCCATGTCGCTCAGGTAGATGGGGTTGTCCACCACCCGCTGGCCTGCCTGCATCATCTGCAGCACCGACTCTCTGAAAGGGGTGAGGGACACTGGTGCTGGAGAGCGGGGACCGTGGCACAGGCCTCTCTGGCCTCTGGGGCAAGAGTGCCAAGGCCAGGGCTTTGCTCCCGAGGCGGGCCCGAGCCCTTGGTCTCCTTTTCCCCAGCAGCCCTGGGCCGGGCCTTGGGGACACCTGCTGGGAGCCAGCTGTGCCGCCTGGTCCCCTCCAGGCCCACGGGCTTGGGCAAGAGCTGCAGCCCCACCCCAGACACCAGCCCCTTCTGCCAGCCACTTTGAGGATCCCCCTCTCCCCCATCAGTGGCTCAGCTGATAACAGCAGAGGCTTCTGGCCAAATCCTGGCCCCTGAAAGTGTGAAGGAGGGGCAGGAAAAGAACCTGGGCCAGGTGAGCCGCCCCCAGGCCTCCCCTCCCTGCACCCCACGAGGCCCACCTATAGAGGGGGTTCAGGGCGATGATGTCCCGGATGGTCTTCACGATCTCAGCAGTCAGGGCCTGGCGGGGAGGAGGGCCGGGTGGGTCAGCGGGGCCCCCAGCCAGCACCCCAAGGAGCTCCACCCACCTGCCCCTTTGCCACCTGCCCGTCTGGCCTTGGCCAAGGAAGGCCTCGGAGACCAAGAGCACAGCCCAAGTCAGCAGGCAGAGGGGCAACGGACCAAGAAAGTAAAACTAAAGCCGAAGCTGCTTCCTTAGACCACTCCGAGCCTCGACCTTAGAGGAAGCCGTTTGGAAAAAGCAGAGGGACGTGGCTCTTCATTCCCTTAAGTGCACTTCTCGCAACCAACACGTCCCCTTCTCAACCCTCAGGCAGGACGCGGGCCCCTGCCCAGGGCCTGTCTGTCCATCGCTGGTGCTTTCACTCCGTCACTGCCGGGAACCTCAGCCCCGCTCCCCTTTGGCAGCAGAGGGTGGCCCCGTCTGCTGGGGGTGCCGTGGCGAGACTGGTTTTCCTTCACCCTTCCTCTCGTGGCCACAGTTACGAGGCTAATGCCCCCAAAGGGATTACTAGACAAAGCTAATGGCGTTAAAAACCTGACCCTGCCTTGTTCCCGAAAGGCCACGGGCTCCCAGTGTATGGCAAGGAGCCCACTGCTGGGCAAGAAGGGGTCGGTGGCCACAGCTGATTTGTTTTCTCTAGTTACTGGGTCGGACCTTATGCTGTCTGAGGAGACCATTGTAGGACACCAGAGAGCCACGGCACTTGCATGAACAAGGCGAACACCCTGCCTTGCAGAAGCCTTCCTGATTCCTTCACCACAGCATCTGTAAGCACAGCCATTTGTAGCCACCCCCTCCCAACCTGAAGATTCTCATAAATCCCCGTAGCCACAGGCAGCCATTTAATTTTAAAGTTAAGTAAAATTCAACATTCCATTCCTCGGTCACATCAGTCATATTTCAACTGCTTAATGGCCACGGGAGACTGCTAACATAGAATTCTGGAACATTCCAACTATCGTGGAATGATCTCCTGGACAGAGCTGTTCTCAAGGACTCCCGATTAGGCCTATGGACATGACTGTTCACCACGCCAGTGGCAAATGTGGCCAAGCCCCTTCCGGCACCTGCCATGCACACTCCTACAGCACTCGGAAGCAGCCTCAGAATCCTTCTCAACACAGTACTAGAGCCAACCATGAACAACAAACAATCAGCCCAAAGCTGTCTGTTCTCTATCAGGAACAGCTTCTGTTCTCCATCGTGAGGAGGCTCCAATGACAGCGGGAACCCACATAAGGAGCCGGCACACCCAGGTCTTCTGTCAGCTCTGGCTTTCTTCTTTGTCCCTAGCCGAAGAGGGCAGGCCACCCTGCCCGCCACTGCCAAGAGGCTGCCCACCTGGAGGCCGGCTCACCGGGCCACAAGGCAAGCAGGAGAGCCTGGGCTTGGCGTCCAGGCTGCCAAAAGGCTGTTCCTGTCCTGGCTTGAGCCCCAGGTCACAGAGAATGTTTCCAACTACCTATTTCTTTCCCCACAATTCTGGATCTGGGTGAGGAGCCAATAATGGCACGAATTGCTGGAGGCCATTGCACAGACAGGGGCTTGGGCTGAACCTGGGTTCGAATCCTGCCTCCTTCACGAGTGGCTAAGGGCCCCAGCATATTCCTTTACCTCCCTGACCCCGGTTTCTTCAAAGGTCTTTCGGGAGGAAAAGGATGTCCTTCATTTGCCACGTATGCGAGTGCTAGGACGTTCTGGCTCCTACAGAGCCTGGGACTCGACATCGGAGGTGGCCAGGGGCTTTCTTTTGAGAGGCCACTGGAGCCATCCTGGGGACACCCCTCGGGGAGTGTGGCATCATAGCCACACGGACTTACTTTCACCTCTTCCGTGACCTGGAAGTCCTCGTGGACGACGTTCTCAACCTCCACCATGAGCACCTCCCCAGGGGTGCCTGAGGGGGGCTCCATCACCACCTCCATCTGTCGTTTGACGCTCAGATCCCCCTCCGCCTCCTGCTTATCCCGCTTCGGCTTTCTACGGGTCTTCTGTTTGTTTTCGGCCTCCGGCTCCTCAGGCTCCACCTCCAGCTGCCTGTTGATGTGGATCCTGGAGGAGGAAGCAAAGTGGAGGGGAAGCCTGGGGTGCACCCGGCCACTGGACACAGCTTTCCCCCAGTCCTGACAACTGAGCGATGCAGGCAACATCAGAGGCTGGGCTCAGCCCTGGGACGGGGGGACTACGGGGTCCTCGAGCTGGAGGCCAAGCTGCATTCTCAGAACCCCAAGACCAGTGTCCCCTCCTCGTCCCTGATACCCCAACCAGCCTCACGCGTAACACTTCTCACGCAGCGCTCCCCATGCCGGCCCCGCTGTCATCTGCAAACGCTGCAGGTATAAGGAACGAGCCAGCAGTTAAACACAGCAGCTCCGAGGTCTCCCGTTACTAGCCGGGAAACCTGGGCAAACAAGGTCTGTCTTAGGGACCCTGCCCCACCCCTGTTGACCTGGGCTCAATGCACAGCAGCTCGTTTTGCATCACTCAAGTCTCGATTCAAGAAGCACCTCCTCCAAGAGGCCTTTCCTGACCACTTCGTGTAAAGCTGCCTCCCAGCCCCCTCAGCCCACACCCATCCCCCTGTCCTGCCTCTTCTTCTCCTCCAGAGCACATGACCCCACCTGAATCCAGCTGGGGACTCTGCCTGTTCCTCAAGTTCTCCCCACGTAGAGTGTGGGCTCTCCAAGGGCAGGCCCCTTGCTCGGTTCTCTCCTATCTCCTGGCACCTGGCAAACACCAGGCCCTCTGTTATGTGCTGAATGAAAACTGCTGACGGAAGCTCCCGGCTCTCTCCTCTGTCACAGGGGGCTAGCCACAGTTCCTTCCTGAGGGGGCTGGCCTAGAGCCGCCCAGGATGCTGGCGCAACAGTCATCCAGGTGTGCAGAGAAAAGGGGGGGCAGTTCTTGGGAAATTTGGGGTATGGCAGCCGCCACAGTTTTTATCAAGTTCAGGTGCATCTTATTCTGTTCCTGGGGCCCAACATCCTTTTAGGAGGTCAAGGAACAGCCTCTTTCCTAAGACAGACTCCGATGTAAGCAGCTGAGGATGGGTGTGGCAGCTCAGCCTACTGGGGAAATCGGTGTGTGACCCAGATCACCATTTGCCCTGGCTCTGTCCTGGGGGCATCACCAGGCTGACACAAGCAAAAAGGCTCTGTGGGCACAAAAGGATGGAAAACTCTAGACTCAACCAACTCCAACAAATGTCTTCCATGAGGGGCTTTCCAGAATCTTCACTATATTAAGGGCTTGACACTCTGAAAAGTTTCCATGTGTACCTGACCATGAAACTCTTTTGAGAGCAACCTGCACACCACCGTTCTTTGGGACACACTTGGTTAAGGCTCATTAGTCAATCCATCGAGAACTTCGACCCTAACCCTAGGCGGACTCTGTATATTTCTTCTAGTTCACAGTAACTGCCTGTTTCGGACTGATGAAAGCTGCACGCGGTCCTGCAGGGGGGATGAGGCAGGCAGGACACGTCCTCACAAGGAAACACATCTGGTGAAGGGAAAAAGTTCAAAGCGGCCAGCTGTGCGTGCAGCACGACCTGCCGGGTGACGCAGGGATGGGCCCTTGGGAGGACACACACCCAGGTGGCAACGGGGAACACCTGGGGACAGAGTTCGAGGCACCTTGCTCCTTGTGGGGTTGCTGTAATGCTTTTTTGAAAGGCGTGCATGTAACACTACAGCCACCAGCAAGCCAAGACAGATGAAGCTGGATTGGGAAAGTAGGAGGCGTTTCTCACCGGCCCCACATGCTGCCACTTTAACACGGGCACTCGGAGGAGGGAGGGGTCGGGAGGTGACAAGTCTCACCCCTTCCCCTGCTTTGGCTCGCCCGCTGCGGGGACAGAGCTGCAGTGCTGACCCGAGAAGGGCAGGGAGTCCCGGGACCCGGGGGCCCACAGGGTGCCCTTCCCGCCTGCCTCACATGCTCCTGCCTGCCCCTCGCTGGCTGGTACACGGACCTTCTGTGTCCCATGACGATCATGCGCAGCTTGTCCCCAAGGTCCTGCATCTCGTGGATCTGGACAAATGTCCCCGTGTGGTAGACCTCATCCAGGCTTTCGACCACGTCGGATTCATTGCTGAGGGGGAGGAACACAAACGGCCGTCAGCACCTGCGCTCGGATCCTCATTTGGAGGTCTTGGGTGACAAGGGGGAAGGAAAAAAAGAAACAGCTCTTGCTGGCTGCGACTGGACACTGAGCATGACCCCTTCTGCTCCCAGGGGTGCCCGGGGGCATATCTACCAGCTCGTGGCCATCCCCAGCAGTGGCAGCACCCAGGTCAGGAGCTCCTGGCTAAGTTAGCCGGAGGGGCAGGGCCCAGATGGGATTTGGATTCCACTCCACACTCCCATTACAGAGCCTGCTTAGGATGCATCTTCTAACTTGGAAGTGGAACACATTTCTACCAGGAGCCAATGTGGGTGGACCCAGAGTCACAATATCCACCGGGCTTTAGCTTTGCTTTGCAGCAGCCCTGCTGACACCAAGGGTCCTCAAGGTTAATTCCACCCACCCACCCACCCCAACCCCAAGGCTGGACAACGCACGAAGGCTCATGCTACAAACTGAACCTCAGCCCCGAATGAAAAGGTGTGCTTGGCTCTCAGCCTTGCCCTCTGTTGGCTTTGCTAGGGTTCTTCTAGGTCAAGAGTCAAAGGTCAAAGCTATTCTACAGTGCAGGATTTCTGGAGAGCTACACTCCAGGGTGACTTCAACGAGGCAGTGAAGGAAAACGCCACTTACTTGTCATCTCTCTTTAGAAAGACACCGGCATATGGCTGGGCAAGACGAACTTTCCTTCTCAGCAGCTCAACCAACTTCTTATTTTTTACCTAGCAGGACAATGACCCCAAAGTGAAACGCAGGGTACATTTTCTAGCTGACATTTTGATGGCAGCTCTAGCATTTTCCATAGTTGTCTCTGTGGACATGTGAATCTGACCCGGGACACCAATCAACCTAGTCCAGGACCAAAACAAAACAAGCTGGTGGATGGGAGGGTGGAGAACAGAACAGGGTAGTGTTGAGTAGCTACATTCCTTTTTCTCTGTAGATAAATGGCTGGACTGAAGGAACTGTTAAACCAGTTTCATACACTTCTTCAGTGGCAAGATGTCCTGGCTTGAAAATCTAAACCATTCTGCCTTTTATTCACTTTGGAAGGACAACATTAAATGTGCCTAACTCAAATGGGGCCTCCCCCGCAGGCTGGTAATTTCCCTGATTTTCATTGAAAATATTTCCTCACCACAAGTGTACCCTGTTCATCACTGATCAAAACCCCCAGGACCACAGCACATTCTCATTCTCGTCACCGACAGGTGGAGATCAACAATGTCTTTTGGGAAATACCTGACGGGGCCAGAAGTGCTGATATCCCTAGGGTTCACCTGATTTCTTTTGAGCCTGTGTTAATTCCCAGGTGAGACCTGGGCGAAACTCAGTGGCCCTCAACCCTCAGGGTACCTCATAATGACCTGTGGGACTCATGAAAACACTCCCTGGAATTTCTGATTCAGCAGGTCTGGGGTGGGGCCTGAGAATATGCATTTCTAACAAGCTCCCAGGTGAGGCAGATGAGGCTGGTACAGGAAACACACACCCTGAGAATCACTGATGCCAGGGACTCTCTAGCACAGGTTCCTAACTTGTGGTCTGGGAATTCCTGGCACGAGACGAGCATTTTTCCAGGAGGAGGGTCCCATTCATTTGTCAGGAGAATACGTGATCCACCAAAAATTAAGAACCACTGGTCTGTACTCAGAGAAAAGCGACCAACTCAAGTAGCCACACAGCGTCAACTACAAAATTGAGTCAATGGAGCCTGGCTAATAGGTTGAGCCACCAGGCCCCAGAGAAGTGGTCCCCAGTTTCTCCTCTGTTCACAGATGACTGCTGCATCTTGCACATCTCTCCCCTGCCTGAGACAGGCCTCCTTTTCATTATTTACAGAGTAACGGCAACAGAAATACAGGGTGTACCACGTGTCAGTGCTCCAAATGCCCTCCAATGTGACTTGTGTGATGCTCCTGTCTAGTTCCAGTCAGGCAAACAAGCCGCTCCTGCATGAATCCTGTCTCTGCTTGGGCCCTGAGGGCATCTGTGACTTGGCAGGGCTGAGGGGACCAGTCCTGGTGCTAGAAGCCTGGGACAGTGGTGTCAAGGTATGGGAAAAAGGTCTCCAGGGCAGGTTCTGTGATACCAGAAGTGCACGGAGAAAACAGTGGTGGCAGCGCTGACTGTTGAAGCACACGACTTGTGTCCCAGGCACGGTTCTAAATACTTCTCACATATTTGTTTAACCACCATGACTCCAAGAAACAAGCTACTATTTATTATTTCCATTGCATACATGAGAAAAATGGAGGTCCAGAAAAATAGCCTGCCGAAGGTTATGAAGCCAGGACTGGGAGAGCTGGGATATACAAACTCACTGGGTCTGGGGCCTGGATTAGTACCCGCTCCTCATTATGAAGGAAGGGCCTCCTTCCCCACTGGCTGGCTGCTCCCCCTCTGTACTGCCCTTTCCCCTTTCCAGGGGATCCTTGATATTTATTTAGCAGAATCTGGAATGTGAGGGGAGAGTGAACACAGAAGCTGAGTCACTGTCTGACCTTGCTTATACAGTTAAAAGATAACCTACCTCCTCCATGGACTCCAGTTTCCACATCACTTGAAAAAAAAGAAGGAAAGAAAGGAGGGGGTGCGGTGGAATGGAAAGGCATTTGGGTTTTTCCTGTCCTAAAAGCACCAGTTCCTCCCACTCAGGCTGCTTTCTCTCTATTACATCATCCTGTTTCTTTACTTTATAGCAATCTGAAATGATCTTGTTTCCTGTATCTTTCAGGAGAAGCAAGCTCTCTAGGCACTGGAACTGTTTGTTTAGTCCAGTGCTGTTCTCTCAGTCAGTGCCTGCCACATGGTCGGAACTCAAGAAAAGTTTGTTGAATGAATAAACCAGGAACCACCCCCCCAACCTTCTCCTAAGCGTCCTGTACCATCCTTGCTCTATTATTCCCCATAGTATTTACTACCTTCTAACACATAATTTACTTACTAATCTTGTTTATTGCCTCTCTCACCCCACCAGAATGTAATCTCCAAATCAGGAATTTGTATCTGTTTCACTGCCCATATCCCCAAAACTTGACACAGGTCAAGCCTGCCACACTTGTTTTAAAGAATGAACGAACGAATCCTGATTCCCAAGGGGCTTGTAAACACGCGCAGAACGCCTGGAGCAGAAGGTGTTACAAAAAAAAAACAAAAACAAAAAAAAACCGCATTTACCGAAGTCCGTGGAAAAATAAATGAGCCGCAATACAGTTCTGGTAGTTCCCTGCCCCGATTTCTATGACCGGGACTCTAAGTGGGCAGAGCCCTATGTCCACGGGGTTCAACCCCCTCTCAAGTGAGACCCTAAGGGATCCGCAAAGGGGAAGAGATTTGGCACAAATCACCAAGCGGGTGGTGAGCACGCAGGGATTCGAACTCCTGCCTTTCCGAAGCTTTGGGTCTAAAAAGTTGCGAAGCGTGAAAGTGCAAAAGTGACCCCACGATCCAACCCGCTGCCTGCAAAGGTCGGGGAAACTGAGGCCGAGGCGGGGGCTCGCATTACCTCGATAATCTTGATGAAGCGAGGGAAGACCGGGTTGCGGGTGACGGCGATGAGCGGCAGGTGCGGAAACACGTCCGGGATCATCATGGGCGTGAGCGCCGTTATGACCGGGCCCTCCCCGCCGCCCGGGCTGCCCCCCGCGCCTCCGGTCCCATCCTCCGCGCCGCCCTCGGAGGCCTCCTCGCCGCCCGAGAAAGCGCCACCGCCGCGGCTGCTCGCTTCCCAGAGCCCCCGCCACTGGCAGGCAGCTGCGGGGCCGCGGCCCCACGACGCCCAGGGAAGCGACGCGTCGCAGGTCCGCCGGGCTCTGGAGAGCCAGGCTCCGGTCGCAGTCGGGACCCGCCCCCCGGTGGCGGCCAGCAGCGGCCGCCGCAGCGCCCAACTCCGCGCCGCGCCCCAGAGCCGCACGTAACCTGCGCCCGCCGCCATGGCCCGGCCATCCTGGCGGCGCGCGGGACTCACGTCATTTCCGCTCGCCGGGCTGACGCGCACGTGACAGCAGGCGCGTGCCTCGGCAGGAGCCGGGGGCGTGGCCTGAAGGCTTCAGGGGCGGGGTTTACTAGGGGCGGGGCCTGGTGGATGCGGCGCTCGCACCGGGCAGAGTGGGTGTTCCACTCCACCTCTCTTAGCCTCCCTGCCAACATGCGTCAGAGCCCCTAGAAACCGAGACGCTGTTACTGCAACCGCCTCTTTTGAGAAAGTGCGGGCAGCCTTGCCCATACATTTAAGTCATACGCGCGCGAGTACCAGACACTCAGGCTCTGGTGGCGCGCGTCGTGATTGGTGGATTTGGGCTTCCCGGGAAACCATGTGCTGATGCTCACTTTCCAAGCCTGCGCAGGGGCGGCCGTGTGCGCATGCCCAGGCTCTCGGGTTGGGGTGGGGCGTGGATTGGGGCGTTCCAGGAGACGACGTGCGCATGCTCAGGGTCTAGACTGCACATGCGCGGACAGGTTGTCGCTGCCCCGTGGCGGTTAAGGGTCTACAGTGGAGGAGGCGGAGGCTGGAACGAGATGCTGGTTTTGATGCTAGTTGTGGCGGCGGCAGCGATCGTGCATCTCTGCCCGCTGGTCGGAGCTCAGCCGCTGTGCCGGTGGGGCTGCCCTCCCAGGGCTGGGGTGCTGCGGGGACCGGGAGGGTCTGGCTCCTGGACCCCGGGGACAGGCGCGGGTGGGCCGAACCGAGACCCTTCTCCCCGCTCTCCAGCCCCCTTCCCTCTCCCCAGACAAACTGAGGCTTCTCCGCTTACGCTTCCTGGGAATGAGGCTCCCATCCCCGTACCCCATCCCACCCCCTCCAGCCCATCACCAAAGTCCTCCCCTTTCTACCTCCCAACTCCGGCCCAGTTCCTGCTCCTCCAGGCCACTTCCAGCACCTCTGCCCTCCTGTCCGTTCTCCACCCGGCAGCCAGCGGGATAATTTAAAAACAGATCTGGGCTCTTTGTTCCCCTTCCCTAGCTTTGTGGACCCCGGAAGAAAACCCAAGTTTTCTGCGTATCCTGCAAAGCCTGGCCTGAGCTGGTCCAGGGTTTCTCAGCCGCGGCGCCCTTGCCGTTTGGGGCCGTGCATTTCTCTGTTGCGGGGACAGCCCCGTGCGTTGTTGAGCAGCATCCCCGCGTCTACCCACTAGATGCCACTAGAACTCCCTCCCTGAGGTTTGACAAGTCAAAGACGTCTCCAGGCATTGCCAGTTGTCCCCTGGGGACCTGAGAACCACTGCCTGGTCCCTGCCCACGCCTAGTTGTTGACCATGCCAACCTCCGTGCAGCCTTGGGGATGAGAGAGATTGGGCTCAGCATTCCCTCTGCCACACGTGCTTTGCTTCCGGATTTCTCCATGGCTCCTTCCTCAGCTCCCCACTCAAAAAGCACATTCCCTGATTTAAAGCCCTTCTTGGAATCTATTACCTTTGTATTCTCTCCCTCCTCACACCTCATTTTTTCTTACTCCAAACTACTGCCTTGGTCGTGGTTGTTGTCTGTGTGTGTTTTAACAAATTGCTTTTTGTCTATTGCTGTCATGAAAATATTTGCCCCCTGAGGGCGTACCCTGTATTGCTCTTATTCACCCCTTGCCAGCACGTCTTCAGATTCAGTAAGTGTTAGATGAGTCAGTACTGTGTGCCACGGGGTTAGGGAGATGCTAAAGCCCCAGGAATTCCCACCTGGAGTGAATTCATTCATTAGGAACCTGCTTGCAGAGGAAGTGGGAAACGTGTGCTTTAGGAGGATGGCCTCAGTTGATCTTTGCAACCAAGTTCATGCAGTGGTGATTGGTTGACCTTATTTTATAGCTGTGAAAACAGACCTGGGGAGATTAAAACCACACTTGCCTAAAGACACAGAGCTCATAAGTGCAAGAATGTTCCCAGCCAGATTTAATAGTAAGATTTGTCCCAAGGTTTTTCTGATTCCCAGTTTGAAAGGATTGATTATCTCCAGTTCTCCCCTTTCCTCACTCTGGTCCTCAAAAAGTGTGACCCCTGGACCAGTAGCATTAGTGTTGCCTGGGAATTTGTCAGAAATGAAGCTTTCTCAGGTCCGACCCTGATGTGAACTATACCATCATTCTTTCAGCCACCCCCCTTCCCCACCCCACCCCCCAAAAAAACCTTGGAGCAGGAGTTCCCCATCTGGGTTCTGTGAATGACATTTTATGAGCTCTTGGGGACTCTGTCTACATTTTTGTAAATACATATCTCTTTCTGGGAGGGGAGAGCCCACAGTGTGATCAGATTTTCAAGGGGCTCCCCAAACCCCCAAAGCATCAAGAACGGGTGCTTTAGAGTTAACCCAGAGGAAAACTTAACATGCTCTAAAGCCTGAATATTCAATGAAAATTGACAGATGGTCTCTCTTATCACTTACCTCTAGTAGACGCCTGGTGAGGACAGGAAAAGTGTTTAACAAGCAAAAGACTGTTCAAGGGGTATGTCGTTCCATCCTTATCGCCAGTTATTTTCTCTACTTATTGAATCGGAACTAATGTTTCCTGGAATTTCTCGGTGTCTGTGCTGTGCTAGGCATTTTAAAGACATTACCTTATCCAGTTTTTAACAATTTCTCTCTGAAGTCGAGATTAAACTTCCCCATTTCACTAAAACAACAAGTTGAAGGAGATTAAATAACCTGAGAAAGGCCAAGAGGTAGAACTGGGTTTAGAACTCAGATCATCTGAGTTTTTTATCCAGCGTTCTGTCTACTCCACTATTTGATAGGTTTAAAAAAGCAGAGTAACGTCAGAAGCCAACCCAGTTACTTTGTTTAGATGATAAAGTGTAACAGGAAACTTCATATTTTGCAATGTGTGTCTAAAATGCATGAAGAAACAATACTTCATTAAACATGTTTCCACTTGATAATATTTTATTTCGGGAGTAACGTCAGCATTTCTTATCTTCAGGTAACAGTAGTTTTTAGCATGTTACCATCCTCAGTCCTGTTTTTCAAATAACTAATAATTTTTAACTAATCATCTGTAAATAGTAACATGCACAAAAAAATGAGAGGTGATATGAATGATCACCCTGTGAATTTTTTAAACTTTATTTTGACGTTAATAGACTTAAGGGAAATTGCAATAATAGTACAGCGAGGTTCCTGGTACCCCAGTGGTCACATCTTACATGAACATAGACCTGTATCAAAACCGGGAAAAGTGATATTGATGCAATCCACTGACCTGTGATTTCAGATTTCACTCTTCAAATTTCTAATGTTACATATTAGGAAATTGTTTTTATCATGTGTTTATTACTCTTGATATTATTTAAGACTTTGTGATTATCTCTCTAGGATCCCCTGTTTTATCCATCTCTGACGACACACTTGATTAAACATCCTTGCAAGAAAAACTTAGCTCTGTATCTAGGGTAAGCGAGCATCTTATTTATTGTTAACCTTCCTTTTTATTAAAATTGTAGATTTGCTCCTGTTCGTACATTTGGCAAATATTAATGAAGACTGCTCTGCCCCGCAGTGCTTGTTGCTGCCTGCATGGAATTCTCAGTTAGGGGTGGGGCTTGGAGGCTGAGAGAGGGAGAGAGCAGCACATAACTGAAATAATTACAGAATATAGTGGTATCAAGGGTCGGAGATGCTTGATACAAGCTCTCGTGGGGGGGCCTGAGGAGAAAATACCTTGAGAGATTCCACTGGGGAGTTGATGCCCACTGAGTTTTGAGGGATGAATAGGAGTTCACCGGAGGGGGGGGGGCAACTGTGCCGAACTGTGTTATCCCAGGTGGTAGCCATACGGGGATATTTAAATTTAAATTGATTAAACTGCAATGAAATAAAAAATCCATGGCTCCAGCCCGACTAGCCACATTTCAAGTGCCCGCAGTGGCTAGTGCCTACCCTGCTGGCGGTTCAGAATATTTCCACCACAGCAGAAAGTTCCATGGGATGGTGTTGCTTTAAGGTAGGGGTCAGGAAGCTACTGCCTATGGCTCAGATCCAGCCCGCCACCTGTTTTTATATAGTCCATGAGCTAAGAATGCCTTTTACATTTTCACGTGGTTGAAACAACAAACCGAACAATATTTTGTGACATGAACGAAATTCAAATTTCAGTGTCCGTAAATAAACTTTTTATCGGCACACAGCTACACCCATTTGTTACGAATTGTCAGAGGCTGCTTTTGTGCTACAATGGCAGACTCTAGTAGTGACAAGAGAGAACACACGGCCCCCGGGCTATTTACTGTCTGGCTCTTTGCAGGAAAATGTTGCCAATTCCTGGTTTAGAGCATAACAAGATTAAATGATATCCTGATGCCAAGAACACGTCGGATTCAGGAAAGGTGTATTGGTTTATAATAGTGTCCCCACCCCTGAAATATTCATGGCTGCCAGGAATCTGTGAACGTGACTATTTTAGTTCCTTGGGCTGCTCAAGCAAATACCGTGAAATAGGTCTGCTTAAAAAGTGGAAATTGATTTGCTCGTGGTTTTGAGGTTGAGGAAAAGTCCAAATTGAGGCCTCATCAGGGCGATGCTTTCTGCCCAAAGACTGGTGTCCTGGAGCCGGCTGCCGACGACCCTTAGTCCTGGGCTCCTCTGTCACCTGACAAGGCACACGGTGACCTCTCCTGGCCTCTCCTGGGCCTCTCCCTTCACTTCTGGATTTCCTCGATGTTCAGCTTTGGCTGCTCTCTCTGTGGCTTTCTCTCTCTGCGCCTGAATTTCATTCCGCTTATGAAGGACTCCAGTAATAGAATTAAGCCCCATCCCGAATTGAGCTGAGCCATGCCTTAACTGAAGTCGCCTCATCAAAACGTCTTAATTACAATAGGTTCACGCTCACAGGAATGGATTAAGTTTGAGAACCATTTTTTCTCTGGGGTGCACACAGCTCCAAACCACCGCAATGACCTGATGTGGAAATACAGTCTCTGCAGGTATCATCAAGTTAAGATGAGGCCATCCTGGATTAGGAAGGAGCCTGTATCCAATAGCGTCCTTAGAAGAAGAAGGAAATTTGGACACAGACTCAGAGGAGAAGGTCAAAGGAAGACGGAGGCGTGTGCAAGACGAAGGACGACGAGGATAGCTGGTCACCACCAGCAGTTAGGAAGAGGCAGGGAAGGATTTTTCCCTGGAGCCTTTGGAGGGAGTCTGGCCCTGCCTGGAGTGGCCCTTTCCCCCATTCCGGGCGGCAGGAATGGCACGTGCAAAGGCCCTGGGGTGTGCTTGAGGTGTTGGAGGGACAGCTCCCGTCGAGCAAAGTGGAGAGTCAAGAGAGATGTCAGCAGTGTCAGTTCACATGGGGCTTTGTAAGCCATGACAGCGAATTTGGGATTTCAGTTTACCTCTGGCGGGAAGTTCTGATGGGGGGAGTGGGTTGAACCGTGTCCCCCCCAGAAAGGTAAGTTTGAGTCCTAAACCCCTGGGAACGTGACCTGATGTCCCAGCAAATGTGACCTTCTGTGGATGGACTGAAATTAAGATGAGGTCATACCGGATGAGGGTGGGTCCCAAACCGGATGCGACTGATGCTCTTATATGAGAAGGAAAATTTGGACGGAGACCCTGGGAAGACGGCCACGGGAAGACGGAGGCAGATTGGGATGGTGCTGCCGCAAGGCAAGGAAAGCTGGGAAGACACAGGCAAGGGTTTTCCCCGAGAGGCTGCAGGAGGGAGCGTGACCCCGCCGACACCCCGATTCCCGACTTCTGTCCTCCAGAACCGAGAGAGAACACATTTCTGTCGACTCAAGCCCCCCAGTTTGTGGTACTTTGTTGCAGCAACCCTAGGAAACTAAGAGGTGGTTGTGGCTAAGCAGGGGCCGTGGCATCCCTGACCTCGCTTCCACAGGACCACAGGCTGCTGGGTGGGGTCTGGGGAGCAGAGGTGAGGCGACAGCAGGAGACGAGTGAGGGGCTGAGGCTGGGGGCAGCGGTGGAAGGAGATGGGGTTGCAAGAGTGATGACCTGGCTTTTGGTGTGGCAGAGGAGGGCAGGGCCGGGGTGGCTGTGGGAGGCTGCGTGGAGGAAGGAGCACCCAGCACGAGATGAAGCAGAGGTTGGGTTTCAGCGCTTCAGGGTGATTGGGTGGGGACGGTAAAGAGAGCCAGGAACAGAATCGGGGGGACTTGACTGTCAGGGAGCAGCCTGGGTGTCAGCTGTCCAGGAACTGGGCTTCCTTCCTTCCAGTCTAAGTGTCCAGTGTCTCCCGGGACAAATGGAGCTGTCTTTGGAGGGACTTGGGCAGCCTCCAGGTGGCACAAGGAAGAGAACTTGTAAGCACGTGATGCAGGCGTACAAAGTGCAAGTCCAGGGGTGGTGAGAGTGAAGCTGGGGCAGTGTTCTGCCTTCCAGGGGGGGTTGGGCAACATCGGGTGGCATTTTTGGTTGTCCTCCCCCCGCCACCGGAGAGACCCCGGAGGTAGGAAGATGAGTAGAGTTCGGATCATGAACTGCCTTGTATGCCAATTAAGAAACCTGGCTTTGATCCTTTAGGATAAAAGCAATCATTGATGGTTTTTGAGTAGGGAAGTGGCCTGGTTGATGCCGATAGCTGTCACTTTTTGGGTCGGCTCTTATCTTTTGCTATAATAAGCAATATCGCCATAAACGTTTTGATGTGTCTGATTTTTAAATTTTTTTTCTGTCCCCAATCCCCAGCAGTCACCACCTGTTATTGCAGTCAGCTTGCTAATCCCCTCGTCTCTCTCTTTTTTAAACACAGTTTTATTCACACACCACACAATCTATCCAAACTGTCCTCTCTTATTTAATGTTTTAAAATTGAGGCAGAGACCAGAACTCATCAAATTCAGAGGAGAGCCTGTTAGTAAAGTATTTGGCCTTTGATTCATGGGCACGATAGCCATTGATTTTGCATGTTCAGAACCTTGTTCTTGTTACTTAACTCTGGATTTTTAAGTAGTTTTCTGGTAGTTGTGGTGTTCCAGTTTGCTGATGCTGCTGTTGAGCAAAATACCAGAAATGGATTAGCTTTTATAAAGGTGGTTTATTTGGTTACCAAGCTATAGTCTGAAGGCCATGAAAATGCCCACACTAAGGCATCGACACAAGTATACCTTCACCGAAGGAGGGCCAGTGGCGTCCAGAAAACCTGTCAGCTGGGAAGGCACGTGGCTGGCGTCTGCTGATCCCGGGTTGTGTCCCAGCTCCTCTCTCAGCTCCTGTGTGTTCTTCAAAATGTCACTCTCAGCTGCTCTGAGATTCTTCCCGTTTGTGGGCTTTTTTATAGGACTCCAGTGATTAAATCATGATCCACCCTGAATGGGCAGGGTCTATATCTCCATGGAAATAATCCAATCAAACATTTTGCCTACAATTGATTGAGTCACATCTCCATGGAAACAGTCCATCAAAGGATTCCAACCGAGTCAATACTAAGACGTCTGCCCCCACAAGATTGCATCAAAGAACATGGCATTTTAGGGGACATAATACATCCAAACCGGCACATGTGGTTACCGGAAAAGTGAGTCACTATATGTTTAAACTACCTTCCCTCTATTATTATTATTTTTTTTTAAGTAGAACTGAAGAAGATCTTATGGGCAGAAACTATGTCTACATCATCTTTGTGTCCCTCGGGCCTGGTATTCAATAAAGTTTTGCCAGATTGATGAATGAGAGTTTGTTTATTTTCTAAAAAAGGTCAAAATAGGCGGGGACTTTAGAGTAGTTAGGTAAAGTTTTATTTGGAGAAATCACCTCAATGACAGGTTCTAAAATAGAAACAAAGATAAAATCAAACAAAAGAATCTTCCTTGATTCATGCTTCTGACTGTTTTTACCCAATGTTTTATTGGTTTTGATTTCAACTGGCTATGTCCTGAAAGTACATGACCCTGTAAAACAGACAATATAAAGATGAAAATATTCAAGAGTCATGTCACTGCCATTCACCTTTGTCCTGGAGGTCCTAGTCAATGCAATAAGACAAGAAAAAAAGATGTAAAGCATGAAACACAGATGGAAAGAAGCAGATGACATTGGCAAAAGCCAGGAGTATCAATGATTAGAACTACTAATTGGGTGAAGCAAAATGCCAAATACAAGACAAGACATTAAAACAAAAATCAACTGCTCTTTCATAAACCAGCAGTGACCTGTTAGAAAAGGCAATCATGAAAAACACCATTTACGATAGCAACAGGAACTTTAAAACACATAGGAATTTACCCAGTAATTCCTTTCTGGAGAAAACTATAAAACTTTTGTGAAGATGAGAAAAAAAGGCGTCCCGGAGAAAAAAATGACATACCATGTTCATGGATAGCCTCTCCTTTCTAAAAAGTTTCCTATGTTAAGGAACAAATTGCTTTTTTTCTATTTATTTACATTCTTATCTGAAACCCTTTACTTTCATGGGATTTGAGCTGTGTAAATTACACAGCTGAGGTTCACCCTGAGCAAGACAAGCTGGCACGCAATGTACAGTTTACGAAATTTTACATTTGATAGCTAACACTTTTAAAATAATGTTCAGTCTATCAATGTTGAAATAATAATAATAATGATAGTAATAATAATAATAAATAACACCTGAAGTTTCCTTGCTGAAAAAGAATTTTGTTTGAATGGAACATTCTTTGGAGTATCTTCATTGTCATTTTCTTGTGTGCAAAATTGTCCTAACAACTCTTCTATTGTTTGTTTCAGAAGAGAAGTTTTTTTCACCGACAATAACTTTGGCAGTAGTCTCCTCCCATTTTCCATCCCTTCATCAATGCAGGTGATTATTTTACTTAACAAAATCTGAAGGATGCTCAAAATAAGTATATTCAGTGGTAGATCTGATATGGAGATATCAGACTAATCTGTGTTTTTTTGTTAACTTGGGGGTTTACTTTGAATTGTATCTCTTAAAGACATCAAAAGCAATTTCTAAGCCAAAAGAAGAGTTGCCTTATTTTGCCCCTTACTACTCAAATAAGCTTTTCCTTTCAAAAAAAAAAAATAATTAAAAGGAAATGGAATTATTGCACATGCCCCTTACCTTGATCTTGTGTATGAGAAGACAGATTGGATGGCATGCTACTCTACGCGTAATAATTTCAGGACCTCTCAGAATTGCCCTACACAAAAACAGAAAACCCTTCACTCTCTCCGTACCGTCTTAAGAAATTCTACCACTTGCACCTATGCTAAAGAAGGTTTTTCCCATCTGTTAAAATCCCAGTATTTCTCCTGGAAGTAACACATTAAATTTTCAGTTACACTCATCACTTGTCATGTGTACTTTAGGATTTGTCCTCAGAGAAGGTTTTTGCTAAGGAAATAGATTGACTTTGGGCATCAAAGGCCTATTTTAACTTCCCAGTTTTCACTTGGAACCAGCCCCAGGGGGCATAATTCCCAAGATCTAGGAACCCACCAAATTCTGCTGGTATAACCATTTTCCTGGTGTGTGTCCAGAAGTATTGGTTTGTGAATCGATGTCAGAAAAGATATACCGTAATTACTGATATCGTACATATCATTATCTTTAGGTTGGCTTGCCAGTGGTAACGTCGGCATTTTTTGCTGGTTCTGTCCTGCTGTTGGTAATAAATCGAAAAGTCTATATTTATGACTATGAAGCCAATTCCTGGAACATCTCTGTAGGTATATGTATTTTGTATTTTTAAATTTCGTATGAATGTCACCAGAATCATAGACGAGTTTATTTATTTTGGAAGTGTAATGACCCTGTTCTAGTTTGCTAATGCTGCTGGAATGCAAAACACCAGAGATGGATTGGCTTTTATAAAGGGGGTTTATTTGGTTACACAGTTACAGTCTTAAGACCACAAAGTGTCCAAGGTAACATATCAGCAATTGGACACCTTCACTGGAGGATGGCCAAAGGTGTCTGGAAAACCTCTGTTAGCTGGGAAGGCATGCGGCTGGCATCTGATCCAAAGTTCTGTTTTCAAAAGGGCTTTCCCTCAGGACGTTCCTCTCTAGGCCACAGTTCCTCAAAAATGTCACTCTTAGTTGCACTTGGGATATTTGTCCTCTCTCAGCTTCTCCAGAGCAAGTCTGCTTTCAATGGCCATTTTCAAACTGTCTCTCGTCTGCAGCTCCTATTCTTTCTTCAAAGTGTCCCTCTTGGCTGTAGCAGCTTGCTCCTTCTGTCTGATCTCATATAGTGCTCCAGTAATTTAATTCAGACTCACCCAACGGGCGGGCCAACACCTCCATGGAAACTATCCAACCAGAGTCATCACCCACAGCTGAGTGGGGCACATCTCCAAAGAAACACTCAAAGAGTTACACAATCTAAACAACACTGATAACGTCTGCCCACACAAGACTACATCAAAGATAATGGCATTTGGGGGGCACAATATATTCAAACTGGCACAGACCCCTTTGCAGATGTCAGCTCCTGGATGGGCGCATGTCTCCCAGGCTGTAGATGTCACTCTGTCCTTTAAGATTCAAATGAAAATTGGCCCAAACCCCTAACCCATAAGATGAAAACCTCTCAGAACGGGTGGGATGTCTGGGGGAGGATCGCGGAGGTGTCAGGAATAATTTTGAAGGGGTTAGGACAGGGTTTCCCACCTCAGCGCTATTGATATTTGGGGCTGGATCATTCTTGGTGGTGGTGGGGTGCCCCTGCACTGTAGGGTGTCAAGCAGCATCTCTGCCCTTCACCCACAAGATGCCACTAGAAGCCACTAGAATCCTCCCCGTCGTGGCTCCAGACACTGCCCATTGTCCCCGTCCTCACTGCAGGGGCGGCAGACTTCCCCCAGCCAAGAACCGCCAGCTTGGTGGGACACCATCTGGTTTCACTCACATTGGTTCTGGCAAAAGAACATTGGCCCAAAAGATGGAGCCTGACTGTAGCCTCTGCCACACTCAACGCAGAACCTGTGAGGTCCCAGGTGAACACTGGTCAGCATTGGGGTGATGGTCCCCGAGAGAGACAGAAAAGCACAGCAGTGTGTGTGGGGGGTGTGTCATACTTTGCGTTGGCCTTGGTCTTACAGCGTTCCGCTTTGCCCCTCCAGGGGGTGATGGGCTGATTGGCAGGAAGCTGACAGCTGGAGTGTCTGAAGCCACTTTCCCAAAGGGTGGATGCTGTGTATCAGCACACTGTTGGATGTACCTGTGGAGGATGTGTATAACCCACATAAAGCCAGTCTGCCTTGGGACAAATCGTGGGACCATCTCGTCAGTTTTGTCACAGATCTTCCTGTGCAGAACTTTGTAGAACTTCCTATTCCTAAAGTGTCCTGAAAGTCCCCTTCACTTTCTGTTGTCCTCTCCAAAATTCACCCACCTGGTTCTTCCTTCCCTCCTGCATCTTCTCACACCCTCTTCTGGCCTTCCAGATCATTCTTTTCTCTCCCACAGTTCACGGCCCCTTTTCTGTTTGCAAGAGAAGATTCACGTAACATAAAATCCCCACATAAAAGTGGCATCCGGGGCAGTAAGTCTTTTCACAGTGTTGTGCAGCTGTCCACTGTTATCTGAGCCCAGAACTTTTTCATCACCTCAAAAGGACCCATTTGCTGTCACTCCCTGTTCCGGTTTGCTAATGCTGCCTTTATGCAAAACACCAGAAATGGACTGGCTTTTTTTTTTTTTTTTTTTTTTTGGACATTTTCCAAGGACAAATTTATTGAAGACATACAGAATACAAAAGGGATTATACCATGCCACATAACATTTCCTGCAGAATTTACTTACAATTTTATTGTAAAAATTATGCTACAGGGATACTAATACTTATCACTAAACTAGTTTTTTCCTTTTTTTTTTTTTTTCCTCTTCCACTTTGCAGCTAAACATCTTCAATGTCTTTTCTAGTTTTCATCTTTTTGGTTTGAATGTTCTTTTCCTGTTTGGGAAAAAAAAATCTCGTAATTCAAAGGAATCATTTTTTGTAGTCAATCGTACTCTGCGAAACAAAACATTCTTACTGGATGTCATGCAGATCTGTAGGTCTAGGAAAGTGATTTTGAGGCTGGAAATGAGTTTTAAGATAGGTAGATCCTGTTAAGTTTTGTGGTTTTTTTTAACTGTTTTTACTATTTAGCTTTTAAAACTTAATCTTTTATCTTTTCATAGAAAACTTTGTAATCTCTTTTTCAATACATAATACAAGATAAAATTCTGCATAAATTTACACATTTTTTTTCACTAATTTAAAATACCACTTGGAAAAAGTGGATTCAGATGTACAGAATATAATCAGGACAAATAGAAATGGACTGGCTTTTATAAAGGGGATTTGTTTGGCTACGAATCTACCATCTGAAGGCCATGAAAATGCCCAAATTAAGGCATCAACACAAGTATACTTCACTGAAGAAAGGCCAGTGGTGTCCAGAAGACCTCTGTTAGCTGGGAAGGCACGTGGCTGGCATCTGCTGATCCCAGATTGTGTCCCAGCTCCTTTCTTAGCTTCTGTGTGTTCTTCAAAGTGTCTTTCTAAGCTGCAGCTGCTCCAAGGTCCTTCTGTCTGTGAACTCTTTTATAGAACTCCAGCGATTTAATTCAGACCCACCCTGAATGGGTGGAGTAACACCTCCATGGAAATTATCCAATCAGAGGTCTTGCCCAGAGTTGATTGAGTCACATCTCCATGGAAACAATCAACAGATTCCAAGCTAATCAACACTAATACTTCTGTCCCCACAAGATTGCATTAAAGAATGTGGCATTTTGGGTGACATAATACATCCAAACCAGCACACTCCCCATTCCTCTCTTCCCCCCAACCCTAGGCAATGACTAATCTGCTCTCTGTCTCTATGAATTTGCCTTTTCTGGACATTTCATAGCAATGGGATCATACAGTATGTGACCTTTTCCAACTGACTTCCTACACTTGACGTAGTGTATTCAGGGTTCATCCACATTTGTAGCCTGGATCGGTATTTCATTCCTTTCCCATGGATGAATAATACTCTATAGCATGGAGGACCGCATTTTGCTTATCCATTCAACTGATGGTTGACATTTCTGTTGTTTCCATTGTGAGTCATGCTGCTGTGAACATCTGTGTACCTGTTTCAGTGAGGACTTAAGTTTTCATTTTTCTTGGGTATATCCCCAAGGGTCACATTGCTGGGTCATATGGTGACCCTATGTTTACTCGTTTGAAGAACTGCCAGACTGTTTTCCAAAGCAACGGTACCATGTCACATTCCCACCAGCAGCGTACAAGTGTTCCTACTCCTCCACGTCTTCGTCAACACTTATTATTATCTGACTTTTTAATTCTAGCCATCCCAGCAGGTATGAGATGGTACCTCATTGTGGTTTAGATCTGCTTTTCCCTACTGACTAATGATATTGAGCATCTTTTCATGTGCTTATCGGCCATTTGTATGTCTTCTTTGGGGAAATGTTCCCTCAGATCCTTTGCCCATTTTTTTAAAAACATTTTTTTGTTGTGGAATATAACATATACAGAAAAGCAATGAATTTCAAAGTACAGTTTGACAAGTGGTTATAAAGCAAATTTCAAAGTATAGTAAGGGTTACAGTTCTGCAATTTCAGATATTTCCTTTTGAATGTTCTAATACACTAGAGACTAAAAGAAATATCTATATAATGATTCAGTAGTCATAATCATTTGTTGAATCCTAACTTCTCTGTTACAACTCCTCCCTCTCGTTTGATCGTTCTCTCAATCTTCAAGGATATCTGGGCAATGACCATTCTAACTTCTTCATGTTGAAAAGGGGTGTCAACATTATGGGGTAGAGGAATGAAACTAGTTGATGTTCTCGGAGAAACTGGCACCTCTAAGTTTCAGGGCTTATCTGGCATAGGAACAATCTGGAGTTCTTAAATTTCTGGAAAATAAACTTATTTAAGTAAAACTTTTATAGAGTCTTAGATCAAGCCCTGGGTTTTCTTTAGGGTTTTTGGGAAGACTGGTGGTTGGGGCTTGCCTTTGCCCATTGGGCTATTTGTCTTTTTGTTGAGGAGTTGTAAGAGTTCTGTATATATTCTGGATACAAGTCCCTTTCAGATATATGATTTGCATATATTTTCTACCATTCCATAGGTCATTTCACTTTCTCGAGGTCCTTTGGAGCATAAAAGGTTTAAACGTTGATGTCTAATTTATTTTTTTGTCATTGCTTTTGCTTTTGGAATCCTATCTAAGAATCCTTTGCCAAATTCAAGATCATGAAGGTTTACCTCTCTGTTTTCTTCTGAGAGTTTTATAGTTCTCATTCTTTAAATTTTGGTCTTTGGTCCATTTTGATTTAATTTTCGTATTTGGGGTGATGTAAGGGTCCAAACTCAGTCTTTTGCATGTGAATATGCAGTTGTTGCAGCACCATTTGTTGGAAAGGCTGTTCTTTGAACATTGGATGCTGTGACGGTCAGGTTCATGTGTCAACTTGGCCAGGTGATGGTGCCCAGGTGTCTGGTGAAGCAAGCACTGCCCTAACCGTTACTGCAAGGACATTTGTGGCTGGTTAATGAACCAGAAGGCTGGTTTATTAAATCCTCAGTCAATTGGCTGCAGCTGTGACTGATGACATCAGCGAAGGGTGTGTCTTCCACAGTGAGAGAATGCAATCAGCTGGATTTAATCCAATCAGTTGAAGACTTTTAAGTGAGACAGATAGAGGACCTTCAGTTCATCGGCTAACCAGCAAAGCATTTCCTGAGGAGTTCATCAAAGTTGCCAGTTTGCTGCCTGAGAAGTTCATTGAATATCTTCATTGGGTCTGCCAGTCTGCTGCCTGCCCTATGGAATCTGGACTCGTGCGTACCCACAGTTACGTGAGACACTTTTATAAAACCTTATATTTTATAGAACCCTAACTAATACAGATGCTTTTGGCACCCTTGTCAAAAATCAAATGGCCCTCTCTCTCTCTAAGCCCACTCAGCAGGTGAACTCCCTGCCCTCCCCCCTACATGGGACATTACTCCCAGGGGTGTAAATCTCCCTGGCAACATGGGACATGACTCCTGGGGATGATCACGGACCTGGCATTGTGGGATTGAGAAAATCTTGACCAAAAGGGATAAGTGAAATGAAACAAAGTAAAGTTTCTGGGGCTGAGAGATTTCAAATAGAGTCGAGAGGTAATTCTGGAGGTTATTCTTATGCATTATGTAGATAGTCGTTTTTAGTTTTTAGTGTATTGGGATAGCTAGAAGGAAATACCTGAAACTGTCAAACTACAATCCTTGATTGTTGAAGACGATTGTATAACTGTATAGCTTATATGGTGACTGTGTGATTGTGAAAATCTCGTGGCTCACAATCCCTTTATCCGGTGTATGGATAGATGGGTAAAAAAAATGGGAACAAAAATTAAATGAGTAATGGGGGGAAGGGGGGATGGGATGTTTTGGGTGTTCTTTACTTGTATTTTATTCTTATTTTAATTTTTTTGGAGTAATGAAAATGTTCAAAAATTTATTTTGGTGATGAATGCACAACTATATGATGGTATTGTGAACCAACTGTACACTGTGGATGATTGTAGAAAATGTGAATATATCTCAATAAAACTGAATTGGAAAAAAAAAATCAACTGGCCATGGATGTGTGGGTTTATTTCTGAACACTCAATCCTATTCCATTGATCTCCATGCCCATCCTTGTGCCATTGTCTTGATTATGTAGCTTGTAGTAAGTTTTGAAATCGGGAATTATGAGTCTTCCAATTTCATTCTTCTTTTGCAAGATTGCTTTGGCTATTCTGGGTTCCTTCAGTCGACTTCCTTTACAAAGATTGTTCCAGTTCAGATAAGCTGTTTGGAGGATGTCGGTTATCAGTTTTCTGCTGTCAGTTTTAATTTTGCTCAGGGACACCCTCAGTGAAATCGTCTTGACGTGCCCAAAGCCTCTCCGCCAAACAGTCACCATGTAATTAATAACCCCCCCCTTTCTTCTGGGAAATGCGGATTAGCAAACACGAGACTATAATTCCTGAATTAGACACGCCAGAATCTGAGAGCTGCGGCTTTCTCAAAGTGCAAAATATGCATATTGCAACAAGGGAGAAAAGCATGCAAAGCTTGCACAATTTCCCAAGAAGCCCATCCAGAGAGCATGTTTGTTTGCTGTCGCCATGGCCCCTCTATTCCACCCCAGCCAAGCAGGTGACAGTAGGAGTCAAAACATCCCTCACCCCAGAAACACTTGCCGGGTCCTGCCCACGGGACTTGGCTGTGGGGTAACAGGCGAGCCCCACTGTCCTAAAAGGAAGTGAGCCAGGCTCACCATTTCCCAGCGTCTCTGATTTAGCAGAGGGTGGAAACAGATTTTATCTGGGAAAGCACAACAGCCCCATGGCTGCTGTCTGGGTCTCAGGGAGCTGAAACTTCTGCTTTTAAAATAGAAGCAGAATGGTCTCAGCCAAGAGAAGCCATCCCTTCCTGCTGTGGGAAGGCTGGTAAAAGAGTTCCTCTAAAGCAGAGGTTCCCAACCCGGGGTGATTTTGCCTCCCAGGAGACCCTTGCAATGTCTGGAGACTTTTGAGTGTCACAACGAGGCATGGGGGTGCCCCTGGCATCTAGCGGGGAGAACCCCCCACAATGCACAGGACACCCCCCCCTCTCCCCACTGCAGAGAATGATCCGGCTCCAGGTGCCTAAGGTGCGAAGTTTGAGAAACCCAGCTCTAAACTTTCCCCTGAACTTCAGGGAGTTGTCCTCTATTTAAAAAAATTGTCTTTTCCTTTCAGGTATAAAACACCCCGTTTCACACATTTCTGGTGATAATTGTTGTTACAGTGGAAATTCCTTTTGTTTGGTAAGTACAGCGTGTTCTCTTTCATTTTTTTACGCTATTCCGAACACAGATAATTATGGATGGAAACATGGAAAGGAAGTCTTGGGAGCCGCAACCGAGATGGCCTTGGGCAGCTTGAAAAGCGTCATCCCCAGAGCTCAGAAGAGAATTCTAGATACAGGAGAGGCTCTGGAGACACCTTCAAGTCAATTGCCTCTGAAGACATCCCTATATTTATCCTTTTTTTTTTAATTTTTAATTTTGAAATGATTATAGATGCTACAGGAAGTTGCAAAACTAGTACAGACAGTTGCTTTCCTTGCCCCCAGCTTCCCCCAATGGTTACATCTTATAGAACCATAAAACAGTATCAAAACCAGGAAATTGATGTGGATACAATGTATCTAATTCTATGCCCATTTATCACATGCCCAGATTCTTACCACCACCAGGACACAGATCTGTTCCATTAGTGCAAAGATACTATATAATCACACTCAATCCCTTTCTCTACCTGCCCTGTTCCTAAACCCTGGCAATCGCTGATTTGTCCTCCATCTCTGTAATTTTATCATTTCAAGAAGGAGCATTTTATATAAACGGATGCATGTGTATGTAACATCTGGGGATTGGCTTTTCATATTCAGCTTGATATCCTAGATATTCAGCCAGGTTGTTGCATGTATCAATAGTTTGTTCCTCCTTATTGCTGACTAATATTCCATGATACGGGATGGAGCACATTTTGATTGTTTCTGTTCTTTGACTATTACACATAATCCTTCAGTGAACATCCGTGTATAGGTTTTTTTTGTATGTGTGCACAGAGGCTTTCATTTTTCTGGGATAAAAGCCCCGGAGTATGATATCTTTAAAGAGATTGTTTTATGTGTGTGTGCATGTGTTTTCCAGGCTATAAGCAATTCGATTTTTGCATATTTGCGTGGAGAGAAGGCATCACGGGCCCATATATATTTCTCAAATACCTGGGGATACAAATTTCAGAAGTTTACCTTTGGAAGTCAGGTAGGTTAGATTTGGTAAGAAGGTGAAAATTAAAAACTTATGCACAGATCGTGAGATTGAGAAAGACTTCTTGACCAAAAGGGGGAAGCGAAATGAAACAGAATAAAGTTTCAGTGGCTGAGAGATTTCAAGTGGAGTCGAGAGGTCACTCCGGAGGTAATCCTTATGCATTAGGTAGAGAACCCTTTTTAGGTTTTAGTGGGTTGGAATATCTGGAAGGAAATACCTGAAACTGTTGAACTGCAATACAGTAACTTTGATTCTTGAAGACAATTATGTAACTATATAGCTTATATGTTGTGACTGTGTGATTGTGAAAACTTGTGGCTCACACTCCCTTTATCCAGTGTATGGACAGATGAGTAGAAAAATGGAAACAAAAATTAAATGAATAATAGGGAGGGATGGAGGGATGAGATATTTTAGGTGTTCTTTTTTACTTTTATTTTCATTCTTATTTTTACTTTTATTTGTTGGAGTAATGAAAATGTTCAAAAATTAATTTTGGTGATGAATGCACAACTATATGATGGTACTGTGAACAATTGATTGTACACTGTGGATGATTGTATGGTATGTGAATATATCTCAGTAAAACTGAATTTAAAAAAACAAGTATGTATGTTTGGGTATCTTTTAAAAATTGTAATAATACGACAGCATTTGCAACTGTATTCTGAAATTAATAAAAGCATTTAGTATACTTTACAATGTAAAAAAAAACGCATGGTATGTTTTTGTAGTACTTAGCTGTTGACAGGTGAATTTTGGGGACTGAATCACGTGCCTCTCATGAAAGACATGTTCAGGTCTTTAATCCCTGCTCCTGTGGCTGTGAACCCATTTGTAAATGGGACCTTTAAAGATATTAGTGTTAGTTAAGGTGTGGACGCCTTTGTGATTACAATCTTCGAAGACCCCTGTTTAGATGAGACCAAATCGAATCAGGATGGGCCGTATTCTGTGTCAATTGAGTCCTTATAAGCAAAGGAAGTTAAGACATGGTCGGTCAGTAGAACCCAGAGAGAGATCAGCATATGACAAGAGAGAGGAGAGAGTTGCAAGCCAAGGAACCCTATGGATTGCAGCACGCCAGCACCAGGGCACTAAAGTGTCCAGGAGAAAGCCTGGCCTGCCAAGACCTTGATTTTGGACATCTGATCTCCAAAACCACGAAGCAGTAAATTCCCATCGTTAAGACAACCAGGGTGCGTTATTTGTCATAGCAGCCCCAGCAAACTGAGCCAGTGAAAATGGGCCTTTTCCCTCTTTGAGGTTAGGAAAAATTCCATGTCGAAAGAGCCAACGAGAGAGTCTGGGAAGTTAGAAAAGGAGACAGAAGGTCAGGCAAAATCATAGCACTATTTATCGAATGCTTATGAGAAGCTGGAGATTAATTTTGATGCTTAACCCCATGAGATTGGTCACCCGCATTTTATAGATGCAGTGGGTTAGACCGTATTCGCCTGTTCTAGTTTGCTAATGCTGCCAGAATGCAAAACACCAGAGATGGATTGACTTTTATAAAAGGGGGTTTATGTGGTTACACAGTTACAGTCTTAAGGCCATAAAGTGTCCAAGGTAACACATCAGCAATCGGGTACCTTCACTGGAGGATGGCCAATGGTGTCCAGAAAACCTCTGTTAGCTGGGAAGGCATGTGGCTGGCATCTGCTCCAAAGTTCTGATTTCAAAATGGCTTTCTCCCAGGACGTTCCTCTCTAGGCTGCAACTCCTCAAAAATGTCACTTTTAGTTGTTCTTGGGGTGTTTGTCCTCTCTTAGCTTCTCTGGAGCAAAAGTCTGCTTTCAACAGCCATCTTCAAACTGTCTCTAATCTGTAGCTCCTCTCTCAGCTCCTGTGCATTCTTCAAAGTGTCCCTCTTGGCTGTACCAAGTTTGCTCCTTCTGTCTGAGCTTATATAGTGCTCCAGTAAACTCATCAAGGCCCAGGATGAATGGGCGGGGCCACACCTCCATGGAAACTATCCAATCAGGGTCATCACCCACTGTTGGGTGGATCGCATCTCCATGGAAACACTCAAAGAATTACAATCTAATTAACACTGATACTTCTGCCCACACAAGATTGCATCAAAGATAATGGCATTTTGGGGGACATAATACATTCAAACTAGCACCCCCCCCCAAAATCCATGTCCACCTATGTGGTGGGTTGAATCATGTCCCCCAACAAACACGTTTCTTAATCTGCTTTCCTGTTGGTGAGAGCCCATTGTAACTAGGACCTCTTGAAGATATTTTTAGTTGAGGTGTGGCCCCACTGAATCAGGGTGGGTTCCTCTCCGGATTCCTGGAGGCCTTATAAAGAGAACCCAGAGGGGAGAGGATGTCGCCAAGGACCCTCATGGGTTGCTGGCAGCCAGCCCCAGAACATACGGACTCCAGAAGAAAGCAGTCATGCCAATATCTTGATTTTGGTCTTCTGCTAGCCTCAAAACTGAAAGCCAATAAAATCCTGTTGTTTAAGCCAACCCACTGTGTGGTATTTGTCATAGCAGCCCCAGCAAACTAATACACCCCAGAACCTCAGAATGTGACTTCCTTGGAAATAGGGTCCTTGCAGACACTTAACCCAATGCCTGTTTTCCTTGTAAGAGAGGAGGAACACAGAGGGAGAAAGCCATGTGAAGATGGGGGCAGAGATTGGAGTGACCACAGATTTCAGGCTGGAAGAGGCAAGGAAGGATTCTTCTCTAGAGCCTTCAGGGGGAACAGGGTCCTGTGGACTCCTCTGTTTGGGGCATCTGGTCTCCAGAACCATGAGACAATAAACCTCTGTCGCTTTAAGTCCCCCCTCCATCCCCATCCTGTGGTCCACTGTTGCAGAAGCCCGAGGAGACCAAAACAGGTTCAGAGAGGAGCACAACTTTGCCAAGGCTGCCCAGCTTGGCAGAGCTGAGATTTGAATGGCTGACAAGAACAGGATCCTTGGAGAGCTCAGGGGACGAGGAAGTTTGTTCTGCCTCAGAGAGTAGCTTCAGCCCTCTATCACTTTTGCAGCCTGTCAGAATGAAGGCAGAAAGAGTTTAGTCTGCTCTCAAGTTCCTATCACATCCCAGATCTGGTTTCCCTGCCCTGCCAGGAGGCCCACTGAGGCTAGAACTGAAGCAGCCACACATCCTTTGAAACTAGACCTAAAAGGATCCCTGTCATGGAGCAAGAATTAATGTGTGCTCATTTGAAAACTCTCATTACTAAAGCCTCCAATTATTAATAAAACGGTCTCTTGGCTGTGTGTGTTTTATGTTGTTTTCTTGGAAATGTGATAGAAAGCAAGGAGAAAGGTAGATTCACCTCTGTCAGCTCAGGGAGGCTCAGGGAACCACTGGACTCCAGGCTGCTATAGCCAGGGCAATTGTAAATTGTTCTCTGGGGCTCCTGTGCCCTGGCCAGACACCATCTTGTTCTCCACATTCCAGAAGCCACCACTGTGCCTCTCCTGCTTCTGCCCTAGCAGGTTGGCCTCACCACCCATCCACCCACCAATCCATCCATCCATCCATCCATCCATCCACCCACCAATCCATCCATCCATCCATCCATCCACCCACCAATCCATCCATCCATCCATCCATCCATCCACCCACCAATCCATCCATCCATCCATCCATCCATCCACCCACCAATCCATCCACCCATCCACCCATCCACCCACCCACCAATCCATCCATACATCCATCCATCCAGCCATCAAATTGTGCAACCATCCATCATTCATCCACCCATCCATCCTTCCTTCCTTCCAGCCATCCTTCCTTCTGTCCTTCCTTCCATTCATTCATCCATCCATCCACCCACCCAGCCACCCACCCACCAATCCATCCATACATCCATCCATCCAGCCATCAAATTGTGCAACCATCCATCATTCATCCACCCATCCATCCTTCCTTCCTTCCAGCCATCCTTCCTTCTGTCCTTCCTTCCATTCATTCATCCATCCATCCACCCACCCAGCCACCCACCCACCAATCCATCCATCCACCAATCCATCCATTCATCCTTCTACTCATCCAGTCATACAAACATCCATCCACCCATCCATCCTTCCTTCCTTCCAGCCATCCTTCCTTCTGTCCTTCCTTCCATTCATTCATCCATCCATCCACCCACCCAGCCACCCACCCACCAATCCATCCATCCACCATTCCATCCATTCATCCTTCTACTCATCCAGTCATACAAACATCCATCCACCCATCCATCTACCCATCTGTGACCGCTTAGATATACTGTGTCCCCCCAAAAGCCATATTCTTTAATGCAACCTTGTGGGGATAGATTTATTAATCTTTCTGATTAGGTGTGACCTCTTGATTGAATGTTTCCATGGAGATTTGGTCCCATCCATTCAGGGTAGGTCCTGATTAGTTTACTGGAGTCCTTTAAAGGGAGCTCACACGCAGAGCAGCTGAGAGAGGCTTTTGGAGAGATGCTTGCTGATGCTTTGAGATGCTAGCCCAGAGTTTGCTCTGGAGAAGCTAAGAGAGGAAAAAATGCCCCAAGAGCAGCTGAGGGAGACTTTTGGAGAGACTCTTGAGAGCTGACAGAGACGCTCAGAGATGCTTGGAGTTGCAGACAGAAGAACGTTTGGAGATGCTAAGCTAAGGACATGCAGGACCTGAGAGGAGCTGAAACACAATCCAGGACCAGCAAATACCAGCCATGTGCCTTCCCAGCTGACAGAGATGTTGCGGACGCCATCGGCCATTCTTCAGTGAAGGTATCCTCTTGTTGATGCCTTAGTTTGGACACTTTTAGGTCCTTAGGACTGTAAATTTGTAACCTAATAAATCCCCTTTATAAAAGCCGATCCATTTCTGGTATTTTGGATAATAGCAGCTCTAGCAAACTGGAACACCATTCATCTACCCACCCACCCATCCACCAATCCATCCATCCTTCCATCTACCCACCCATCCATCCATTCAACCATCTATCATCCACCTACCTATCTATCCACCTATCCATCCATCTTTCCATCCATCCATCCATCCATCCATCCATCCACCCATCCATTCATCTATCCAATCTCCCACCCATCCATCCACCCATCCATCCACCCATCCATCCATTCATCCATCCAATGTCCCACCCACCCATCCATCCACCCACCTACTCATCCATCCAGCCATCCAGCCATCCGTCATCCACCTACCTGTCTATCCATCTACCCATCCAGCCTCCCACTACAACTACTTTATCCATTCACCTAGAGGGAAGTGGCAGAGCCAAGGGGAAATCTCCAGACTTTTGACTCCCATGAGCTTGATTTTTCATCTCCTTTCTCATCCAAGACAATGGCCTCGATAGCATTCGCAGCATTCACCTGCAGTGGTGTTGTTTCCAGTCATGTCCTTCCCCAGCAACTCTTTACCACTTGCTAAGTTGAGCTATCAGTGAGCAGCAGTGCATTTGGCTGCAAGTAACAGTGGCTTAAATAAATTGGGGGTTATTTTTTTTCATATAGTAAACAATCTACAGAGGTAAGCAGTCCACTCAACAGTGCTCCCAGAGATCCGGGCCCTCCCATCTTCCTTCTCTACTATCTTTATGTCAGGACTCATGCTATTCACAGCTCCAGTGACTGGCACTGAGCCTCATGGCACGGTCCAGTCAGAACAGATACAGTCATAGTGAAGGAGCAGGACTGAAGGCCTCACCTGCTCCAGATGTTAATCCTGTAGTTTCCAGATTGTGGGATGGTTTAGGGAGGGGGCTGTATGGTCAACACAATAAGGGTCCCCCAAAATGTCCACTGCCTAATCCCTGGAACCTGTGAATATGTGACCTTACTTGGCAGAAGAGATCTTGAGGATGGGATTAAGTTAAGTCCCCATATAATTGCAGGGGTCCTAATAAGGCCAAGAGGGGGGCAGGAGGGTCAGTGCCAGAGACAGTGATGTGACAGTGGAAGCAGAGGTGAAATGTAGAGACGTTTGAAAATACTGCGCTGTTGGCTTTGAAGATGGAGGAAGGGGCCACAATCCAAGGAATCCAGGTGACCTCCAGAAGCTGGAAAAGACCAGGGCACGAATTCTTCCTTAGAGCCTCCAAAAAAGAATGCAGCCTGGAACTTTGAATAAGAAATGAGATATGGTAGGTTAGTATAGGTTGGAGTGAAATAGTGACACATCCTAGAGTAATTTGGGCAGATAATAAAAAATATATTTACAGCCTTCCCCTTCCCAGCCCCGAGGATCTGGGGGAAGGTGCGGATGTGTTGGACATCCTCACCTGGACTGGTGTTGATGTTGTCACAAACATTGGGACTGGCGGTTTGATGTGCTGAGCCCTCGAGCATGGGACTTGCCCTTATGAAGCTCATTACCACAAAGGAGAGTCTAAAGTTGTAGGTAATGGTGCCTAAGAGTCTCCCCCTGAGTACCTCTTTGTTGCTCAGATGTGGCCCTCTCTCTCTCTAACTGAGCCATCTCGACAGGTGAACTCGCTGCCCTCCCCCCTACGTGGGACCCGACTCCCAGGGGTGTAAATCTCCCTGGCAACGCAGAGTATGACTCCCGGGGATGAATGTGGACCCGGCATTGTGGGACTGAGAGTATCTTCTTGACCAAAAGGGGGGTGCAAAATGAGACGAAATAATTTCAGTGGCTGAGAGATTCCAAATGGAGTCGAGAGGTCACTCTGGTGGACATTCTTATGCATTATATAGATAACACCTCGTAGGCTTTAATGTATTGGAATAGCTAGAAGTAAATACCTGAAACTACCAAACTCCAACCCAGCAGTCTGGACTCCTGAAGACAGTTATATAATAATGTAGATTACAAGGGGTGTCAGTGTGATTGTGAAGACCTTGTGGATCACACCCCCTTTATCTAGTGTATGGATGAGTGGAGGAATGGGGACAAAAACTAAAGGACAAATGGGGTGGGATGGGGGGATGATTTGGGTGTTTCTTTTTCACTTTTATTTTTTATTCTTGTTCTGGTTCTTTCTGATGTAAGGAAAATGTTCAGAGATAGATTGTGGTGATGAACGCATAACTATGTTATCATACTGTGGACAGTGGATTGTATATCATGGATGATTGTATGGTGTGTGAATGTATTTCAATAAAACTGAATTTAATAAAAAAAATAAAATAAATTTCAAGGGGCAAACCAAAAAAAAAAAAAAAAGAATGCAGCCATGCCAACACTTTGATTTCAGGTCTCCTGATCCCCAGAACCATAAGACAAGACATTAGTGATGTTTTAAGCCACTAAGCTGGTGACAGTTTGTTATAGCAGCCAGAGGAAACAAGCACAGTCTCTGGGGAGGGCCCCAGGGTGCTTAGGCCATGAATGTTTACCATCTGCTGAAGAAATTGTAGCAATTGGTGTATCTTAGCAGAACGTCTGCTTCACTCAGTATGTCAACTTTCATCACTACATTGGGGACTGAGTCACATCCCCATTCCAGGCAGGAGGAAGTCAGAGGGGCTTTGTGTTTTGTTATTTGAAGATTTCCCCAGAGGACCTCCTCCTCCTCCCCCATCTCATCAGCCAGAGCTGGATCTCCCAGGCGATGTCCACGAGCCTGAGATTCCTGAGTCTGACCTAGAGCAGCTATGATTCATCTGAGATCAGGGGTCCCCCTTGGGGCTCTGCTGGCAGGGGGAAGGAGATGGGGTGGCTGGTGGGCAGGTGATGGGGAGGTCACCATGATGTATAAACACCTGTATTGGGATAGGTTGACAGCATATAATGGAAACCACCCTGAGCCAGTTTGGATGGATTATGTCCCCCAAAATGCCATGTTCTTTGATACAATCTTGTGGGAACAGATGTATTAGTGTTGATTAGGTTGGAACCTATTGTTTCCATGGGGATGCGACTCAATCAACTGTGGGCAAGACCCTTGATTGGATAATTTCCATGGAGTTGTTACCCCACCCATTCAGAGTGGGTCTGAATTAAATCACTGGAGCCATATATAAGAGCTGACAAACAGAAGGAACTCAGAGCAACTAAGAGTGACATTTTGAAGACAGCCGTTGGAAGCTGATGCAGACATTTTGGAGAACACCACTTTGAAATACAACCTGGGAACAAGGAGATGCCAGCCACGTGCCTTCCCAGCTAACAGAGGTTTTCCGGACACCATTGGCCATCCTCCAGTGAAGGTACCCTATTGTTGATGCCTTACCTTGGACACTTTATGGCCTTAAGACTGTAACTTTGTAACCAAATAAACCCCCTCTATAAAAGCCGGTCCATTTCTAGTGTTTTGCAAAACGACAGCATTAGCAAACCGGGACACCCCCAAATAACAGAGTTTCAAGTAGGGTAGCAGTCTTCTCTGTGTCACATGCAAACCCGTCTGGTAGAAGCCAGCTGGGGCTGCTGTGGCAATCTGTCCCACCATCTCTGGGTTGGGGCCTTTGGCCTCATGTTCCACATTGGCTGCTGGACCCTTTTCCATCCAGCCAAAAATCGGGGTTCGTTTAACAAGCAATGAAGGATCTAGGCAGGTGTCTTGCAGTCTGGGTCATGTCACTTCCTCCAAACCCCCCAAAACAAGGCTGTCTTCTTTCAGATTTCTTCCCTACATATTGTATTTTCCAGGGTGGGGAAACAGATTATTTAAAAAAAAAAAAGATTTTTCTTATTTTAGCTTATTAGATCATCTGAAATTAAATTTAGAATTAAGAGTGTTTCTAATTTATGCTATGCAATATTTTCTGTTGATTTCATAGAGAGGTTTAGTTGGTTCTTTGAATGGGATCTTCTACTTCCACTCCTTGTCACAGATCGGGATGCTTCTCACTGAGAAAAATAAGGTAAGTTATTTTGATCTGGGGAGAACTACTTAAATGATCTTTACCCAGTTTTCTAAAATCCGTCTAGCTTTTCATTCACTCACCCACCCATCCATCCATCCATCCACTGATCTTTCCATCCACCATCCTGCCCATCCATCTATCTACCTACTCATACACCCATTTCTTCACCGACCTTTCTACTTACCCATCCCCCATTAAACTATCATCCACCCATTCACCACCCATCCATCCACCCACCCAACCGTCTATCCATCCATCCATCCATCCACCCTTCCATCCATCCATCCACCCATCCACCCACTCATCCACCCATCCATCTGTCCATTCTTTCCCCTACCCTTCCATCCATCCGTCTGTCCACCCACTCCCCCATCCACCTACCCAGCCATCCATCTTCTCACCCACAATCCATCCATCCATCCACCCACCCATCCATCCATCGATCCATCCATCCATCCATCCATCCTCCCTTCCATCCATCCATGCACGCATCTACCCACTCATCCACCCATCCATCGGTCCATCCTTTCCCCCACCCTTCCATCCATCCATCTCTCCACCCACTCCCCCATCCACCTACCCAGCCATCCATCTGCCTATCCACTCATCCACCCATCCACCCATCCATCCATCCATCCACCCACCCAGCCATCCATCTACCCATCCATTCACCCATCCATCCATCTACCATTCATCCACCCACCTACCTATCCATCCATCCATCCACCCACCCACCCACCCAATGACCCATCCATCTGTCTGTCGTCTCAGCCACCCAGGCACCATCCATCCCTCCTTCCCTCCTTCCATTCATTTGGTCATCCAGTCACGTATTCTCAATATTTAGGCAATGTCTTCAGGGTGCTGAGCTCTAGGGATAAACTACAGCTACGGTGCCTGTCTCACTATGGTGTACAAGGTGACTTTAATCACCTCATCTCTGCCACTCTGAGCAGTCACTTTAAAGCATCCTCAAAAAATGAGTCCTTGAAACCTGTGATTTCACTGACATTAACCTGTAGGATAAAGCGAAGTTAAGAAGATGAGTCCAGGCAAACTGGATTTGAGGAAAAACATTCTCAGAAATCATCTAGGCAGAAATAGTGGAGGAGGTATGCAGCTCTGAAGTTTAGGGGACCCACTCCCAGGAAGCTAACATTCTGCTAGGAGAGACTGACTAATAAAACAGTAATTACAAACCATGATCCTTGTCACAGAGGCTGGTATAAAGCACAAGGGTTTCTCAAGGGGGAGGAGCTGCCATTGTGGTTTCGAGGTGTCAGGGAAGACTTGCAGAGGGGGATCCCATGAAGGGTTTTGCAGGTTGAGTAGGAGTTCTTGAGGTGGGCCATCCCAGAGAGGGAGAAACCTGGAACTGCACGGATCCCTGAAACAGCCCCCCACATTTGGGGTACATGGAGCTGTAATGAGGAACAAAAGTGACAAATGTCCACCCCATCTCTGTTTTCCTCTCCTACGATGTCCTGCTCTATCCTTCGTAGGTGTCATCACACTCAGTCATGCTGTGTTTGTTGGCATGTGGTTCAGGGCCTGTATGACAGGGATGGGGAAGCAGAGGGGGGTCTGGAGCGGGAAACTTGAGTGGGGGGAGAGGGGGAGAGAGACAGAGAGAGAAGCCTCTGTCAGCAGCAGTCATAGGGAGTGGAAATTTATTCTGGGGAGAGTTTTAGGAACTTTTGCTGTGCAGTGTGTGGTGAACCAATGCTTTAAGAAACCTTCATTAAAACCTCTTCTTCATTGGGTCTGGGGTTGGGCCTGCGTGTTGGTTTTCGTGCAGGTGATGACTGACCTGCTGGGCCTCCGCGTGAGGAAAGCCAGGGCCTCGGGCCAGCCCAGGGACCCAGAGTCCACCCTGGAGGGCCACCAAGGGGCACCCTGTGGCTTGGGGCTAGCAGGAAGGTCCCGCAGGCCCCCACCCCCACCCCCACCCCTGCCAGCTCTCTGGATTTCCCAGATGGACACTGTTACGGTTTTCCCGATCTGGTTCTGCAGGCTCTTCCTGGATCTGGTTCCGAGGTTGGCCCAGGGAATGTCCAGGGGCTCTCCAGTGGAGATGGTGGCTTCCGTCAGGCCCCTTCAGCAGCCAGAGCCGGAACCCACCCCTAGCCGGCCGTCAGAAGGGCCTATCGGCTCAGGGTGGGAGGGCCCTGGGGGGCCCTTGCCTCTCGAGTTGGTCCCCTTGTGCTGGCCCTGTTGAAACGCCCACGATCACCTCTCTCCCAGCATGGGCTGCTCGGCCACGGCACGGGTTCCTCAGAGCCCTGGATTCCAGAGGACACGTCGCGTCCTCCCCTCCCGGACTTGGCAAGCATCCTCATTCCTGTCGCTTTGCATTTCTCCGCTCACAGGGGGGTGAGCTTAGGGCTGCAAACACCCCCTCTGGGGCTCCTTGCATGTCCGCAGGGCTGTGGGGAGTGGGGAGCAGGGTGCATCTCGTTCTCAGGTCCCACTCGGGGCTCCCCAGGGCTTGCTCCCTCCTCCTCGGGGTGCAGCTTTCAGGAAAAGGGGGACCTGGGGTCTCTGTGGAACTTACAGACCAGCTGCGGTGGTTAATTGCAACCTAGGGCTGGCAGAGGTGCATGGGAGGGGTTTTTTGGAGTTCTCTGTGATGGGTGGATGAGAGGGAACTCGGGAGTGTGGGTTCTTGGTGAAAACGGGTTAGGGAAAGCATCTGGGGGGGCAGGGTGGGTTGGAGAAGAGAGAGAGAGAGAGACTCACTTGGGTAATGGGCTTGTGCAAAAACCCAGGTACAAGGTGGGCAGCATGGGCGTGGGGTGGGAAAGAACCTAGTCGTTACAACCAAAACGTCTCCAGTCATTGGTAGGCATCTCCGGGGGTGGGGTGGGGGGGTGCAGAATTGTCCTGGGTTGAGAACCCCTGGACCAAATCATAAAGTTTGAGTTGTAAAACCTGCAAATTCACAATGTTCTCTCACCCTATCATTACCAGCTCGCTCATTTCTTTTTTTTTATTAAATTCAGTTTTATTGAAATATATTCACATACCCTGCAATCATCCACCATGTACAGTCATCCACAGTGTACAATCAGCTGTTCACAGTACCATCATATAGTTGTACATTCATCACCCCAGTCTATTTTTGAACATTTTCATTACCACACACAAAAAAAGAATAAAAATTAAAGTGAAAAAGAACACTCAAAACATCCCATCTCTCCATCCCCCCTATTATTCATTTAATATGTGTCCCCATTTTTCTACTCATCCATCCATACACTGGATAAAGGGAGTGTGAGCCACAAGGTTTTCACAATCACATGGTCACACAGTTATGCAATAGTTATACAATCATCTTCAAGAATCAAGGCTACTGGGTTGCAGTTCAATAGTTTCAGGTATTTCCTGCTAGCCATTCCAATATACACACAAAAAGGGGGTGTTTTTTTGTTTTTTACTTTAATTGTTCTTTTTCACTTTAATTTTTTTATTCTTATTACTTTTGTGTGTGTGGTAATGTAAATGTTCAAAAATTGATTTTGGTGATGGACGCACAACTATATGGTGGTAGTGTGAACAATTGATTGTACGCTTTGTATGCATGGTATGTGAATATATCTCAATAAAATTGAATTATTAAAAAAAAAAAAAGCCTAGGAAGGTATCAATTTTATATCTTATGTAGACTTTCTGGGCCAGAGTAAAAAATGAATCCCATGAAGATTTAAGAATAAAGACACAATAAGAAACAAAGTAAAATCTGTAATATCAACATTTATGTGACTGGATTTGATGTAGGGGTATTAATCAGTTTGTAATTATTAGGCTAGTTTATGTGTATCTTATTTTGCTTTTTAAGGTATGTAGATTTTTTAAGGAAATTTGATATATTAGATTTGTGATTTTATCAAGTCCTTAAAAGTGCTTGTCAAGTTGCCATCACTGTTTCAATGATTAAAGAAACTTGTTTTGATAAATCCATAAAAAAAAAAAAAAAACGGGGGGGTGGATATCTATATAGCACTTAAGAATAACCTCCAGATTGACCTCTCAATTTTGAGATCTCTCAGCCACTGAAACTTTATTTTGTTTCATTTTGCATCCCCCCTTTTGGTCAAGAAGATGTTCTCAATCCCACGATGCTGGGTCCAGATTTGTCCCCGGGAGTCATATTCCACGTTGCCAGGGAGACTTACACCCCTGGGAGTCAGGGCTCACGTAGTGGGGAGGGCAGTGAGATCACCTGTCGAGTTGGCTTGGGGGGAGGGGGTCACATCTGAGCAACAAAGAGGTTCTCTGGGGGAGACTCTTAGGCACAATTATAAGTAGGCTCAGCCTCTCCTTTGCAGTAACAAGCTTCAAAAGGGCAAGCCCCAAGATCGAGGGCTTGGCCTTCTAAATTGTTAGTCTTCCGTGTTTGCGAGAATATCAGTAATAACCCAGGTGGGGGAGTCCAACATTTCTGCATTTTCCCCCAGTTCCTCAGGGGGCCCTGCAAATACATTTTTATTCTCTGCCCAAATTACTTTGGGATGTACTGGGATTTCACGCTAACCTGTACAAACCTACCAGATCTCACTTCCCATTCAAAATTCCATGTAATTATTGTGTTTGAATAAACTGACCATACAAGTTAAATTATTTAGTGTGCTGCAGAAAATATAGATCCTGCACCAAATAAACATCTGTTTCCTTTGGTCTCACATAGAAGTTGAAGTTTTAAAACACAGTCAATCTCGTCCTTTTCGGTCATTTCTTTTAATGCTTAAGACCCGATCTTTCTTTTTCTCCCAGGCCAAGTTTGGGTATTCAGATCACCCTCTGAACAGAAGTTTCGGGCTGCCGTTTAACTACACTGACACCCTTGAAATCCTCATCTCCCCGGGTCAGAAGGGCATCTTGATCCTCTGGGATGAGAACAGCCTGATGGTTTCCCATAATGCAGGTGAGCAGTCTGCACTGTGCAAGGCCTGGATGTGTGTATGTGTGTGTGTGTGTGTGTGTGTGTGTGTGTGTGTGTGTGTGTGTGTGTTGGGGGGGGCCTTGGGGGAGGGGCAGAGGGGGTGGGGAGCAGAGGGAAAACAGATGCAGCCCAATGAGCAGTGCAGGACCTTTCTGGAATGTTCTGGGAGTCCCAGGACTTCAGAAGCAGAGGGCCCTTGCCTTGGGCCAGGGTCCCTCCAGTCGATGTCGACAAGATGGGTCAGTCCCCCTTCCCCCTACTTGAACCCCAAATGGTTCAATTAGACACAAGCATGTAGGACAGAGGTTCTCTCAATCCTTCAAGAAAATAAACCTCTCCATGGGCGGGGGGGGATGCCCATTTGGCCTTCAAGGGAGGAGAAAACTTGGGAAATGGCAAAGCACCTCCAGCTGGCATTCCCACGGACCCGGTTATTCCCCCAAGGGAAGAAGAGGGTCAGAGCTGGCCCCACAGTTTTGGGGGCTCATGACAGAAAGCCAGCTTTGCTTTCATTCCTTGAATCAGCTGTCCATCTTGAAAGACATTCCCCGGTGTCCCAGGCTCCAGATAATCAAAAAGCGTTTCTCTTACAAACCCAGTCACCCACCTCAGAGCTCTCTCCATACTGGAGGCCTAAGAGCGTTGGGTTTTCTTGAACCAAAGTGTGTCCCTTCATGTTTTACAAAATTGCATTTGAGTGCTATATTTTCCCAGATTCCTTTTTAATCTCTCTCTGGATTTGCAAGCTCTAGTTATTTCATGGGAGCAAAATCGTGCAGAAGGTGTCCTTTTCTGCCTGTTGGCCTTCCCTCAATCTATCTTCAAGATTTGTTCCAGGCTGTAGCCTCAGAGCTTCATTCCTTGCTACAGCCCAGTCAGCCACTTCCCTGATCGTTTAGTATTTGAATCGCGGACAACCTGTAGGAAAAAAGGGGCCGGGGTGAGGCCAGGGAGCCGGGGAGGGTCCCCTTTCCCGAGAGGCGCCCGTGACTCGGCCCTCCCGTCGACCAGGGCAGCTGGTGGACACCGTGGTGGTCCGGAAGGGCGAGCGCATCCTGCACGCGTCCCTCTCCGAGGTCAACGTGACCTTCCACAGCGTCGCCTCCAGTGCGTGCTCCCGCGTGCCGGTAGCTTTCCAGAAGCGCTTAGTTCTGGCTCATTCGCAATCGCCCAGCTGGATCCAAACAGGTCAACACAACACAGCAAAATTACACAAAAACACACCCCTGCAGTCCTTACGCATTCTGCAAGGCTTCAGGGCACCAGCTTTTAGGCTCTTTGATGATAAAGTGCTCCATCGTGACCTCAGGACTCGTTTGCTACTAAATCGTGGTCCTGTTACCACTTTGCTCCATGTGCTTTGGAGAACTAATTCAGCAGGAAAAAAAATAAAATAATAAAAAAAAGGTCACCAGTGTTATTATTATTTTTTATTTTTTATTTTTCCCCTTGCACAGTCTACTGGCCAGGAAGTTTTGAGGCAAATAGTGCAAGTTGTAGGATCATTTGACTTTTTTTCTTTTTTAATTTGGGAACTTTAAAAAAAAAATTTTTTTTTTACTGTGGCAGTATGTATTTAACACAAGATTTCCCATTTGAACCATTTTAAGTGTACAGTTCAGTGGTGTTAATTACACTTACAGTGTTGTGTGACCATCACCACCATCTGTTACCCCCGACTTTTTTGTCACCCCAAACAGAATCATTTGGCTTTTGAAAAATAAGGATTTCCGGTGTTAGCTGGTCAATTGCGTTACAGCCTATTCTCTCTGTCCATTTGTCTGTCTAAAGTTAATTTATAGTAATTAAATAAATTAATTGGGTAAAATTAACGTATAGTTATATAAATTAGTTATGTAAAATTGATTCACAATAAATACATAAGTTAATTGTGTAATATTAATGCATTATAATATAATTAATGCATTATAGTTGTGGAAAGTTAATTCATAATAATTATATACATTAATTATGGAAATTAATTGATAATTATATGCATTCATCTAATAAATTAACTTGTAATTATATAAATCAATTGTGTAATCACTTATAATATTATATGTTAATTGTATAAAATCATTTATAATCATATAAATTAATCATACAATCAATATATAATAATTTTATAAGTTAATTGCATGAAATTTACGTATAATAATTATATTAGTTAATTGTATAAAATCATTTATAATCATATAAGTTAATCATATACCATCAATATATAATAATTTTATAAGTTAATTGCATGAAATTTATTTATAATTATACCTACAATGCATGGTCCTTTAAGCTTTTCTTTTTTTTTAAATGCAATTTTATTGAGATATATTCATGCACCATACAGTCCATCCAAAGTATACAATCCAATCAATGGCTCAAAAAAATGAAAGGAAAAGCATTTCTTTTTTTGACATTACAAGTGTCTTGAGGGTCCCTCTGATTAGCTCCCCAAATTCCAGGCCCTTCCTCAGCAGTTTAGAGGTAACCACTGTTAGGAATTTTGTGTGTCTCCCTCCAGCCAGTTGCATGACTCACTCGCAGGCATGAAACACGGACCAGCTGAAGATGGACAGGGTCACCTGTATGGGTTGCTTCTTTTCTTTTCTTTTCTTTTCTTTTCTTTTCTTTTCTTTTCTTTTCTTTTCTTTTTCTCATGAGTGGTGTGCTATCCTGTGAGCCAGTCTCTACTCTGCCTTTTCCGGTGCACATCCTGGTTCTATGTGCTTCTCTGCAGCCAGGTGCCCCCGCGGCCGTGGAGCAGCCACTCTGCCTTCAGTTAGAGCTTCTGTCCACACTCTCCAAGGCAAAGCTCTGAGCTCGGTGTCCGTATGAGTTAGGGTTCTCTAGGGAAACAGGACCAACAAGAGATATCTGTAAATACAAGATTTTATAAAAGTGTCTCACACAACTGTGGGGATGCACGAGTCCAAATTCCGTAGGGCAGGCAGCGAACTGGCAACTCTGATGAAGGTGTTTGATGGACTCCTCAGGAAACGCTTCACTGGCTAGCAGAAGAAGTGAAGATTCTCTCTCTCCCTTAAAAGTCTTTGGATTAAAAGACTTTAAAAGACTGGATTAAATCCAGCTGCTTGAATTCTCTCATTTCAGAAGACATGCCCTTCATTGATGAAATCAGTCACAGGTGCAGCCAACTGATGATTTAATAAACCAGAAGGCTGGTTTATTAACCAGCCACGAATATCCTTGCAGTAACCATTAGGCCAGTGCTTGCTTGACCAGACAGCTAGACACCATCATCTGGCCAAGTTGACTCACGAACCTAACCATCTTAGGGTTGATCCTACCCACCATGTACAACCCCTACTCACCAGCTCTTTCCCTGCTTTCTAGAAGTTTCCTACCTGCTCTTTTGATTCTAGTCTCCCTCTACCAAGCCCAGGTGAATCCTTCTATCCTTTTATTTTGAATTTGGGCCACAGCTTTATTGAGCTATAATTCACATACAATAAACATACAACTCACCCATTTCAAATGTAAGTTTATTATTATTTTTTAGTATATTCACAGGGTTGTGCAACCATCGCCACAATCAATTTTAGAACATTTTTCATGATTCTAAAAATAACCCCGTACTCCTTAGCAGTCACGCCCTATTGCCCTCTCCCCACTGCTCTAGGCAACCACTGCTCTACTTTCTGAGTTTAGGAGTTTGCCTTTTCTGGACATTTCATATAAATGGAATCCTATGATTTGTCCTTTTGTGTCTGGCTTCTTTCACTGGGCATCATGTTCTCAAGGTTCATCCATGTTGTTGCGTGTATCAGGACTTTTAGTCATTTTTATATTCCATTGTGTGGGTGGACCACATTTTGTTTATCCATTCATCTGTTGACAGACACTTGGGTTGTTTCCACTTTCTGGCTATTATGATAACACAGTTTTGAATATTTGCGTACAACGGTTTCTGTGGGCACGTGTTTTCATTTCTCGTGGGTTTATTCCTAGGAGTGGAATCACTGGGAGAGGTGGTAACTCTATGTTTAACCTTTTGAGGAACCACCAGGCTGTTTTCCGAAGCGGCTGCATCATTTTACATTTCCCCCAGCTGGGTATGAAGTTTCCAATCTCTCTACAACCGTGCCAGCACTTGCTGCGTTATTCTGTCTTTCTTTATTACGATCATCCTAGAGCAGTGGGTCTTAAATTGGAGCAGCTTTACCTTCAGGGGACATATGGCAGTGTCTGGAGACATGTTGGTTTGTCAAGATTTGGGGGATGTGAAGTGTTGACACCTAATGGGTAGAGGTCGGGGCATTGCTAAACCCCCTACAACGCACACGCAGAATGACCCAGCCCCAAACGCCAGCACGGCTGCGGTCAAGAAAACTTGAGTTAAATCAGTTCAGTCCTGCCTCTCCAAACCTCCATTTTTCCACATCAATGTTTTTGTCAAGGTCCATCTTAAGCCTCACTTTTTCTGAAGACTGCCTCAGTTTCTTCTCAAAGAGAATAAACATATACATTGGATTTTGTTGCTCCTTTTTTTTTTTTTTAATCTTCATTATATTGAGATATATTCACATACCACGCAGTCATACAAAACAAATCGTACATTCAATTGTTCACAGTACCACCACACAGCTGTACATTCATCACCTAAATCAATCCCTGACACCTTCATTAGCACACACACAAAAATAATAAGAATAATAATTAAAGTGAAAAAGAGCAATTGAAGTAAAAAAGAACACTGGGTACCTTTGTCTGTTTGTTTGTTTGTTTCCTTCCCCTATTTTTCTACTCATCCATCCATAAACTAGACAAAGTGTAGTGTGGTCCTTATGGTTTTCCCACTCCCATTGTCATTTCTCATAAGCTACATTTTTATACAATTGTCTTCGAGATTCATGGGTTCTGGGTTGTAGTTTGATAGTTTCAGGTATCCACCACCAGCTACCCCAATTCTTTAGAACCTAAAAAGAGTTGTCTAAATTGTGCGTAAGAGTGCCCACCAGAGTGACCTCTCGGCTCCTTTTGGATTCTCTCTGCCACTGAAGCTTATTTCATTTCCTTTCACATCCCCCTTTTGGTCAAGAAGATGTTCTCCGTCCCTCGATGCCAGGTCTACATTCCTCCCCAGGAGTCATATTCCACGTTGCCAGGGAGATTCACTCCCCTGGGTGTCTGATCCCACGTAGGGGGGAGGGCAGTGATTTCACCTTTCAAGTTGGCTTAGCTAGAGAGAGAGGGCCACATCTGAGCAACAAAGAGGCATTCGGGAGGAGGCTCTTAGGCACAGTTATAGGGAGGCCTAGCTTCTCCTTTGCAGCAACCGTCTTCCCAAGGGTAAAACTTATGGTAGAGGGCTCAACCCATCAAACCACCAGTCCCCTATGTCTGTGGACATGTTAGCAACCATTGAGGTGGGGTAGGCCAATACCCCTGCATTCTCCACAGGCACCTCAAGGGGGCACTACATATGTTTTTCCTGGTTTTTTTTTTGTTTGTTTGTTTTTTTAACCTGTTCTTCCTTTTTAAATCAACTGTATGGAAAAAAAAAATAAAAAAAAACAGAAACAAAAACAAAAACAAAAAAGAAAAACATACAGTAAAAGAACATTTCAAAGAGACCATAAAAAGGGAGTAAGAAAAAGACAACTAACCTAAGATAACTGCTTAACTTCCAACATGTTCCTACTTTACCCCAAGAAAGTTACCTAATATAGCAACATTTCTGTGAACTTGTTCCTACTATATCCATCAGAAATTAACAGACCATAGTCATTCCTGGGCATCCCCAGAACGTTAAATAGCTTATCTGTTCTTCTTGGATTACTGTTCCCCCTTCCTTAATTGCTCTCTATTGCTAGTTCCCCTACATTCTACATTATAAACCATTTGTTTTACATTTTTCAAAGTTCACATTAGTGGTAACATGTAATATTTCTCTTTCTGTGCCTGGCTTATTTCGCTCAGCATTATGTCTTCAGGGTTCATCCATGTTGTCATGTGTTTCACAAGGTCGTTCCTTCTTACTGCCGCGTAGTATTCCATCGTGTGTATATACCACATTTTATTTATCCACTCATCTGTTGAAGGACATTTGGGTTGTTTCCATCTCTTGGCAATTGTGAATAATGCTGCTATGAACATTGGCGTGCAGATATCTGTTCGTGTCACTGCTTTCCGATCTTCCGGGTATATACCGAGAAGTGCAATCGCTGGATCGAATGGTAACTCTATATCTAGTTTTCTAAGGAACTGCCAGACCGACTTCCAGAGTGGCTGAACCATTATACAGTCCCACCAACAATGAATAAGAGTTCCAATTTCTCCACATCCCCTCCAGCATTTGTAGTTTCCTGTTTGTTTAATGGCAGCCATTCTAATCGGTGTGAGATGGTATCTCATTGTGGTCTTAATTTGCATCTCTCTAATAGCTAGTGAAGCTGAACATTTTTTCATGTTTTTCTTGGCCATTTGTATTTCCTCTTCAGAGAACTGTCTTTTCATATCTTTTGCCCATTTTATAATTGGGCTGTCTGTACTATTGTCATTGAGTTGTAGGATTTCTTTATATATGCAAGATATCAGTCTTTTGTCAGATACATGGTTTCCAAAAATTTTTTCCCATTGAGTTGGCTGCCTCTTCACCTTTTTGAGAAATTCCTTTGAGGTGCAGAAACTTCTAAGCTTGAGGAGTTCCCATTTATCTATTTTTTCTTTTATTGCTTGTGCTTTGGGTGTAAAGTCTAGGAAGTGGCCGCCTAATACAAGGTCTTGAAGATGTTTTCCTACATTATCTTCTAGGAGTTTTATGGTACTTGCTTTTATATTGAGATCTTTCATCCATTTTGAGTTAATTTTTGTGTAGGGTGTGAGGTAGGGGTCCTCTTTCATTCTTTTGGATATGGATAACCAACTCTCCCAGCCCCATTTGTTGAATAGACCATTATGACTCAGTTCAGTGACTTTGGGGGCCTTATCAAAGATCAGTCGGCCATAGATCTGAGGGTCTATCTCTGAATTCTCAGTTCGATTCCATTGATCTATATGTCTGTCTTTGTGCCAGTACCATGCTGTTTTGACAACTGTGGCTTTATAATAAGCTTCAAAGTCAGGGAGTGTAAGTCCTCCCACTTCGTTTTTCTTTTTCAGAGTGTCTTTAGCAATTCGAGGCATCTTCCCTTTCCAAATAAATTTGATAACTAGCTTTTCCAAGTCTGCAAAGTAGGTTGTTGGAATTTTGATTGGGATTGCATTGAATCTGTAGATGAGTTTGGGTAGAATTGACATCTTAATGACATTTAGCCTTCCTAACCATGAACATGGAATATTTTTCCATCTTTTAAGGTCCCCTTCTATTTCTTTTAGTAGAGTTACGTAGTTTTCTTTGTATAGGTCTTTTACATCTTTGGTTAAGTTTATTCCTAGGTACTTGATTTTTTTAGTTGCTATTGAAAATGGTATCTTTTTCTTGAGTGTCTCTTCAGTTTGTTCATTTCTAGCATATAGAAACATTACTGACTTATGTGCATTAATCTTGTATCCCGCTACTTTGCTAAATTTGTTTATTAGCTCTAGTAGCTGTATCGTCGATTTCTCAGGGTTTTCCAGATATAAGATCATATCATCTGCAAACAATGACAGTTTTACTTCTTCTTTTCCAATTTGGATGCCTTTTATTTCTTTGTCTTGCCGGATTGCCCTGGCTAGCACTTCCAGCACAATGTTGAATAACAGTGGTGACAGCGGGCATCCTTGTCTTGTTCCTGATCTTAGAGGGAAGGCTTTCAATCTCTCACCATTGAGTACTATGCTGGCTGTGGGTTTTTCATATATGCTCTTTATCATATTGAGGAAGTTTCCTTCAATTCCTACTTTTTGAAGTGTTTTTATCAAAAACGGATGTTGGATTTTGTCAAATGCTTTTTCAGCATCTATTGAGATGATCATTTGATTTTTCCCTTTTGAATTTTTAATGTGTTGTAATACGTTGATTGATTTTCTTATGTTGAACCATCCTTGCATGCCTGGAATGAACCCCACTTGGTCATGGTGTATGATTTTTTTAATGTGTCTTTGGATTCAATTTGCAAGTATTTTGTTGAGGATTTTTGCATCTATATTCATTAGGGAGATCAGCCGTTAGTTTTCCTTTTTTGTAGCATCTTTGCCTGGTTTTGGTATTAGATTGATGTTAGCTTCATAAAATGAGTTAGGTAGTGTTCCATTTTCTTCAATGTTTTGAAAGAGTTTGAGTAAGACTGGTGTCAGTTCTTTCTGGAAAGTTTGGTAGAATTCCCCTGTGAAGCCATCTGGCCCTGGGCATTTATTTGTGGGAAGATTTTTGATGACTCATTGGATCTCTTTGCTTGTGATGGGTTGATTGAGGTCTTCTATTTCTTCTCTGGTCAGTCTAGGTTGTTCATATATTTCCAGGAAATTGTCCATTTCCTCTACATTATCCAGTTTGTTGCCATACAGTTGTTCATAGTATCCTCTTATAATTTTTTTAATTTCTTCAGGATCTGCAGTTATGTCACCTTTTTCATTCATTATTTTATTTATATGGGTCTTCTCTCTTTTTGATTTTGTCAGTCTAGCTAGGGCTTTGTCAATCTTGTTGATCTTCTCAAAGAACCAACTTTTGGTGATATTTATCCTCTCTGTTGTTTTTTTGTTCTCTGTGTCATTTATTTCTGCTTTAATCCTTGTTATTTCTTTTCTTCTACTTGGTTTAGGATTAGTTTGCTGTTCATTTTCTAGCTTCTTCAGTTGATCCATTAGTTCTTTGATTTTGGCTCTTTCTTCCTTTTTAATGTATGCGTTTAGTACTATAAATTTCCCCCTCAGTACTGCTTTTGCTGCATCCCATAGGTTTTGGTATGTTGTGTTCTCATTTTCATTCGTCTCTATATATTTAGCAATTTCTCTTGCTATTTCTTCTTTAACCCACTGATTGTTTAGGAGTGTGTTGTTTAACCTCCAGGTATTTGTGAATTTTCTAAGTCTCTGATGGTTATTGACTTCTAATTGTATTCCATTGTGGTCAGAGAATGTGCTTTGAATAATTTCAATCTTTTTTAAATTTACTGAGGCTTGTTTTATGTCCCAGCATATGATCTATTCTGGAGAAAGTTCCGTGAGCACTAGAAAAGTATGTGTATCCTGGTGATTTGGGATGTAATGTTCTGTATATGTCTGTTAAATCTAATTCATTTATCAGATTGTTTAGGTTTTCAATTTCCTTATTGGTCTTCTGTCTGGTTGATCTATCTATAGGAGAGAGTGATGTGTTGAAGTCTCCCACAATTATTGTGGAAACATCAATTGCTTCCTTTAGTTCTGCCAGTGTTTCTCTCATATATTTTGTGGCACCTTGATTGGGTGCATAGACATTTACGATTCTTATTTCTTCTTGTTGAATTGCCCCTTTTATTAGTATGTAGTGGCCTTCTTTGTCTCTCAAAACATCCCTGCATTTAAAGTCTATTTTATCTGAGATTAATATTGCTACACCTGCTTTCTTTTGGCTGTAGCTTGCATGATATATTTTTTTCCATCCTTTCACTTTCAGTTTCTTTGTGTCCCTGTGTCTAAGATGAGTCTCTTGTATGCAACATATTGATGGTTCATTTTTTTTTATCCATTCTGCGAATCTATATCTTTTAATTGGGGAGTTTAATCCATTTACATTCAATGTTATAACCGTGAAGGCATTTCTTGAATCAGCCATCTTATCCTTTGGTTTATGTTTGTCATATATATTTTTCCCCTCTCTCTATTAATATCCTTTATTGTACCCATACAGAATCTCTTTAGTACTGAACCTTTCTCCAGGTCTCTCTGTCCTTTCTTTGTTTCTCTGTCTGTAGGGCTCCCTTTAGTATCTCCAGTAGGGCAGGTCTCTTGTTAGCAAATTCTCTCAGCATTTGTTTGTCTGTGAAAAGTTTAAGCTCTCCCTCAAATTTGAAGGAGAGCTTTGCTGGATAAAGTATTCTTGGCTGGAAATTTTTCTCACTCAGAATTTTAAATATATCATGCCACTGCCTTCTTGCCTCCATAGTGGCTGCTGAGTAGTCACTACTTAGTCTTATGCTGTTTCCTTTGTATGTGGTGAATTGCTTTTCTCTTGCTGCTTTCAGAACTTGCTCCTTCTCTTCCGTGTTTGACAGTGTGATCAGAATATGTCTCGGAGTGGGTTTATTTGGATTTATTCTATTTGGAGTTCTCTGAGCATTTATGATTTGTGTATTTATGTTGTTTAGAAGATTTGGGAAGTTTTCCCCAACAATTTCTTTGAATACTCTTCCCAGACCTTTACCCTTTTCTTCCCCTTCTGGAACACCAATGAGTCTTATATTAGGACGTTTTATATTATCTATCATATCCCTGAGGTCTGTTTCAATTTTTTCAATTTTTTTCCCCATTCTTTCTTTTATGCTTTCATTTTCCATTCTGTCATCTTCCAGGTCACTGATTCGTTGTTCAACTTCCTCTAGTCTTGTACTATGAGTGTCTAGAAGCTTTTTAATTTGGTCAACAGTTTCTTTAATTTCCATAAGATCATCTATTTTTTTATTTAGTCTTGCAATGTCTTCTTCTTTTTTTTTTAATCTTCATTTTATTGAGATATATTCACATACCATGCAGTCATACAAAACAAATCATACATTTGATTGTTCACAGTACCATTACATAGTTGTACATTCATCACCTAAATCACTCCCTGACACCTTCATTAGCACACACACAAAAATAACAAGAATAATAATTAAAGTGAAAAAAGAGCAATTGAAGTAAAAAAGAACACTGGGTACCTTTGTCTGTTTGTTTGTTTGTTTCCTTCCCCTATTTTTCTACTCATCCATCCATAAACTAGACAAAGTGGAGTGTGGTCCTTATGGCTTTCCCAATCCCATTGTCACCCCTCATAAGCTACATTTTTATACAATTGTCTTCGAGATTCATGGGTTCTGGGTTGTAGTTTGATAGTTTCAGGTATCCACCACCAACTACCCCAATTCTTTAGAACCTAAAAAGGGTTGTCTAAAGTGTGCATAAGAGTGCCCACCAGAGTGACCTCTCGGCTCGTTTTGGAATCTCTCTGCCACTGAAGCTTATTTCATTTCCTTTCACATCCCCCTTTTGGTCAAGAAGATGTTCTCCGTCCCACGATGCCAGCTCTACATTCCTCCCCGGGAGTCATATTCCACGTTGCCAGGGAGATTCACTCCCCTGGGTATCTGATCCCACGTAGGGGGGAGGGCAGTGATTTCACCTTTCAAGTTGGCTTAGCTAGAGAGACAGGGCCACATCTGAGCAACAAAGAGGCATTCGGGAGGAGGCTCTTAGGCACAGTTATAGGGAGGCCTAGCCTCTCCTTTGCAGCAACCGTCTTCCCAAGGGTAAAACCTATGGTAGAGGGCTCAACCCATCAAACCACCAGTCCTCTATTTCTGTGGTCATTGCAATGTCTTCTTTATGCTCTTCTAAGGTCTTCTTGATATCCTTTGTATTCTGTACTATGGCCTCATTGTTCATCTTTAGTTCTTTGAGTAGCTGCTCCAGGTGCTGTGTCTCTTCTGATCTTTTGATTTGGGTGCTTGGGCTTGGGTTATCCATATTGTCTGGTTTATTCATATGCTTTATAATTTTCTGTTGTTTTTGGCCTCTTGGCATTTGCTGAACTTGATAGGGTTCTTTTAGGATGTGTAGACCAATTGAAGTCCTTATCTCTAATTTATCAGATCTACCGCTTCGTGGAGTACACTTTCTCTAACTAACCAGCAGGTGGCATCCACGAGCCACCTGTTCTCCACAAGCCAGTTCTCCCCTGCTTAGCCTTTGTGATGAGTGGGGGAGTGAGTCTTGTGGGGTCCAATTGGTGTACCAAGCTTGCATGTGTAGTTCGTGTTGCCCGCCCTGTATATGGGGCGTGTTTCTGGGCAGTCAGGGGGGGGGGTGGCTCTAACAATCAAATCTCCCTGGTGATCCTAGAGATTTAAAGCTGCTGCAATAGTCTAATCCTTCAGTTCAGTCCTGCCACAGTTTGTCTCTGCCACTGACCCACAAGTCCTTGGTATTGGCGTATGCCTCCTGAGACTTGTAAGTGGGTCCCTCTTCCAGGCCGTGCACCCCCTGGTCCTCTGTTGAGAGATGACTGTGCTATGTCACAGGTGAGTGCCATCCCCCCAGGGCAGTTCTGGGCTGCTGGGCTGTGTAGGGAGGCTCCCAGTCTGCTGAACTGATGGCTGAATGGGGCTTTGTTAATTCACACTGCTCCACCTTCCCAACTCTGGGACAATCAGCTGAGGTTGCAGGGAAGGCTAATGTCCACGCCCAGTTTTGTGGTGTGTGCCTGTTATTTGAAGCACTTCCGTCACACTGGGTTGTCTGGTGCAGCTCTGGGCTATGGGGCTGGCGATGGGCAGGAGTGTTTCCTGTCCACCAGGATGATGGCTGTGAGCGGACACCCCCGTTTTCTTGGGAAGTTGTGGTGTTTAGTGAAATTTCTCAGCCACTGGATTATTGCCTTTTGTCTCAGAGCTCTCTTAGTTCTGCTCTTGTCTTGACCTGCCCAAATTGCAAGTCTTTGAAGCTTTCTGTATTGGGCTTCTTAGAGTAATTGTTTTAGAAAAAGAAAAAAGGATTAAAAAAAAATGGGCCCTCCTCACAGATCTAATGGGTTATTGAAATGCTAAGAGACAAAGCAACCAGGGCCATTAAGGAAAGTTCCACAGGGCAGAGAGATCAGCTTTTCTTCGGGATTTGCATATGAGCCTGAGGGCCTGAGCTCTGCCCTTCCCCTTTCTATGTTCACCAGAACTCCAAAAATCCTCCGCTTTTATTTTGGAGTTTTTCATGCTGTTTTTTTTCTATGACTATCTCCTCTCTGCTGGACTGGCTGCTCTCAGGTTCTCTGGTGTCTGGTCTCAGTTTATCTATGGTTGGAGTTTGGATCAGTAGAATGAGTTTCCGATAAGGGCTGCCACTGCAGTTCTCCCTTCTCCTTCCCGGAGCTGACAGCCCTTCCTCCCACGGGACTGAGCCTGGCAGGGAGGGGCGCGGGTCCCCTGGCTGCAAAAACTTACAGATTTCGCTGATCTCAGCAGTTCCACATTTTCATGAGTGTTGTATGAAGTATGCCCAAAATCAGATTGCTCTGTGGTGTCCAGTCCACGCAGTTCCTGGCTTTCTACCTACTTTCCTGGAGGAGTAACTAAAACATACAGCTCACCAGTCCGCCATCTTGACCTGCTGTTGCTCCCTTTTAACAGTGCCAGACGTTCATTGCAACTTTGTAGCAGCAGAAAACAGCAACAATTTAAATATCCACGAGTGGGAGACAGGTTAAATAAGTTAGGCTTTATCTGTGCACTGGAACCCCAACCCCAGGGCTAGATTCATGCAACGTGAAAGGAGCTCCTTAAGATATCATCGTGAGGAATAAAAGATACACTAGTTACAAACAAAGCAGCTTGAAGGGTTCTGTGGTATGATCCAACATGTATAAAACTGCTAGAAATAACGATGTTCACTTAAGTGTGAACAGTGTTTACCTATGACATGGTGTTGCAAGGTTTGCTAAAGCTGCCAGAATGCAATATACCAGAAATGGGTTGGCTTTTACAATGCAGATTTATTAACTTGCAAATTACAACTCTCAGGCTATGAAAATGTCCGACTCAAGGCATCAGCAGGATGATACCTGAACTCTGAAGATGGGCTGCAGGCATCTGGGGCTCCTCTGTCACATGGGAAGGCACATGGCTGGCGTCTGTTGGTCCTTCTCTCCTGGGTTTAGTTGCTTTCATCTTCTGGCTTCAGTGGCTGACTCTCAGCTCCTCCAGGGGCTTTCACTCCAAGCTCTCTCAGTATTTCTTTCTGAGCTCTCTTGGCCTTTCCTGCCTTTTATCCTCTCACAAAAGGATTAAGGATTAAGACTCACCTTGAATTGCGTGGGTCACATCTCAATTGAAACAACCTAATCAAGAGGTCCCTCCTATAGTAGTTCTGTACCCACAGGAATGGATTAAAAAAACATGGCCTTTTCTGGGGTACATAACAGCTTCAAACCAGCACCCAGGGGTCAGCACACCATGGTCTGTGGCCCAAATCTGGCCCTCCACCTATTTTTGTAAATAAAATTTTATTGGAACACACACACACCCATTCTTTTTCTGCTTGCCCATGGCACTTTCTCAGAGTTAACTAGCTGTAGCAGATCTGTATGACCCACAAAGCTGGAACTAGTTACCATCTGACCATTTCCAGAAAAAGTTTGCTGACCCCTCATCTCTGTGATGGAATATAAGGTTGTTTTTTGTTTTTTGTTTTTTTACTTTTTAACACTTCGTATTTTTTCTGTATTTTTTGCCTTTTCTACATGAACTCTGTGATCAGTATAATCAGAGAATAGCAGGAAAACAGTTTTGTTCCGGGGGGAATAACCAAGTGTGTGAAAAACAGAACAAGCAGAAGCAAAAAAAAAAAAAAAAAGAAAAGAAAAGTGGTTTCTATAGACCAATAGATAGAAAATAAGCCTCTTCATGAACTCTGTATTATATCTTTTAAGAATGATTTTTGTCCATTGAAACAACCATCCTTATGTTGTTTGTTTGTTTGCTTTCTATTTTACTCCTAGATGAAAATGAACTGGCGGTTTTAACTAGAGAGAATCATTTTTATTACGGAAGTCTGGGCGTTCTGTCAAGTTCCGTGATCAAAGTATGTGGAAATCAAAGTAGGGTTATTATCCAATTGATAAGGAATATCCTGTTCTGGATCTTCGGATCCTTTTGCCAGAGGCTAGAAATCGCTGTGACTTTAAAAATAATAGTAACAACAAAGGCAGCTAAAGCTTACCGAGGGCTTGAAATAGGGCAGGTGCTGGATTTGGCTCCTTTTGTGTGTGACCTCATTTAACCCCAGCAGTAGTCTCAAGAAATAGTCCTTCTCACCCTCCCCGTTGACGGATGGAAAAACCGAGGCACAGAGAGGCTAAGACCTCTGTCCAAGTCGGACCCATTTAACTTGTTTTCATCCTTTCAGCAACCCTGCAAAAGAGATGATCTCATCCCACCTTTTTACAAGTGAGCTAACCAAAGCTCAAGTTTTTGTCTTTTGCAACTAATGAGCATTGAGTCAGAAGAGTGTCCCAGATCTTCTGACTCCTTCTAGCATTCTTTCTGCTAGATCTAAGGCCACTGTATCTTCCCAGAGTTGTCCAACGATGGAATAGGGTAGGATGGTTGGCTGGGAAACACAAGAATCATCTCTTCAAAGCCTTCATCCTGGTATTCCAATGGGCGCTGTGTTTCCTGGGGAGAGGTGGAGTTGGATTCTCAAAAGAGATCCACCACCTGCAAAAAAAGTTGACAGCTGCCTCTCAGGCATCCTCTCCAATGAGGAAATGCCAACTTTCCACTCTTAATGTAACGATCGAGGGGTGAATGAGGCCAAAGAGTAGCTAACTTGCTACTAAATTGTGCTTGCAGCTTTTTATTTTGTCTACCTTCCTCAAAATCCAAATAATATTTCTGTCTTCAGAAATAATTAGAATTCTGTGATCTCAGAAGTCATTTTCCTCTTAGTTTGTAGACCAAAATGTGTGGTCCCCAGGCGCAGCTCTGATGTTCAGTGACCTGGGGATACTTGAGATCCTGACCCCAGTTCCCGACCTGCATCACCCAGAATATGATTTCCAGCTGTGCTCTGTGAATATTCAGGAGATACTCATGGATCCCACACTCGATGTCAACGTCTGCAAAGTACGTGCTTATAACTGCTTAGATCATCTTCCAATGTTCTCTTTTTAGTTTGCTATTGTAGTTATAAAGCTGCAACTCAAAATTTCCCACATTAACCACTTTCGAGGGTACAATTCAGTAGCGGTGTGAACATACTCGTTTATTTAAAATTCAATTTTATTGAGATATATTCCCATACTGTACAGTCATCTATGGTTTACAATCAACTGTCCACAGTACCATCATATAGTTGTACATTCATCACCCCACTCTATTTTTGAACATTTTCCTTACACCAGAAAGAATCAGAATAAGAATAAAAAATAAAAATAAAAAAGAACACCCAAATCATCCCCCATCCCACCCTATTTTTCATTTAGTTTTTGTCCCCATTTTTCCACTCATCTTTGCATACACTGGATAAAGGGAGTGCGATCCACAAGGTTTTCACAATCACGCTGTCACCCCTTGTAATCTACATTGTTATACAGTCGTCTTCAAGAGTCAAGGCTACTGGGTTGGAGTTTGGTAGTTTCAGGTATTTACTTCCAGCTATTCCAATACATTAAAACCTAAATAGGGTTATCTATATAGTACATAAAAATGCCCACCAGATTAACCTCTCAACTCCATTTGGAATCTCTCAGCCATTGAAACTTTATTTTGTTTCATTTCACATTCCCGTTTTGGTCAAGAAGATGAATATACTCATTTTTTTTAATCTTCATTTTATTGAGATATATTCATATACCACGCAGTCATACAAAACAAATCGTACATTCGATTGTTCACAGTACCATTACATGGTTGTACATTCATCACGTAAATCAATCCCTGACACCTTCATTAGCACACACACACAAATAAGAAGTATAATAATTAAAGTGAAAAAGAGCAATTGAAGTGAAAAAGAACACTGGGTACCTTTGTCTGTTTGTTTGTTTGTTTCCTTCCCCTATTTTTCTACTCATCCATCCATAAACTAGACAAAGTGGAGTGTGGTCCTTATGGTTTTCCCAATCCCATTGTCACCCCTCATAAGCTACATTTTTATACAATTGTCTTCGAGATTCATGGGTTCTGGGTTGTAGTTTGATAGTTTCAGGTATCCACCAGCTACCCCAATTCTTTAGAACCTAAAGAGGGTTGTCTAAATTGTGCATAAGAATGCCCACCAGAGTGACCTCTCGGCTCCTTTTGGAATCTCTCTGCTACTGAAGCTTATTTCATTTCCTTTCACATCCCCCTTTTGGTCAAGAAGATGTTCTCCGTCCCACGATGCCAGCTCTACATTCCTCCCCGGGAGTCAGAATATACTCATTTTTAAAGACAAACAAAAGGACTCTGAGTTGGGCATTTGTAGTCAGCAACCACACACGAGAGCACCCAGTGAGGATGCCCAGTTAAATTAGAAGTTCAGGTAAATGGTGAATGATTTTTGAGTATAAATGTGTCCCACTCAATATTTGAGACATACTGTATTTTTTTTTTTAATCATCATTTTATTGAGATATATTCACATACCACGCAGTCATACAAAACAAATTGTACTTTCGATTGTTTACAGTACCATTACATAGTTGTACATTCATCACCTAAATCAATCCCTGACACCTTCATTAGCACACACACAAAAATAACAAGAATAATAATTAGAGTGAAAAAGAGCAATTGAAGTAAAAAAGAACACTAGGTACCTTTGTCTGTTTGTTTGCTTCCCCTACTTTTCTACACATCGATCCATAAACTAGACAAAGTGGAGTTTGGTCCTTATGGCATTCCCAATCCCACTGTCACCCCTCATAAGCTACATTTTTATACAACTGTCTTCGAGATTCATGGGTTCTGGGTTGTAGTTTAATAGTTTCAGGTATCCACCACCAGCTACCCCAATTCTTTAGAACCTAAAAAAGGTTGTCTAAAGTGTGCGTAAGAGTGCCCACCAGAGTGATCTCTCGGCTCGTTTTGGAATCTCTCTGCCACTGAAGCTTATTTCATTTCCTTTCACATCCCCCTTTTGGTCAAGAAGATGTTCTCCATCCCACGATGCCGGGTCTACATTCCTCCCCGGGAGTCATATTCCACGTTGCCAGGGAGATTCACTTCCCTGGGTGTCTGATCCCACGTAGGGGGGAGGGCAGTGATTTCACCTTTCAAGTTGGCTTAGCCAGAGAGAGAGGGCCACATCTGAGCAACAAAGAGGCATTCAGGAGGAGACTCTTAGGCACAAATACAGGGAGGCCTAGCCTCTCCTTTGCAGCAACCGTCTTCCCAAGGGTAAAACTTATGGTAGAGGGCTCAACCCATCAAACCACCAGTCCCCTAGAGACATACTGTATTTTTATGTGCAGATTCCAGCAGTCCTAACTCCAAGCCACTATGGCTCCAAAGATTGGGATTCTCAATCTTGAACAACTTCATGTTCCTTATTTTAAAAAGAAATGAATTTTCGAAGTAAAAAGATTAAAAAAAAAAAAAAGGAATACATTTTGCATTTCTTGTATCTCAAGCTCTTTGAAACAAAGACATTAACAAACCCACAAAAATATACATGCAAACTACAGTTATCAGGAAATTCCCTAGCTGCCTCTTGATTAGTAGCTGCTGCCTTTTCTGTTACTTTTACATTGTGTGGGTGTTCCAGTTTGCTAAAGCTGCCATTATGCAAAATACCAGAAAGGATTAGCTTTTATAAGTGGGGTTTATTTGGTTACAAAGTTATCGTCTGTTAGCTGGGAAGGCACGTGGCTGCTGATCCCTGGTTGTGCTCCAGCTCTTCTCTCAGTTCCTGTGCTTTCTTCAAAATGTTGCTCTTGGGGCATTTTGTCCTCTCTTAGCTTCTCCAAAGCAAACCAAAGCAAACACTGGGCTGGCATCTCCAAAATGTCAGCAAATGTCTGCTTTCAGCGGCCGTCTCCAAAATGTCACTCTCAGCTGCTCTGAAGTCCTTCTGTTTGTGAGCTCTTTTATAAGACTCCAGTGATTAAATCAAAACCCAACCTGAATGGGCAGGGTCCATACGTCCATGGAAATGATTTACTCAAATGTTTCACCCACAGTTGATTGAGTCACATCTCCATGGAAACACTCAAAGGATTCCAACCTAATCAACACTAATACATCTGTCCCCACAAGATTGCATCAAAGAACATGGCGTTTGGGGGAACATAATACATCCAAACTGGCACAGTAGGCTAAACCTTTTGTTTTAAATTTTTAAACTAGACTTTGCTGGTCTGAAAATCTGTAGGGGTAGACCCTTCACCTTCATTTGCCTTTCCGGAATCATAGAAGGACTTAGCATTTTCTTGTATGTTGCCAAAATCTACCGGAATGCCTTTTTTTGTAATACTCCTGCACGCAGAGGAATGTTGCACCTTCTATGTAAGAGAGATGCAGATCTTGTGGTGTTTGCAAATGCTTTGCAGTTTTGTTGGTGTAGCTGCAGCAGTGTTTTCAGGGATTTCTTTGCGTGTTGTCTGCAGCTTCCGCAAAACTCCCCCCAAATTCCCGTCAAATTTCTTGTGCTGACACAAAATACATTGAAACCATGATTGGAAAAGTTGCAATGTGGAAAGTCACAATGTGGAAGGGATAACTGTATTCAGAAGTATTGAAAGTAAGAGATATGATTATTGGGACCTCTGTGGTCCTTTCTGGTTCCAGAGTAAGTTACCTCTAAGAGTCTCTGGAGACAGGGATTTGATTGGGCTCAAGGGGTCCACCAAGTCATTGAGGCTCCGCCTGACCCCAGCCAAAGTTGACTGATTGGGAATGGGGGATATTTTTAAAAATATGTATGCATCCATTTGGATTCATTGTTTGGCGAGTGATCAGAAATCCAAATCAACTGGGCTTACCCCAAAAAGGCAATGGTTGACCCATGTACCCAACAAGTCAAGAGAGGCTAAGCCTTCAGGTGAGGCTTGATCTAGCAAACTCAGCTCACACCACCAAGGACCCAATTTCTCTCCATCTCCCCTCTTTGCATTCCTCAGTGCTCGCGCTCCATCCTGAAGCCCCATCCAATGGCTTCTGGGAAGCTCCCAGCTCTCATAAAATGGTAGCAAGCTCACCGCCAATATTATAGACCTCACGTCTTCAAATCTCAGTGTCCTGGGGAAGAGGAAAGAATCTACACGAGATCCTGCAGAAGCCAAGAGGAATTCCATGCAGCAAATGTCTTTCATGGCTTGTTGGCTCTAAGAGGATGGCACACCCATTCCTGAACTAATCACCATGGCTGGGGTGAGCTGGTCGGACTTACTTCTTTAGATAGAGGTAGGGTCACGTGCCTGAGAACTGCAAGGAGTGGTTTCGTAAAGGAAGCTAGAGGTACTTTCAGGAAACAGGACTAGCTCCAGGGCAGAAATAGTCAAATATCTTCTCCAGGCTCTAACTGAACCCATTTTCCCCAGTCCCCGGCGAGCCATATGATGAAAGCAGCAGGAAAAGTCGTCTCGAGCCTTCCTGTCCAGCAGTTTCATCCCATTCTTTATTGCTCCAAAATTTACTAACTCAAAGTTAAGTTAAACACTGTGCTCGGAGGAGCCCAAGTTACCTCAGTTTCATGTATCTGCGAGGCCACTTCCTGTCTGAGGGTCACAGAAAAATAAAAGGAAGATTTTTTCAAGTGTCCACTTCCAAATGGTCTTTGGATCAGTGACTGTGGTGGTTTGCAGCTGTTATGTACCCCAGAAAATCATGTTCTTAAATTTAATGCATTCCTGTGAGTGTAGCGCTATTGTGGGTGGGACCTTTTTTTAATACAGTTTTATTGAGATATGTTCACACACCCTACAGTCATCCACAGTGTACAATCAGTTGTTCACAGCACCATCATACATTTGTGTGTTCATCACCAGAATCAATTTTCGAACATTTTCCTTACTACAAAATAAAAATAAAAGCAAAAAAGAACACCCTAAGCATTCCATCCCCACATCCCACCCTATTTTTCATTTAGTTTTTGTCCCCATTTTTCTACTCATCGGTCCATACACTGGATAAAGGGAGTGTGAGCCACAAGGTTTTCACAGTCACACAGTCACACGATTTAAGCTACATAATTATACAATTATCTTCAAGAATCAAGGTTACTGGGTTGAGTTCGACAGCTTCAGGTATTTCCCTCTAGCCATCCCAACACACTAACAACTAAAAAGTGATATCTATATAGCATATAAGAATACCTTCCAGAGTGACCTCTCGACTCCATTTGAAATCTCTCAGCCACTGGTATCTTAGTTTGTTGCATCTCTCTTCCCCCTTTTGGTCAAGAAGATTTTCTTGATTCCACATGCTGTGTCCAGGCTCATCCCCAGGAGTCGTTTCCCACATTGCCAGGGGGATTTACACCCCTGGGTGTCAGGTCCCACGTGGAGGGGAGGGCAGTGAGTTCACCTGCTGAGTGGGCTTAGAGAGAGAGAGAGAGAGAGGCCACATCTGAGCAACAAAGAGGCTTTCCGCGGGGGACTCCTAGGCACAATCATAAGTGGGCTTAGCCTCTCTCCCTTGCAGCAACTAGACTCACGAGGGAAGGCCTCAGATTGAGGGCTCAGCCCACTAAATTGTGTGCCAGATATCTTGATTATGAACGACTTCTAATTCTAACACCGTGAGCCAACATATTCTTGTCGTTAAGCCAAAACCAGTTAGCTGTATTTGTGATAGCAACCCTGGCAAACTAAGGCACCCCCATGTGAAAATGACGGAACCTCTACATAGCACAACAAAAACCCACAGACAAAAACTGGAACAAGTTGAGCAATAAAAATAAACAACATAGCATTGGATAATGACCCAAAGCATAAAATAAATATACACGAGTCCATCCTGATATAAATAAATGACTGAATAAATAAATTAATGGGGGAGAAGAGGCATCGCTCCCTTACAGAGGAATTCCAAAAATATAAACACATACTCTCCTCTCCAGGAGGTGAAGATTATTCCCTTTTGCTTGAGTCTGGACTGGATTTAGTGACTTGCTTCCAAAGAACAGAGAACAAGAGGGAAAAATAGCTTTATAGTGGAGAGACCTGGAGGATCTCACCTCACACAAATGATCCCGATTAATGTCACTAGTGATAAATCACGTTGATCGCCTGCTTCCTGGATGTGGTGCAGTGAGAAGGGCCTTCACTCTGCAGTCTTCTGTCCCCAAAGCCATGGCCCCAGTCTCTCCATGAGAAAACATTACCTCTAGTAATCTCTGATCTACTTTCTATCTCTGCAAATTTGCTATCTCTAGTCATCTCTTATAAGTGATATCGTATAATATTTGTCCTTACTTATTTGTGCCTTGCTTATTTCACTAAGCAAATGTTTTCAAGACTCATCCATGTTGAAGCATGTCTCATGCCTCCATTCTTTCTTATGAGCAAATAATATTCCATTGTGTGTATGTATCACATTTTGTTTATCCATTCATCTGTTGATAGATACCTCGGTTGTTTCCACCTATTGGCTATTCTGAATAATGCTGCTATAAACATGGGTATACAAGTAGCTGTTTCAGACCCAGTCTTCACTTTCTTTGGAGCTATAGCTAGACGTGGACTTGCCAGGTCATATGGGAATTCCATATTTAACTCTGTGAAGAACCACCATGTTGCTTTCCACAGAGGCTGCACCATCTTACATCCCCAGCAATGATGCACTAGAGTTCCGATTTCTCTGCATCCTCTCCAACACTTATCTTCCTTTTAATTTTTTAAAAAATAATAGCCATCTAGTGGTTGTGAAGTGGTGTCTCAGTGTGGTTTTGATTTGCATTTCCCTGATGGCTAATGATGTTGAGCATCTTTTCATGTGCCTATTGGCCATTTGCATATCTTCTTTGGGGACATGTCTGTTCAAGTTCTTTGTCCATTTTTAAACTGGAAAAACAATTTTTACAAACTGTTTTCAGCATTCATAATCAGTGGGGGTAGTTTCAGTAGCATTATTCTGAGGCTGTGATATATCTCAAGTGAGATAAAGCAAATGCATAATCGTGGGACAGTCTAATTCTGTCATCTCCCATGTCCTTGAGAACTAGGCTTCTTGGCCAGGAAGAAAGGAGATGCAGATGTAGTATGGTGAAGATTAAATAAAAGCCCTGAGGTTCTCAATTAGAATTGGGGATTGCAGCATAAATGTAGGAGGCATTGTATCTCTCAGTATATATATGGGGTTGTGTGTGTCTGTCCTCTGGAAATGCCTAGAAACAATGACCAATCCTGTAGCAATGAGCTCCCAAATGCCACTTCCAATCACAGGAAACCAGGGCTTCTCAGAGAAGTGGCTGATTCCAGGTCTGGGGTGGAGAACTCTGCAAGATGAAACTGGAACATCTTGTCATATTACAGGCAGGGGAGCTATCAAAGACGACTGGTTTATGTCAGAAGAGCCAACCCAAAGAGGCCCCCACTGGCCAAAGATGCAGCATTTTGAGCTTCAATGAATAGAAGAAAGGCAGTGGGTTGTAGTCCATGAGGTCAAAATGATATATTTTTAAAATTTTTCTTGTGGATATGGATATATATATCCATATCCTACAATTCACCATTGTAACCATTTTTAAATGTACAATTCAGTGGCATTAATTACACTCACAAAATGGTGCAACCATCACCACCACCATGACCAAAACTTTTTCATCATCTCAAACAGAAACTCAGTTACCCGTTTAAGTAGTAATTCTCCCATTCTACCTCATTCTAGCCCCTGTAGCCTCTAATCTACTTCCTGTCTGTGAATTTGCTTATTCTAGATATTTCACATAAGTGGAATCCTATAATATTGATCCTTTTGTGTCTGTCTTCTTTCACTTAGCATAGTATTTTCAAGGTTCACCCATGTTATCAGAACTTCATTCCTTTCTTTACAGCTGAATACTATTCCATTATGCGGATATATCACATTTTGTTTATCAATTCATCTGTTGATGGACACTTGAGTCGTAATGATATTTTTAAAAAACACAACTAATTGCTCACCTTCCTAGCATGACGGGAAATCGGTTCATTATCCTGAAAATTGGGCAAATAAAAGGAAAAGAACCAAGCCATTTATTCCGTCTTTCATTTGAGCTGTGCTGGGTCAGCAAATAGTAGTTGAGGGGAAATATCTTCTTATACAACTATTCCTGCTAATACATAACAACAAAATGGCAGGATATCAGTGTTTGGCAACCCCCGTTGGATTCACAGATGCAGGCTTGGAGCATCCTCAGCTGATGACATCAGAAACAGAGACAACCAGACATTACGTGCTCCCCAACAAAAGATCACCCCATTCCTTGGGTCCTGCCAGCGAGATCCAACCCGAGTCTGACGGAGCCTCTGAATCCAGCTATTGGTTTGCTGGCAATGCCAAGAACAGAGGCATGTATTTAACTGCTCCAGGAAAATCCAGATCGTTCTATGGCCCCACGGCCTGAGTTGCTCCAAGATAAATTGGAAGGAAAAAAACCCACAGGCAGGGGGCCCTCCTAAGAGGCATGTGCCAGTTTGGATGTATTATGCCCCCCACAGAACCATATTCTTTAATGCAATCTTGTGGGGGCAGACGTATTAGTGTTGATTAGGTTGGAACTTTTGGATTCGGTTGTTTCCATGGAGATGTGACCCACCCAACTGTGGGTAATAACTCTGACTGGGTTATTTTCATGGAGGTGTAGCCCCGCCCATTCAGCGTGGGTCTTGATTAAATCACTGGAGCCCTATAAGAGCTCAGACAGAAGGAGCTCACTGCTGTAGCCAAGAGAGACATTTTGGAAATGGCCATTGAAAGCAGACTTTTGCTGACACTTTGCTCCAGAGAAGCTAAGAGAGGACAAATACCCCAAGGGCAACATTTTTTTAAATTCAATTTATTGAGATTATTCACATACCATACAATCATCCATAGTGTACAATCAGTTGTTCACAGTACCATCATATAGTTGTGCATTCATCACCCCAATCTATTTTTTGAACATTTTCCTTGTACCAGAAAAAGGGAAAAAGAAGAATAAAAAATAAAAGTAAAGAAGAACATCCAAAACAACCTCCACTCCCATCCTATTTTTCATTTAGTTTTTTGTCCCCATTTTTATACTCATCCATCCATACACTGAATAAAGGGAGAGTGATCCATAAGGCTTTCACAATCACACTGTCACCTCCAAGAGCAACATTTTGAAGAACACACAGGAGCTGAGAGAGGAGCTGGAGCACAATCCAGGATCAGCAGACGCCAGCCACATGCCTTCCCAGCTGACAGAGGTATTCCGGATGCCATTAGCCTTCCTTCAGTGAAGGTATACTCGTGTTGATGCTTTAATTTGGACATTTCCATGGCCTTCAGACTGTAACTTTGTAACCAAATAAACCACCTTTATAAAAGCCAATCCATTTCTGGTATTTTGGATGATGGCAGCGTTAGCAAACCGGAACAAGACATAAAAGACAATTTCTGAAAATGGGCACTTCTAAATTACATCATCTCAAGTACACACATGGACAGTAATGCAAAAAAGAAATGCAAGGAAGCAGTTGCTGTAGAAGTCGGGGCAGGGTGTGCTGGAGGGAGGAGGGGTGCAGAGTTTGGTGGGAAGATCGTGGTGTGAGTTAAAGGGGGAAACCAGCCAGGCTTCTGCGCTCCATCCCTAGGAAACCACTTCTCAGCTACTTTCTTTTGGGAGCAGGGAGTGGATCTCATTCTTTTTCTTTTTCTTTTTTCTTTTTTCTTTTTTTTTTTTTTTGTTCATTTCTACCTAGATTGAGCTTCTGCAAGGTGAATTTGAGGACAAAATGTATACCATTGATATGAACAGTCAATTGGAGTTGTCAGCTCTGATGATACCCCGGCCGGGCAGATCACCTGTTCCAATAGTAAGTGCATCCCAGAGCCCCTTCCAGGGCTCCGTGAATTCCTCAGCATTATCTCTGTTATCCCACGGGGAGACATGCACTCAGTGGACCTCATGGAGACTGTTCTCTCTCTGCAACTCTCTCCTCAGCAGGCCTTGAAGTGTCGGGGCTGGGCTGGAGGTCCGGTTGTCTGTCCGTTCGCCTGGCTCCCCCCGCCTCTCTTTTTCTACCATGGAAACATCTATATATAATATCAAGTTTGTTATTGTAACCGTTTAGTTTGCCTAAGCTGCTGACATGCGAGATACCAGAGCTGGGTTGGCTTTTCCAATGGGGGTTTATTAACTCACAAGTTTGTGGTTCTGAGGCCGCAAAAATGTCCAAATCAAGACTTCAACAGGCGATGCTTTCTCCCTGAAGACTGGCTGCCGGCGATCCTGGGCTCCTCTGCTGCATGGCAAGGTGCACAGCAGCATCTGCTGCTCTCTCCCTTCTCTCCAGGGTTTCTTGGCATTTAGCTGCTGGCTGCTCCATCTGTGACTTTCCTTTTTCTCTTTTTTTAAAAAATTCAGTTTCTTTGAGATATATTCACATACCCTACAATCATCCACAGTGTACAATCAATTGTTCACGGTACCATCATATAGTTGTGCATTCATCACCACAATAAATTTTTGAACATTTTCCTTATTCCAAAAAAAAAAGAATACAAATAAAAGTAAAAAGAACAGCTAAAGCATTCCACCCCTCCCCCCCTGCATCCCACCTTATTCTTCCTCTACTTTTTATCCCCATTTTTCTACTCATCTGTCCATATACTGGAATAAGGGAGTGTGAGCCACAAGGTTTTCACAGTCACATAGTCACACAGTGTAAGCTACATTGTTATACAATCATCTTCAAGAGTCAAAGCTGCTGGGTTGGAGTTTGGTAGTTTCAGGTATTTCCTTCTAGCTATTCCAATACACTAAAAACTAAAATGGGCTATCTATATAATGCATAAGAATAACTTCCAGAATGACCTCTCAAATTCATTTGAAACCTCTCTTCCACTGAACTTTTTATTTTTCATTTCCCATCCCTCTTTTAGTCAAGAAGACTTTCTCAATCCCACGATGTCAGGTCCAGATTCATCCCAGGGAGTCATATCCTGTGTTGCCAGCGGGATTTACACCCCTGGGAGTCAGGTCCCATGTAGCGGGGAGGGCAGTGAGTTCATCTCCCGAGATGGCTTAGAGAGAGAGGTCTACCTGTGGCTTTCTTTCTCAGCTTCTGTATCTTTCTCTGAATTTCCTTCTCTTGTAAAGGACTCCAGGAAGAGAATGAAGGCTTACTTGGGGCATGCCTCAGCTGAAAAAACCTAATCAAAAGTTCCCACCTACAATTGGTCTATACCCACAGGAATGGATTAGCTTTAAGAACATGATCTTCTGGGGCCCATAAAGCTTCAAACTCTCACAGTAACCATTTTTAAATGTACAATTCAGTGGCATTAATCACATTCATAACCATCACTGCTCTCTATTTCCAGAATGTTTCCAGCACCCCAAACAAAAACTCTGTCCCCATTGCTCATTTCCCCTTCTCCTGGCCCCTGATATAACCTCCAGTCAGCTTTCTATCCCTGTGATTTCGCCTACCGTCAATACTTCATGTAAGTGGAATCACACATGGTGTCCTTTTGCGTCTGGCTTACTTCCCTCCACATGACATCTTCAAGGTTCATCTGTGTTGTAGCATGGAGCGGCACTCTACTTGCTTTTATAGCCCAAATAATATTCCATTGTGTGGATGGGCCACGTTTTGTCGATCCATTCATCTGTCAATGGACCCTTTTGGCAACTGTGAATGATGCTGCGTTGCACATCGGCATACAAGTATCAGTCCGAGCCCCTGCGTTCCGTTCATTGGGGTCAATGCCTAAGAGTGGGGTTCATGGGCCATGTGGTAACTCTGGTCAACTTTCTAAGGAGCCACTGTGCTGGTTTGGATGTTTTATGCCCCCCAAAACGCCATGTTCTTTGATGCAATCTTGTGGGGCAGATGTATTAGTGTTGTTTAGGTTGGACTCCTTTAATTGAGTGTTTCCATGGAGACATGATGCAATCAACTGTCTGTGAAGTGGTTGATTAAATTATTTCCATGGAGATATGGACCCTGTCCATTCAAGGTGGGTCGATTTAATCACTGGAGTCCTGTGAAGGAGCTCACAAACAGAAGGAACTCAGAGCAGCTGAGAGAGACATTTCAGAGACGGCCGCTGAAAGCAGACTTTTGCTGACACTTTGGAGGTGCTAGATGTTCTAGTTTGCTAATGCTGCTGGAATGCAAAACACCAGACATGGATTGGCTTTTATAAAGGGTTTATGTTTATTTGGTTATAGAGTTACAGTGTTAAGGCCATAAAGTATCCAAGGTAACACATCAGCACTCAGATACCTTCACTGGAGGATGGCCAGTGGTGTCCAGAAAACCTCTGTTAGCTGGGAAGGCACGTGGCTGGTGTCTGCTCCAAAGTTCTGGTTTCAAAATGGCTTTCTTCCAGGATGTTCCTCTCTAGGCTGCAGTTCCTCAAAAATGTCACTCTTAGTTGCACTCAGGGTATTTGTCCTCTCTTAGCTTCTCTGGAGCAAGAGTCTGCTTTCAATGGCCATCTTCAAACTGTCTCTCATCTGCAGCTCCTGTGCTTTCTTCAAAGTGACCCTCTTGGCTGTAGCAGCTTTCTCCTTCTGTCTGATCTTATATAGTGCTCCAGTAATTTAATTCAGACTCACCCTGAATGGGCGAGCCAACACCTCCATGGAAATTATCCAGTCAGAGTCAGCACCCACAGTTGAGTGGGGCGCATCTCCATGGAAACACTCAAAGAATTACACTCTAATTAACACTGATAGGTCTGCCCACACAAGATTACATCAAGGATAATGGCGTTTGGGGGACATAATACATTCAAATTGGCACACTAGCCCAGTGGTTGGTTTGGAGAAACTAAGAGAAGGCAAAACATCCCAACAGCAATATTTTGAAGAACTCACAGGAGCTGAGACAGGAGCTGGAACACAACCCAGGATCAGCAAACAGTACCTTCCTAGTTAACAGAGGTTTTCCAGAAGCCATTGGCCATCCTTCGGTGAAGGTATACTCATGTTGATGCCTTAATTTGGACATTTTCATGGCCTTCAGACTGTAAGTTTGTAACCAAATAAACCCCCTTTATAAAAGCCAATCCATTTCTGGTATTTTGCATAGCGGCAGCACTAGCAAACCAGAACAGCTGCCAAGCCCGGCCTGCTCTGTCTTCTCCGTGTCCTTGGCATGAATACCTTTTCTTCCTAACTCAGCCAGAAACAGGCTTCTGTAACTCCCACTTAAGAGCCTGGGATCCCCAGGGCTGAAAACCAGGGGCCTGCACCCAGATAATCAAGCTGAATGGAACTGAAAACTGGGGGCGGGGGGCGAGGGGTGGAAAGCATCACGAAATACAAGGGACGCTCAAGTGGGCCCCGGACCCCAGGCACTCTCTCTTCTCAGCCTCCTCCTCCAGAGTGACCCCCAGGCTTCTCCCAGCTCAGCTGCTCGGGGAGGTCTGCAGAGTGGGGCTCGGAGGCCACGTCCCGGGTTGGGTGGGTGGGTGGAGAGGTTACTGCCCACTGTGCTTGCAGGCCTGTGGGGGGCTCACCTCTGTGGATGTCTGGGCCCCCCTTCCCTCCTGCCTGCTCCACCCAGCCCCGCTTCTCCTGTGTGTCCTCCTGCCCAGGTGACAGTAAGCAACCCCCACTCCCTGGGGCTGCAGGTCATCACCTACGAGGATGGCTACACCTATGACGGCAACACAAAGCACCGACTGGTGAGCTGGCAGAGGGGACCCCGTGACGGGCGCGGTCATCCCCCAGCCCAGCCAGGCCCTCCCACTGTCCCGCGGGTGCCCCTGACTGCACCCCACCGCCTTACACATGCCCAGTCCAGAGTAAGGGCCTGAGGGATTTGGACAGGACACAGCCCCTGCTTCCCCAACCCTCTCCCTACACCCCCACCCCCAGCCCTGAGCACTGTCCCTCCAGTGGAAAGACAAACAGAAAACCACAGGACAGGGCATTCGGCCAGCCCAGAGAGCGCCAAGAGCTGGGCTAGCTGGGTAAACTGAGGCATCGGGACCGAGGCGAAATAGGGGGAGATGGCTGTGGGGAACCCCCGGGGATGAGCCAGAGATGGGTTCCGGGGGATTCATAGGGCCCAAGTGGAACTTGCCATGGGCTTTGAACTTGATCCCAGAACTCCAGAAAGGCGTCTGGCAGTTTACGCTGCAGAGGGACCTGGCGAGGCCTCAACCACCCTCTCGATCGTTCTGGTCACGTTGCCACCAAACAAGAGGGAAAAACAAAGCCACCCCTGATTATGGCTCCCAGAACAAGGGCAGCCAGGAAACGAGATCCAGAGTCAGAGAACAGAGCCAGAGACAGGCTGTATGGTTTCCGGGGTCCCCACACCGCGACCTCCTTAACGTTACCGCCGGGTGTTCTTTCGGGCTCCACAGAACATTTCTCTGAAGCAGCAGCAGCACTGGGGCAGGGCCGACCCCAGCTTCACGTCCAGGTATCAGGGCGCCCTGGCCGGGGTGGGTGGCCGTGGCCTTCTGCTCTTAGCAGGAGCAGGGAGAGGAGGGGTGGCCTCGAGACCCTCTGCAGGGGCGGTGAGACGAGAACGGCCGACGACACTTCACGGAGAGGAGAAGTGAGATGGGGCGAGGCTGAGTGACTTGTCCCCGGGCATCTCGCTTTCCTCAGGGTGCCGTAAAAAGGCACCCCCAACCGAGGGGCTTTAAGACATCAGAAATATATTGGCCCGTGTTTTGGAGGCTGGAAGTCTGAAATCGGTCTCCCTCTGTGGGGAGAGTCTGTTCCGTGCCTCTCTCTTGGCTTCTGGCGGTGGCTTGCCAGCCGGCCGTGGCCCTCTCTGCCCCAATTGTCATGTGACCGTCTCCTTTCTGTCTGTCTGTCTATCCGTGTCCAGTTCTCCCCTTCTTATGAAGACACCAGTCATTGTTGGATTAAGGGTCCAGCCTAATCCAGTTTGACCTTGTGCTGGTTTGAATGTATTATTACACCATAAAAGATTATGTTCTTTAAATTCACTCTTGTGGGTGCAGACTTATTGTGGGTGGACTTTTTTTTAAATACAGTTTTATTGAGATATATTCACATACCCTATAGTCATCCATGATGTACAATCAACTGTTTGTGATACTATCATATAGTTGTGCATTCATCACCACAATCAACTTTTGAACATCTTCCTTACTCCAAAAATAAAATAAAAGTTAAAAGGAACACCCAAAACATTCCATCCCACCCTATTTTTCATTTAGTTTTTGTCCCCATTTTTCTACTCATCCATCCATATGCTGGATAAAGGGAGTGTGATCCACAGGTTTTCCCAATCACATGGTCTTTATACAATCGTCTTCTAGAATCAAGACTACTGGGTTGCAGTTCAACAGTTTCAGGTATTTCTTTATAGCTAGTCCAATACACTAAAAACTAAAGAGGGATATCTATATAGTGCATAAGAATGCCCTCCGGAGTGACCTCTTGACTCCATTTGAAATCTCTCAGGCACTGAAACTTCATTTTGTTTCATTTCTTTTCCTCCTTTTGGTCAAAAAGACTTTCTAAATCCTACAATGCCAGGTCCAGGCTCATCCCCAGGAGTCAATCCCATGTTGCCAGGGAGATTTACACCCTGGGAGTCATGGGGTGGGACCTTTTGATTAGGTTATTTCCATGGAGATGTCACCAGACCATTCAAGGTGGATCCTAATTCTTTACTGGAGTCTTTTAAGAGCACTCACGGAGAGAGAGAGAGCTCAGAGAAGCTGAGAGAGACATTTTGGAGAGAAGCTAAGAATTGTAATCCAGAGTTTGTTCCCGGGAGAAGCAAGGAGAGCCAGGACCCGCAGAAGCCAAGAGAGAAGCTAACAGAGGACCCCCAGAAGCTCAGAGAGCTACGTCCCAGGAGAAACAAGCAAGGATGACCAGGAGTGAGAGAGAGAAGCTACAACAGAAGCCTGGAGACATTTTGGAGAAAGCTAATTTGAAACCAGAACCCAGGAGAGGAAGGACCAGCAGACTCCAGCCATGTTCCTTCCCATGTGACAGAGGAGCCCCAGATGCATCGGCCTTTCCTCAGAGAAGGTGTCTACTCTTGATGCCTTAATTTGGACATTTTCAAGGCCTTAGAATTGTAAATTTGTAAAGTAATAAACTTCTACTGTAAAGGCCAGTCCGTTTCTGGTATATCACGTTCTGGCAGCTTTAGCAAACCAGAACAGTCCTCTTCTTAACTAACTGCATCTTCGGACACCCTATTTCCAAATAAGGCCACAGGACTTGACCATGTCCTTTTGGGGGATATGATTCAGCCCGTAGCAGCAGGGAAGTTGAAGCCCCCCAAGTTCTCCATGGAACGGTGCAACATAAATGGGCACATCAGCTTTTTTACCTGACTGAATACACTGTTGGAATCTCTCTCCTCCTTGGCAATGCCCCCCCACCCGTGCCCCTCCAAGCAATGACCCAGGAACCCCGGAAGCCCTCCGCACCCCGGAAGAAGGTGGGGTCTGCCCACCTGGAGCAGGGCTGGCGGTGCAGGCAACGTCCCCCTCCTCCTGACCAGGCTGGGGGCTGGGGCCCCTCCCGACACTGCCCTCTTTGATAAATCACACAGGGATGCAGGTCCTGGGAGCCCGGGCAGAGGCTCTCAGTGATGTTGACCAGGTGGGGTGCTCCTGAGAAGAGGTGGAGGGGCGTGGGAGACTGGCCAATGAAGGCAAAGAGAGGACAGGACAAGGATGGAGTCGCTCCCAGGAGCTGAGCGAGTGATGGTGCAATAACCGTGCAAGTTGTTCTAGAACGGCCAGCGCAGTTCCAGCAACCGAAAGGCCAGGTCATCCAAGAGCCCACAGAGTCATGGAGGGGACTTACCCGAGGAAGGTGCAATTCCGATGAGACCTGGAGAACATGTGGGCATGAACAAGACAAGGAGGGAGAGGAAGGCATTCCCAGGCATGGGAACAGCATGCCCCAATGCCCTGTGGCAGGAGGGAGCAAAGCTAAGTAGAAGGAGCTGCAGGGAGCCCCGCGGCCCTGAAGCAGAGAGAGGGAGGGGACCGGGGTGCAGGGGACTCAGCAGGGGGCCTGCCACGCAGGGCACGTTAAGAGAAACCACCGAGAGATTTTTGGCAAAGAGGTGGCCGGGGCTCAGACTGCATTTCAGAAAGATGCCCCCTCCCACCCCTGAAGGCCACGGGGTGGAGAGTGGATTGGAAGGAGCCAGAATGATGTGCGGAGGGGCTCAGAGGTCAGCACGGGGCTCCAGGGATAGGCGAGAGAAGCCTGACAAGCACGGAGGGCACCCTGAGAGAGGAACATGGCAGACACGATGGAGATGGAGCAGAGAGATGCAGAGGCCTTTCTGTCTTCTGGCTTGCCTCAGTGGACGGGAAGGCTCCAGATCCCCGAGAGAGCCAGTGATGGCAGAAGGTCAAGTCTGGGTTGGCGGGTGTTCCAGTTTGCTAACGCTGCCATTATGCAAAACACCAGAAATGGATTGGCTTTTATAAAGGGGGTTTATTCGGTTATAAAGTTACAGTCTTAAGGCCATAAAATGTCCCAGGTAAGGCATCAACAGTAGGGTACCTTTACTGGAGGATGGCCATTGGCATCCAGAAAATCTCTGTTAGCTGGGAAGGCACATGGCTGTCATCTGCTTGCTCCCAGGTTGTGTTGAAAAATGGTGTTCTCCAAAATGTTGCTCTTGGGGCATTTTTTCCTCTCTTAGCTTCAGCTCTCTCCAAAATGTCACTCTTAGGTGCTCCAAGTTCCTTCTGTTTGTCAGCTCTTTTATATGGCTCCAGTGATTCAATTCAGACCCACCCTGAATGGGTGGGGCCACACCTCCATGGAAATTATCCAATCGAAGTGATCACCCACAGTTGATTGAGTCATGTCTCCATGGAAACACCAATAGGTTCCAACCTAATCAACACTAATATGTCTGCTCCCACAAGACTGCATCAAAGAAGATGGAGTAAATGACACAGCAGAGTATTCAAAAACTTGTGAAAGAAAAAGGATGTAGAACGTTTCATTAATAATATTTTCCTATTGGCTATGTGTGGAAATTAAAACATTTCAGATATTTGGGTTAAAGGCAATATATAATTAAAATTAATGTCACCTGTTTCTTTTTACTTTTTTGACATGACTACTCAGAAATTTAAAATTCTGCATGTGGCTCAAAGGATATTTCTATTGAACATTGCTGCCCTAGAGTGGAGAGAGGAGGTCTTAAGAAACTCCAGAATTACGAGCCATTTTAGGACAAAGAGTTCAAGAAAGCGGAGAAGCAGGGAAAGCCACAGAGGCGAGAGAGAGAGAAGCTTCTAGAAGGAGGGAGGAGTTCCCAGGTGGAATACTTCCCTGCTGCAGAGTGAGGAGGACTTGGAAATGTCTGTTGCGTTTTTATTTCTTGGTCAAGCTAACAAGAGTAAGGAAAGAGAAAAGAGCAAACACCCAGAAAATTCAATACACAATAGCTATAAAGTAAAATGGAAGGAGTGAAATCAAACGTGTGAGTGATTACCATACATACAATGAAAAGACTCCTAGATTGGGTTAAACAATAAAGGAAACATGTCTAAAATAAACAGACGAAAGTTAAAAATAAAGGGATGACTGTTTGCATGAATAAGTAGAAAAATGGGGACAAAAACTGGGTGAAAAATAGGGTGGGAGGGGGGATGATTTGGGTGTTCTTTTTTACTTTTATTTTTTTTTCTTATTTTTGCTTTTTCTAGTATAAGGAAAATGTTCAAAAAATAGATTTTGGTGTGATGAATGTATACCTATATGATGGTACTGTGAATAGTTGATTGTACACCATGGAGGATTGTATGATATGTGAATATATCTCAATAAAACTGAATTTAAAAAACAAATAAAGGGATGACAACTTAAGAGACAATGATACATGCAATACATGATCCTGGATGGGATCTAAAAATGGTGAAAAAAAAAGGCTCAAAGGGACATTATCGGGACATATGAAAAAATTGGAATATAGACTGTAAGCCTCATGTCAATGTTAAAGTTCTTGAACTTGGTAACCACACTTAAGGTGTTCTTAGGAAGGGTACAAGAAGTATTAAGTGTTCATGGAGAATGACATATACAGCCTACTCTCAAAGATTTATAAAACAGATACATAGATGGATAGATTATAGATAGTTGATGGGTGGATAGACAGATGGATGGACTGATACATGAATAGATAGATGGATAGTTAGAGAGAAAGATAGAATGATATGGCAAATGTGGCAAAAAGTTAAAATTGGGGTTCAGGATATCTGGGGGTGGTGTGTGGTACATTGGAGTTCTCTGTGTGGGTTTGGTATGGTTTTTGGAACTGTCCTGTAAGATTGAAATGATTTAAAAATTAAAAGTTTAAGAAAAAAATAAATAAAGTGATGGGTTAAACATAAATGAGAAAATGCAATCAAGCAAAGATCAGACAAAAAATCCAGGAGTGATACTGTTATTCCAAGATAAAACATAATCTCAAAGCCAAGTATATTAAGTAGCATTCAGTAAGGTAGATGTTGTGTCTAGTGAATAAAGACAAGTTGTAAACCTTTATGCACCGAACAACATGGCAAATACTCAAAGCAAAACCTCACAGAAATATGAAGAGACCTTGGTTAAAGAAAGCACGGACACCATGGAAGATTTTAGTATGCTACGTTTAGAAAATGACAGATTAAGAGAACCAAAACCAAACCTTTTGCCCCCAGGGATATTTTGCAATACTTGGAGACATTTTTTTTCCAATTGTTTTGACTAGTGCAGTGCTATTGGCAGGTAGTGGGCAGAGGCCAGGGGTGCTGCCAAACATCCCACAATGCACAGGACGGTTCCCCCAGCAAAGAATGATGTGGACCCATCAACAAAAAAATCATTCAGTTATTCATTTACTTGGCCACAAATAGTCCTCCCAATTGATACTTTTAAACCACATTCTTAGACCTGGTTCCAAAAAAAAAAATTAGAAATTAACAACCAAAAGAAAACAAAAGCCACACCAATAGCAGAGATCTCCTTTACTTGGAAATTAAGAAACTCCCCTATAAATAATACCTGAGTCAAAGAATTCATGGAAGACAGCTAGAATATACTCAGAGGAAGATTTATATCCCCCAAAAATGGACTAAAAAAGATTTATATCCCCAAAAAAGACTTATATCCCCCCACAAAATGGACTAAAGATAAATGAACTAAATATTTAACTTACAGAACTAGAAGAATAGCAAAAAGAAATGATGAGACAGAAATTAATGATGCAATCTGAAATTTATGAAATCCAAGGCCAAAATACAATATGAAGTAAAAATGAAACAAAAAAGTTGGTTCTTATAAAGACTGGAATAATAGGTAAAAACCATGCCATCCCAATTAAGTGTAAAAAGAGAGAAAAGTAAAATGAACATGAGGAATGGAAAAAGAAAATAAGTGAAAATAAAAAGAAAAGCTGTTAAAAGAATACTGCAAAATCATTATAAGCAGCTCAGTAACAATAAAATTGAGATGTTAGATGTTCTTTTAAATAAATTGCAGTTAATTTAAAAAGAAAAAGAAACTGACACCTGAAGAGGTCGAAACTCAAGGGAGGATGGGCCCACTGAGTCTTGCCAGCTTCCCTTAGTATCTCCAGGGCCCAGCTCAGAGCCAGAGACAGATCGGAGACCTCAGCCAACCGGCTGGAATGAATGAATGAGTGAGTGAATGAATGAATGCCTCGGCGATGCTTTTTAGTATGACACAATCTCCAATAACACCAACTCACTTTCCCTTTGCAGCATAAAGAGGCCCACGATGTCCACCATCACCCTGGACATAGCCAACAAGGAAATCTCCTGCGTGGACCTCAAGCCACTGGTATGTGCAAGCCCTTTGCTGCCCCATGTTCAGCACAATTTGTGTTCTGCAAAGATTAAGGGCAGATCATGCAGCAGGTGATCATGCTGCCCTGCCCCCTACATGGGACCTGACTCCCAGGGGTGTAAATCTCCCTGGCAACACAGGATATGACTCCCGGGGATGAATCTGGACCCAGCATCGTGGAATTAAGAAAATGTTCTTGACCAAAAGGGGGATGTGAAATGAAACAAAATAAAGTTTCAGTGGCTGAGAGATTTCAGAGTCGAGAGGTCACTCTGGAGGGTATTCTTATGTGCTATATGGATATCCCTTTTTAGTCTTTAGTATAATGGAATAACTAGAAGGAAATACCTGAAACTGTTGAACTGCAACCCGGTAGCCTTGATTCTTGAAGACGATTGTGTAACAATGTAGCTTACAAGGGGTGACAGTGTGACTGTGAAAACCTTGTGGTTCACACTCCCTTTATCCAGTGTATGGACAGATGAGTAGAAAAATGGGGACAAAAACTAAATGAAAAATAGGGTGGGATGGAGGGTGGGAATATTTTAGGTGTTCTTTTTTACTTTTATTTATTATTATTTTTTTGTTGTAAGGAAAATGTCCAAAAGTTGATTGTGGTGATGAATGCACAGCTATATGATGGTGCTGTGAACAATTGGTTGTACACTGTGGATGATTGTAGGGCATGTGAATATATCTCAATAAAACTGTATTTAAAAAAACGAGTATGGGCAGAGGCACAGGTTGGCTTCTCCCTGGTTGGGGTGACAGGCCCCCCACCCCCGGGCACAGGACAGATGGATAAACAAAATGCCGTGCGTCTGCATCCCGCAATACAACTCAGCCATAAAAAGAGACAAAGTTCTGATACTTGCTGCAACGTGGAGAGCCTCGAGAATGTGATGTTGCGTGAAAGGAGGCAGATGTGAAAGACCACCTATTGTCTGACTCCGTTGATGTGAAACGTCCAGAAGAAGCCAGTCCCTGGAGACGGAAAGCAGAGCAGTGGTTGCCCGGGCTGGGAGAAGGGATGGGGAGGGATGGGGAGCTATTGCTTCACGGGCCGGGGTTTCTTTTCGGTGGAGATGAAAATGTGCTGGAATCAGACAGCGGCGATAGTTGCGCAACTCCATGAAATGTCCTAAAAACCTCTGAATCATCTGCTTGAAGAGAAAAACAAGGCTCGGCTGCAGCTCAAGCAAAGTGAGCATTTACCACATGCCAGGCTCTGTTCTGGAAGCTTCTTTACATGCAAGAGCTCCAGTAGTGAGCGCTGCAACCTCACAAGGTAGGTGCTGCGATTCTCCCCATTTCTCAGATGGGGAAACCGAGGCAGAGAGTGGATCGGTCGTTCTCCCCGACGGATGCCTCCTCTGGAGCCAGCTCGCTCAGCTTCCAAATCCCCCCCTGCCTGGAGCAAAAGGAGGACTTATTGGAGGCTGGGGAAACTGGGGAAGAGCAGGGTCCTGGAGACAGAAATGAGGTCTCCTGCCTGGGGTCTCTCAATCTCCTGATTCAGTTTGCAGGAAGGGGCATCGGATAGGCTGGGGGAAGGGAACAGGGGTCCCGGTGGGCAGCTGAGAAACAACAGGTGTCCCTGACAGCAGGGAGACCCTGCTTGGGGGCCCAGGTGGGTGGGGAGGGGGCAGCTGTGAGGGGAGGGCTGCAGAAGGATGTCCGCAGAGAAGCAGCCCTCGCTGGGCTTTTCTTGGAAGATTTCTGGCCTCTTTTAAAAATGGATTCAAACCTTGCATTGTGTTCCACCGTGACACCATGTGGGTTTAAATACGCATTCAGCGGTTTTCAGAGACCCAAAGTCTCTCTATCCTGGGGCTTTCGGGTTCCTTGCTTCACCTGGGAGGGTACCATGCACCCCAGTTTGGGAACCATGTCTCCAAAAATGTCAGTCTGATCCCAAATTGCGTGCTTTCTCTTTTCTGTTTTCTGTTGATTCCTTCCAGACTGTTACCTCATCCACTTTTCCCGTGCCCTGTGTGTGCCAGGCGCTGTGCTGGGTTCTTGTAAATCAGGTCCAGCCTCTGCAAAGCTGCTAAGAGGTGGGCCAGCTACATGGGGTGTTCATGGGCCATGCATACACTTTGCAGCTTTGGTGCATCCCTGGCATCCAGTCCCCACATTGGGGACCGTGGGCAGCTCCGTCTCCAAACCCTTCAGGTGTGCCCGTGTCCCCAGCTGGGTTTTCACGCTGGCCCTCCCTCTCTCCTCTGCAGACGGCGCTCATTTCAGTTGGTTGTGACCAGGAGAAGACACTCGTGGTTCAGAAGTAAGCGTGTTGATATTGGGGGGTGTGTGTATGGGAGAAGGAGTTGGGGGAGCATGGATGGGGTGGGTTTGGCGGCGAGTTGAGGATCGCCACAGCTGGGGGATGGGGACACAGTGGCCTGTGAAATCGATCTACCTGCATCTGTATTTGTTTGACATGGCCGTCACAGAAGGTTCAATAATCAGGAATAAGAGGGCACGCTTGAGTCTGAACTGTTGCTTTCCATCCTTCACTTGGGTTGCTCAGACATTTTCTTCCTCTTCCCTAATTGTTTCCTCATTCTGTTTCTTCTATTTCTTTTTGCTCCCAAGTTCCTCATTTTGATTAAAATGGCCCAGGGTCTTTTGCTTTAATCTCTTGCTTAAAATTTTGGAAAATTTGCCTTCAGCCTCCATGGATTTCCCTGGGGAATGGAGCCGTAAGAGTTCAGGAAAAAAAGAACCCAGAAAATTGGCCAAATTGCCTTCCCTTCCACCCCACTAGCAGTGGTATACTGGGAGATGCATAACAACTGGCTCTGGGTGGTCAGATCAGGGGACAGGGGGCTCATTTGTGACACTTGCCAATTCCTGTGGTGTGAAGACTCCCACCAGGGTGGATTTCAGGCTCTCAGTGGGAGACACCCTGCAGCTCAGAAAATTCCTGAAGATTTGACAGTCCCAGGAGCTTGTCTGAGCCCGCGTCAGCACACCTGGGCAAGAACACACATGGGTGATAATTTTACCCATTTTTGTTTCCCCTGAAAAATAGAAAAGCTTTACTGAATTAATAAATTACATATAGAGAGGCAGGGCAAGATGGCGGACTGGTGAGCTGTGTGTTTTAGTTACTCCTCCAGTAAAGTAGGTAGAAAGCCAGGAACTGCGTGGACTGGACATCACAGAGCAATCTGATTTTGGGCATACTTCATACAACACTCATGAAAATGTGGAACTGCTGAGATCAGCGAAATCTGTAAGTTTTTGTGGCCAGGGGATCCGCACCCCTCCCTGCCAGGTTCAGTCCCGTGGGAGGAGGGGCTGTCAGCTCCGGGAAGGAGAAGGGAGAACTGCAGTGGCAGCTCTTATCGGAGACTCATTCTACTGATCCAAACTCCAGCCATAGATAGACTGAGACCAGACACCGAGAATCTGAGAGCAGCCAGTCCAGCAGAGAGGAGACAGGCATAGAAAAAAAAAAACAGCACAAAAAACTCCAAAATAAAAGTGGAGGATTTTTGGAGCTCTGGTGAACATAGAAAGGGGAAGGGCAGAGCTCAGGCCCTGAGGCTCATATGCAAATCCCGAAGAAAAGCTGATCTCTCTGCCCTGTGGACCTTTCCTTAATGGCCCTAATTGCTTTGTCTCTTAGCATTTCAATAACCCATTAGATCTGTGAGGAGGGCCCATTTTTTTTTTAATCCTTTTTTCTTTTTCTAAAACAATTACTCTAAGACGCCCAATACAGAAAGCTTCAAAGACTTGCAATTTGGGCGGGTCAAGACAAGAGCAGAACTAAGAGATCTCTGAGACAAAAGGCAGTAATCCAGTGGCTGAGAAAATTCACTAAACACCACAACTTCCCAAGAAAAGGGGAGTGTCCACTCACAGCCATCATCCTGGTGGACAGGAAACACTCCTGCTCATCGCCAGCCCCATAGCCCAGAGCTGCCCCAGACAACCCAGTGTGACGGAAGTGCTTCAAATAACAGGCACACACCACAAAACTGGGCATGGACGTTAGCCTTCCCTGCAACCTCAGCTGATTGTCCCAGAGTTGGGAAGGTGGAGCAGTGTGAATTAACAAAGCCCCATTCAGCCATCAGTTCAGCAGACTGGGAGCCTCCCTACACAGCCCAGCAGCCCAGAACCGCCCTGGGGAGACGGCACTCACCTGTGACATAGCACAGTCATCCCTCAACAGAGGACCAGGGGGTGCACGGCCTGGAAGAGGGACCCACTTGCAAGTCTCAGGAGCCATACTCCAATACCAAGGACTTGTGGGTCAGTGGCAGAGACAAACTGTGGCAGGACTGAACTGAAGAATTAGACTATTGCAGCAGCTTTAAAACTCCAGGATCACCAGGGAGATTTGATTGTTAGAGCCACCCCTCTCCCTGACTGCCCAGAAACACGCCCCATATACAGGGCGGGCAACACCAACTACACACGCAAGCTTGGTACAGCAATTGGACCCCACAAGACTCACTCCCGCACTCACCACAAAGGCAAAGCAGGGGAGAACTGGCTTGTGGAGAACAGGTGGCTCGTGGACACCACCTGCTGGTTAGTTAGAGAAAGTGTACTCGACGAAGCTGTAGATCTGATAAATTAGAGATAAGGACTTCAATTGGTCTGCAAATCCTAAAAGAACCCTTTCAAGTTCAGCAAATGCCAAGAGGCCAAAAACAACAGAAAATTATAAAGCATATGAAAAAACCAGACGATATGGGTAACCCAAGCCCAAACACCCAAATCAAAAGATCAGAAGAGACACAGCACCTAGAGCAGCTACTCAAAGAACTAAAGATGAACAATGAGACCATAGTACGGGATACAAAGGATATCAAGAAGACCCTAGAAGAGCATAAAGAAGACATTGCAAGACTAAATAAAAAAATGGATGATCTTATGGAAATTAAAGAAACTGTTGGCCAAATTAAAAAGATTCTGGACACTCATAGTACAAGACTAGAGGAAGTTGAACAACGAATCAGTGACCTGGAAGATGACAGAATGGAAAATGAAAGCATAAAAGAAAGATTGGGGAAAAAAAATTGAAAAATCAAAACAGACCTCAGGGATATGATAGATAATATAAAACGTCCAAATATAAGACTCATTGGTGTTCCAGAAGGGGAAGAAAAGGGTAAAGGTCTAGGAAGAGTATTCAAAGAAATTGTTGGGGAAAACTTCCCAAATCTTCTAAACAACATAAATACACAAATCATAAATGCTCAGTGAACTCCAAATAGAATAAATCCAAATAAACCCACCCCGAGACGTATTCTGATCACACTGTCTAACACGGAAGAGAAGGAGCAAGTTCTGAAAGCAGCAAGAGAAAAGCAATTCACCACATACAAAGGAAACAGCATAAGACTAAGTAGTGACTACTCAGCAGCCACCATGGAGGCGAGAAGGCATTGGCATCATATTTTTAAAATTCTGAGAGAAAAAAATTTCCAACCAAGAATTCTTTATCCAGCAAAGCTCTCCTTCAAATTTGAGGGAGAGCTTAAATTTTTCACAGACAAACAAATGCTGAGAGAATTTGCTAACAAGAGACCTGCCCTACTGGAGATACTAAAGGGAGCCCTACAGACAGAGAAACAAAGAAAGGACAGAGAGACCTGGAGAAAGGTTCAGTACTAAAGAGATTCGGTATGGGTACAATAAAGGATATTAATAGAGAGAGGGGAAAAATATATATGACAAACATAAACCAAAGGATAAGATGGCTGATTCAAGAAATGCCTTCACGGTTATAACGTTGAATGTAAATGGATTCAACTCACCAATTAAAAGATATAGATTCGCAGAATGGATCAAAAAAAATGAACCATCAATATGTTGCATACAAGAGACTCATCTTAGACACAGGGACACAAAGAAATTGAAAGTGAAAGGATGGAAAAAAAATATTTCATGCAAGCTACAGCCAAAAGAAAGCAGATGTAGCAATATGAATCTCAGATAAAATAGACTTCAAATGCAGGGATGTTTTGAGAGACAAAGAAGGCCACTACATACTAATAAAAGGGGCAATTCAACAAGAAGAAATAACAATCATAAATGTCTATGCACCCAATCAAGGTGCCACAAAATACATGAGAGAAACACTGGCAGAACTAAAGGAAGCAATTGATGTTTCCACAATAATTGTGGGAGACTTCAACACATCACTCTCTCCTATAGATAGATCAACCAGACAGAAGACCAATAAGGAAACTGAAAACCTAAACAATCTGATAAATGAATTAGATTTAACAGACATATACAGAACATTACATCCCAAATCACCAGGATACACATACTTCTCTAGTGCTCACGGAACTTTCTCCAGAATAGATCATATGCTGGGACATAAAACAAGCCTCAGTAAATTTAAAAAGATTGAAATTATTCAAAGCACATTCTCTGACCACAATGGAATACAATTAGAAGTCAATAACCATCAGAGACTTAGAAAATTCACAAATACCTGGAGGTTAAACAACACACTCCTAAACAATCAGTGGGTTAAAGAAGAAATAGCAAGAGAAATTGCTAAATATATAGAGACGAATGAAAATGAGAACACAACATACCAAAACCTATGGGATGCAGCAAAAGCGGTACTCGGGGGTGAATTTATAGCACTAAACGCATATATTGAAAAGGAAGAAAGAGCCAAAAGTAAAGAACTAATGGATCAACTGCAGAAGCTAGAAAATGAACATCAAACCAATCCTAAACCAAGTAGAAGAAAAGAAATAACATGGATTAAAGCAGAAATAAATGACATAGAGAACAAAAAAACAATAGAGAGGATAAATATCACCAAAAGTTGGTTCTTTGAGAAGATCAACAAGATTGACAAGCCCCTAGCTAGACTGACAAAATCAAAATGAGAGAAGACCCATATAAACAAAATAATGAATGAAAAAGGTGACATAACTGCAGATCCTGAAGAAATTAAAAACATTATAAGAGGATACTATGAACAACTGTATGGCAACAAACTGGATAATGTAGAGGAAATGGACAATTTCCTGGAAACATATGAACAACCTAGACTGACCAGAGAAGAAATAGAGGACCTCAATCAACCCATAACAAGCAAAGAGATCCAATCAGTCATCAAAAATCTTCCCACAAATAAATTCCCAGGGCCAGATGGCTTCACAGGGGAATTCTACCAAACTTTCCAGAAAGAACTGACACCAATCTTACTCAAACTCTTTCAAAACATTGAAGAAAATGGAACACTACCTAACTCATTTTATGAAGCTAACATCAATCTAATACCAAAACCAGGCAAAGATGCTACAAAAAAGGAAAACTAACGGCCAATCTCCCTAATGAATATAGATGCAAAAATCCTCAACAAAATACTTGCAAATCGAATCCAAAAACACATTAAAAAAATCATACACCATGACCAAGTGGGGTTCATTCCAGGCATGCAAGGATGGTTCAACATAAGAAAATCAATCAATGTATTACAACACATTAAAAATTCAAAAGGGAACAATCAAATGATCATCTCAATAGATGCTGAAAAAGCATTTGATAAAATCCAACATCCGTTTTTTATAAAAACACTTCAAAAGGTAGGAATTGAAGGAAACTTCCTCAATATGATAAAGAGCATATATGAAAAACCCACAGCCAGCAGAGTGCTCAATGGTGAGAGACTGAAAGCCTTCCCTCTAAGATCAGGAACAAGACAAGGATGCCCGCTGTCACCACTGTTATTCAACATTGTGCTGGAAGTGCTAGCCAGGGCAATCCGGCAAGACAAAGAAATAAAAGGCATCCAAATTGGAAAAGAAGAAGTAAAACTGTCATTGTTTGCAGATGATATGATCTTATATCTGGAATACCCTGAGAAATCGATGATACAGCTACTAGAGCTAATAAACAAATTTAGCAAAGTAGCGGACTACAAGATTAATGCACATAAGTCAGTAATGTTTCTATATGCTAGAAATGAACAAACTGAAGAGACACTCAAGAAAAAGATACCATTTTCAAAAGCTACTAAAAAAATCAAGTACCTAGGAATAAACTTAACCAAAGATGTAAAAGACCTATACAAAAAAAAAAACTACATAACTCTACTAAAAGAAATAGAAGGGGACCTTAAAAGATGGAAAAATATTCCATGTTCATGGATAGGAAGGCTAAATGTCATTAAGATGTCAATTCTACCGAAACTCATCTACAGATTCAATGCAATCCCAATCAAAATTCCAACAACCTACTTTGCAGACTTGGAAAAGCTAGTTATCAAATTTATTTGGAAAGGGAAGATGCCTCGAATTGCTAAAGACACTCTAAAAAAGAAAAACGAAGTGGGAGGACTTACACTCCCTGACTTTGAAGCTTATTATAAAGCCACAGTTGCCAAAACAGCATGGTACTGGCACAAAGATAGACATATAGATCAATGGAATCGAATTGAGAATTCAGAGATAGACCCTCAGATCTATGTCCGACTGATCTTTGATAAGGCCCCTAAAGTCACTGAACTGAGTCATAATGGTCTTTTCAACAAATGGGGCTGGGAGAGTTGGATATCCATATCCAAAAGAATGGAAGAGGACCCCTACCTCACACCCTACACAAAAATTAACTCAAAATGGACCAAAGATCTGAATATAAAAGAAAGTACCATAAAACTTGAAGATAATGTAGGAAAACATCTTCAAGACCTTGTATTAGGCGGCCACTTCCTAGATTTTAAACCCAAAGCACAAGCAACAAAAGGAAAAATAGATAAATGGGAACTCCTCAAGCTTAGAAGTTTCTGCACCTCAAAGGAATTTCTCAAAAAGGTAAAGAGGCAGCCAACTCAATGGGAAAAAATTTTTGGAAACCATGTATCTGACAAAAGACTGATATGTTGCATGTATAAAGAAATCCTACAACTCAATGACAATAGTACAGACAGCCCAATTATAAAATGGGCAAAAGATATGAAAAGACAGTTCTCTGAAGAGGAAATACAAATGGCCAAGAAACACATGAAATAATGTTCAGCTTCACTAGCTATTAGAGAGATGCAAATTAAGACCACAATGAGATACCATCTCACACCGATTAGAGTGGCTGCCATTAAACAAACAGGAAACTACAAATTCTGGAGCGGATGTGGAGAAATTGGAACTCTTATTCATTGTTGATGGGACTGTATAATGGTTCAGCCACTCTGGAAGTCAGTCTGGCAGTTCCTTAGAAAACTAGATATAGAATTACCATTCAATCCAGCGATTGCACTTCTCGGTATATACCCGGAAGATCGGAAAGCAGTGACACGAACAGATTATCTGCACGCCAATGTTCATAGCAGCATTATTCACAATTGCCAAGAGATGGAAACAACCCAAATGTCCTTCAACAGATGAGTGGATAAATAAAATGTGGTATATACACACGATGGAATACTACACGGCAGTAAGAAGGAACGATCTCGTGAAACATGTGACAACATGGATGAACCTTGAAGACATAATGCTAAGCGAAATAAGCCAGGCACAAAAAGAGAAATATTATATGCTACCACTAATGTGACTTTGAAAAATGTAAAACAAATGGTTTATAATGTAGAATGTAGGGGAACTAGCGATAGAGAGCAATTAAGGAAGGGGGAACAATAATCCAAGAAGAACAGATAAGCTATTTAACATTCTGGGGATGCCCAGGAATGACTATGGTCTGTTAATTTTTGATGGATATAGTAGGAACAAGTTCACAGAAATGTTGCTATATTAGGTAACTTTCTTGGGATAAAGTAGGAACAGGTTGGAAGTAAAGCAGTTATCTTAGGTTAGTTGTCTTTTTCTTACTCCCTTGTTATGGTCTCTTTGAAATGTTCTTTTATTGTATTTTTTTTTTCATACAGTTGATTTAAAAAAGAAAAAAAAGTTAAAAAAAAGGAAAAAATAAATTACATATAAAAATAATATATGTGGAGGGGGAATGATAATCTAATATGTTCAGATGTGTTAATGGTGGTGAATTCAAAGGTATGGGGATGGATAGGGGTGACGATTGTTAAACTTAAATCCTTCAGAGAGCTCCTGTGCCAGCTAAGTCCTGAAACCCAGAGGCAACAGCCTCTTCAAGAACATCAACCAGATGTGTCCCCTTTTCCCACAAAGTCGACACCCCTTTTCAACATGAACAGGTTGGGATGGTCACTGCCCAGACATCCTTGAAGATAAGGAAAGTGATTAAACTAGAGGAAGGGGCAGCAACAGACAAGATGGAATTTAACAAAGGATGATGAATACTGAATCTCTAAATAATTTTCTTTTTCTTAGTTGCTAAGGTATTAGAATAGCTAGAAGGAAAGAGAATCGAAATGGTGGCACTGTAAATGGTGGATGCTACATTTCAAATGTAGCGGCTTTTGAAATTTGTTTATAGCTACTTGTTTAAATTGTAATTTGAAAGCCATACTTTTTTGTATATATGTTGTATTTCACAATAAGGAGATAACTGAAACTATGGTACTATAACTGATAACAACTTTGGAAATTTCCTCTATATCTACTTTTTAAATCATACTTTGAAAGATAGTACCTTTTTGTATATATGTTATATTTCTTAATAAGGACATAACTAAAACTGCAGAATTGTAACCTATAATATTCTTTGAATTTTGCTCTCTAGCTACTTGTTAAATTGCACTTGGAAAGTTATCACTTTTGTGTATATATGTTATATTCTACAATAAAAAGATATGAGAGAAAAAAGAAAAAAAAATATGTGTGGGAAAGGCTTTTAAAGCAAGATACAAAACACGTTGGCCATAAAGAGTGTGGGAAGGCATTTGCTACACATGTAACCAAAAAGGTAAAAGGACTTGAACCCAGAATTTATAAATATTTCCCACAAATCAATTTTTTAAATGCATTTCTTTATTGTGGACTTTAACATATATACATAGCAGTATAACCCGACAAATTGATTTTTTAATTAAATTCAGTTTTATTGAGATAAATTCACATACCATACAATCATCCATAGTGGACAATCAACTGTTCACAGTACCATCATATAGTTGTGCATTCATCACCCCAATCTATTTTTGAAAATTTTCCTTATACCAGAACACAAATTGATTTTTTTTATTTTTAATTTTTTTTAAATTCAGTTTTATTGAAATATATTCACATACCATACAATCATCCATATTATACAATCAACGTTCACAGTATGATCATATAGTTATACATTCATCACCACAATCTATTTCTGAACATTTTCCTTACATCAGAAAGAATCAGAATCAGAATAAAAAATAAAAGTAAAAAAAGAACACCCAAACCATCCCTCCCATCCCACCCTATTTGTCATTTAGTTTTTATCCCCATTTTTCTATTCATCCATCCATACGCTAGATAAAGGGGGTGTGATCCACAAGGTCTTCACAATCACACTGTCACCCCTTGTAATCTACATTATTATATAATCGCCTTCAGGAGTCCAGACTACTGGGTTGGAGTTTGGTAGTTTCAGATATTTAGTTCTAGCTATTCCAATACATTAAAACCTAAGAGATGTTATCTATATAGTGCATAAGAATGTCCACCAGAGTGACCTCTAGACTCCATTTGGAATCTCTCAGCCACTGAAACTATTTCATCTCATTTTTGGTCAAGAAGATATTCTCAATCCCACGATGCCGGGTCCAGATTCATCCCCGGGGAGTCATATTCTGCGTGCCAGGGAGATTTACACCCCTGGGTGTTGGGTCCCACGTAGAGGGGAGGGCAGTGGGTTCACCTGCTGAGGTGGCTTAGTTAGAGAGAGAGAGGGCCACATCTGAGCAACAAAGAGGTACTCAGGGAGAGACTCTTAGGCACAATTATATGCAAATTTAGCCTCTCCTTTGCAGTAACGAGCTTCCATAAGGGCAAGTCCCATGATTGAGGGCTCAGCACGTAAAACGGCCAGTCCCAATGTTTGTGACAACATCAACACCAGTCCAAGTGAGGAAGTCCAACACTTCTGTTGCACTTTCCCCCAGCTCCTCAGGGTAGGGGGGGGAGGCTGTAAATATATATATTTTTTTCTGTGCCCAGATTACTTTAGGATGTGTCACTGTTTCACTCTAACCTATACTAACCTACCATATCTCACTTCCTATTCAAAGATCCATATAATTGTGGTGTTTGAACAAACTGACTGTAGAGTTATACTGTTTAGAAAATATAGATCCTGCACCAAATAGATATTGCTTCCCTTGGTCTCATATGGAAGTTGAAGTTTGAAAACACAGTCAGTTTCGACCTTTACCCTTTGGCCTGGTTTGCCCTAGTCTTAACCAGATCTGCTTCATTCATATCTCTAATTGAAATCTGGGCTCTTTTTCAGCTTTTTTTTTTTTTTTTTTTTAACAGTTGCTGTATGCGCTAATACTGACATTCATATCTGCCAAGCTCTAGCTCTGAGTTTCAGGTGTCTCAGAGATATGCATTGTTCCAGAGACCAATCAGGTTATACACTAAGGGATCAGCATCTCAGAGTTTAGAGACAGGCATTACAATTCAGGAGTAGAGTTAACTGCTGTGAGAGCTTACAATCTAGGGACTATTACAATAATCATGTTCACATTAGGCTGTGTTCTAAGATTCAGTTCTGAGTTTACACATTGTAGTTAGTCCATATTGGTGAGGCATTATAGTACAAATTGATTTTTAAAAGACATAGGAATAGACAAGAAATAGAGAAAAAATGGGCAAAAGGTTTGAACAGGCACTTCTAAACAAAACAAAACAAAATGCAACACACATGCAGTCCATGGGGCACCCCCACCACAGCCAAGAATCATCTGACCCAAATGGCAGTCATCCTGGCGTTATGGAATTTTTCTCTAAGTTATCAGGCTCCAGGGAAGGGATCATATGTCCCGATATGTCCTTTGCATACTCTTGTGGTGGATTGGATCACGCGCCCCCATCCGATCTCACTCTTAATCCACGTCCGTGTGGGTGGAACTTGTCACAGCCAGGACATGTAAGGTGTCACCCAGCAGAATCAGGAGGCTTTAATGGACTCAGATAACTGGAGGCCTTATAAAGAGAAGTCACGGAGGGCACAGGGAGCAGCTGGAAGACACCAGAAGAATGTGACGGAGGCTGGGATTGCACAGCCAAGGAGCACCAGGGACTGTGGCAAGCCAACACCAGAATGCCTCAGACTCTGGGAAAGAGCACGGCCCATGGAGAACTTGATTTGGGGACTTCCAGTGTCAGAAACTGTGAGCCAACAAATGCTCATTGCTCAAGCTGACCCATTGTGTGGTGTTTGTCGTAGCAGCTCCGGCAAACCAAGACACTTACTTATGTTCCCCCTTTTCTTGTAATGGAACTGGGATCATTTGTCCCTTCCCCTTTTTCACATTATATCTAGTATATCTATGATATTATATCTAATATACTTTTTTAAAGAACACTTTTTATTGTGGAATATAACATATATACAGAAAAATGATAGATTTCAAAATACAGTTTAACAGATAGTCGTAGAGCAAATCTCCAAGTATAGTATGGGGTACAGTTCCACAATTTCAGGTATTTCCTTCTGGCTCCTCTAATACATTAGAAACTAAAAAGAAATACCTATAAAATGATTCAGTAGTCATAAACATTTGTTAAATCCTAACTTCTCTGTTACAACTCCTCCCTCTCATTTGATCATTTTCTCAGTCTTCAGGGATGTTTGGGCGATGACCATTCTAACTTCTTCATGCTGAAAAGGGGTGTTGACATTATAGGGTAAGGGAATGCAACTGGTTGATGTTCTGGGAGGGACGGACATCTCTAAGTTTCAGGGCTTATATGGCATAGGAACAATCTGGGGGTTTAAAATTTCTGAAAAATAAACTTAAGTAAAACTTTTATAGAGTCTTAGATCGAGCGCTGGGTTTTCTTTAGGGTTTTCAGGAAGACTGTTGGTTGGGGCTTGGCATACCATGGCAATTTGCAATATCTGGCTGAAGCTTGCATGAGGCTAACCTCCAGAAGGACCTCTCAACTCTTCTGTCTAATATACTTTTTAAGTTATTGAGGTGAAATTCACAAAACAGAAATGTAACCATTTTAAAGTGAACATTCCAATATTCTTTAGTACATTCAGGATTTTGTGGAGCCACCACCTCTAACTAGTTCCAGAACATTCCATCACTCCAAAATAAGAGCCTGTACCCATTAAGCGGTCACTCCCCATTCTCCCTCCTCCAGCCCCTGGAAACCACCAGTCTGGTTTCTGTCTCTATGGATTTCTCTATCCTGGAAATTTCATATCAATGGGATCATGTGTCTGGCTTCTTTCACTGAGTATGATGTCTTCAGGGTTCATCCATGTTGTCACACATATCAGAACTTCATTCCTATTTATGGCTGAATAATAGTCCATTGTATGGATGGACCCCATTTTGTTTCTCCATTCATCCATCAATGGACACTTGGGTTGCTTCTGCCTTTTGGCTATTCTGAAATAATGCTGCTGTGAACACTGATGTGCAAATGTCTGTCCAAGTCCTTGCTTTCAGTTCTTTTGAGTGTATACTTAGTAGGGGGATTGCTGGGTCATATGGTAATTCTATCCTTAAATTTCTGAGGAACCACCGAACTGTCTTGCACAGCAGCTGCACCATTTTACATTCCCACCAGCAGCAAATGAGTCTTCCAATTTCTCTACATCCTCTCCAACACTTGTGGTTTTCAATTTTTTAATAACAGCCTTTCTAGTGATTGTGAAGTGGTCTCTTGTTGTGGTTTCCCTAATGGCTAATGATGCCGAGCATCTTTTCATGTGCTTATTGGTTATTTGTGTATCTGCATTGGATAAATGTCTATTCAAGTCCTTTGCCCACTTTTTAATTAGATTGTTTGTCTTTTCGTTGTTGAGTTGTAGGAGTTCTTTAAATACTCCGGACATTAAACCCTTGTCAGATACATGGTTTCCAAATATGTTCTCCCCATCTATAGGTTGTCTTTTCATTTCCCTGATAATATCCATAGATGCACAAAAGTTTTCAGTTTTGACGAGGTCCCATTTATCTATTTTTTTATTTTGCTTCTTGTCCTTTTGTTGTAAAATTTAAGAAACCATCACCTAACACAAGGTTCTGAAGGTGCTTCCCTATATTTTCTTCTAGGAGGTTTATATTATTGGCTCTTCTATCTAGATCTTTGATCTATTTTGAGTCAATTTTGTTAATATGGTGTGAGATAGGGGTCTTTCTTCATTCTTTTGCATGGGACATCCAGTTTTCCCAGCCCCATTTGTTGAAAACACTTCTACTCCACCGGGTGGATCTGTTCCCCTTGTTGGAAACCAGTTGGCCACAGATGGTGGGGTTGGCTCGTCCTTTTTAATAGCTGTGTAGTGTTCCTTTGCAGGAACACTCCTGACGAGCTGTCCTCCTCGTTAGGAATATTTGTGGCTGTATGCCAAGCTGCGCACACTCCTTTGTGTGCCACCAGGGCTGGGGTGAGCTTCTGGGAGCAAATTGCCAAAATGCCATCCCCCAAGGCCAGACTGGCCACCTCCCAAGACTGATGTGTCAGGGGCCATTTCCCATCCCCCCCACCTCCACATCAGAGTTGGAACCCATGAGGGCATCACCCCTCGTGGTTCTCATTACCGATTCTTCAATTCCAAGCGAGGTTGGGTGGCCCGTCACCACCTTCTCACCATCTTCTCCCACTCGCAGCGAAATCTCAGCCTGCTCCAAAGGCGTCCTCGACCCGGTGACCCTCCAGGATAACTACACCTACGTCATTGAGAGGTGAGCCAAGGCTTTCCCGGCCACCCACCTCCTCCCGGGACACCCCCAGCTACCCCAGGGGCACCGCCGCCCCCCTCCACGCCGCCATCGGGCCTGCACGCGCCGACGGAGAATGGAGGATGGTTTATTAAATTGGTCCCTGGCCAAGAAAGCATCCAGGGAGAGGCAGGGGGGCGGGGGGCAGCCGTCTGTCCATAACTGAGACCGAGAGCGGCCGTCGGGACGCGCGGACAGGGGCGCACGGACAGGGGAGCATGCAGGATGCTCGCAGGTAATTTTGAGCCCCCCGCTCCACCATGCATGATACCTTCCTCCCTCTCCGAGCTGTTGCAGTGTACAGAGAGGAAAGCGAGGCTGGGGACCCTCGGGTGTCTCGGGCCACCTAGTGACCCCACCCCATGTCCGCCACCCCCTCACCTGCAGGACGTCCTACGACCCCAACTTCCTCGGGCAGGAGGCGGCCAAGGACCTGGTCGTGACGTACCGATATGACCTGCTGGGCTGTCCCGGCCTCGTCTACTACGACACCCCTTGGAAGCCCGTGGTGGAGCTGTAAGACCCCGAGGGGACCCCCCCAACCCGTGATTCCCACGGCTCCCGGGGAGAGCTCGCTCCTTCCCATCCGACGCCCCCACCCTGGGATCCACCCCCAGCCCTCCAGCCCCCTCCAGGCCTTCCCCAAGCTGTGCCCCCTCCTGCCCCAACTCACCAGCCCCCTTCGACGTGTCCCACAGGTCCCCACCCCCACCCAGTGGGTGATTATTTCATGATCCCTTATGTCACCAGGCCACCAGCCCCATGGCAGAGTTGACCCCAGGGTACTCACCATGTGGCTGGGCCTGGTTGGTGTTTTTTTTTTTTTCAAAGTTATTATTCATAAGGATTACCATTTAGTCTATTTTTTTTTTAAAGCTGATGATCATGTATTTTTAAAATTCAGTTTTATTGAGACATACATACCATACAGTCATCCACAGTGTACAGTCAGTTGTTCACAGCACCATCGTATGGTTGTGCATTCATCACCTCAGTCAATTTCTCAACATTTTCATTACTCCAAAAAAAAAGATAAAAATAAGAATAGAAATAAAGAAGAACACTCAAAGCATTCCATCCCCCCATCCCACCTATTTTCTTTTTCATTTAATTTTTGTCCCCATTTTTCTACTTCTCCATCCATACACTGGATAAAGGGAGTGCGATCCACAAGGTTTTCACAATCACACTGTCACCCCTTGTAAGCTACATTGTTATACGGTCATCTTCAAGAATCAAAGCTACTGGGTTGGAGTTTGATAGTTTCAGTTATTTACTTCTAGCTATTCCAATACATTAAAACCTAAAAAGGGTTATCTATATAGTGTGTAAGAATGTCCACCAGAGTGACCTCTCGACCCCATTTGGAATCTGTCAGCTTTTTATTTTGTTTCATTTCTCTTCCCCTTTTGGTCCAGGAAGGTTTTCTCAATCCCACGATGCTGGGTCCAGGCTCATCCCCAGGAGTCATGTCCTGCATTGCCAGGGGGTTCACACCCCTGGGAGTCATGTGGGACTGGGTTTTAAACTCAGTTTCATTGGAATCGATTTAACTATCCACACGACACAGTGGCTTGTGGCTCAGCTCCACACCTGGCATATTGTCGGCCCCGAATGGCTTGTTGACCGACTGGCTGATGGCAAGGGGCCTGCTTCTTGTGTGCAGTTAGGTCCATGAAAAGGTCATGGTTTACTCCTGCTTGGCCTTGATCCCACTCCTGGATGAAATTGTGGGGACAGAGCAGTGGAGCATGGGCTTGTCTGCTCAGGAAACCCATCAAGAATCAAGATGGAGATGCGTAAGGAAGACGCTCCCCACCCTGCCCCGCATTGAAGATGATGAACAAACTTTAAACTGGGCCTGTTATGTGCCGGACCCACTGAGCCTATGATCTGGTGGCTGAGGCCAACACCCCACTCAGAGCTGCCATATGGTGGGGTTCCTGCCCTCCAATGTGAAGGTCAAGGAAAGGGGCTGGTCAGAGGAGGGGTATAAACCTCAGCCTGGCACCCAGGAGGCACTCGCTGCTGAGCTGAATCAGTGAGTGATCCACCTAATGCATGGGGATTCCCAGGTTACATCAAGGAGGTGATGCCCCAGCAGGGTTTTGAAGGATGAGTAGGAGTTTGTTGGTCAGGTGACTTGATAGCGAAGACAAATCCGGGCAGAGGAATAAAATCTGAGGCTCTAAGAAGGGATGGGAAGTTGGTGTGTAAAGCTGTAATGGTTTAGTAAATGCAAGGGGTGGAGATAAACATTTATACAACACCTACGGTGAGCCAAGACACCCTTTGGCATTCACAGCCTTGGGTGGGAAACCTAATAAATCATTTGGGGCAGGCATACATTTTGCAAAGGAAGTAGAGCAGGGCAAGGGGGTAGAGAGATGGGAAGGGGATTTAGGGTACTCAGTGAAGGCCTCTTTGCAGCCTAAAAGACAAGAAGAAGCCAGCCATAGGAAAACCTGGAGGAAGCACAAAGCAGGCTTGGGGCACAGCAAGTGCAAAGGCCCTGAGGCGAGACCAAGCTTGTTCTGTTTGGGAGGCAGAAAGGAGGCCGGTGTGACTGCAGCCACTCTGTGCCCAAGAGGCAGAGTTATAGTAGATGAGGTTGGGGATAGGCAAATACCAGATCACCTGGCACTTTATCAGTCTCAGTGAGGAGTTGGGATTATAAGAAGCCACTGGAAGGTTGTATGCCCAAACTGTGCCTCTGGGTGGACAGTGAATTGCAGGGTCAGGGATGAAAGCAGGGACACCAAAGCTAGCTGCTGCAGACATGCAGGTGAGTGAAATGGAGGCCAAATTTGCTGCCGTAACAAATTCCTACAAACGTAGAGGCTTAAAACAATGCAAGTTTCGTATCTTACAGTTCCGAAGGTCAAAAGTCTGAAACAATTCTTACAGGTCTAAATTCCAGGAGTTGCAGGGCTGCCTTCCTTCTGGAAGCTCCAGGGAGGAATCCGTTCCTTGCCTTTTCCGGCTTCTAGAAGCTGCCTGCATCCCTTGGCCCATGGCCCCTTCTCACATCTTAAACTCTCTCTCTTGATCTCTGCTTCCATCATCCCTTCTTCTGACTCTCACCTTCCGGCCTCCCTCTTATGAAAAGACCCTTGTGATGACATTGGGCCAACTCAGATAACCCAGGAAAATCTCCCCATGTCAAGGACCTTCATTTAATTGCATCTGCAAAGTCCCCTTTGCCATGTGTTTTAGAGTCCCGGGCTGCTCAAGCAAACACCTTGCAGCGGGTTGGTGTGAACATTGGGAATTTAATGACTCATGCTTTTGAGGCCAGGAAAAAGTCCAATTCAAGGTGTCATCAAGGTGATGCTTTCTTCCCAAAGACTTGTGTTCTGGAGCTCCCCTGTCACACAGCAGGGCACGTGGTGGCCTCTCCTGGCTTCTCAGTTCTCTTCTGGGTTCTGTGGCTTTCTCTCTCTTTCTCTCTCTCTCTTTTCCTCTCTCAATTTCATTCTCTTATAAAGGACTCTAGCAATAGAATTAAAATCCATTCTGATTTAGTAGGGCCACATTTTAACTGAAGTCACCTCATCCAAAGGTCCTACTTACAGTGGGTTCATACCCACAAGAATGCTTTAGGTTTAGGAACATGATTTTCTGGGGTACACACAGCTCCAGTCCCCCCACACCAGGTAGAGTAACATAGTCACAGGTTCTGGACATCTCTAGGGGGCTGTCAGTCTGCTGACCACAGTGGCTGAGGCTGGGGTGGCGTTGGGGATGGAGGGAGGTGCAGAGAGAGGCAGAGAAGGGGCTGGGGTCACTTGGAGGGGGGGATAAAGCTGTTGGGCCTTGATGAAAGGGAGAAGGGGAAAGACCCAGCCTAGCTCCCCTTTTTGGTCTGAGCAGCTGTGAGGATAGTGGAAGTAGGTTCAATAAGAGGGGAGGTCAAGCCTTTTTTCTTTGGCTCTATTAAGGGCCTGGAATCCCACACCAAATCCTCACCTTCCTCTTTTGGGCCATGGGGGCCCTCGAAGGCTTTCACCAGGGGCAGCGACACAGTGGTTTGTGCTGGATTGGAGCTGCAATGTACCCCAGAAAAGGCCCTGTTCTTTTAATCCACTCTTGTGGGGGTAGACCTCTTGTGGGCGGGACCTTTTGATTAGGTTTTTTCCTTGGAGATTTGACCCCGCCCATTCAAGGTGGGTCTTAATCCCCTTGCTGGAGTCCTTTATGAGAGGGTAAAAGGCAGAGACATTTTGGAGAGAGCTCAGAGACGCTGAGAGAGAAGCCAGAGACATTTTGGAGAAAGCCACAGAAACCAGAAGCTAAACCTGGGAGAGAAGGACCAGCAGACTCCAGCCATGTGCCTTCCCATGTGACAGAGGAGCCCTAGACGCCATCAGCTTTTCTTCAGAGAAGGTATCGTCCTGGTGATGCCTTCATTCAGACATTTTCATGGCCTTAGAACTGTAAATTTATGAACAAATAACCCGCCATGGTAAAAGCCAATCCATTTCTCATATATCATGTTCCAGCAGGTTTAGCAAACCAGACAGTGGTCATTGGGTGGATATTTGGAGACGAGGAGGCTGGATTTGGGCAGGGCAGAGGGAAGACGGAGTCAGGGAGCACTTACCAGTGAAGGGCAGTGGGGCAGGGCCAGTGGAGATGGAGAGGAGAGGAGTAGGAGAGCAATTTTAGGGAGCCCCAAGCATGAGCCCCGGGGTTGGGTCTGGGAGGAAACCCTGGTGATTCCTGTCACCTGCTTGTGGTCATGCCTCCCCACCCAGGCCTGTGTCACCACCTCCCAGAAGCCGCCTTCTCTGATCCCACCGCTAGGTAAACCCGGCCCTCCCCCAGGCTCAGTGCAATGACTTCCTTCCCAGCCCTCAGTCCCCTCCTCTCTGAAATAAAATATCGACAGCACCCACCTTCCAGGATATGGAAGGCAATTTCATTGGGGGAAGCCGGGTGAAGGGTGGATGGGAACGCTAGTTTTGCAACTTCTTCTGGGTCTTAAACTATTGTAAAATAAAAAGTTATGGTTAAGAAAGTAATGAATCAATACATTGTAAGCCCGCAACGTGCGTTTTTAGGGTCCATGTCCTGAAGACGGGGAGAAAATGGAGATGCCAGAGGCTGTAGGTTTGGGTGGAGGGTGGAGGGGTTGGAGAAGGTGTTGGAAAACCTGGGGTGAAAGCGCTGGAAGGACCAGGGGCCGTGGTGGGGGTGAAATGTTGGCACCCGAGATTTCAGAGGTGGTACATTCAAGGGGGAGCCGTGACTGTGTGAAGCCAAAGAAGCGGGGAGAAGGTTCCGGAAGCCAAGGTACCGAGGGGTCGGAAGGCTCTTCCACATGGACAGATGACTTTGCACTTATGGGAAGCTGTCAGGTGGTCCATGGGTTCTGTTTGGAACCAGGTTCTGTTTCATTTGGAGCAGCTACCCACCCCCCCCCCCACACACACATGCACACACACTACTGAAATCCAGTTTTTCGTGTTGTTGAATTGCAATGGGGATAACAGGGTGTGCATCAAAAAGTAAGGACTTGAACTTGGCAGGTGAACTCACTGCCCTCCCCCCTACATGGGACCTGACTCCCAGGGGTGTAAATCTCCCTGACAACATGGGACATGACTCCCAGGGATGAATCTGGACCCGGCATCATGGGCTTGAGAACATCATCTTGACCAAAAGGGGGATGCAAAATGAAACAAAATAAAGTCTCAGTGGCTGAGAGATTTCAAATGGAGTCGAGAGGTCACTCTGGTGGACATTCTTATGCACTATATAGATAACACCTCTTAGGTTTTAATGTACTGGAATAGCTAGAAATAAATACCTGAAACTATCAAACTGCAACCCAGTAGTCTTGACTCTTGAAGACAACTGTATAACAATGTAGCTTACAAGGGGCGACAGTGTGATTGTGAATACCTTGTGGATCACACTCCCTTTATCCAGTGTATGGAAGGATGAGTAGAAAAATGGGGACAAAAACTTAATGAAAATAGGGTGGGATGGGAGGGTGATTTGGGTGTTCTTTTTTACTTTTATTTTTTATTTTTATTTTTATTCTTTCTGATGTACAGAAAATGTTCAAAAATAGATTGTGGTGATGAATGCACAACTATATGATGGTTTTGTGATTAGTGGATTGTACACCATGGATGATTGTGATACGTGAATATGTCTCAATAAAACTGAATTTTAAAAATAAAATAAAAGAAAGGACTTTGAAAAACCCTTATTAATAGCCCTAAATGAACACCTTCTTAATAGCTGCAGATGTCTTAAAAAAAAAAATACCCAGGTTAGGTGTGTAGGGTTTCATTCATTCATTCATTCATTCATTCATTCATTCTTGATAATATTTGGTTGTATAACATTATATCAGTTCCTTCCCGTCTCTGATCATTTGGCCCCTTATCAGAGAGGCCTTTTGTGACCACCCCCTAAAAACATAAATACCCTCTGCCCTTTGACCCTGCTCTGTCCCCAGCTTCCACCCTCTCTGTGTATTGACCATGGGACTCCCCAGGCTGCAGGATTGGCTTCCTGAGGGCAGGGCCCCCGGCCCACTCGCTGCTGCCTCCCCACTGCCCCCCAGCCAGTTTCTAACAAGTCACGCTGTGGGCCAGGCCTTCCCGGGTTGGCTCTGCAGTCACTCTCTGTCCGTGCGCCCTAGGTGGAGACAAGGAAGGTTCCAGGAGGTCATCAACGCCGAGTATGTCCTGCTGGAGGTGAACGGGCTGTTCACGTACACGTACTCCCTGACGGCCGAGGAGGCCCTCTGCAAGTCCCAGCCACAGAACTGGAGCACGGTCATGGGCACCACTGGCCGCAAAGGGCCATTCGCCTGGGACCGAGAGGTAATGCCCACTCCGCGGTTATTTCCAGAAGATGATGGGATGAGATGTCGTTACCCGCCGTCCAGATGGTGATGACTGATCACATCCTGTGTCGGGTGCAGGTGGAGGTGGGACAGCCCGCTGGGACTCTGGGGCCATGGGGCTGAGGACAGGAAGGGAAGGCGGGCAGGTTCCTTTGGCACTAGCCAAACAACCAAAGCCATGGGTGCCAAGATGGTCATAGGGCATCGCTACGGTCAGCAAAATTCCAAATCCACCCAAATGCCCATCCCTGAGTGTGCTAGTTTGGATATATTATGTCCCGCCAGAAGCCATGTTCTTTGATGCAATCTTGTGGGGGCAGATGTATCAGTGTTGATTAGATTGGAATCCTTTGATTGTGTTTCCATGGAGATGTGACTCAGTCAACTGTGAGTGAAGCATTTGATTGGATAATTTCCATGAAGGTGTTACCCTGCCCGTTCAGGGTGGGTGTTAATTGGATCACTGGAGTTGTGTAAAGGAGTTCACAGACAGAAGAACGCAGAGCAACTGAGAGTGACATTTTGGACAGCAACCAAGAGAGACATTTTGAAGAATGCACAGGAGCTGAGAGAGGAGCTGGAACATAACCCAGGATCAGCAGATGCCAGCCACATGCCTTCCCAGCTGACAGAGGTTTCCAGATGCCAATGGCCTTTCTCCAGTAGAGGTACCCTATGGTCGATGCCTTACCTTGGACACTTTATGGCCTTAAGGCTGTAACTGTGTGACCAAATAAACCCCCTTGTATTAGTTAGGGTTCTCTAGGGAAACAGAATCAATGAGAGTTATCTATAAAGATAAGATTTATAAAAGTGTCTCTCGCAACTCTGGGTATGCACGAGTCCAAATTCCGTAGGGCAGGCAGCAAACTAGCAATTCCAGTGAAGATGTTTGATGAACTCAAGAAATGAACCAGCAACTCTTCAACGAACTCCTCCGCCAAAGAAGTGGTCAGCCAAAAAAGTGAAGGTTGTCTATCTGTCTCACTTAAAAGTCCTCAACTGAATGGATTAAATCCAGCTGATTGCATTCTCTCATTGTGGAAGACACACCCTATGTTGACATCATCAGTCAGAGCTGCAGCCAATTGACTGAAGATTTAATAAGCCAGCCTGTTGGTTTATTAACCAGCCACAAATGTCCTTGCAGCAACAGTCAGGCCAGTGCTTGCTTGACCAGACACCTGAGTACTGTCACCTGTCCAAGTTGACACATGAACCCAACCATCACACCCCTTTATAAAAGCCAATCCATTTCTGGTATTTTGCATTCTGGCAGCATTAGCAAACTGGAACACTGAGGGACTGGCAAAATCCGCAGCCTGGTCTGCTCGGTGAGAATTTGGTAACGCAAACTGGTTGGCACACAACAGGCAAATAAAGGCACAATGTCAGTTATAGTGAAGAAATTGCATCAGTTCTCACCCGAGTTTTCCTGGCACCTTAAGCTGCGGCTTGCATCAGGCTGGGGCAGCAAGTCATCAACAAATGGCCCTTGTTCCCCGCACCAGACACCCAGCCCTGCGTGTGGCCTCTTTGGCTCACTTTTTTGTTTGCTTTCTTAGTAGACAGCCTTGACCCTTCCTTTATCCATCCTTCCATGAAGTGACTTGGATTATTTTTAAAAATAGAAAGCCACAGATTTAGGATGTTCCATGTAAAACCCCATGGTAACCACAAAGAAAATATCTAAAAAGTATACAGAAAAGGAAATGAGAAGGGAATCAAAATGTTTCTCTACAGATCAACTAAACCCCAAAGAAGGCAGCAGTGGAGGAAATGAGGGACGACAGAAGGTGTAAGATGTACAAAAAAACAGCAGGAAAAATGGCTGAAGTATGTCCTGCCTTATCAGTAATGACTCTAAACGTAAATGAATTAATCTCCCCAACCAAAGGGCAGAGATTGGCAAAATGGATCAAAAAAGCAGAAACCGACCATATGCTGTTTATAAAAGACTCACTTTAGACCCAAAGACACAAATAGTCTGAAAGTGAAAGGAGAGAAAATTAGAAATTCACCTATATGTAATATTTTGTGATTATTTATCAGGAATTTACCCTGACTTTTTGACCATGCTAGTGTCTGTTTTTGCATTCATTTTGTCAGTACTCAAAATGGCATGCATGGGTTTTTTTTTTTTCATCTGCCCTGGTTAGTGGGTGATTTTGTAGAACATGAGGTCTTTCCATCAAGTTAAAGCAGTAAAGCCTCAATTATGGAACAGGAGGTTTTGTAGCCCCTGAAAAACGAGAAGGTGGAGCCAGATGTGTTGAAACAGGAGCGTCTTCGGGCTGAGCAGCTGTCTCCTTTTTTTATTTAACTTGTTCATTATGTGCCCTGCTTTTTGATGGCTGCCAGGTGTGCTGGAGATCTTCATGACAGAGAAAGAAAGTGCAGGTAAGAGTGTAAGGGCAAATACGGGTTCATGCTTTCCAACCCCAGCTGCCCGCAGAGCTCCTGGGCCCAAGGTGGGCATTGGCACTGGGGTCTCCCCACCAGACCCCCAGCTTGTGGATCCTCCTCTGTAGTTGACAGGATTTGTCTGACTAGCTTGGGGGCTCACCTGGCATGGCAAGGAGCACCCATTCATTCCTTTAACAAAGAAAACCTGGGCTGGGTGCCAAGGATCAGCCAGAGAGGGCAACAAGCACTAAATGTACAAACACATGAATCCACAGGGCCCTTTCAGAGAGCTAGTGATGTCACGATGAAGAAAACAGTGACGATGGAGCGTCTGGTTGAATGTTGCTTTACGTGGGGTGATCAGGGAAGGCTGCTTAGAGGAGGTGACGTTTGAACTAGGAGCTCAGTGACAAACAGGGGTCAGCCATGAACAGATCTGATGGAACAGTGTTGAGGACAGGGAGAGTAGTGATTGCAAAGGCTCTGAGGGAGGGATGAGTTGGCTGGAGGCAAGAGGCCAGTGTGGCTCCAGCTACTGGGCAATGGGGAGGGTTACAAGCAAGGAGCTTGGGGAGGTGAGCTGGGGTCCAATCGTGAAGTTGGAGTATTCCAAGTGAGATGAGCAACCACTGGAAGATTCTGACATACATTTAAAAAATTATCCTTCTAAAATGGAGACAAAGACTGAATGAAAAATAGGGTGGGATGGGGGGATGATTTGGGTGTTCTTTTTTACTTTATTTCTTATTCAGATTCTGATTCTTTCTGGTGTAAGGAAAGGGGTCAAACATAGATTGGGGTGATGGAGGCAGAACTATATGATGGTACTGTGAACAGTTGATTGTACACCATGGATGATTGTATGGTATGTGAATATATCTCAATAAAATTGAATTTAATTAAAAAAATGATCCTTCTATATCCTTTTTTCAGGAAGAAAAAAATCTAATAGACAGGGTGTATAGTGCGCTACCATTTGCATAAAAAGGGGAAATAATCTCTACTTGTATTTTCTTGCACATGTAGGTGTACAAAAAAATCTCTGGTCATATATGCAAGAAACTAAAACTGATGTTTGGCTTGGAGGGCAGGGAAAGAAGGAAAGGGAGGCTGTATGTGAACAGAGAAAATGTTAATATAAAGAGTTGTTAGCTAAATTAACTATAGTTAACTGTATTAACTAAATATGATACACTGGGAGTCAGTCGGAATTGCTAAAATTTAGAATCTTTAGAGGACGGTCCCACAAAGCTGAAACTCAGACCCCTGAGAAGGGGACACCAACCAGCTGGTGTCCCAATGGGCTGGTTCTGCAAAAGCTGGAGAATTTGGAGACTGGAGTCAGACGCTGCTGCTATGGGACAGAAATGCTGCTGCCAGGGCGAAGTAAAGTTGTGGCAGGGCTCGTGGGAATGGGGAGCCAGAAGGAGGAGCTCCATGCCGATCCGTGGACTCCGGTAGTGCCTGTTGGCAGAGAGCAGGGGGCAAAGCCCAATGGGGTTCACAAGTCCCAACCCCAACCTCTAGGAACAGAGTGTCAGAAAACCCACAGCTCCATGAATGGCCCAACCACCACGACTTGCCTTTAAAAAGCCACTAGGCTCCATCCGGTCCACTTGGGTGCAAAGAAAGCTGCCCCTGACCAAACTAGCCTAAGACCACCGGAACAAACCTGAACATGATGCGGCCAGGTTTATTGACACATCGCCACGAGGAAAACTGCACACTTGGTGTTCTGGTTTGCTAATGCCGCTGTTATGCAAAATACCAGAAGTGGATTGGCTTTTATAAAAGGGGGTTATTTGGCTACAGATCTACAGTCTGAAGGCCATGAAAATGTCCAAATGAAGGCATCAACATGAGTATACCTTTGCTGAAGGCAGGCCAATGGTGTCCAGAAAACCTGTGTTAGCTGGGAAGGCACATGGCTGGCATCTGCTGATCCTGGGTTGTGTTCCAGCTCCTCTCTCAGTTCCTGTGCATTCTTCTAAATGTTGCTCTTGGGGCATTTGTCCTCTCTTAGCTTCTCCGGAGCAAATTTGGGCTAGCATCTCCAAAGTTTCAGCAAAAGTCTGCTTTCAGCAGCCATCTCCAGAATGTTCTTTCCTAAATGTCAGCTCATCTCCAAAATGTCCTTTTCAGCTGCTGTTAGCTCCTTCTGTTTGTGAGCTCTTTTATAGGACTCCAGTGATTAAATCCAGACTCACCCTGAATGGGTGGGGTCCATATCTCCATGGAAATAACTCAAACATTTCACCCACAGTTGATTGAGTCACATCTCCATGGAAACACTCAATAAAGGATTCCAACCTAGTCAACACTGATATGTCTGCCCCCACAAGATTGCATTAAAGACTATGGCTTTTGGTGGGACATATATCCAAACTAGCACACTTGGGGATCTGTGGGGCCTTGCACCAAACAAAGGGAAGAACAGGGCTGTTATGGGATTTGGGGAAGAGTAGGAGCAGGTGGAAAGGAAATGAAGCAGAGTTCTGATAGGGGTCACCCTCAGGTCTAGACTGTGATGTTTCTGAGAAACTACAAAGTTAATATATTTGTGCAATGTTCTGTCCAGAGAGCCCTTATCCGCAGCTCCACACTGGGTTTGGAAATTGAGGTCTCTCCTCTGTGTCAAAGTGACCCACTTCCTCTGTGAAAAACTGGATTGCCTCTTTCTCACCAATTCAACCTCAAACAGCAAAGTTCCAAACAGTCTATGATTTTAGAGAAGAAACATTCTCAGTAAAGAAAGAAGTAGTTGTGCGAAGAAAGGAGTTATCGTGGCACTTTATAGCTGCAGCACATCCTCAGAAGAAATATTGTTTCCTGGTAACTTTGCAGCTTGCTCCATCTATGTCCATATTCATTATTACCCATGTCCTGGTGCAGGGCTGAGCAGATTTTTATTTTCTCAAGGAAAAAAAGAATTTCTGCAGGAATGACCTATCACAATTTCGACTGCTAAAGAAACCCACAGGAGATGATTTTTGTTTTATCCTCAAGTGAAAAAGAGATCCCTCCAAAGTGTTAGATTTTTACATCAATGTATAGTTGTCTTTTAAAATTACTTTTCAGGGGTATGGTTCTGTTCCCTAAAGACTCGAAAGATTGGCCAAGCAAACTTGAAAAAGAAAAACAGAATTTGTAGAAATGAAAAACAAAGTAATTGAAATTTAAAACTCAGTGGGCATGTTTAACAACCAGGTTAGAAACAGCCAAAGACAGAATTAGCGAAGTGGAAAAATTAACTAGAAAAAAAACAGAGAGTGACAAAGTGGTGAAAATGACGAATAAGAGATGAAAAGACTTGGAGAGAGTGAGAAAGTCTGGAATGTTTCTCACTGTGGTGGCATGAAAATGCAATGCTAATGAAGGGGGTGTACTTGACCGATGTCCCCAGCTACTCTGAATCCACCGCTTCATTTACACTGAGGCTGCACTTCTACTAAGCAGGGATACTGAGGCACGCCTGCTCCCCTTTGGCCTTTCTGAAATGTTCTTAGAACTGCATCGCAGCCTGAGATTTTTCCTACCCAATTTTTCTTCCTTCCTTGTCTCCTCTGCAGGTTTAGATGTGCTTTGAGGAACTGCCAAATCCTTGGTGTAGTTCTAAAGTGCATTTACTGTACTGTGAGCCAGATTTCACATCTTTTCATGTTTGAGGACCATTTTCGCTTCTTTTTCTGCGGATTGTGTGCTCATCATTTTTGTCCATTTTCCTATTGGGATTTTGGACTTTTCTCAGTTTTAAAGAGCTCTTTACGTATCAGTTGAGGTTACCCCTTTGTTTGCAACATAATTTTTGTTTCTGTCATGCATAAGATCTTTTTTATATATATTTATATATATATTTTATATATTGTCATGTTTTTTTTAAATTCCTTTTTTACTTTATTGCTTTTGGATTTGCTGCTTCTTTTGTTTGCAAGCTCAGCTTCCCCTCCCCCACCTCCTGGTCCACAGGTGGATAGTGCTGAAGGTCAAGTGTAGGTGAGATGTCAAAGCTTAGTTTGGGAGGCAGCACAAAGTGGCATTTAAGGGAAGACATCGTGGGGCCCAGGCTGGACTGGGACAACCACAGTGGAGGGCTATAGGAAAGCCCCTCCACCTCTCTTGAGCTTCCTCACCCCTAAAGTGAGAAGCAAATCTATGGAGATGGCCTGCATGATACAGAGCCCAATACGTACTGCTAATGCTTATGAAATCACTGGGTGGGTTGGGGAGCAGGTTTGAAGTTGGTCTCCAGGAATGATCCCTGAATGGATCCTCAGGGAGCTGCCACCTCCACCAAGATCAGTAAGGTAAGATTCAGGGGCCACACAGGGCTGCTGAATTCCAGGTCATACACCTTCAGTAAACTCCTGGGGCTTGAGGGCCATGGATGGGGGAAGTTGCTGGCACTGCCCTTCAGTCTCTCAATGCCCACAGCCGTGCTTGGCGGCAATGATGGTAAAAAGCCTCAAGAATGAAAGGAGGGCAGCAAAACGCCATGAGTGCGATGGATCCTACTGAATGGTGTGCTTGGGAGGTCCGGATAGGAAAGTTTATGTTGTGTGTATGTCTTCCACAATTTAAAAACAGAGAGTGACTAAAGAGACAATGACAACCAAATGTAGTATTTGATCCTGAACAAGAGCTAATAATGGAGGAGAAAAGTCCCAAAATGACATTATGGGGACATATGAAATGAAAAAAAAAACTGGAATATAAACTATAAGCTTCATATCAATGTTACATTTCTTGAACTTGTTAACTGCACTTAAGATGGTTACACAGGTGAATATCTTTTTTTTTTTTAAGTTCAGTTTTATTGAAATATATTCACACAGGTGAATGTCTTTTTTCTTAGGAAATGTACAGGAAAGTATTGCATACCAAGGAACATGATGTCTACAACATACTCTCAAATGGTTAGACAGTAGATAGCTAGATGATGGATAGATAGCTTTATAGATACAATGAAATGGCAAATGTAAGTTGGTGGATTATTGTATTGGGGGGTGGTATGTTGGAGTTCTCTGTATGAGTCTTACTTTATTTTGGCAACTGTCCTGTAAGTTTGAAATTATTTCAAAATAAAAAGTATATATATATTAAAAAAAAAAAGCTTCAGGAAGGTGGCTCCACCTCAAGTCTACCTTCAGGTTTCCCAAACATGTTTATTGTGGGAAACACCTGAGCTACACTCTCAAGGTAAAAATGCACAGGACCTTTTTAAACTGGCAAGGATTAGCTTTATCCAGGCTATGGCGATGGGAGAGAGAACTCAGGATGGTTCTGAACTCAACAGTGAGGAAGGCTGGGGGTTGGCTGAGTTCCATAGCCAGGGCAAGAGCAGTGGGGAGCTCCTAGGAGACCATCTGGTGAGGGAGGGGACGGGGCTCAGGGAGGGGGTGTCAGGGGTGACTTAGATCCATAGATCAGCTGACATCTGGAGTTGGGCTTTTTGTTTATGTTTTTGTTTTGCAGTCCAGGTTGTTTTCCTTTGCAGTCCCACAGCTGCCAGATTAATTTTGTGGAAATCAGGGCCAGGGGAGGGAGTGGGTAGGGTTGTGAGAGAGATGAGGCCTGGAGCTCCATCAAGGAAAAAGCAGTCCTTATGTATTATGGCAATAGAAATTAAAATTAAAATAAAAAGCCTCACACTTCCTCCAACCTGAAAAAAAAATGGAAAAAAAAAAAAAAGCCATCTTGGTCAGTAACTCCTTGATTCATAGCTGCAAGGGAGTCTGGGAAGCAGAGCTGTGATACCTCCAAACTGCTGCCCCCCAGTTCCAGAAGGGCCAGCAGTGGGGCTGTGGGGTGGAGGCTGGGCCGCCTGTCGGCAGTGGGCACTTAGCCCCGGACTGGCCCCTCTAGCGTGCTTGATGTGCAGTGGGGTGGGCTGTGGGGGGAGGGCGTCCGAGGGTGGAGGAGGAGGCAGAGCCTGGGACCCCTCCCTGCCCTGAAGGCCTCTGTCCCCTTCCCCAGAACTACATGAGCTGCCACGAGCCCAACGACAACGCCCCTCTGCTGTGGCCAGACGTCCCCTATGAGATCATGGGTGGCCCCACGTCAAACAAGATCATTTTCGACCAAAGGAATGGAATGTACGTCTTCTCCATCTCAATTGTGGATCCATACTACAGGTGAGTGGGGGGGGGTCCTCCCCTGGGGGAGGGGCACCCGGCTGGAAGGCTCTTGCGGGGGCGGTCACCTGACCTGGGCCGATTCCCAAATATTGAGGAATTTTGCAGGCCAGCTGACCTCACGTATGGGTCTCAAAATCAGCCGCGGGGGCAGCGTTTACACCCAGGGAAGCGGCCAATGCTGCACATCGGGCCTCTCCCCACTGGGAGCCCAGGGTTGAGTGTTTCCCAGCGGGCCCCTGAGTGTCCAGAAGGTTCCAAAGCTTCTCCCGGGTGGGCTGGCCTGGACTCTCAGCACTGCCCGTGGGAAGTGGGGAGAAGAGATGGCCGCCCTTCCCGCGTCCTTTCCCCTGCTTTAAGCCATTGTCAGCTGTCAGCTCTCCCCTCCACATGGATCAAAATCATCTCCCTCCCTGGGAGGAGCCCACAGAGACCCTGTCTGCCCTCGAGGCCCTGGACCCTGGGTTAGGGGGATGAGCTCTGGGATGGGATGCCCAGAGGATAGAGGGGCCAGCAAGGCTCCCCACCTCCCACCCCCATACTGAGGTTGGCAGCCCCCAGTGTGGGCCCTCACTCGGGGCCTTTCCATGGGGGTTCGTGCTGGGTGGAGGGGGGCCTCTGAGGGTGGCCTGTCCCCCCGCCCATCCCCTGCAGCTACTGCCACCTGAAGACCACCTTCAGCATCTACGTCCACGGGGCCTTCCCGCCCTCCGTCCTCCCGGCCGAGCTCACCATCCTCCTGCTCATGTTGGGGATCCTGCTGTTCGTGTGGCTGGCCCACATGGTCCCCAAGTTGCTGCACATGGAGACGGGAAGCCGCGTTAAGGTGTTCTGGGTCGACACGTTCCGGCAGTGCCAGCCGTCCTGCGCGCGTCACCAGGCCAAGTACTGAGCACACAGTGGGGCAGCTCCGCGTCTCACGAGGGCAGGTCCAACTGCGGGGGGCCCATCCACCCAGATCCAGAGGGCAGTTTGGGAAAATAAAGTGTTCACACAGGACAGCAGGTGTCGGCCATTCATGAGCCTCTGACCCCAGCCAGCCCCTCGCCTCGCTCTGCCACCTGCACCCCCGCGAGCCCCCAGCTGCACCCCAAGACAACCCCAGGGCAACCTCCCGCCCGGCTGCCCAGGGATCGAGAGGGGCTTGCTCCACTCGTTCCAGAACTGACGATTGGAAGAGGAGCCTCCAATTGGGGAAGGGTCCAAATGGCAGAAACTAAACTTGCTAATGGTGGGTGAAAGTTTCCTTTCACCCCCAGGGGAGGCTAAGGGGGCTCTTGGTGGGAAATCGGAAGGTGACTTCTCTTTGGACACCTTCCCTTGGGGTTTGAATCCCGCCCCCCACAAAGCCAGTTCCAGTTATAAACCGTGTCCCCGTGGGGTGAACCATTTGTAAACAGGACCCCTGAAGATACTAGTTCTGGGGCAGACTCATTTGTGAGTAGGATCTTCGAAGATCCTATTTGGATGAGGATGATTCATCCAGTTGCATCGCGGCTATGGATTCCCTTGCTGACATCTTGGTGAGGGACTTCAGCCTCCAAAAACCACGAGACAACGAATCTGTGTAGTTTAAGCCGATCGGCGTGTGGTGTTTGTCGTAGCGGCTGTGGCAAACCGAGACACCCACTGTCCTTTCAAATATATTCAATGGGGTGAATCTCCCTCTCCTCCAATTTTAAAGGAAATCTCAGGGCAGCCCCATGATATTTCTGATCATTTGGGTTTAAAAAAAGAAGTTCTACCATCATTTAAAAATTTTCCCAGTGGAGTCTCGATTCACTTGTGAAAATCTTTACTCCCAGATGACACAGTGACCTGTTAGATCCATCACCCCTGGCTGGGCCAGCTCGACCCGGGACCCTCTTCTCTCCTTCTCTCCCCTCCTGACTAGCCAGGGGCTCTGAGCACATGGGGTGGGGAGCAGCGGGGCCGGACACCCATGAGTTTTCTGACAGGCACCGGCGTGAGGTGGCTCCAGAATGGTGGGGTGAGGAGGGACACGGGGTGCACTGTCCCATAGTTGGGATTTTAGAGAAGAGTGTGACCCACATCCATCCGATTACCTGATGGGTGTGCCATTTTTGTTTTACACGTCCTTATTTTTGTAATTCGGCCACTCCTGTAACCCCAAACGAAGCCCTCTCTTTGAAAGTGTTTCCGTTCCCCCCATCTTTCTTGCAGTCTTTGACTTCCGCTTCTCAACCCCTCAGCCTGCAATGACCTCGAAGAAAAACAACCCTGTCCCCTTCTAGCCACCTCTGCGGGCACCAGGGCCACCTCTTCTTTGGGTGACTCGGCTTTAGTCTCTGAAACCCCCCATGCTGCAGGGGAGACACACAGTGCAGTCACTGGGACAGGGGGACAGGGTAACGGGGACACAGGGACCCCCACCCCAACGGCAGCAGCCGTGTGGCTTGGAGATGCGGCCCCCACTTCCCACTGAAGGGGCCAGGGGCCGACGGGACAGAGCCGCTGGCCTAGGGCGCAGGCGGGGGGGAGGCCCCCAAATGCAGCAGCGTGAGGTTTCACCCCGACTCTGCCCTCCCACCTCCCCAGACCCCTTCTGGACTGTGGTTGAGCCTCTCGGGGGTTGCCCTGTAGAGCTCGCGGCCCAAATGGGAAGTCCCCGAAGCCCCCGGGCAGTGGGGAGGCCTTTCTGGGGTCACCTTGAGCATCTCAAGAGAGAGGGGTGTGGCCGGCACCTGCCTGGGTCCCCAGACAGTGGACGAGAGCTGGACACTGTGACGGGAATGACGGGCTCTGTGGACTCCCCAGGGCAGGGGTTGGGGTGGGCGTGAATGTCGGGGGCACTGAAATGTCATGGGGGCCCCCGAGGGCAGGTCCCCAAGGCTGGGCAGGTCTGGGTTGCCCCTGCCACGTGGATGCAGAGCCCAGGGCCCTGTGGGAGGCCCCCCAGCTCAGGCACGTCAGCCCCCCGGTCACCGTGTGCCCTCTGTCCCAGCTGCATTGTCCCCCACATCTGCATTGTCCCCCACATCTGCAGACACCACCCACAGACATGGGGTTTTCTCTCCACCATCTGTGTGCCCTGCTCCCCGTGGCAGCTGAGCCAAGACTGCCCCCCAGAAGCGCGGCAGAGACGGACGTAGCCCCTCACCCTCCTTCTACCCACTGTGGCTTTTTGGGGGATGTGACAGCCCGGTGAACACGGGGGTGAAAATCTTCTGTGTGGGGGCCCCTGAGCAGCTCCCCAACTCCCGAGAAGGCCGGACCTGGCTCTCCGGGGCTGGGAGACGAGGCCTGTGGGACCTCCCCGTGCTGTCCCAGGGATCCCCACTCGGCCCGGCCTCACCGTCCACCATGACAACGGGGCCACGTCCGGCCGACCCCCCTGCCACCCGAGTGACACCATCCCGAGCGACACTGAGCTAGAAGGCCCAACGGGCTTTAATGAGTGGGGGTCACAGATCCAGCTGGGGCCCCGGGAGGGTGACAGAGGCCGAGCCCGCGGCCTGCCTGCCCTTGGCCCCCGGCTTCCCCTTCTTGGCGGACGAGGCACCAGCCTTCTTTCGTCCAGGGACCACGGCGTCGGTGGCGGGGGGCCCCAGGCGGGCCGGGGGCTCCTTGTCGAGCGCCTTGAAGTTGAAGAAGTAGTCCACATTGGACACGGCGTCCAGGATCTCGGGGACGCTGTAGTCGAAGGACAGCAGCTCGTCCGGGAGGTGCAGTGAGCGGATGTCCCCAGACACGTCGTCACCGCCAGCACCGCTGTCGGGCAGCGGCCCGGGCACCTGGCGCGGGGGGCCCACGGCCTCCACACCCCTGGGCAGGCAGTCGAAGAGCTTCATGGCGTCCTCCAGCAGCACCTTCTCGGGCAGCACGAAGGGCCTGGCGGGCTCGGGGGCCTTGGCCTCAGCCGGCCCCTGTGGCCTGGTCTCCCCGGCCAGCCCGGCGTCGGCCACCTTGGGCTTGCCAGGGCCCGGGGCGTAGGGCAGCCCTGGCCCGGCCCCGCTGGCCTGTGGCTCCTTGGCGGGGAAAGCGGGTGGCTTGACAGGCTGGGCGGCGAGCTCAGGCCCGGGCAGCTGGCTGGGGTGGCCGTAGGGCCCGGGGGCGAGGCTGGGCTCGGTGGGCAGTGCCACGAGCAGCGGGGAAGGCTTGCTCTCCTTGGGCGCCGGCACGGGGGGCCCGGCCAGGCCGTCCTTGGGCAGGGGCAGGGGCAGCTCCACCAAGGCCGGGGACGCCCCCTCGCTCACGAAGCCCAGGGCCTCGGGCCCGGGCCCCTCGGGCGGGAAGTAGGGCACGAGGTACTGGGGGCCCCCGGGCACCGGCTGGTAGTGTGGGTACGGCGCTGGTGGCGGTGGCACCGGGGCCTTGAGGTACTGCTGGGGCTCCAGGACGTAGGTTCCTGGGGGCATGGGACCCCCGGCCGGCCCCCCACCGCCTGCCGCCGCCAGCTTGTACAAGGACGAGTGGCCAAAGTCCGTGGTGGCCCACTCGATACGGTAGACGCGGGGGTCAAAGAAGCACCCACACGGAGCCATCTGGAAACCTGCGGGGCGAGGGGTGGCTGGGGCCGGCTCCCGACCCCACGGGCCGGTGCACCCCGGGAAAGGGAACGAGGATGGGGTGCGGGGGACAGACAGGCCCCGCCCGCCCAAAACCCCTTCCCGGGTCCTCCACGGGGTGGGGGGACGGCCCGGTACCTGCCGGAGGGGCCAGAAACACTTCTTTCTCCAGGTTTGGGGGATGATACAGGTTCGAAGAGCCTGAGGAAAGAAGGGGTCCGGGGGGGCCTGAGGCTGGTGGCAGGAAGGTTGGGTGCGCCCCCTCTGCAGCTGCCCCCCAGTGCCCCCCATCACCCTTACCCACAGCGGGCAGAGCCTCTGTGCAGGTGGGCGTGGGCTGGCTGCCCGGCCCCTCGGCTCCCTCCAGGCCTTGGGGGCTGAAGGCTTCTTGGGGTGCCGCGGGCACGTAGAAGGGTTTGGGGTGCTGCATGAGGTGGCAGGGGTGGGGGGCAGGCAGGCCAGGAGGGAGGCGAGAGGGTGCAGCGGTGGCCCAGCCGGAGAACAAGCTCGGAGTGCCACGGTGTTCTGTTTGCCCGGTTACTCTGGGCAGCGGGTTCCAGGCTGTGGCCCCCCCACTGGCCGGGGTTCTGGGGCTGGGGGTGGGCAGGGGGCGGACAGGGAGGCGAGGCCCGGTGAGGTGGGTGTCACCAAGGGCAGGCAGGCTTGGCTCAGCTGGCAGGCCCCAGGCCAGCCCCCCGCCTCCCCTCTAAGGCCTCCGCCTCCAGGCAGCCCACCCTGAGCTGCACCCTCACGGGCCGAGATTCCATGTCCCCCATGCCCCCATGCCCCATTCATCGCCCAGCACAGGCCGGGCACATGGGGACAGCCGGGAGACAGTGGTGACAGAGACAGCAGCTGCTGGGGACAGAGACAGGCTGGGATGTATAGAAAAACCCTCGGGACTGCGGAGGTTTGAAAACAATAAAATTTATTGTCTTCCCCGCACACCAGGGGGCCCCCATGGCGTCCGGATGTCCCTTCCTGCCCATCGCGCCCACGGCTACTTGTATGAATTGGCCTTGTGCTTCGGCAGGAAGACGAAGTTGGGTGGCACGGGTCCCAGAAGCATCTCACTGTCGGGAGAGGGGGCGCAGAGTCAGCCTGGGGCCTGGGCCGTGTGTAACCCCACTGCCCCCCGTCCCCAGCGGCACCTGATACGGATCCAGTCGGCCGCGTTCTGGCTGGCCATGAGCGTCTCCAGGTAGTCACGGCCCAGGTAGTAGGGTGGACGCTCGTTGAGCCTCTGCGGGAGCCGCTCCAGGAGGCCCACGGGCACGTACCTGCAAGCGGGGAAGAGGGTCAGGCCGGGCCCTCCGCCGTCCCCTCCACTCCAGCCAGCCCCCGGCCTCTCCCGGACCCCGCCACCCCTGCCCACCGGCACAGGAAGGACAGCCACTCGAGCAGGAAGCGCCGTGTCTTCTCCACGCCCTGCGTGTCCGAGCCCCAGTGCTCCAGGCCGTAGTGCGTGAAGTCCCGCAGGATGTCCAGGCGCTCGGATGCCGAGATGTCCCAGTGCCGCTGCTCCTTGATCTCCGTGAAGAGCCAGGGCTTGAGCAGGGCGCCACTGCGGGTGGGTGGGGGTCAGGGGTCATCCGTGCTCCCTGCCCGACCGGAGCCCCAGCCCCCAACACCCAGAAGCTCCACGAAGCAGCCCACAGCCTTCCATGCCCGGGACTCTCAGATCCTCGGACCCACTGGAAACTTCCAGCATGCCTGGCTGCAGGCCCACATCTCTCCCTGTACACAGCAGGGCTGAGGGGCACGTCAGGATTCACAGTTCCCACGGCGCAGACTGACACTGGGGGTGGGGGACAGAGGAGCCCCAGCCACACTCACCGGGCAATCATGACGCCAGCAATGCCCGTCTGCATGGCCCGGTTGGCGTCCTCGTACGACAGGATGTCCCCGTTTCCTGTGGAGTCAGAGGCTGGGGTCTGCCCTCTAGCCCCCCAGGGTTCCCCCTCACCCCGCAGCCCCAGCAGGCAGGGAGGTAGGGGGACGGGCCCAGCCAGGGTGTGAGGCCTCAGGCAATGGGGGGGGGGTGGTCTCGGGATGGGCGTCAGGGATCAGGGGGTGGCTTCCTGGATCGACACCCACCAAACAGGGGCATGGGGCTGGCAGCCTGCACGCACTGCTCAATGTACTGCCAGTCGGCCAGCCTGGTGTAGCGCTGCTCCCGCGAGCGGCCATGGAGCTGGGGAGAAGCAGCCGCACAGGGATGGAGACGGCGGCCCGGGGATGGCCGGGAATCAGACACGGAGGGCCAGAGGTGGGGAGAGGCCGAGAGACACAGACTGAGAGAGAGAGAGAGAGAAAGAGGGAGAGAGGGAGACGGAAAGAGAGACAAATACAGGCAGAGGCAGAATTGGGGAGAGAGACAGAAACAGGGAGAGGAAACAGAAAAAGGACTATTAGAAAGTGTGCCAGTTTGGATGTATCATGTCCCCCAAACACCATGTTCTTTAATGCAGTCTTGTGGGAGCAGACACATTAGTGTTGATTAGGTTGGAACCTATTGATTGAGCGTTTCCATGGAGACGTGACTCAATCAACTGTGGGCAAGACCTTTGATTGGATAATTTCCATGGAGGCATTGCCCCACCCATTCAGGGTGGGTCTTAGTAAATCACCGGTGCCATATAAAAGGGCTGACAAACAGTAGGAACTTAGTGCTGCAACTTAGAAAAACATTTTGAAGACGGCCGCTGAAAGCTGACGCTGACATTTTGGAGAACGCCGTTTTGAAACGCAAACTGGGAGCAAGCAGACGCCAGCCACGTGCCTTCCCAGCCAAGAGAGGTTTTCTGGAAGCCATCGGCCATCCTCCAGTGAAGGTACCCGATTGTCTATGCATTATCTTGGACGCTTTTTGGCCTTAAGACTGTAACTTTGTAACCAAATAAACCCCCTTTATAAAAGTCAACTCATATCTGATGATTTGCGAAACGGCAGCATTAGCGAACCAGAACAGGAAGGAACCAGACTGTAAGAGGAAGGCAGGCCTGACTGCCCCCAGAGGCCCCTGGGCCCTGCACCGCGAGAACCCGCCGTGACAAGGACTCACCGTGGCGAGGGCAACGCCCCAGTCCCGCAGCTCGGGCAGCAGGCGATGGGCCAGGTTCGTCCGCTCCTGGACGCCCGTCCGGATCTTCACAGTCAGCGGCACGTCCAGCACCTGCGGGCACAGCAGGTGGTAGGGTGGGGTCAGCAGGTCCAGCTGGGCCCGGGGTCAAGGTGGGGGAGCCGCAGTGGGGGCGTTGCTGGGTGGACCTGGTTCATGCCGCACACAATCTGCCGGAACTTGCTGCAGCGATTCATGAGGGCGCAGCCCCCACCCTGGGGAGAGAAGGGGGCTGCGGTGAGAGCGGGGCCTGCCTGGGTTCACCCTGCCATCCCGTGCCATCGTCTTCCCCCCGTATGTGAGCCAGGAAGGTGCAGGGACGGTGGCCAAGAGGGCCCCAGGCTCATGCTTGGCACATCGCTGCCTGGCTCATCACCTGTGCTGTCCAACTGGGGAAACTGAGGCACTGAGTGTTCCCCACCCCTCCCCGCTGCACCTGCTCAGGTACCTTCTTGTAAATGAGGTCAATGGGGCAGCCGACGTTGATGTCCACGAAGTCCACCTCGATGGTGCGGCTCAGCAGCTCGGCGCACCGGGTCATGGCGTCGGGGAAGGCACCCTCGAGCTGGGACAGGCGCAGAGCCGGGGCTGAGGGGTGGCTGCAAGTGTGGCCTGCCTGGGAGCTCTGAGCCCGCAGCCTCCTTTCCCGGCCCCAGAAGCCGTTCCAGGCGGATCAGGCCGTCACCCACCCACCCCCGTCCCCGAGGCCGAGGCCCCAGGGGAGAAATCTCTAGCCCACCAGGCACTGCCCGAGCGAGCCCGGATGTGGCAGCCAAGGGCCTCACCTGGACGCCGAAGAGGTCCTCGCTTGGGTGGCGTTTGAGCAGGGCCCACTCGGAAGTCTGACCCTGCAGGAGGTTGGTGCACACGGCCATCTCCCCACATGTCACGTCTGCTCCGAAGCGCTTGCAGATCCGCCGGAAGGGCAGGTTCCCACACTGGGGGAAGCCAGATGCACGCATTGTGAGGGGCATGGCTGGCAGCAACCCTGGGACACCTGCCCCAGCCCCAAGACCCACCAGGCAGGGGGCAGACCCCAGCACCTGGCAACATGGCTGATCTCCCCACCTCCCACCCCACCCCATGTGCCTCCTCGGCCAGTTCTTACCGTGGTGAGGGGGGCCAGGTACAGCTTGCCACTGATGTCCAGCTGGAGGGAAAGAAAACACACCATGAAGTTCAACCCTCCAAGCTGGCATGAGGTGTCTCCTTGCTCCCCGGAATCTCAGATGTGCTGTCTATGCCCTGACTCAACTGCCCTGGCTTTTTATCTCTAGACTTCAACACATGCCCATTCTTCCATGAGGAATGTTTTCCCTTATATTCTCCTCCATTGGAGAGCTTCTATTCAACCGTCAAAGCCCTAGTCCCGATGCCCCCTGCGCTGGGAAAACTTCCCCACTGCTTCTCTTTGCCCCAGCCCTGACTCTCTGGGACTGGGAGTCTGTATCTGACTTTTTCTGACTCCCCACAGACCCCCACAGACAGACGGGTTCCTTGAGGGCGGGTCCAGGGTAGAGTACAGAGAAGGAGTCTTTGCTGAACTCTCCTCAAGGGCACAGCCTTTGATTCTGGGTGTCCCAAGAGAGATGTGCACACAGCTGATGCCCAATCAATGCATACGGGATGGACAGGTCAGCTGTTAATGTCCGCAGCAGGGAACCCATGCCACATACCCGCTTCTTCTCGCAGGGCCGCAGCCTGACTACGTCCTCATCCGTCAGGGCCCCGCACGTCCGCAGGGGGCTGCTGGGAGGGGTGCCAGGGCCCAGCCCCGGGACCTGCTGGGAGTCACAGTTGCCCGGCCCTGGGGCACCCTTGGCCCCGGGGACCTTAGCAGCAGAGGTGGCAGAGCTGGGGACTGACGGGTGGCCCTTGCTCAGCTGGTGCAGGGCCTGCTCAGCACGCTCAAAGCGGACCTGGCGCTTGCGCAGCTGCTGCTGCAGGGTCTTATCCAGGCCGTTGCGGACAGGCAGGGGCTGGGCCCGCTGCACCAGCTCTTCCCGCACCAGGTTCTGGCCCTCGGGCCCCAGGTGGGCCCCAGCAAAGCGGCAGGTCACACTGTAGGGGCACCTGCCAAAGGTCTCGAACAGCACGCAGCTGGGGCCCAGGTCAGCCGGCTTGGTCTCCAGGTAGCGGCCCACGTCGTGCAGGAAGCGGCAGTGGTCGCCAAAGAGACACTTAGCAGCAGATTCCTGCAGTCGGGGGAAACAGGGAAGGTGTGAGAGGGGACGGGGAGAGGCTGGAGCAGCCAGGCCACCTGGCTTTCAACACCGAGTCCCGTCTCTTGGCTGTGTGTCCTGGGGCGAGTTGGTAACCATGCTGTGCCTCAGTTTCTCCATCTTTAAAATGGGAATGATGATGATACCTACGTCCTAATGGCGCAAGGATTGAAACGGGGCAGAAAGGGCTCAGACTGAAGGCTCCTGGGACATTCTCCTGCCAGCCCCTCATGCTCACCTGGACCAAGGAGGGGCAGAGCCGATTGTCATCGTAGTGGTTGGGTTTTACGTGGGGCCGGCTCTTGTTCTGGCCCCGGGCCCTCTTCTGAGCCTGTGGCTCAGCTGCCTCTTCCGTCTGCCCATCCTCCAGCCGGATTCGCTTAGCCTCTGGCTCAGCCAGGTCATTGCCATCAGGGTCTCCTGCCTCGGTTTCCCGGGAAGGCTTCTCCTGCCCTCTGGCTTCCAGGAATTCGTGGAACTGCTCTTTCGTGGTGAGGTACCTGCCAGCGGAGATGGCGGGGAGAGGAGAGCTTGTGGAGGGAATCCCTCCTCTGTGAGCTTGGACTCAATGAACACTGGGGAAAAGGGGACTGAGGACACTGGCCCCTGCTTGAATGCTTCTGCTGACACGGAGCTCACTACTTCGGACCAGCCAGTTCCCAGCCCGGGAGCACCTCGAGGTCACAGGCAGGACCCATTTTGACCCCAGGTCCTCACTGCCCAGAGTTTGTTGAGCAAAACTATCGATAACTATCCCTAGCCACCGCATGCTAAAGAAAACTACAAGTCCCAGCATGCCATACAAAGCACCGACCGCTTCGCCACATTTCCCAGTACGCCCTTCGGTTCTTCCTTCAAATACTGCAAGGCCCAGCATGCCCTGCGTTACTCGCTTCGGCGTGTACACGTGGCTGGAGGTGCGCATGCGCTCTTCGCGACCCAAGCCTGGATCCCGCGTCAGAGACTACAGAGCCCAGCATGCACTGCGCCTTGCGCCTCAGACCCCGCCCTCCCCAGCAGTTCCTGGTGCTCTTAGAGCATTGACAGCCCCCAACGTGCGCGGTCTGAGGTCCCGCCGCCGACCCTGCGGGCAACAGAACAACCGGGAACGAGGAGCCTGCAGGCCTGTCGCCACGGGCCGCTGCCCCATCACCCGGCATGCACCGCTCGGGCTGCGCTACGGTTGCCAGGAAGGCCCCTTCGGAGTACCCCCTCGTCCTAGCGACTCACTGAGGTTTAATGGGCGCTACTCCCCGCTCCGGCGCGCCGCCTCCTGAGTCGCCACCGCCTCCTGAGTCGCCGCCGCCACCACCCTCTGCTGGAGTTTCCGCCGATCCCTCCGCCATCGGCCCCCCTCTCGCTCGCTCGGGAGTGTGGCGGAAAGGTCTTCCGGGTCGCGCGTGCGTCTCCGTCTTACTGGGCAAACTGCGCATGTGCGGGGTCGCTCCCAGTGACGCCATCGTGTGCGCGTCGCGGTCCGGGGGCGGGGCCTGTCCGGGGGCGGGGCCACGGTCCCCAGGACTTCTGAGCCTTCGGCGGGACCCGAGATGTTCATTGATCCTCAAAAGGATCGCAAACTGGCCGCGGTCCGCCCATGAAAGTGTTTTTTTTCCTGCTGGGATTTTTAAAAATTGAAGTTCGACTATTTAAAACAAATAATTTGTTGAGCGCTTACTGTGTGCAATGGCTGTTGTGGATGTTTGGGGTACAGCGGTGAACAAAACAGACAAAAATCCCTGGGTTGGGGAAGACAGGCCGGACCCACAATTCAGAAGTCAACGATAGTGTATAGGGAATGGAGATCGGGAATACAGCTTTTGGCGACTGCGTTTTAAATAGGCTGGTCCGAGAAGGCTTCACTGGAGGAGGGGACATTTGAATAAATATTTGGTAGAAACGAAGGAGAGATCCGTAGAGGAATGGGAGGGACACGTGTTCCAGGCAGAGGGAACGGCCTGTGCAAAGGCCCTGAGACAGGCCCGGCCTGGCGTGCTGGAGCAGCAGCAAGGAGGCCCGTGGGGCTGGAGTGGAGGGCAGAGAGGGGATGGGGCAAGGCTTGCAGGGCCTGGTGAGCAGCGGGAGGACTTGGGCTTTTGTCCCGAGTAACCATCAATAAATAATATTAATAATTACTACTATTATCTTACTTTATTATTATGTGCCCTGAATTGCCTTCAGGAACATGCAGTCCTTTACTTGCCCTTGCATTTCACTGCTGCCCTTGACAAAGCTTTCCCCAGGGTGGGAAGGGAGGTAGGGACTGTGCTCCCTGTATAAGAGATGGGGAAACTGAGGCCCAGGGAGAGGAGGGACTTGCCAGCGGCCACAACAGTCGTTAACCAGTTTTTCCCAAGACCTGGGAGAAAAATGGGGAGGGGGACGTTGGTCTTCCATCTCTGGCCTCGGCTGCCCTCTGTAGGACAATCTGCGAATAAAATGACGGAATCACGGAATCTAAAGCCGGAAGAAAACGGGAGACTTCCTGTGCAGCCCCACTCGCACATCTCCAGGCACGGGGAACTCACTCCCCCCTCCCCGGGAGATCCATCCCATTGCCGTCTGGGGGAGGTTCTACCAGTTGTCTCCCTCAGATGTCCCACGGGAACTCGGGACCACGCTGGGGAGATGGTTTGACAGGTGGGGAAACTGAGGCCACAGAGGGCTTGTCTTGCTGTGTGATATTAGAAATAAGGGCTTCCTTCTTTGAGCTCCAGCCTCCAAGGAGAGCTCTCACAGGGCTCCCTGGCTCTGCCCTGCCGTGGCCCCACCCTCTCCAGTGTAAGGCAATCCTGGAAGGCTTCCTGCAAGAGGGGGCTCTAGATTGACCAGTGGCAACCATGCAATGAACAGTAGCTAAATGATTATTGAGCGCTTGCTGTGTACCAGGCCCTGTTCTATATATGCCCATTTCACATACCAATTCATGTATGCCTTTCCCTGCCCTTGTGAGGAAGGAACACACATATGTCCCAGCTCCATCTGAATCCAGGGGCTGCAGAGGGTACCCCCTGCCTGCATTTGTCTCCCCTCAGTAGCCCCCACCTCATGGCTCCAGCTGCCTCCCAGCATCTCCCCCAGGTCCCCACACCTGGGGAGGCCAGACTGGTCTCAGCACCTCCCTCCAGTCCTGTTGGAACTGCGACCCACCCTCCCATCCTGCCCCCAACAGCCCAGACTCCCCACAGCTCTTTCTAAAGCACAAATCTGACCACAGCCCTCCCTTGCTGTCACACCTTCCATGGCTCCCCACTGCCTCTGGGCCTCCAAATTCCTACATGACCCAGCCCTTTCGGCCCTCCCTAGCTTCATCCCTCATCACCCTAAGCTTCCTAAGCTCCAGCTGCACCAAGTTCGTTTCAGACATCCCATGAACCCTGGTCTTGCCTCTGAGCCTTTGCATGTGCTGTTCCCTCTTCCAGAAACACTGTTCCCTGCCCCAGTTTGTTCCCAGCCTACAGGTCACCTCCTCCTCCTCTGGAAGCCTCCCTGATTGCCTTTGCTCAGGGTGGGTCCAGTGACCCCTTTCGGGCTCTGCACTGTCTGAGCAGCCCCCATCTCAGCCTTGATGACCCTGTGAGCCCAGGAGCCACAATCTGCTTTGGTCAGTCTGCGTCCCCAGCTCCCAGCCCTGGGCCTGTCCCACAGTAGGTGCTCAAGAAATATTTGCCAAGTGAATGCATCTTATCATGGCTGGGGAAACCGAGGCAGAGTGGGGGCAGGGCCTGCCCTGGGGGATCTCAACTTCACTGAGGCTGTGGCAGGGGGCTTTCCAAGAGCCGTCCATCAGCTGTTGGCATCACTCCAGAAGGTGTGGGGGACTTCAAGGACGAGGTCCCCCCCCACATCCGGAACTAGGCCTGAGTCGCCCTCAGAATGCCCGACCTTACCTGACCTTGCAGAAGCAGGAGGGAACAGGTCGGGGAACCCAGGCACCAAGTAGTGTGTGGAGGGGCGGCAGGGCCCTGGGAAGGAGGCGCTTTGCTCTGTCTCTAGATCTTTCTCTCTTCTCTGTCTGCCTGGCCCCCCTTTGCTCTCTCTCTGTCCCGCTCGGCAGGCCCTGGTGGGGGTGGCAGCAGTGGGGCTGGTGCCGCCCGGGCTCGGTGCCCGCCGCTGCCGCCCCGGATTTGTGGCTGTGGCTCCTTTATCTGCGGCTGCAGCTGCCCCTTATCTCCCAGCTTCAGGATACGAGATGGGGATTAGGGCAGCCGGGGCCGGGGACGCCAGACGGCAGGTCCGGGCAGGCAGGGGACACGGGGTGTGGGTGTGTGCACCGGCAGTGCAGCCTGGGGCCTGGGTGGCTGTGTCTGTGTGAGGTGTGTTGTTGTGTGTCAGTGTCTCTGTGTATGTGTGTGTGTGTGTGAGTGTGATTGTGTCTACACATCTGTGGCCACGACTGCTGTGGATGTGTGGCTGGGTTTGTGCAGGGACGAATGTGTGTGATTGTGTATTTGTGTGAGTGTGTCTGTGTGTGCTTGTGTGTGTGTGCGTGTGTGTGAGCGACACTACATACTTTTGCAACTGTTGCACGTGTGCAAGTGTGTGTGCCTGTGTGAGTCCCTGGCAGGAGCCCCCGATCTGCCCCAGAGGTGTCTGTACAACACCCCCATTCCAGCCCTCTCCCCACCCCCTGCCCCTGCTTCCCAAGGGTGGCCTGATGGTTTTTTCCTGCCTCACTGACCTGGAACCCCCAGAGATGGGCTCCCCAACCTGTGACCTGTAGCTGCAAATGGGTCCGTGGAGACAGACCATGGCCGTGTTTTTTCCATCGTCGTCTGGAACCCTACAGCTGCCTTCCTGCCGCCCACCGGTCCCTGAGTCCCCCATCCCGGCCAGGCCACCTCTGCCCCCGGACCCCCTGGTCCCGACCGACCCCTGGCCGGGAGTGTGCGCCCAGCCCTGGCTCCCCTGCCACCGCCAAGGCCACTGTCTGCTCTCGGCTTTGTCCGGCTGGGGCAGCGATGTTGCTGGTTTGGCCGAATCAACAGCTCTGAAGCTCGGTTTGGGGGAGTCCTTTTGGGCCCAAGGACCCTTCCTTTCCGAAGGTCTGATGAGATGATTCATGTACGATTCTGGGCACAGATGGGGAAACTGAGGCCCAGCAGGCTCCAAACCCCAGCATGCTTAGTGTGTGGAGCTGGCCGCCTCTCCGGCCGGGGGCGTCTGGAAGAACAGAGGACACGGTGGGTCCAGGGCTGGTCCCTGGGGGTCTCAAGCCACAGCCCTGGGCCCACTGGAACTGGCCCACTTCCTGCGCTAAGATGGAAACTTCTCCACCGGCCAAGTCTGCGTCTTGGCCGCCGGCCGTCAGCCCTCCAGAACCTCTGCCCGGAGCCTCCACCCGCCAACTGGACACTCCCCTTGGGAGTGGTAGCTGCCCAGGGAGGACAGGAGGCCCATCCCGGGGGACAGAGGTGGAGGAGCGGCTGGGGCCCCAGCCCTGGGTTACAGCCTCTTTGTCCCTGTGTGACCTGGGGCCAGTGGCTTGACCTCTCTGGGCCTCAGGTTTCATAGCCTCCAAGTGGGTATAGGGCGGCCTGGGGAAGAGGAAGGAGTGGGTATTCCTAGGAGACACCCTAGGAGGTGGTAAGGAGCAGAACTAATTGGCAGACAAACACCAGGGAGGGCAGCAGGCGGGGGGGCTGGGGTTCAGCCACCACTGTGCTGTCCTGTGGTCTTGATGCTGGGTGTCCTGGGGGTGCCCCAGCCCCTCTCTGAGCCTCAGTTTCCCCACAAGTGTACACACGCCCTACCCGGGACTGTGCCTGAAGTGTGGGAAGTTCCAGGCTCAGAGGCCACCCACATACACCGGCAGCAGCCCAATTCTTGGACCGGGAAGTTTTAAAAATAAAGCATGCAAACAGTTTGTTTCCTGGATCCCCTGGCCTCCCGGCAACAGGGCCGTGACCACATCTTTGTGGAGGGTGGGGTTTGGGGGAGTCTTCGTGGAGGTTGCTGGGGGTGGGGGAACCCAGCCTGGCTGGGGTGGGGGTGGAGATGGGTGCACCGCAGGCCCCAGCTGCCGGTGTGAATCAGTGATTGTGTCAGGGTGTCTGTCTGCCACCGCCTGTCTAGGAGATGACAAAGTGTGAGAATGAGTGGCGGCGTGGCCCCGGGGTGGAGCGGGTGGGGTGACCCTGTAAGGGCAGAGGGAGGGGAGGGGCCACGTGGGGTGTCGTGGGACAAGTCTCCTCTGCTGGTATTGGGGTGTGTGTGTGTGTGTGTGTGTGTGTGTGTGTTCCTTAGTGTGACGGGGTGCCTGCCCGTGTGTGTGTGCGCGCGTGCGCGCGTGCACGTGTGCTCCTGAGCGCATCGGCCTCCGCGCGCACACCTGGGGGTGAGCGTGGGGTCCTCGGGGTCCCCACCTCCCGCCCCCCGTCCTTCCCCCACAGCCGCGGCCCCGCCCCCGCCCACCCCAGAGGCAGAACCGAGTCTTTCAAGTCCCCGTTGCCAGGGCAACCGTTTTACGAGCGTCCACATGGTGGGCACATGTGTGTGTCCTGCGCCCCTGCGTCTACCCGGCCGCCGCCCCCACGCCCCCAGCGCGGCGGGGAGGGGGGCGCCGGCGGTGTGCGCTGAGCCGGAGGCAGCCGGGGGCAGCTGGTGACAGTTTAATGGGGGCCGGCTGGATGGGGGTGGGCTCCTGGCTGGGCCTGCAGACCGTCCACTCTGTGCGTGTGTGTGTGTGCATGGGTGTGTGTGCACATGCACACGCGAGGCTGTGCCTCCGCGATTCCCGTGGGTGTGTGGCTGGGGGCAGGCGTGTGAGCCTCGTGCGTCTTTGTGTGAAAACGTGGGCAAGTGCCGGATCTGTGCGCGTGCCTGTGGTGTGAGCTGCCTCTGTGAGGCCGTGTGTATCAGGCTGGGTGGAGGCTGTATCGCTTGCGTGGACTGACCGTGTAACTGTCTGTGGGTGTTAGCGTGGGGGTGTTCATGACCCGCCGAGTTGGCAGTGTGTGTGTGCAAGTGCATGCACGCGGGAGCGACGAGAAGCCACGCTCTGGCACAGGGGGCTAAGTGTGTGAATATTGTGTGTCTGAGTGTGTTGTGAGTTAGGGACAGTGTGAACTTCCCACGTATGCATGAGTGTGTCCAAACGAGAGTGTTGTAAAGAAGGGCATCTGGGTGGCCATGCTAGAGTGTGAGCGTCAGTGTGAGTCGCAGGATGGTGGCTTGGTAGATTTTCAGCGCGGGTCCAGGTGGGTGTGTCCACGTGGTGTGTACGTGGCTCGCTGTAACCGTGGGTGTGCGAGTCCAGTCGGATGGCCTTGTGCTCATGGGTGTGTTTGGGGATGTCTGGGAATAGAGACGGCAGAGGTTGTGACCCCACATGGAACAAATGTTTGGGGGCCTATGTGTGTGTGGCCGCCAGTGCCACTCCCTTCCCTCCCAGTAGGGTGGCAGGCCGGGGTGCCTGGGAGTGAGCATTTGGCATCGACAATAATGGGAGGGGGGCGCTTGGCCATTGCTCACTGCGTGTCCGACACCGCTAGTCTTTCCCTCCTTGGTGCAGCCCTGGGCCGTCTGGTGATAACGCCCCCGGTTACAGAAGGGGAAACTGAGGCACAAAGAGACGAAGCAGCATCCCGAGGCTGGGCAGAGCGCAGCCTCCCCCCCCACCCCAGTTCTTTCCCATCCTGGCCCGGGAACAGACGCCTGCAGCACCCCCATTCCTCTGACACGTGCATCACCCCCCCATCCACAAACTCACATCCGGCTTACACCCCAAGCACACGCGCTGTGCGCACACACCAGCCCTCTCACATTCGCATCGGCGCGCACAGAAAGGGGTTGGGGGGGCACCTAGGAACGCCGAGTTCCTGTACGAACCCCCAGGCTGCTGGGGACATATGAGTGCAGGCGGCTGGGGCCAGAGGGAGGAGGGCTCAAGAAACCAGACGGCGGGTGTGAGAAAGCAGAGCGCGAGGCCCCAGGAACGCAGGCGGCGGCCGCGACTGCTCGGGGAGGGGCCCGCGTGCGGGGGCCGAGGCGGGGCTGTCGCTCAGGGACTAGGCCGGGGTGGGGGCGGGGTCTCTGAGGTCCCAGCCCCGCCCCCTCTCCAGACACCCTGGGGTCACCCTGGCGCCGCCAGGGGGCGCCATGGGAACGCGGCGCCGTCGTGGTGGGGGGCGGGTGGGGGGAGCGCGCGGCACAGCGGATCTTGGTGCCCAGGAGGGGGCGCCGTCAGGAGACCGGGGTGGGAATGGGGTTCCCCGCGGGGCTGTGAGGCCAATTTGGGGGGAACTGTAGACCGTGAGGGTCATCATCAGGCTTAGGCTAGCTCATGTTGACTTAGGGGGAAATTTGGAGTCTCAGTTCCCTGGAAGGCCTTTTTTGCGGGAGGGGTTCTTGGGGGCCTGAGCTTTCTGGACAGGGGATTGGGGGGCCACTGCCATCATCGGGGGGCGGGAGGGAGGGGGACCTTAGGGGAGGGGGCGTCTGGGGCCCCAGCTTTACCAAACGGGCACCGTCTGGGTCCCCGGAGTGGGGGTAGGCGGAACGCTGCTCCTTCAGAGATTTTCTGGGGGAGGGGGCTTCTTGAGGGTTCAGATTTCCAGAAGGGGGCCAGGAACGGGATGGAGGGGTACCACAGGGCAGTCAGGCCATGCTCGGTGGTGTGGGGGGGCGCCGAGAACCGCGGGCAGTGCCGTCGGGGCGCCGTGGCTCTTAGCTCTCGGGCGGGTGGCCCTAGGGGAGGGGG